>NC_135378.1:37683940-38308940 GCF_049243985.1 Paroedura picta
GCAAAGAGGCTGCATAATGCTTCATCTCAGAACACTACAGAGAGGTGCCTTAACAGAGGTTACACATAAAGGGGTCACAGAGAAAGAGCAAAAACATAACACCCTGTATCAGTTAGATACTCTATTAATGAACAGGATGGTGATGGTGGGGGAACCATATATTTTCTAAGGTCACTGGTAAGGCTTTGAACCTTAATTTGGTTCTCTTTCCTTATAACGCCTACTGCCAAATCTAGGCAAATTAAATTTTTTTATACACACCCTGCCCTCCTGTTGCATCTCAGGGCACTTTACAGAAAACTTGGAAAACATAATACAAAAACATGGCTCAGTAATAACAGCAGGATAACAACAGCAGAAACGTAACATTTGGTGATAACAATTTTTTTCTTACTTAAATCATTAAAACACTGTGAATAAATGTCATTGCTAGGAACTATCCCTTTTAACTGTTTCAAAAAGGTTAAAAGTTAAAACCAAAGCTAAGATATGCCTTTAAACCACAAGACAGCAATTCAAATGTAAGATAGGATGAAGGGTAGACAACAAAGTCAGTAAATAGATAGCAAAAGCAACGGAGGAAAACAGGATCCCATGGACAAGATTTTGAGATGCATATTGTCATATGCCCATTAGACATATAGGTTGCCCCTGAAATATGTACTTTAAATCTGTTTTCAAATGCCAATGGCCATTCTACTTTCCTTTTATTTGAGGAGTCCTCTGAACATTTGCTAACGGAAAAGATTCTGGCATTTCTTATACTGCCATATCCTCCACAGTCCCATCTCAAACTAAAAATGCACCAGAGGTATTACTCACTCTGAGTTTTCGGCCAAACACATTGATTTTGCCTTGGGCTTGTTCTTTTCGGAACCTCCACTCCACTAAATTCTGACCATTTTCTCCAGGGAGAGTCATATTTCTTTTTGCCACTGTAGGATTGGCTGTGCCAGCTAAAACATGCGGTTCCGTTTGATAGTGTGTGTCCAGACCACTAGCATAAATAATTCTGAGGGACCCATCGTAACCAATCTGGTAGCTGTTTCTCAACTGATCTGAAAAGAGACAAACACATAGGATACATTGAGAATTCTGATTTCTCTTGTTTTAATATACGAACCATGTCATGAAGGAAAGTAATCCAGTGCATTCATTAACCACATAATTGGTTGCAAAATAAAAAGCATTTTTCAATAAAATCTGTCTTCCCCATCTGCAAAGCTGAGCACAAGGAGTTTTTTTTTTTTTGGTGGGGGTAATCTTCCCCAAGATTAAATGAAAGAAATAATACAAAAAGCTACTAATTGAATCAATGAAAACCTATTGGCATAAATTAAAACTCTATATTAGACTTGCAGTTGAGGTGAATTATCAGTTTTGAAAATAATGCATATCCTAAATTTAGCCAGTCTCTTTCAAATGGTGTTAACAACAAGCTGTGATATTATCCCCACAGCTCATCCTTAAGAGGATGATCAACCATCATATGTCACTACAACGGTCTGTGATTAGCTTTCTTCATTCTAGGGAGAGGGTTCTCATTAACTTCTGTTATAGTACCTTGGACCATTGTGTAGAAAGAATCAATTGATGAGAGGTTTGAAGTGATGCCGACATCTTCTTCTCTGCTAGATGATTCAATGTCAACTGTAATGGCTCTTTCCATTTCCCCATGGAGGTTGGTCACCACTCCAGTCGGAAATGTAACGTTGGTTAGCCGTCCTTCGCTGTCGTAGCTAAAACAGAAAAGAAGAAAATAAAACAGTAAGAATTGTCCCCCCCCTTAACCGACGAAAACTAACAGAATATATCAGATGTCAATATTGTTAAGGAATCCTTGGGTTTTCGTGCCTGAGTTATGCACAATGAAGACTTCAAACAAGCTTTGAAGTTATCGAAAGCCTGTTTAACATACAGGAGCCTCAGTGGAAGAGAAAACAGATGGATCTCCAGTTCTGCATATTATTCTTTGAAGTGAGACCAAATCCTGCTGCACATCTAATTTGCTGTTTCAAAGGGAACATGTTTGGTTGGGATAAATTGCTTCACATTCTGAACTTGCTTCCCATAATCAGGCAAGATTTAGTATACCCTTATGAGAATGTTATCTCAGGGGCTCTTGAGATTTTTAGTATGGGCCTTATCTTCCTGCAAAGAGATTGGACATCCTCCACTTATGCTCCTGATTGCATCACATTCGCTGTATTACAAGGATAAGCTATATTGGGAAGCATTGATTCTCTGCTGCTGTCCTGACACATAAGCTGGGGGAAAATATCAAAATAGACTGAAGTTTTAAGTATAAAAGAGTACCACTCAAACATATTTTTATCACTGTATAGTTTCACATATTTTAACACCTGTGTGGATAGGCAAATTCATGCAACATCATTCCATCAGGGCTAGTGATGGCTGCATCTATAAACCTGGAGGAGCTCCTAGGTAGCCAGGAAAATCTTAGTTCCTTGGGGTTAAAGATCCACAAAAAGTAAATGGCAATGTCTGTGCAGGCATTGCCCCCTCCAAAACCCTGCCAGGGTTGAGATGGCATATGGGGTTGCTGCAGCTATCCAAAATTGTACATGAAACTAGACTATGCCCAGTGAAATGGCTGCCAGCCATTTAAACCTAACAGCGAGGCAGGTCCACCTGTTACCTGTTAGGTTTAAATGGCTCTGAATTATGAAAACCATCTGTTTGTCCCGTCCCCCCCCCCAACTCAAAGCAAGGAAAGTGAAACAGAAGGGTTAACCTCTTTCACGCATCCCCCCTTCTCCCAGCTGTGGCAAGCTGTGGCCAAGAGAAATGGGGACTCAGACCCAGTTTGGGGGCCACTCTAAGCACCAAACCAAATCAGAATTTTTAGGTTGATGCCCATCCCTAACTCATAGACAGGGAAGGGGAAAATGGATTTTTCTGCTCTCCAGTGAGTCCCCACAGGTCTGTGCTTGTCACAGTAATTCTAAAAAAAAGTTGGGACAAATGCCTTCAGTTGTTAGATATACTCATTCAGTACACTTGACATTTCAGAAATACACAGGGACTGCCCAAAATCTTCTCTGCTAATCCAAATTTCACACTAGAAGTTAGTTTTAGTAGTTAAGTTCTAAAACCCAGCATCAATCTGTTTTTTAAAAGAACTTCCTTGTTATATTTCTAGTTGAGGATTTAATCCTGCAATTAGCCAATGCAGCTAATAAGTAGCTATGTCAGTGTTAGCATGGGAACTGGTGTGAGAGGATATTTCTTTCACAAACCATTTGCTGTACCATTCATACCAGCTGCCAAAGTTTTTGAAGAGCCTGAAAAGAGCAGACATTCAGAAAAACCAGGAAATGTTATTCCAGCAAATAAAAACTAAAGATTTAAAAGTGATGATATAGCCTCCCTGATACTACATTATGTTTCCAAAAAGCCTTCATTATCAAGTTGTCCTGATAAAAAAAGAAATGTTATTTCTGGAAACTTCTGCCTTCTCAGGAAACAGAAACCAGTTCTATGGCTATTCTTACAACATTCTCAATTAATCAAATGGCAGCATAATCTACTGAAATTGTTAAGAGACTTTCTAAGGCACCGTTCAGAGTTAAAAACATCTATTCCAGTTTTTCAAGGTTTAGTACTACCAGCATAGACAGTACTGAACACTGTATTGTACTTTGGCATTCCCTTCAATTTCTTATATCTTTTTACTGTGTAATGGTGTAGTGGTTAAGAGCAGTGGCTTCTAATCTGGAGAATCAGGTTTGATTCCCCACACTTCCTCCACATGCAGCCAGCAGCGGGACCTTGAGCTAGCCCAAATTCTGTTAGAACTCCTTCAATCTGAAGGACCCCGGGTAAATCCAGGGTCTGTGGTTGCATGCCAAGCTCAGAAGAAGAGCAGGAGCAGTGAGGCAGGACCCCCCCCCCCCCCCGGCAAGTAAATGAAACAACTAATATCTAATATGTTGGAGTAAAAACTTTGTTGGTTAAATCTTGCAGGAAGGGAAGGCAATTGTAAGGCATTTTGAGACTCCTTCCAGTACTGAAATCGGAGTATAAAAACCAACTCTTCTTCACACAAAAGTTCACCTTTTCACGAAAAATCATTTTTGCAAACTAGCTCTAAGAGTTGATGTGAAGGCTTTATGTACCAGTTTATCACATATTCCATTCCTCACTGGATTTTTCACTTTGATTTTTAATTTTCCATTACATGAAATTTAGGACAGATTGCAACTGCTACATATTAGATTCAATATTCTTCTGTATAGACTAACTTATCCCTCCCCTAAACAGCTTGAGTGTATAGAGAACAATTGACTGTTTATCAAAAAAAGGAGGGGGGCATTAGTTTCTTGAAATGTATTTGCAGTTGTTCTCAGAGGTAATGATGATCACCTTCTCAGAAATTTGACCTTCTGCTCCTTTTGCTGCTAGAATCCTTTCTTGTGATGCCTCTCCTCTAAGTTCTCACCTAGTTTTTTATCTCTCTACAGGGACACATATATTCTACAGGGTCTACAGGGACATTTAATCCTGTTCTTCACAATAGCTCATATAATAATTTTAACCTTGAAACCACAGGGTAAAAAAGATGTCTCCTACTTTAACAACCATGAAGCATATCCATTTTATGCCCACTCTTTGAATCCAAGTGCAGCTCCGCTTAAGCCAAAGTGGTTTCTTGTTTTTTTCTCAGATCCATCCTCATTTTGTTCTCCATTGCATCTTGTAATGTCTCACTATCAGCAGTCTCCATAAATTTCTGGAACCTCGTTAATTCCACAAACATGGGTTATGGAATCTTGGCTGGTCTTATATGCCTTTAGAACTCTATTGTGTCTCTAAGTCTCCAAATTTAATTTATTTAGATTAGATACCATTAATAACTATTTTTCTTCTGAAAAAGAAAAGACCTGATGATATCAAGTACTCTGCTGCCGTTATAATTTTTACCCCAATCTTTTTGATTTTGCATCATTTTTATCTGGACTTTTCTATGATCTTATTCTGCTCCTGATTGCTTGTTATTCATCTGGATTATGATCCTATCATGCTTTGTAGCACAATGTTTCACTTGTTCTGATAGGCTTTGTTAACTCAGAATGGTAATCAGTGCCAAGGCCGTCTCACCGCTGTACAGCTAGAATTTTCTGGACACAGTCTCATGTGGAATGGCAATTTTGGTTGAATTTCACATGGGCAGTAGCCAGTGCTTGGTCATTCATGCCACTTAAAGTTAGGGAACCATGACAGCCCCCAAGATGGGTGTGTCTCCTGAAAGCCCTCAGCCCAAACTCCCTTAAGGGATCCCCCAAGGATGGAGTAAATAGGCACACTGGCCAAATTCTCCCCAAAATGGATCTGTCCCCATACTGACATTTCACATGTGCCAACAAAGTTATGACAATGAATGCAGTAACAGCAAAACAACTATAATAATGTGAAAAGGAAGAGGGCAGGGTCGGTGAAGCCATGGAACAAGTGACTGTGCAGTTGCACCCCTTAAATCCCTGTGGCTAGCTAAGCCCCTGTACCCACTGGTTACATCATGCCTTGCCTGACTGGCCAGGCTGGGGGTGGGGAGGGAAGGATACACAGCTGTGGCAGCCTCACCAGCCATGACCCCACCATGTACCATGCCATACCTCCTGTCTCTCTGCAAAATAGGATCCCAGGTAAATCTGTGGTTGCATGCCAAGCTCAGAAGGAGAGGCAGGTGCAGTGAGGAAGACCCCCCCCCCCCGCAAGTAAATGAAACAACTAGATATATGTTGGCCAGAACTTTATTGTTTAAATCTCACAGAGCCTTGGCACATCATGGGCCAAATGCGTCTAGGAAATTTGCCAACGCACCTGCTGGCCTATGAGCAGACCAATCCCAGCCACCTGAAGAGAGGTCTCTTCCCTGCTACCTGAAGAGAGGGCACCATGACATCCCCTGAACTGGTTATGTCTCCTGCAAGCCCTCACCCCCAAATTTCTTACAGGAATCCCCAAGGATGGGACAACAGGCAGGCAGGCTGAATTCCCCCCCCGCCCCAATAGATACACTTCCAAGCTGACACTACCACAAGAGGCAGATGGGCCACAAGGGACTCACCTGACTCCTGCCCAATCTCCTAAAGCTGCAATCAAACTGAAGGCCATGACCAATACTATGCAGCCAAATGTCCTGACCCCTTTCCAGAAGGTATGACTCATCTGGCCTAGAAAATGCCTCCTGGTGAAAGGAAATATCCAGGTGGTGAATTAGGTGACACCTAATACTACGAGCAACTTGCCCACCAAACTTGTGACCTTCTGCCTGGCCACATCCACCTTGTCAGGGCAAAATGGCAGGGCAAGACCCCTTAAATCCCCATTGCTGGCTGGGCTCCCACCCCACTGGTCACATCAGGCCTTGCTTGACTGACGAGGCCAGGGAAGAGGGAAGGTTATGCAGCTGTGACAGCATCACCAGCCATGACCCTGCCAAACAAAGAGACCCCTACCATGCCTTCTGACTCCCTAAGGGCCTGTAAAAGAGGGCACTGGGTTAGTCCAGAGTCTGTTTCCTTGCAATGAAATGAAGCTTTTCCATGTTGAAAAGGGGATCTTTTCCTCTGTCCACCAAACAAGGTTACATTGAGGATCATGGAGCCTGCACAGACAAAAGCCATGTGGGATAGGGATTGTTGTAAGAAAGGGAATTAAACAAGATTGCCTGAAGCAGCTGGCTGTTTTCAACTCACTGTTCAAGTTACATAACTGTTCTCTGCCACTGAATTAATGCCATTTTCAAAGGGGAGATAATACTGAGACTTTTCAGACACAAAGATATTTGGTTGAAATATACTGAGACATCTGTGGCCTTGCTTTACACATTAGTTATTAATGTTTTTAATAGTCTCTGATAAACAAGGCATGGATATTTTCATACTCATAAATCTGACAGCAGGGGGAACAATGTGATTAATCTAATCAAAGAAATGAAGGTGAAGATCTTCAGTGTCTCCGTCTAGATTACCTGGATAGAAAATGGGTTAGACCCAGTGCAAAATTTCAGCGTGTGCTTAAAGCTCTTGCACAAATGGTAATGCAAAGAAAAGCTGTTTATGCTACGTGAAATGTATTGTATTTCCATTTGAGTTTCTGGTTCTGCAAGATGTTGTGCAACCAAGTTTCTAAGGGAAGAAAAAACTAAGCGCACTTATGTTTCTACCTGTGCTGGAACCTAGTTCTTTTAGGGATCTTTTAGGGTAGTCCTTTCATAGAATCATAGAATAATAGAGGTGGAAGGTACCTCATGGGTCATCTAGTTCATCCCCATGCACTATGCAGGACACTCACATCCCAATCGCTCATCTACTGTAACCTGCCACCTCTTTGCCTTCACAGAATCAGCCTCTCCGTCAGATGACTATCTAGCCTCTGTTTAAAAATTCCCAAAGATGGAGAACCAACCACCTCCTGAGGAAGCCTGTTCCACTGAGAAACTGCTCTAACTGTCAGGAACTTCTTCCGGATGTTTAGACGGAATTTCTTTTGAATTAATTTCATCCCATTTATTCTGGTCTGTCCCTCTGGGGCCAGAAAGAACAATTCTGCTCCATCCTCCATATGGCACCCTTTTAAATACTTGAAGATGGTTATCAGATCCCCTCTCAGTCGTCTCCTCTCTAGGCTAAACAGACCAAGCTTCTCCAACCTTTCTTCATATGTCTTGGTCTCCCCATCTTATATTGGTGTATTTGGTTTTTCTTATCGAAATGCAGAACTTTACATTTGCCCCTATTGATCATTTTATTCAGTTTAGCCCACTTCTCGAGCCTATCAAGATCATCCTGTACTCTGTTGCTGTCTTCAGTTGTGTTTGTTACCCCTCCTAGTTTAGTATCGTCTGCAAATTTAATAAGTATCCCCTCTAATGCCTCATCCAAATCATTTATAAATATGTTGAACAACACAGGCCCCAGGACAGATCCTTGGGGGAACTCCACTTGTCACTCTTTTTCAAGAAGATGCTGAACCATTATCAAGTACCCAGGGTTTCAGGAAACCCTGGTTGAGCAAACCTGGTATATACAAAGATATTTCCACCTTTAGAAAACTGGTGGAAAGCATAAAAAAGGGGAAACTATAGTTCACGTTTGCACAGTCTGTACTCGCTTCATGTTGACATGTATTGAAAAATCTATCATAATGTGGCTATTAAAATAATTCATCATGCCGCTTAGAGCCATTAAACTAAAATTTGCATATATATCAATTAGCATGTTTAATAGAAAAAAATTACCAAAGTATTTCCCTAGAGTTACTCAGCCTCTAAATTTGTTATTTCAATTACTCCCAACTTAAAAGAAAAATGTAGGCTGAATTTCAGCCCCCTACCTCTGAACTTTTACACGTTACCAATTCAGCCAGTCAGTTCAGGCCCTGAGACTACACTTCTAAAAAGTTATGGCTCAAAGTGACTGTGATTAGTAATAATCACATCAACTTTTTAAGATTAGATGTATCAATCTTTCAATTTACATCGGCCTCATTGCGGCATTCTTGATTCTAAACAGGCTGCACAAACCAAAATTAATCGTCCCAGCAAAATTATCTTTCATTTCAGTTTTTAGCTATGGAATAAAGAATATCCCATATGACTTAAAATAAAAATAAAACCAACAGCAATTACCAAAAAGGCAAACAAGACAGACTGCATGATTCCCAAATGGATTGAATACACAGTGAGAATATGATCTAGAATGTCCTGGGTTCAAGTCACAATATATCCAGGAATTGACGTGCTGGTAAAGGGCTATTTTCTTTGTTTCAGAGTATTTCCACACCCTTTAAAAATAGTGAGATACTATTTTTAGCAGAGAAAAAGTAAAGGGGCCGGGAGGCACAATTATATGTAGCATTACGCCACTCAGCTGGCATAACGCTATTGTTAACGATGTGCGGAAATGCCCCCTTTATCCACCTGTCACATCCCCGCTGCCTCCTCCTGAGTTGCCAGAGCAACAGGACCCAGCAGCTGACTCAGATCGGGCTGAAGAATCAGGGGAGTCTGATCAGGGGAGGAGGACGCTGGGGAGGGCTACTCCAGCCAGGAGAGGTCACTGACACAGCAACAACAGTCTGCATTGGACTCCAAAGAATCGCCCCAACGGCTTAGGCGACGCCATCGGGTGGGGTTGGCAGAACGCCGAAGGAGCCGGAGGCTGCAGGCGAGCTGTCAAAGGACATGGGGCCCAGCTGGAAGCAGTTCGGGGGAGGACGAAGTGAGTCCTCCCCCAGAGGCAGTGAATTAGCTGGGCTGCATTTAAGACAAACAGCAATAGACTGCTGAGTGGATGCAATTTTATGCAGACCCTCCAGATCGGTTCTGAATTCCTGCATTTCGTTCTGACTCCCTTCGGCTCCTGAGACCCCTGGCATCAGATTGACTACTCTTCTTGGACATCTGACTGACGATTACTGGCTTCCCTTGGCTCCTCTGACCCCCAGCAGCAGTTCTGACAACGCACGGACTCTGACCCTTGCTCTGTTTCGACTACTATCTGTATTGCCCCTGCACTGTGCTGATTTAACTCCTGGCGACACGGACTAGACTTGACCTTGTTCCGGCTAGGCTGTGCAGCCCCGGCTCCTCTGGCACAGCGGCCACTGGGCGTGTCCAGTTAGGACAGCATACCACCTTACTTGCCATATGGAGATATGCCTCTTGTGAAATATATATTCATAAAGGATCTAGCATATTATAATGGAATGATTCAGGCAGCATATTTATACTGTAATCCATTGTACAGTATTTTATGTATTACTGTTACAACTTTTGCCTTCCAAACCATTGACTGCACTGCTCATGGCATATCACGTTATATTTTAGTTTGCACTGCTTTCTGATTTTGTAATTATTCTGTCTGACTATAGTATTGTATCGTTCTCTTTGGGACTCAGCAAAAAAGGTGGACTATAAAGTAAGTAAATAAATATGTTTCCTGGAGTGTTTCAATAAACAAGTTTTTTAGCATTTTTGGAAATATTGCTCACTTTTTGTTGTTGTTGTTTATTTTGGAAAATGGCAATGCCTATATCTTTCTGAATAACTTCACTGGCCTATGTCACAAGAGTAACGCTTCCTCTGAGTATATAGGTGAACCACTGAAGACTTGAAATGATGCAAATAATGTTGAATGTTATTAAAAATAAGCATACCTCGTGTATTTTTATTGTTCTGTGATTTGGGGAGCCACTGTGCACATTAGGTCAGGATTTCTGTTTTATTTATATTAGAAGAGATTGTGCTTTCTCTTTGGCCTTTGATAGGACAGCAGATAAGAGAGCCTACATTTTAACCATAGATACTTAGGTGTTCGGTACATAAATGGGATAATGGTGGTAGTGCTACAAACTGTATACCTGCACAGGTGAGAAATGTACTTGCAGCTGAAACATTTTTCAGTAGCCCTTGATGTTATCGAGACAAATCTTTTAGTAACAAAGTGGATTAGGTATTCTTCTATTCAATTCTTCAGGCTTTACCAACCTGTCCACTCATTTTTTTCGTTTTGATATTAGCTGAACTATCCCCATCTTTTAAAATTACTAATATTTTAGTAATGGTACTATTATTCATATTTGTTAATAATTATTAGAGGACGGTTTTATTATTACACCTCTGGGAATCTTTTAAAATATTTTTACAGGGAGACTGAGGGGGGGATTGAGAGAGTGGTTGTTAGTATTACATCAATTTAGGGGGGGGGGGAAACCTGGAAATGATGTCACATTTGTTTAGGAATCTCTTGAAACTCTATGGTTTCTCTTCCAGCAAGTGCCATAACACCATTGGTTGACACCCATTTTTTTAAAATTGTTTTCCCCTCACATTCAGAGAAGTGGTGAGAAATGCCAGTTGGGCTGGAGAATCCCTCCATGCCCCCACTGGGAGGCTGACAACCTTCCTTGTGTGCATACATGTTTTAAAAACTTAAGAATGCATATTACAGGTCTGCTCAATGCTATTATACCAGCCATTGTCATAAGGAATCAGGGAGAAAGCTATGATTTTTGCTTCCATTTTTTCACACTGATGCCTATAGCACTTTTAATACATTTCCTTTAAACATGTTAACTTTTGTTCTCTAAGTAGGAATGCTCTCAAAAAGAACATATGTGGCAGTGTTCATTATCAGACTCATGATACTTGCTCTATAATTCTGTTTTATCACAATTCTGAGCAAAACTGCAATGTTATGGCACATGGAGTATACCACAGATGTACAAGATCACAACATGAGTGCATATGAAAATAATTTATAAACCTTTGATCCTTCTTAGGGTGAAGGAAAATAAGTGTGTTTGTTTATTGTATTTTATTCACATGCTTATGGAACAAATGTGTGTTTTGGTATCGCTGAAGCTGTGATAGGTTTGCCGTCACTTCTTTAGTACACACAAACAGTTCACTCTTCTTTTAGAATTAGCTGGAGGCTAGGTCACTACAGCAGTAGGAATGAAAAGGGAAAAGAAATAGCAGCATAATGCAACAAGCCATGAGACCAAATGCCATTTCGCTGTGGGATCTTCAAGTTTATTCTTATGAATACACCAGTCAAAACATAATTAAGAAAGGGCAAATTTGCCTCAAAAGATTCAGGCGAGATGTACCAATGTTTTCAGTGAGAACATGTGTGTGAATAAAGCAAGAAAGAACTGCGCCAAAAGTAGAGGAAAAAAAGGTTTTGTTCACTCCTGATTAATGTTGCCATTGGAGCCATGTGAAGTTATTTAGCAATAGAGCATAGGGTAGCACCTTCCTTTGAATCTTGTATCACGGTGAAGAATGTGTAGGAACTCAAGAAAGACTTAAGAATATTAATGGGAACGTATCATGCATCTAACCTGGCAGGCAGCCATTACGTGGAATCTTTTACTTAGAATTTCAGTTTTTAAAAAGCAGTTGGCATTCTTCAGCATCATAAAAACTTTGCAAATGGAAAGGAAAGGCTGTTAATCTGCCAGGGCACAGAGATAACACTTCTACAATAATTTACTAATCTCCTAAATGTGCATTTAAACTTTATTGGTATAAAAAGGGAACGGAAAAGAAGTATGATCATATCAGTGTGGGGAGAAAGGGGCCCAGTAAAGAAGGAAAGCAAAAGGGTACAGTCAAGCCACATTGGCATGTTGAGTGTGAAAGCCAGACTGTGAGATATTTGATGCCACCCCTAACAGCGAGTACTACAATAAAGGAGATTGGGCTTTGAGGAAAGGTAACAAGGACATTCCCATTTCTCTATTACACTCGAAATTTCTGCCATGAAGAAAGCGAAGGAAAAATGACCAGAATTTGGCCATTTCCAGGAGTGTGGCTTGTTAGGCAACATCTCTGAATGTTGGTTTGCTGCAAGCAAATTCTGTGACACCAAGATATGCTTCCTCCATTCTCTCATTAAGACTCCAGAGTAGTCTCAAAGAAAAGTGACAGCATGGAATACAACAGTGGTCCCCAATCTTTTTATCACTGGGGACCGGTCAACGCCTGACAATTTTACTGAGGCCCGGGGGGGGGGAGCTAGTCTTTTGCTGAGGGACTTCCCCGCTGCCTGATCCCCTGCTCCACTTGGTTTCCTGCCGGCGCCCCTGATTTCCCGCTGTTCGCTGGTGGGTGCTGCCAGCAGCAGCTGCACAGTGCCACACTGAGGGGGAGCCCCAGCCATGGTGGCCTCCAGAGAGCACCAAAGGTGAGCCGGCAGCAGAGTGGCGGGGCAGCCCCTAAGGCAGCACCCGGGGAGTAGGATAAAGAGAAGCCATGGCCTGGTACCCACTGATCCATGGACCGGTACCAGTCACCGGATCGGGGGTTGGGGACAGCTGGAATACAACACAGATTGGATTAATTAAAAAAAACAAACTTTTGCACAGGGTTTTCTACATATTCATGTATTCTAACCTTTTCCCTCTTTTCAGCCTTGGATTTACTTTTCAGATCAAAGAGGGAATGCTGAGCGTCCCATTCTGCTCTGAAAGAGACATGACAGAACAACAGACATTCAAAGAGCTATTTGTTTCCTCACTTTTCTACACCTGCATGTTGCTCTTGCAATAATTTAAGAGTGGAAAATATTTAATTTGTAGTAAGACAGATTCAGGTGGATGGTTCTGTTGGTCTGAAGCAGCAGAACAAAGTGGCACCTTTAAGACCAATAAGGTTTTATTCATGCACACAAAAGCCTTTTTAGTAAGTTATTCTACTGTGCCCACTTAACTGGCTACCTATTCCTGTATTATTAGATTGGCAGCTTCCAACCAGGAAACAGTGCCTGGAGAAACAACTCCCAGGCATTAAGTTACCTCTTCCCTCTCTCTTGCAGTAATAATCTAACTTGCTCTCCTCTTCTTTGCCTGCTAGAGCAAGGAAAACTAGTTGTGCCCCACAGCAGGCATGAGGGCAGGTGAAATGACTGCTGCACCACAGAAATACTCACACTGTTGTTGCATTCTTTGCTCCAGTTCTGAATAAAACAGCATTTTCTCCATGTCACAGGCTGACAACAGTCATCATTTGAAAATTACTCATCAAATGCAAATTTCTTATAGCCTTACGCCCATGACTAATCAGGAATGGTAACTACAAACGCTGTCACACAAAAGGTTCCTACTGATTATTCCTCGAACTTTCCTGAGATGTGAGGTTCAAACAAAATGTTCAAAATGTGCCCTGGAAAGGGAGGGGGGAGCACAGACTGAAGGCAAAAGTATATTTCAAAGTCCAGAGGCCCTTTCAGATGAATTCCCTCTGGCATATTCCTCTGATATATTGAAAGGGATGATTCTGTTGATCATACCCTTGGTAGTGTTACTGCTCTGGCATTATGACACCCTGGAGATTTCTGTATGCCAGAGAAATACCCAACTCCTCTGCATTTATAATGGAAGCTTTGTAATTGTGCTTAGATCCTTTCAAGAGGAGGCAAGTAGTAAAAGTTTCTGGATGAAAGTTATAGTGATTCTTTTTTAAAGGAACCATTAGGGCTGCAAGATGTCCTAGAGTTCAAGGGGACATATTTTATCTCAGAGCCCCAATCACAGAAACATACATGGAGTAGATAAAATACTATTGGAAGTGTCTACTTTCAAACTTTTATCTGAAAATCTAAGTAGTGATCACACATTATGATGGCTGAGATCCAGCCATCTTTTGCAGTCAGTTTCATCCAGTTGTCCTCCTTACTACACATAAAATGAATCACGCTGTAAAAACAAGCTGTCTTTTCAGGTGCCTTTAATGGGCTGAATTCTTATTTTAGAACACAAATTCATGAAATCAGCATATTACAAGGAACACAATACTTTATTTTTGTCTGTTGGTTAGTGTGATGGACACCACTTTGAAAGTGAGGTTCCAAGTGAAACTGCAACAGTAAATGAAGGGTTAAACATCTTCAAGAGGCAGAAACAGCCTGAGCACTCTAACTGGCCACCTACAGCTGAGAGGGATTTGATATAGAGCAGGGGTCATCAACCCCCGGTCCATGGCCCGGTGGCGGGCCGCAAAGGCCACGGTACCGGGCCGCCGCCAGCCACGCCTGCCTTCCCCCGCTGGCAGCAAGAAGGAAGGGAAGAGGCAGGCGCAGCCGCCGGCATGGCGGTGACGCAAATGCACATGCGCGGTGTTGCCGCGCATGCGCGTTAGCACCCCCTAGTGGTGAAAACGCACATGCACAGTTGCCGCGCATGCACGCTAGCGCCACCTGGTGGCGAGAACACGCATGTGCGGCAATTGCGTGTGCGCGTTGTCGCAACACCCGGGCCATCGGCTCTTCCCTCACTCCGGAGGCGGTCCCTGACCTGTGAAAGGTTGGGGACCGCTAATATAGGGAGCTGCCTGTAAGAACCTGCATTAGCTGACCATCTGATCTGAGGAGAAAGCTGATGTACACAGTATCTGGAGAACTGGAGCAGATATTTGGCAGTGGGAATTTGGGCAATGAGGTGATATTCCTACTTCAGCCCAAATTAGAAGTAGAATTCTTCTAAGGAGAGAAGGAATATTCCTGCCCAGTTAGAAAAGAGGAAATCAGGTGCAAAGATTTCCTCAGACTTGTGTAATAGTCAGAGAGATACTGGTTTCTTCTAGGAAGGAAAAGTAGTAGCAAAGGGTTCTAGAAATTAGGTGAGTTCAGTGGCACTCACAAAGTCAAAAGAAAAGCAGATGTGTTTTGGGATAAACACAGTAATGAGGCCTCTTAAAATAAAGAAAACTTAAATACTTAAACAGAATATCAAAAACACTCCAAAGCCTGTAACAAAGAACTTTAGGCTGTAAAATAACTGATGTGTATATTATAAAGCTTGAATTCCTCCTTCTACCTACTCTGTTCCTCTTTGTAAAATAAAATCTATTTATTTGTTGTTTAAAATGCCACAGTGTCATTCTGACTAAGGCTAACGAGAACTCGTTGGGTGCTTTGGCGTCCGAAGTGGCCATTCGTGCCCAAAGCAGCCAGCGCTGCAGGGGGTGGGGGGGTGGAGGGAAGGCACAGGCGCTGGTGCGCCGGACAGCACACGCACGTGGGAGCAGAGTTCTGCGCCTGCATGCGTGTGCCATTCAGTGCACCAGCACCTCCCCCCCCGCAGTGCTGGTTGCTTTGGGCGTGAACGGCTGCTTCAGACGCCGAAGTGCCCAACCCTACTCTATATGTTCCCCAAAAGTGTCAAGGCTGAATTAAAGCCAAAAGATCTGTCAGTGACAGGGTGGGATAGTGAGTTTTCATTTTTTTTATAAGCACACTACAAGGACAGGTCAGTCTGTGAGGGAACAACATTTATTTTTGGAGGGGAAAATTTACCTCAAAATGGAGACGTGTGTTTGGGGGTCCATTCAGATTAACTAATCTGAAAATGTTGTTATCTACTAATAGGCAAAAGTCTCAGTTATATGCATATGCCTTCACCATACCATTATTTTAGGGAGAAATGAATGCCTCATCCAGGTTACACTGTATTTGATTGCAGAATGCATCTGTTACTTCAGCTAGATTCCTGCCCCTACCCCAGGCTTGGGAAGAGGTTATACCTCAGTGGTAGAGCATTTTCTTTGCATAAATGAAGTCCCAAGTTTAATCCCTGACACTTCCAATTAAAATGACCAATGATGATATCCTGAAAAAACCCTGCAAGTCAGAACAGAGGAAAATGACCATGACTGACCAATGGTCAGATTCAGTGGGAAGCTGAGCATAGATTCAAAAAACATTTAAAGAAAGATGGTTCAATCGTGGTCAGATGTCACTTTGATAGTACGTAGCAGAATTTGTAAGACTCCAAAAACATTCCTATTTTGTATGTTATTTTGTATGTTATGACTAAAAAGGTTGTGAAGCTGCAAAGATTTACATGACATCATAGATAGCACCTTGGTGTTGATGCTGCTTTCTGGTGAGTGGAATCCCTAGCTCAGTGGTTCTCAACCTTCCTAATGCCGCAACCCTTTAATACAGTTTGTCATGTTGTGGTGATCCCCAACCATAAAATTATGCAAGTGTTCTTTCACAGAAATTAAAATGAAACTGACCAATGGCATGAAGATCCATTGTTCATGATTGTATATAAATTGGTGGGTCCCTTCAGGAGGAGCGGCAACAGTGGTTGGCGCCCCCCCCCCCCCGGCCAAGCTGCTTGCCCTGCCATGGCCCAAAGGGATCCCGACCCCCAGGTTGAGAACCGCTGCCCCAGCTGATGCTCCAGCTTTGTGGCATCCCTTCTGTCAAAGGACATTTAACAGCGGAGAGGCAGTACAAGATTGCTCTCACTTCTCTGCTGTTTGTCAAGCAGACTTATGCAGTTCCTTATACATTTAAAGGGAGTATGGAAGTTAGCCCAATGAGCAGCTAGTTGCAGCTGGCCTCTCTTGCAACCCAAACCAACTCTGTGTGGTCTTCTCTGGCCTTTCTGTCTGAGAGTCAGGAGAGGACAGTCCAGCTGCGATTGGCTGTGCATGTGGGGAGCCAACTGACCCCTTCAGGTGAAGCTCTGTGCTGCCTTCTACTGCCGCCTGGTTAAAATCAGGTAGCAGGAGAGGCAGCCCAGTCCGGATCAGCTGTGCCTGTGAGGAGCTACTTGCTCCCTGCAGGCTGAATTCTGCATTGCCTTTTCTTGTCATCTGATTTAAACCAGGTGGCAGAACAGGGCAGCCCAGCTGAAATGGCTGTGCCTGTGGGGAGCATATGGCTTTTTGCAGGCACAGCCCTGCACTGCCTTCTCCTGCTGCTTGGTTTAAAACTGGTGGCAGAAGGCAGTCTAGCTGGGGATCAACTGTGCCCACAGGGAACTGATTGTTCTCTGCCAGCCCAGCTCTGCCCTGCCTTCTGCTGCTCAGTTTGAACCAGGCTGCAGGAGAGGCTAAACCAGCCCCAGGATTGGGTGGTATTCTTTTTACTGGCATTTTTTTAAAATTCAGGTCTATGGAGCCCAACATAGTTTGGGATTTAAAAAATATCCCAAATCCGAATACCATATCGATATTGGGATCTGGGATTTTTCAGGAATTGCAAATTATTTTCAGGTCCCATAGACACAAACAACAAACAAACAAGCTACACACACACACACACATTAAAAATGCACACCCCTAGTTGGCTGTATTGTGGGGAACAGTATGATTGTTGTAATTCCAAAGGTCCCCCGCTCAGTCACCAGTGAAGAAAAAGGCCCATGGTTATGAACTGGATACATCAGTTCATAACGGTAATACATTCAGTAATTATGAAGCATGTATGTATGTATGTATGTATGTATGTATGTATGTATGTATGTATGTATGTATGTATGTATGTATGTATGTATGTATTTAGATTTCTATACTGCCCATTTCTTTGTAGCTCTGGGCATGCTAAATGTGTCATGTACCACATTAGTGAAATAATTTCCCTTCTTTTGCATATGTGCAATAATGTCATAACATCATGCCATTGTAAAAAAAAGGCTGGATGTATCAGGAACAGCAAGGTTGCTGCCATTACAAAGGTCCCTTGCTCCTCCTTAGTTGCCAACTAAAATGGCCGGTGAAGAATCCCACAAAATCGTAATGAAAATTGTATTTTGCTCACAATTGTCAGACTGGATACAACAGTTCATAACAGTGTTATTCAACAGTTCTGAAGCACGTGAAATGGAAACACTGCACATGCTGAGTTTTTATTATTATCAAATCAATTATTTAATTCCATTATTTTTAGATGTTTAAAAGATTGAATTGTTGTCAAAAACACACAAGGAACTATAGGGGGAGAGAAGGAGGGGAGGGAGAATGAAGAAACAGTGAGGTGGCATACCCCATACCAAAAAAAAAAAGAAAAGAAAAAAGAAAAGGAACTTCATGGTGGGGTAATTCTAGTTATTTATTTTTGTATTTATATACCCCCCCTCCCCAGGCTCAAGGCCGTTGCATGGAGAAAGCTACAATAAACCTCACTGCTCATTTTGACCCTGAATTATAATGCAGCAATATTATTAAATTTTTAAAAGTCAATATTGTAACACAATAAAAGCTACACTTTAAAAATCAGTCTGTTGTTTGGGGGATTTGGAGAGGCAGGGAATGCATGCTGATGCCACAAAAGGGTGGCAGAAAACAAAATTTGATTTCAGGATTACATAAAGGAAAAATAAGTTTATCTGGAAAACAGGGTAATGGAGCACTAAATTAGGAGCTACTCTGGTGATGCTAAAATTGTGCTCAAAGTTTTACAAACACTGATGATTTAAGTACGCCGATGCAGTGGTTTCCATGTATGCGGAAATGTTCTGACTTTAAGCTGATGCAATTTTAACCATGTTATATGATACCAGCCACCTGGCAAAAGCATGATGTGAGACACAATTTCAAAGTTAATTTCCTACCTAGAAGATAAATCCTGTAAAGGAGATAAGGTAGCTCTGGACTTGTTGGGGTGTTTACCTGATTTCTGTGTAACAGGACAGCCAAACCAGCATAAATCCAACAGTCTATACTTCCCATATACATAATATTTCATATGCTGATTGTTACTTACATAAAATTCTTCATTATGCTAAAAAAACCCAAACCTTTGCAGCATCACTTGGGAAGGGAATCACTTTACAGCACCACTTGGGAATTTTGCTGCAAGAAACAACTGTGCTCAAACTAGGTGGCTTTTGCAGCAAACATAAAAAATCATTTGCCAAGTCCCTTTTTCTCAGGCTTTTCCTGAGTTTTCAGTGTGCAATGCTGCAGAACAGACCCTATGGAGCTAAACTGATGTATGTCCTTTGTTCAAGGCCAACTAACCATTCAAGTAGGCGAAATGAAGGGAAACTGTCTGTGGTGAGCTGTGGCTGGAAAAAGGCAACAGATCACAGCCTGAGATAAAAAGCCTAGAAAATGTCTGGGAACCAAAAAGGAGGAGGCAGTACCATGGGAGAGAATAAGAAGTGCTGGTGAAAATGGGGCTTGTGACAGGTTGATTGCATCCGACAGGCAAGCAAGCCTGGCCACATTTAATCTCAGAAGTGCATTAGAAGCTGCATTGTTTCTGAAAATAATGCTCACTTCCTTATGACGGATGATCTTTTGGTGACTGAGAAATTAATTCTTAATTCATGGAAAATGCTTTAGATTGAAATTGCTTTTTGTAGTTGGCCGGTTTAGGGAGAAGGAAAACAGCACAGTATAGCCCGATTTTGTCACATCTGTGAAACTAAGCAGGGACAATACTCAGAAGGGGCCACCAAGGAAGACTCTGTAGAGAAAAACAATGGCAAACCACCCCTGTTCTCACTTGCCTTGAAAGCCCCTTGCTGAGGTCACCATAAGTTGGCTGTGACTTAGGGCACTTTATATACTCTCTTGGATAGGATGAAATATTTAAACGAAATTTTAATGTATAACCACTATCCTGTGAAAGGGTTTACTGTGGCAAATAGAAAAACAGGGAGAGTCACTTGGTTGCCCAGGCAATGCAGGGGCATTTTCCTATATTGCAACTGTGTTCACAGCACTGGGCAGGAAAATTAGGAAAAAGCTACATAGACAACTGGGTGACTCTTACTCATTTCCTGGCATTGTTCCACAGCCCTTCTTCTTTGATGACTGCCAAGTTTGAAAATAGCTGTAGAAAAAGCTAATTCCTTGTTTTGAGGATGTCTTCTGGAAACCAACCCCATGTCTGCATGGCAATAATTTAGCTCTAACAATGAATGGCAGAACTCGCTTTTTTTCTCCCCATTGATGAGAATCTAAGGTCCTTGCTCATGCTGTCAACATTTCCCATGTGAAGTAATGCTACACTTTCTCTCTTCTTACACTTCCTTCTTCCGTTCTCTTTCCTCTTTTGAATTTATCTCCTCTAACCTATTCTGCTAGCCATGATGATCAAACCTTACATGATGATCAAACCTTACCTTACCTATTTTCTATTTAAATGTCCTTAACTAACCTTTAACTGCCTTCATTCTCTTGCTGCCTGTTCTCTATATGCCCTTCCATATTACTCTATGAAGTTGCCATACATAAAGGAAGAGAGCTGGTAAATCTAACTCAGCTTTCTATGGTCTGAGGCACAGAAAGATCTTTTATGGTACAGGGTTTTTGTTGTTTCCTTTGAATGTGTGCATATACCATGCCTAATTTACATAGGCTCTTTAGGAATACCATCATCATCTGAAAGGACTGGTATCTCAACAGCTATTAAGAACAGTTTTCTTGCAAGTTATAAAGCTGTGATGGTAGAAAGTGCTGTCAGGTTGCAGCAGACTTATAAGGGTTTCAAGGTAAGAGATGTTCAGAGGTGGTTTGCCATTGCCTGCCTCTGAATAGCTGTCTTGGATTTCCTTGGTTTCCTTAGTTCTCCCATCCAAGAACTAACCATGCCCAACCCTGCTTAGCTTCTGAGATGTGAAGAGAGTGGACTACCAGGACTGTAAAACTATATCATGTGATTTAATTTGGTTTTAAAAGTTATATCATGCTTTTAAATCATATAACACATGAGGCAGAAAAAGAAGCAAAATAAATAATAAAATCTCATTAAAACCATCTATAGGCAATTAAAAATAAGTTGAACAGTAGACAGACATGTCTTGTATAAAATAAGAGGGCAGGAGAAACCTTCTGATAATCACACAACAATTTAACCAACCCCCCCGGATGAAGTGGAATGTTTTAACCTGGTTCCAGAAATCAGGTGGTTAGCAGATGACAGTGGAAAAAGGGGTCTATAACCAAGGTGCAAATGAAAAAGGCCCTGTTCCTAGCAGCTACCTACCTCCGCTTTAAAGTGGGGGCACATAGAATAGGGCCTCAGAAGAAAACTCTATTAAGGAACAGACAGTTGACAATGTGGTCATGCACTTGAGTTCTTTGTCTTATGCATTGGTTGCAAACATTCCCAGAAACACTTACTTAAAATGTATTCAGCCATTCTTACCCTTCTTTTGTTCCCAATGGGAATCCAAAGCCACTTTTCAACAACCTTCTTCAGTTCTACATTTTGTTCTTACAACAATCACCTTCTGAGGTAGGTTAGACTGAGAAAGGCTATACATGGCTCACAATCCCATTCCTGGCCCAAGGGAAGTGCGCCTAGCCTCAACCAGGGCCAGGGCCTTTTTGGTCCTGGCCCCAACCTGGTAGAATGAGCTCCTAGGTGAGCTACGGACCCTGTGGGAGCTTACGTCGTTCCACAGGGCCTGTAAAACGGAGCTCTTCCACCAGGTTTACGGTTGAGGCTGGGGCCGGTGAGGTAGATCTATGCCCCCCCCTCCAGGTATGAGTACTGCATCTACCTCCTTGCCCCCCTCTAATAGCGGGGGGTGGCTAGGGGTTTCCGCCATGTTGGGGATTATGCTTTAATTGGGGTTTTTAACAGGGTTTTTATGACTTGTAACCTGCCACGAGCCAGCTTGAGAGTGGTGGGAAATAAATCTAAAATCATGATGATGATGATGATGATAATAATAAATCATTCAGCAAACTTTTATGGCAGAGTGTGGATTCAAACCAGATTCTCCCAGATCCTAGTCTAACACTCAACACTCACATCATGTTGGCTGGCTATTGTTCACAGTGGGATGCTGGATAAAATGGGTATTGAATATGAACCAACAAGATTATTTTCTGAAGAACTGGATCATTGTTTCTCTCAGTAAAATACATGAGCAGGGAACAGAGAATGTGTGAGAATCTCAGCTATGAATGTTGACCAGTCAAGAAGCAGTTTGACCATGTATACATCATTCAAGATCAATGGTGTCCAATGAAATGGTCCTAATGTTTCTTTAACAGATTGTCCTGCAGCAATGGCAGCCTGCCTCAGCATGGCTCACAGTAGGACAGCCAGAAATGAAGAAGGGTTGACTAGTTAACTACTGATCTATGTTGGTCTGTGGTTGGGCTACTGGCTGGAATGGACCATTTGCCTAGGGGCCTAGTTTGGGACACCACACTGGGTCCCTCATTAGGCAGCTGGATATCCTTTTCACACAGCCCACAGGGTCCACATTCCATAAGACACAGCAATTGAAATGACTCTTCAGCCAGATGGCAATTATTTAGTTCATGAAGCACATTGCTGTAAATCTTCTCTAAAATGCAAAAAAAGAAAAAAAAGCCAGACTTATAAAGATGAATACTTTGTATAAAATAAAATCTTTCTTTAAGGCTACGTAGAGACCATTAAAGTAAATTTAGACAGCCCTGGCTATTTTCCTACTGAGATCTAAACAGAATACAATCACCACAAGATACAGGGGAAGATATTACTTCTAGGAATAAAACACTTAGAGTCCCCAGTATCCAAAAGTGAAAAGCCAGTATGCCCAATATGACTTCTACTCTGAACAGATGCTACATTTCCAGAACTCTTCCATTTTTCTCATTTCTCCAATTGGCTCAACTCACAAGGTAGAAGGCAGAATTAGTGGGTACAAAAACATACTAACGCATTATTTATTGAAAGGTGGTAAGGAACACAAGAATTTAAATCATTTTTAAAAGGAAATCTCTAGCTAAGGAAAAAGTATTCTCAATTCTGAGTTGTGTGTGACACAAATACTAAAAAGAAATATTTACCCTCACATAGGCTGTCATAGATACATTTGGCAAATTCTGGTTGGTAAAGCCAAGATGAATAAAAATCCCATTAAAAGTATGTGGCAAGCTTGAGATCACATGTTAATTCCTATGGCTATGTTTTTTGTGTTGTTAAAAAAAACCCAGTTAAAATTGTTAATACTATCTCAATGACCTCCAGGTATTTTTTTCCCTACTGGATAGCAGTTCCCACTTGCTACCAACTTGGGATTTAACTATTCTAGCAGTAGAAAGAACATTTATAACTCATGAAGAATAAGAAGTGCATTCACTGCCCCTGGCTGAATCATTTCTCATCATTATGTTTCTCTGTGC
Source organism: Paroedura picta (assembly GCF_049243985.1). Lineage (NCBI taxonomy): Eukaryota > Metazoa > Chordata > Lepidosauria > Squamata > Gekkonidae > Paroedura > Paroedura picta. The sequence continues at coordinate 37,707,345 of NC_135378.1, forward strand.
TTTTGGCAGGGCCTAAAAAAAGATATGCAGCAATGCACAGTGTGCAGTGGAATATTTCAGATGCACACTAATGCGTTGGGACTGTGCCCACTACAGAATCCTCGTACTTGTAAATCTTTATGAAAATACCTTTCAAACACGGCAATTTGAGGCAACCTTTTGAAAAGTATTTTCAGTTCATCTTCTCTCCAGGGTATAATGTCCAATTAAGCAAATCTGGCTACCCTTCTTCCTCTGGTTGATATGTCAAATGTTGGGTAGAATTTAGAAGAGTTCATGATTATGAAATTGTTATACCACTAAGGTGCTTTGACCTGGACAGAAACATATGCAAGTGATCAATTTCTCCCCAGAAGTGGTATAGTAGGAAGGGAATGATGTAAGCTGCTCCACTGAAATAATAAAAGAGTAAACAGTTTAGAAAGATGCAGAGGATGGACCCTGATCACAGGCACATCTACAGATACTGAGAAGAGAATGAGAAGCTAGATATAGACAAGGCAGTGGGTATAAAGATGAGGATGAATAGTCCAGAGTCTGCAGCTTAAACAGGAATTTAAGATTCAGTTAATGTCCACCTAACAGTTACCACAGGGTTGTTGCCAGGGTATCCAAAATAATTTCTTGTCTGGGATGGCTACTGTAATGATAGCCATTCTAGAAACTGCCTAAAAGCATTCTTGTCCATGGCTATTATTCACTAAGATGGTCATTCTCTCTGACTCCACCCACTACACCACATTGGATTTCAACCCAATATGAAACACCTCCCATGTCAAGCATTTAACTCCAAAACTGCAGGCTGGTCTTTACAATTTCAGATTTTACAAAACGAAGTGGTAAACTCTGTTCACTTCCACACAGTGACAAGTCTCTTGCTGCAATGGAGCATTCATATGCTGGTTTTCCATGTATATTCCCTGCCCCATGGGAGGACTTTTAAAAAACCTGGAAATGGTGGCAATGTGGACAGAACCAGGAAAAACCCACAATTTCCTGTCTACACAGCATCTATCCCTGTCTTGCTGCAATCTTTCCAAAAAGGCTGTAGTAAAGGTCTGGAAAAGACTGCAATAAAGCCCAGGAAAGTGTGAAAGCACTAGCATTCTATGAGAAATCGACCTACTTCACATTAACACCCAAGCCCAATCAAACACCTTGTCTAGAAGCGACCCTTGTCTTTTTCACAACTGGCTTGAATAAGATCAAAACATGTATTTTATAACTATGTTAAGATAAGATGTGTTGTTTTCAAAATCTGTCATTTGTAAGCAACTTCTAGGACACATTTTTGTCACTCCCATTCGCTCCTGAAGGCAATGGCAGTTGCTAATGCAGTCATTTAGCTTTTAATCTTTGACAGATACATTTATTTCAGTCAATGATCAGTACAAAATACAAAACAGTAAAACACAGTACAAAATAAAAAACAGTAAAATATGCAAGATTAGCAATTAAATGTATAAGTGCCTCGCTAAATATGTATCAGGGTTAGGACGGATCTATTGAACACAGAAAGTATTTTGGAACTCTTAATCAATCTTATATATATATTTGGCAATAATATAGGATAAATTCTTATTTTTATCCGAAAGGAGTTCCTTTAATTTGGCTTGTCTTCAAGTAGCCCTTAAGTTAGTAAAGATGGATTACAGTAATTCCTGATGAAATTGGTTATAAATACAGCAATCAAAAATCACATGTTTGGTGTTCTCAGTGTTACCGTCCTGGCATAAACAAGTTCATTCCTGGGGTGGGAGCTTATTATATTTCCCTTTTCCCCTGCTGAAGTGAGAGCATTATAGTGCAATAATGTAAATGCCCTTCTAAATTCAGAGTTCTCAATATTAGAAAGATAGGGCATAAGAGATAATCTATTTAGAAGAGAGGTGTCATACAGTGGATTATTGATTCTATTCAAATCATGCTTTCTTTCCACATCCTGTATTCTTTGTTTTACCAATTCTTTGGCACGGTCAAAACCCCAAGAGAGCTGAAATTGTTGGGATAGACCATAAAATCCTAACTTCCTGTTAGGATTTGTACCCATGGAGCAGTAAATGAGTCAAATTATATTAAATAGTATAGACCCCTGGGAAAGAAGATCAGCCTTAGCCAATATAATATTGCAGCTGACCATAAACTTGCCTCAGCCAGTGTCAAACCTGAGTCCGCACCCATTGCAGCATTAGAGACAATTGTGGGGAGCTGCAGAATATTTCTTAAAAATTTGGTTTGCACTCTCTCCACGCAAATTGTATTGGCAGTGATTGTCAGTGGAGCTCCATATAACATTTGCAGCAGGGGCTTAGTTTTGTATATTTTAAGAGCTGCTGGGACATTCCTACCACCTCTGTTCAATAAAATTTTAGTATAGCACCTGCACATTTTTGCGCATACAGAGCAATATGGGCTACATGAGACTTCATAGATTCTGAAGCTTGAAATATGACACCTAGATATTTATATAACTGAACTTGTTCAATACAAGTAGCATTTAGGCGCCACAAGTGTTTCTTAAGTTTCTTTGAAAAGACAACTACTTTTGTCTTGGAATGATTTACTTCAAGACAGTTTTCATTACAGTAATCCATAAGGGCTCTCAGTATCCGTTTTAGTCCAATAGGGGTCCTTGATAAAAGGACAACATCATCTGCATACAATAATAAAGACAAGTGTCTATTCGCCAAGATGGCGGATGCGACAAAGTAACCTGAGCTGTACTTCTTTGATTGTTTTGTTATCTTTAAGGGAAAAGCTATTAGTCTGTTGTTTTTCGTTTTTAATCTTTGTTCTCTCATGAGAGCACACTGGTGGTAGATGGACTACTTGGGCTCCTGGGCCCAGAGAATTTTGTTTCTCCTTTCTTCTCTACTGCTGTCCCTGCTCCTATCTCAAATAATCCAAATAATCTCAGGTGATGCATGTATGAACAGGACTGTTCATTCACATGAATGTACTTTTATTTGTACAAGGACTTGTCAAATAAAATTGCACTTTGTGTCAAATATCTCTGTCAGTGTCAATCAAACTTCAGCTTTATGATATGAGAGATCCTGTTCCTTTTTTAAATAACATAATCTCAATTTGCAACTCTGCTGATAAAGTATTGTTGCTGCCTTTAAATATGATACAATTACAAAATGGCATGAAATCACTGGGGAACCTACCTGTAGAGATCCAGGTTGCAAACTTCTTTTGATTGGAAAAATCAAACAGTAGTGACCAAAATTTTACATGCCTTGGAGTTTCTTGCATTCTGGTGCATAAAATAATATGCAGCTTTGCTGTATAGCCTACCAAAACTTCTTTACTTGTGGAAAGGGTAAAACTCGTTAGCTTCACACAAAACAATCTATCAAGCACCAAAGTTCGTTTTTAAAATGTAATGAAACTATACTATTGTTTTGTGCAAGCATGTCCTGCCCTAATATATATATATATACACTGTAAATACATTTCACAGCTTAATGGCAGTGTTAAGGCTGTGAAAATGAGCCTCTTGTGGCGCAGCGTGGTAAGGCAGCAGAAATGCTGTCTGAAGCTGTCTGCCCATGAGGCTGGGAGTTCAATCACAGCAGCCGGCTCAAAGTTGACTCAGCCTTCCATCCTTCCAAGGTCGGTAAAATGAGTACCCAGCTTGCTGGGGGGTAAACTGTAATGACTGGGGAAGGCACTGGCAAACCACCCTGTATTGAGTCTGCCATGAAAACGCTGGAGGGCGTCACCCCAAGGGTCAGACATGACTCGGTGCTTGCACAGGGGATACCTTTACCTTTAGCACAGGGGATACCTTTACCTTTACCTTTTATATGTAGAAAAACAGCACATAAAATTCTTCTGGTACTTACTCAAAAAAAGTGGTCCATCCAGTCTCATCGCTTTTAGTTGCCAAAAGTCCACTGTTGCCATGATATGTAAACAAGACTAACTCCTGTCCTTGGGCTGTCATGCTTTTCAAACATCCATTCGTACCTATAGTCAACCAAATGACTTGATTGTCAGGTGATACCACTCTCACTGGCATCCTATTGGGATCCCGTCTAATTCGAAGGGTGTTGCCATTGCTGTCTGTTACTGCAGTGATATCATTGTCATTACTGTAACTGAAATTGTACAGATAGTCTCCCGTAACTAAATTCATAGTGTACTGATGGGTGCCATTGACATCAAAGATATAGAGTTCCTGATCAGTTGGAGAGGCAACTTCATAAAAGTTGAGAGAATTCAGCAATGGTCTGTTCTTTGATACAGCTCGTATCCTAATATTTCCAAGATCTGCAATGTACAATGTTCCATCTGGCGACACAGCTAAGGAAGATGGGGCATTCAGTTTAGCATCTTTAGCATAACCATCACCATTTTGGTAGCAGTCACAGTTAACATCATTCTTGCAATCACACTCAGAAGGTATTCCAGCAACTAGAGAGATCTCACCATCAGTTGTGACCTGTCTTATTCTGTTAATCTTTTTTTCATCAGTTTCCGTAATGTAAAGCACTCCATTATAAGACACAGCAATAGCTGTAGCTGATTCTAATGTGGTCTGTACTGCATGTTTACCCACTGCATACTCCACTCCTGGAACTTGGCAATGCATTGGCCTCCCAGCAGCAATACGGACCTGTCGATTTTCAGTAATCTGAAGGACGACATTATTATCCAGCACATATATGGAATTATCCATTGGGTTGATAGCCAAATCTGTGGGCCACTCCAGACGTACCTTGACAAAGAAAACCATTTTATTACTTGATTATTTAACTTGGCTTTGGTAAAGAGAAACTGTTTGATGGAATTGTAGAATAGTTTGAGATGTTACTTTTAGAAAATTACATAGAAGTACAAACTAAAGAATAGCCTTTATGTTAGCATGTTTCCCATCTTACTGAAAGTTGTAAATCCATCTCAAGGCAAGGGACTGTAAAATTACCACAGCTGCTGCAAAGTTTTTCTGTCATGTAATTAAATTTAATGGATAGCCATATTTGGTTACGATGAGGACAGGCGGTATATGTTTTGTATACAGAAACTGGGGATTGTGCTATTTTTGTATTGGTTTTGGTATGTCTACTGATATTTAGTATTGCTATTGTGTTTGCTGAAGTCCAAGATCAGTTATTGTATTACGGTTATACCTGTATCATTGACTGTATGTGTATCCTTGTTTGTCCATGCTCAAGATTTTAGTCAGAAGAGCAAAAATAACTAAATGGAAATGGACAGAAGTACAAACATAAATACAAATGTATGAATTGTTGCACTTAATGTGAAGACAATATAAAGAGAAAGTAATTCTTTTTCAACCGAAGTGATGACAATTTTATTTACTGAATGCTTTAAGAAATAAACTGGGGAATAAATTTTATCTGGTGTTTAAAAATATACAATGGTATTTGATGCTGCAGATTTCAACAGGGATAATTTTCAAGCCAGTTTGGTGTAGTGGTTAGCAGTGTGGACTTCTAATCTGGCATGCCAAGTTCGATTCTGCACTCCCCCACATGCAGCCAGCTGGGTGATCTTGGGCTCGCCACAGCACTGAGAAAACTGTTCTGACCGAGCAGTGATATCAGGGCTCTCTCAGCCTCACCCACCTCACAGGGTGTCTGTTGTGGGGAGAGGAAATGGAAGGTGACTGTAAGCCACTTTGAGTCTCTTTCGGGCAGAGAAAAGTGGCATATAAGAACCACTCTTCTTCTTCTTTAAATACATTAACTTACATTTTATTTCCACTCTTGCTCATAATTACTTTATTGTCTGCTATCTCTCAAGCTTATGCATAAAAGTGGACAGTACGTTTTAGTGCCAATTCTGACATTCTTGGAACACATTTATTACCATAAAGGCATACTGGTAATTGTACAGAGTTCACAGCTCAATATTATTTAAAATTTATTTTAAACATATATTAACTGCCTTTCTTCAAACTCAAGGTGGTTTCCTATATAGTATAGATTAAATACATAAAGTAGAATACATGAAATATAGGACTGCTAGTGACTTAAAAAAGGGAAACAGTTCATGAATCTGCATGTCATCCTTGCACAGAGTCCATGTTAATCTTCTCTGTATCATCCAATTTTTAGTCTATGTGCTGCCAAAGTAGTAAGTACCATTGAATTCAGTACAGCCAATTTACAAAAGGCATCATACTTTGGGATTTCAGCCCAAGTCAAGTAAATAGCTACAAAGTAATGTGGGTGGCCCATCAGCCAATTTCTTACTGAGAAGGTTCTTGAACAACTATTTGCATATGTGAAATTCTCAAACTGGACTCCCTTTTCTGTGTAATGCCAATAAAAAGGTCTTATGTATGTATTGTGAAATTCACACAAACAAGGAATTGTAAACTCTGCTCCTGCAAATAGATCTGGTGGTAGGGTAAGGTGGCATGGTCAAGAAAGTTATCAAGGCAAGAAAGGCCAAGACAGGAAAGGCCAATAAACTACTCTCTGTCAACAGATTCTTCCCAGCAGTTATATTTATGTGAAAAGGCTGAAACTTATTGTTTGAAGTGTTTCTTTCCACTGGGTAATCCAATAAAAAGGGGGGGATGAAGCATGATGTTTTAAAGCCAAGCTGTTGTCCTCTCTTAAAACCATAAGAAAAGTGCTGCTATATCGGACTAGAGGTCCATCTAGTCCAACATCCTGTCTCATGACAGCGGTCAACCAGTTCCCCTGGAAATCCAACAACAGGGAATAGATCAGGGGTGGCCAAACTGTTGCTCTCCAGAAGTCCAAGGACTATAATTACCAGGAGTTCATGGTAATTATAGTCCTTGGACATCTGGAGAGCCACAGTTTGGCCACCCTGGCATAAGACCTGAGGCCTTAACCTGATGTTGCTTCCTGGCATTGGTATTCAGAGGCTAATTGCCTCTGACGGTGGGTAGCAGCCACTCAGTAAATGCACCTAAACAAGTGAGTACTGCGTTCAGTTTTGGGCACCACAAGAAAGACGTAGAGAAACTCGAGTGTGTCCAGAGGAGGGCTATGAAGATGGTGAGAAGTTTGGAGACTAAGTTATATGTGGAAAGGTAGAGGGAGCTTGGTCTGTTTAGCCTGGAGAGAAGATGACTAAGAGGTGATATGATAACCATCTTCAAATACTTGAAGGGTTGTCTTATAGAAGATGGAGTTTTCTGTTGCCCCAGAGGGTCAGACCAGAACCAATGGGTTGAAATTAAGTCAAAAGACTTTTCAGCTAAACATCCGGAAAACATTCCTGACAGAGCAGTTCCTCAGTAGAACAGACTTTCTCAGGAAATGGTGGATTTTCCTTCTTTGGAAGTTTTTAAGCAGAAGCTAGATAGTAATCTGACAGAAATGCTAATTTTATGAATTTAGGCAGATTATGAGTTGGTGGGCAGGAAGACATGTGTCAGTGTTTATCTCTTGTGGCCCTTCTTTGCATAGCCAGGGAATTGCTGTTCAACATTGTAGGATGTTAGGTGAATTTTCTCCAGGCCAGGCTGGATTCTGGAGATTTTTTGTGGTGGTGGTGGGGATCATTTGGGCATGAAACTAGGGTCACTGTGGGTGGGCAAGCAGTTGTGAGTTCCTGCATTACCCTGGAGATTCCTTCCAACTCTATGATTATGAGTGAAAAAGAAGGCTGATCATTTGCAGATCAGCCTGGTATTATCACCTTCCTTATTTGTGGAGTTTGGCAGGGGGCAATACACATTTTTTGGCAGACATCTCCTCCCCAAATTGCAATTTAAATGTGGAACGCTTCTGGGATGCATTGCAGAAGGCACCAGCTGTTCTTGGGGAAACAATTGAAACATGAATGTGCTCAAACAACAAGTATACAGCAAATCAAAAACACTTTGAAAATACCTGGCTAATATGCATGCTGGTGTCACATGTTAGAGGACGTGCTGAAGTCAGGTCATTTGAGCCAAGCAAAGTTGATATTATTCCATTCTGGTCCACCTTCCTGATCATGGTGCCATCAACAAAGTAAATTAATCCATTCTTGTCTACTGCCACACCTTTAAGTCAAAACAAATAAACCTTTAGTTTTCATTTGCCTTTATAAATTATTTGTTTTCCTGTTCCATTTGTTCATCAGCTTTTCTGGCTTTCTGCAAAATCTTGTTGTGGATTTGAACAGAAACTGCACATTTTAGAGATCAAACTGTACAAATTATGGTATTTTACCAGATGTAACTAGAACATTAGAACAGCATGTTTAAAAGTAAAACACTGCGCTTATTGGGTGCAATCTGCCAAGCACTGTGCTTAAGCAGCGACTGTTCATTTTAACCAAGCTCGTAGATTGCACTATTTGTAATTCGCTCAATATAAATTCTTTGTGGCATGTGAGAAATATTTGTAATGCATGACAGTGACTGGCAAATGTTCAATGTAAAATCTATCAAAGAACTTCACAGATTTACTTTTGGATGGCCTAGCCAGTGATAAATGGTAAATAAGCTTTGGAAACACTGGCTGGAATAAAAAGCTATACAGCAATAAATGCAATCACATGCTGGCTGACTGAACTGCACGTCTCAGAAACTGGCAGTTTCCTCCACCTTTGGGACTCATGAGAGTTGCTTCCACTGCTTTGCCACCATCGCCACATCTTGCTTCGTCAAATGGAAGGCACTGTTCTCCTGTCCCTGCTACCACGTCGAAATTCTTTGTCAGGTCCTTGGCCCCAGTAAGGAACTTTGGACGATAGATCCTCCGGGTGTTTGTGTCAGAAACATACAATTCTCCTGTGACTGGGTCAGTGGCAAGGTAATATCTGTGTGCCGGGTTACTGCTGCAAAAAGGGAAAGAACATGTTTCAGCATAATGTGCACCATGCAAAACGCTTTCATGTACAGGGCTAGTGAAAAAGCATGCGTGTGGAAAGGATTTTTAAAAAAATGTAAAAATAAGCAGCTCTTAATACTGTTGGAAAAACAGATCGACATATGTTCTGAGCTGTAGTAAAAGCAGTCTACAATCTCTGGGCTGAATAGAGCCTCAGAATGTATCACACATTATATTCACACTTTTAACTATGCCTACACCTTAGGCATGCCTGTCTTACTTTTTGAGTGAAGGGTTCTAAAAAGACCAGTTGTTGTAATCTTGCCCTCTGCTTGTTACAAAATGTTCCTGCAATAAGGTGACGCAATACACCTTTTTGGTTCCTTATACCCTCATTTATAAGAAGATAAAAGTTTTGGAATGGATCACCCTCTGAAGTCTGTTTTTAAATTGCTTTTGTGTCATTGCTTCTTTCATTACCAGGAAACAAAATCTCTGGAGTGCGTAATTCATAATATTAATTTACTGATAATGCATTGTTTATCCCACTGATTAGAAGGGCATCTTCTTTTGACACACTGGAGGTCACTTTTTAAAAACAAAATTCGGTTTCTCTTCCTTTTCAAGTGAACACCAACTATCACATAACCGCCCACCCCCTTCTGAATATGCCACCACAACCTTCTAGGAAATAAAGCTGTTTCCCAGCAAACTTCAGAGCATGATGCTCCATAAGCCTCATGCAATTACAGCTCTCCTCTCCTATTGAACAAGACACTCCAGAGAATACATTTGTTGTGCAATGATTTCATGATGCAGAAACTTAACTAGTCGCATCTATGACACTTGATCTGAGTTATGGTGTTGAGAACTGAAATGAACACTGCTGACAATGTTAGATGACCTGCTAATGCACCCCCCCCCAAGTGCCAGGATAGCCAATTCCATTGCTAATGTGTTTGCAAATGCACTGCTAAAATGGATCTACCAATCTTGGTGATATCTGAACATCTGTTCACAAAGTGTAGTGGCTCATATTTCATAAATATAGCACAGTGCTAATGTAACATATCGCCATGTGGTTCTACTTGCAAAAGGCGATGGAGGCCAATGCAAACAAGTTACAAACAAATTACATTGTGTAGCAGGGAAAGTTTTGTCCTGTAAGCATACAAGGCAGTATTACCTCCATTTACTTACTTCTGGGTTCACAGTACCATAGCAGTACCTGGCAGCTCAGGGCTTTCCATGTGGCCAATAGCACATTCTCCAATTTCAAAGATACCCTGAGCTTAGTATTATCTTAGCTGCTTTCTCCCAAGCAAGCTGGGACAAGGGCAACGATATTCCTAAAACTTTCCTCCTCATTATGAACAACAACAAAGACTTCTGTAAAGTTCTTTTATTAAGCAACCTGAGACCTCATTGTGAGACACAGGAAAAAAGGGCTTAGTTGCTGAATCCTGCGTGTGTGAATCACAACAATACTAGTGGCAACATGCAGACTATGCAGTGGAAAAGTAGAACGGAGGCATTTGCTTGTCTCTTTGCTTGCACAGGAATGAGCAAGTAAAGGCAACTAATATTTAGTTTCCAGTCCGTGCTCAGTTCAAAATCAGGTATATCTTAAAAATTAGCTACTGACTACAAACATCACATGAGAGCCATCTGATGGGAAAAATCAATAATTTGTGCATTGCTGTCCCTATTCAGTACAAGCACAACTGGAGTGCTTTCATTTCATTAGATGAGACAGATCTGTGTATGTTCATATCATCATCATCATCATCATCATCATCATCATCAATGTACTCATCAAAATCTTGTAAAGAAATCCACACTATACTACATTACTAGTTACGGCACACCAAGTATTCTCAGCAGCATTAATGTATTGTTTTGTTCTGAGCTGTGCTGAGCAACTTCTAGGGTTGCCAGGTAATGTCGGGCAACTGGTAGGAGAACTAGGGGAACGTTGGCAAAGGAAAGGGGATAAAACTAGAAGGATCTTTATAAATTTAGATGTGCTCACATAGCAGCACTCATCCTTTCAAAAATCATATAATATTTAAATTTATATACAGTTGAGATATACTTTCTCTGTTTTTCTCCAGGAAGGACTCAAATTGATTCACCATATGCCTAAAACATTCACCACAAAAACAATAATGAGAAAGTCAGGGTGAAAATAAGGAACCAGATAAATGCAGAATTATTCGTTCTGCTAAACATATTCAAACACTCTCCTAAACTGTGACGTCTTTGAAAGTTCCCCTATATGTAACCGGAGACTGCATGGACAAAAGCCATGTGGAATGGAGGCTGTAGTAAGGGGGCGAAATGTGAGATTAAGTTAAAAAGTTGTCTGGATTCAGACAAAAATATCAGTGCTTATACCCCACAGAATTCTTCAGCCCCATGTTCCTGATTCAGAATCCCAGACCACAATTTTCTGAATGTGATCCAACAGAAATTATTTAAACCGCTTAAGCTATGCTTCCCCTGATTCCTATTCTCTTCTCTAAACACTTCAGAAGGACTGAGTAATCAGTGGTGTTAAAAGCAGCTGACAAACAGAGCAAAACAAAAAAGGAACATTCCATTTGTCAAATTGCAATCAGAGATCACCCAGCAGAACAAACGAAGTTGTTTCTTCCACCAGGCCCAAAGTGATGTTGAGAAGGATCAAGGGCAAATGAGCAATTCAGAAAACCATGGAGTTGATAATCTGCTCAATTATCTCCACCGCAAAAGTGAGAACAGCTTATAAACAGACAAAATCTCCTTATCAAGAAAAGGGTTTTTTTTTTAAGGAAGGGAAAAGAACGTCCTTCTCAGATTTTGGAAATCTTTTCTGTATTATAGGAGCATTAATAGTTTTCGATAGCAGTTCCTACATCTTGTCCCTAAATGCTTGATACTAACCAGGAAGCCCAATAATAAATTGCAGGATCCTGTCACCTGTGGTTAATAATATCCACCTAAAACTATTTGTTAAAAAGGACTGGATAGTGACTCAGCTGTAGCTACTAGTTCTAAACCATCACCCAGGTTTGAACGGACAAGAGAAGTTTTGTTTGCAAAGCACCATGAAAGCATCATGACTAACAGCCAATACCCTAGCATTTTGAATGAGTAGACCTTCTTATGACGACTTCCTTAAAAGTGCAATCCTACAAAGAGTTATATTCTTTTAAACCCATGGATTTAGAAAGGCCCAACTCTGCTTAGGACTGCACTGTAAAGTAGGAGTGTCAACTGGTAAATTATTCTAAATAACTGAAGTGGAAATGATTCAGCTGATGCCATGACAGTGTGAAAGTACTGCCACCTCACTGGCTTTCCATCATTGTCTCGCTAAGGGGTTAATGTTGGCATTGTATATGAATGATCCAATCTTTGACCCATTAAACATAGCTTATATTACTGCAGTGTGTTGGAATAACATGCAATCAATCAGTACAATCAAACCAAGCACTTTAAAAATGATGAGCTACAATCTAAACAGAAAAGAATAATAGCTTAAAATAATATGCCATGGTTGTTTTTCATCTTCCCTTTAAATTATTTTAAAAGTGAACAACATTAATTGGGTGCAGCTTTTCATTTGAATGGACAAGTGATATATATAAAAGGGGTTCTTATGCAACTCTGCACTTTAAACAAAGATGATAGCAATACATAAGAAAGATAATAGTATTTGTATGGGTTCCTTTAATCTTTTTGTTGATTCATTTGCTGATCCTGTGTAGATTCTGAGACCCTTTTAGAAAGAGCCATGCTTTTATTTCTTTGTCTGAAGAGTACCAGCTGCATAGATAGTGCTTGTCGTCATCAAATCTATATACTTAAACCAGCTTCAAATAAACTTTTGGGCACTTGGTTATAGAACGATGACTGAGAGAGCAAATGAAACCACAGAGTCTAAAGAATACAGCGTTTCTCTTCCATTCATCTCCCAAGCCTCACAAGGGCAACACAAAAGAAAAAAAATGAACATGTAAAATAGAAAACTTTTTAATGATACGGTGAAGGAACAGAGCTCAGAGATCTCACGGTATTACAACTGATTTCCAGACACAACAGAGCTCAGTTCCCCTGAAGAAAATGGCAGCTTTGGAAGATGAACTCTACATCCATATACTGTGTCAAGTTCAACGTTCTGGTATTGATCTTAAGGCCCCATGAACCTGAGGTACTGTTTGACTCCTTATGATCCACACAGGGCATTGCGTACCGCAACGGCCAATAGAATGGAGATCCCTGGCTGCTGTGAGATCCCTGGCCTCACCCTGCCCCTGGCCTGGTAGAATGAGTTTGCAGAAGAGCTGAAGGCCCTGTCAAAGCAAAGTAGGTTTTGCTGAACCCTCAAATTGGAGCTCTTCTGCCAGGCCTTTGGTTGAGGCTGGGTGGGATCATGGAGACCGGCCCCTCCTCCAGCATTCCCAGCAAATGGGTCTATCTGCCTGGAGCCTCTTACGGTCATCATTATCAGTCCACCATAATTACTTACAATCCGGGAGGGGGGGAGTGGGAGGGGTTGGATTTTCAGAGTATTGTTTTTATTACTTTTTATCTGTTGTTAACTGCCGTGAGCTGGCTGGCCAGGAATGGCGACCTATAAATATGAGAAATAAAATAAATAAATAAATAAATAAATAAATAAATAAAGTATTATACCTGCTGAGCTCCCTCCTCTACCCAAACTCCATCCTTCCCAGGATCTACTTCCCAAAAATATCCAGGTATTTTTCAACGCAGAACTGGCAACCTTAATACAGGGGCATCTTACTGAGTTCTGTGAATGGACACTGAGTCTTAGTTATGACTGTTGATGCAACTGTATAAGGATTATGGTAGTTCAGCCTGCTGATAAGAATTCACATGATCGAATGAATCAGTATAAAAAAGTTATCCATAGAAAACTAGCATGTCAGAAAGAAGATTAATATCCATTTTTCTATGGAAGAGTTATTTTTTCTTTATATCAAGAGATATTGAATCATGAGAGCACTAGCATTCTGAAGTGGTACTGCTCAAGGTCAACCTCTAAACTGAACCAAGGAGTCATTGTTAAATGAGAAGGCAGAGATAGAATAAATGGATGAAGGAATGATAACGGGAGCATCTTGCAAGGACTCATACATTCATTAATTATAGAATGACTATTGCAAAAGAGTCAAATGGAATGTGGCACACAGGAGAAGAGCAGGGAGGGCAAAAGACATCAGGAGCACAGAAAGGAGGTTATGACAGACTCCCATACAATTCATTATTATGAGGTAAAATTTTTCCTTCAAATTAAAATGTTCCTTCATAGGCTGAGTAGCCCTCGTAAGCTGATTCTGCATGGACGGAAAAGTCCGAGAAGGCGGTCATATGGAGGCAGGGCAAATCCTCACTTCCACATGATACAGGTGCTGGGCAGGCCCTCTTTCGGGCCTGCAGTGAATTAGGTCCGCAGCTGCCCTGGGCTAAGGGAATGTGGGAGAATCCGTGTTCCCTTAGCTGCTGTGGGGGCCAACAGGCCTGTCCCATAGCACACCTGCATGGACAGGGTGTAGAGGGGGCAAAGAATGCCCTGGTCAGCTTTACGGCACTTTGCTGTGCCATGGGGCTGACCAGGGCATTCATTTTTATTTTGCAAAATACCCCCTCCCCAGCACAGTGGAACTGAAGTGACTTTGCTCAAGCTTGGCCTGGTAAATAAAAATCAATATTTGCCAGGAAGTTCCTATGAAATCAAAGTGACCCAGAATTTCAAGTCAAGATAGCTTTACAGGAAAGTAGACAGTGAGACTTTGGGGGGAACCAGGTGATCCACTTTTAGTTGGCCCTGCAGACAACAACATGTGCTGCTGTTGCCAGTAGTAGGTAGGCTTCAAAAGGGCAGACATCACAGCCAAGTAACAGACTGTGCTAACCAACGGATGCATGTGAGCGGGGAGAGCTTTCCCTTCAGCCTTACTGCCTGGTGATGAGCTATATTTCCAGAGAATCCTCAGATACCACATGGAGGTTGGCATCCCTAAGCCTCAGTGGGATACAATGCTACAGAGTCACCCCTCCAAAGCAGCCATTTTCCCCTGGAAAGCTGATCTTTATAGTCCGGAGATAAGCAGTAATTCCAGGAGATCTCCCGGTCCGACCTGGAGGTTGGCTTCTCCTGAGTTGGAAATATTCCTTGAGGTTTAAAAGTAGGACCTCAAAAGGCTGTAATGCCTTTGCAGCTCCCCAACCAGCCAAATAGTGTCCCTGGCCTA
The DNA here is from genome assembly GCF_049243985.1 of Paroedura picta. Classification (NCBI taxonomy): domain Eukaryota; kingdom Metazoa; phylum Chordata; class Lepidosauria; order Squamata; family Gekkonidae; genus Paroedura; species Paroedura picta. The sequence continues at coordinate 37,722,382 of NC_135378.1, forward strand.
TTTCAAGTCAAGAAAACTTAGAAAGGAGGCAAGGTTACTAGATAGGTCTAGGTTCATATTTTGGAATTCCATACTTCCTAGGTCTGCTTGAACCTGACTTGGATCAGGATTGTTGTGCACAGAGAGACCTCCTCTTAGGTTGCCAGATTCCAAGTGAGGCACTAAACCCACACCAAACCATGAGCTAGTGCCCGTTGTATTGCAGCATGCAATGGGCTTTACTACTAGTTATAATTATAAAATTAAGATGACTGTCCCACCCTATCACTGGCAGATTTCTTGGTTTTACTCAGCCCTGGAACTTTTTGGAAAGGTGTAAGAGCCCACTTTTCTAAACCCTTTTTGTCAGAGTGGCACTGAGGTATTACTAACAACTAAGAAACAAACTATTTTATTTTACAAGGAGAAGCGTAGATGGAACTAGGAGACTGAGCATTTAAATTCAGTTATTTTACAGTTTGCAGAGATTGTTATAGAAGTTTATTTAAGCTTTTCTTAGTACTTATGTTTTCTTAGCACTGAGAGGTTGGAGTCACTGTCTTTTGTTTCTCTTTGTCTATAGAGAGGGTGCCAAAACATCCCAGGTTTCTATAAGGCAGGTATTCTTCTGCTAGCACCCGCAATTTTTCCCTTTTAGAATTAGTAGTTTCTCTCTGACTTCTGAGAAGTCTGAAGCAAGTCTTCTCTCACACACATCTAAGAAAATCCTCACACATGATTTCCCCCTTTTCACTGGGCAGGGTTCCACTTATCTCCGTAGGATAATTCACCTCCTCTCCTTCTGGCCTGAATTGGGAATATCACATCACAGCCCAAATCTCCTCTGCCAAAATATATTTCTCAGACACTGTGTAGATCAACTTTCAATCTTTAGTAGTGATTCTTTCTTTTCACTGAATTTTCTCCTCATCTAAACAGACAGGTTTTGTGAGTTTGCCAACCAGATTCAGAATAATCTCCCTCCAGCACGCACCTACAATATCTATTCCCCTTTCAGCTATTGCTGACCAATCAGAGCTGTTGAAAATCAGCCTATCTAATAAATCGCTATATTCCCTGACCTTGGTCAGCAGCTGGACCTTGAGGTGCTCTACCTATAAGTTTCAAGTAAGTAGCACACCATATGACCAACACAATATATCTTTATACCAAATAATATTCCTTTGATTTCTACTAAGGAGGCATTAAAATTCATAAATATAGCAATCCACGGTTACCACAGTCTTAAGCATGAAGTGGATTATGCAATTTTGAATGCAGGCTACTTTTAGGTGGAAATGTATGCAGCGAGAGGCAGACTATAATATGTGGTGTTATAAAATGATTTTTCACATCATAGACACTTGCCCACATTTAGCTAGCTGTCTTGTGAGTGTTAACTTTTAACATAAGTATTTGTAATAGAACGTATTGTTCCAACGCCCAAAAAAATGTTTAAAAAAAAAACGAGTTACTTTCTCACTAGTTTTTCCCAATGTAGCCTCTGTCATTTCTAACCAATCCTGCAGTCAGGGTTCAGTGAATTCCTGGGAACAGGTTATGGGTGTAACTCAAGGTCCACAACTGGAAAACTGGTGAAAACTGCTCCCACTTTCTGCAAGCCTACTACTTAGGGCCATTCCGCACAATGACCAATGTTGCTAAATGTTTGCAGTATGCAGAAACGCTATATTTAATAGTGGAATTTCATCATTCTGCACACCTTCAATTCTAGTGGAATACTGAAGTCCCAGTAGCGGTCTGTTCATTCCCCACAGGTTTCCGGTCTTCCCGGAATCGCAACAAAGGAGCCGATATTTTTCCGTGCTTCTTCCCACCCCTGCCCGTCAATCAAACAGAACAGCCAATGAAATGTTGTGTTCGTGCTCCCGAAAAGCCCCTTTCCCTTTAAAAACTGTTTTTAAAAAACCCGAAAACATCATCAGCAACAAATATTTGTTCATTCAATGTCTCAGAAAGACCTTTTTCGCTGGTGTAGGAGCTGGCGCTTAATCGTTTCCACGCTCTTCAATTTAAATCCCCCCCCCGATGGGTACAATTTCTGGCCGAAATTACGGGCAGTATCGAGTAGAGGGCTGCATTAAAGACAATTGCAGAAGGGAGTTTTATTTTACTGTTAAGCACTTCTGTGGAGGGACTTCAGCCGAAGAAGCCTCTCTTACTCATTGTTTCGCTGGTTTAAAGGGGAAAAATGTCTATCGCATCTCTGGAAGCTCAGAGGTGAGAGCTAGCGAGGGACATTCTTTCTACCGCTATTTTGAGAACACACATGTCTCTCGCTGATGTGTTGCGGCTTGTGCTCAGAAGTGTTGTGTTTTTTTCAGGGGTAATCCACTTTTCTGGATTTTCCCCTAAGTGCTATAAAATTCTGATTGTTGCTGGAGTTTGGCGGGAGTTATGCGGTTTGTTTACAACATCACGCGGAACGTTAAATTAATAGTAAGACTTCGGCTAAATTTAAGTTGTTCAGAATGGCTCTTAGATACATCAATTTGAAACATGTTGCTATGATGAGCAATAGGTTTTACTATAGTCGTTAGCATTGTTGGCCCTTTTTGCTAACAAGATTAAATCAATGAAAATGTTCCTATAATGCTAATGGATATATACTGACAAGTGTGATATTGCTTCTGGATTTAGAGGAATTTTCATCACACATTGGAAAATGACATTAACTGTACTACTGTTCGGTCCGTACAAGACATATGAATCTCTGCAGATTAATCATTAACATGCTTAATGAGAACTCGTATCACATGAAAATAATCTCCACTTCTGAGACTTCAAAGTCTTCACACAATTTTTGGACTCTAGAGATAAGCAATACTATTCTTGGCTTGCTGTAAAATGGCTGCTTCTTGACAAATATGAGATATTTAGATAAGATGTTTACCCTAATGTAAAGCATACAGATGATACGTGGTGTGGTAAAAATCCTTCCTAGGCAGAAAAATAATACCTGTGGCCAATGAAGTTGCCTCCATAGCCTTTGACAAAAGTATGAAACTCTCAGGGGAGTCTCTTGCACTGAATAGCTTCTTAAAAGAGCTATATTAAAAATGTCTTTCTCCCTCTGTAAATTTATTTCGAACACCAGCAGTCTATCCAGGAAAAGCACCTTATTCTACACTAACATCAATTTTTGCTTTCCGTCAAAACATTTCAGAGTTGCCTCCCTCATGACTAGTTTCTTCCAGAAGACTGATCAGAGGATTGCAAATACAGTTCAGAGTTCCCACCATCCTTCCTTACTTCTGTTGCATATGAAAGACCATTTTGGAACAAATAGCAGTATATGATAAAGTACTGTTAAATAATATTTACCAATAAATGAAACACTGAAAAGTGATAATGTAATAGATAACGTAGCAGTCCAATAGCAATTATACAAATGGCATTTTTTAAAGTGAATTTAAAAAATCTATCTAAAGACAATTAAAGCACCACAAATTCTCTGTGGGTAATGCAATGAAATTAAAGATGAAACAACCACCCATGACATCACGTTCAATGAACAACATTCATTGCTTACTATGATCACGGTTTAAAAGAAATGTGACTATTAAGCTGTCTAAGTTGAATGAAATCACTAGTTGAATGAAACAGTTAGAAGGGTCTAACTGTTTAGGATGGCCCTTTGAATCATAGGAAAAACATGTTACCTTGCTGATACTACACAAACTAACATATACAAAACATTAACTCTTAAATTAAAAAACCCTTTCTTCAGTTCAGGAAGAAAAACTAAATGAAACGACATAGCCAGAAGCAGTGTGAATTTCAAAAGAAAACTAACATGGGGGGAGGAGAGGAAATACAGGTTTTGAGGGATTTGTGTAATGAAAAGGCGGTAGTGGTGGAAGACCAACATTAAACAGGGAGGGCTTCCGGATATCATCCTGCATCATGTCTGATATGTTTGGGAGCCATAACACACAGCACTGATGTAATTCTTGTGTGCCAGGAATTCTGCACAATTTATGGTTGTGGAACAGCAAGTACTGAGTGCCTGTTGTTCTCTATCCCTGGTGTTTCTAGTCAGAATGAAGCAAGAACCACCTGGGTTCCACATTCTCTGTCCTTGATTATTGTACACTTGATGACCAGCAGACAGCTAATGCAAATGGGCTCTACTGCTGAAGGTGGCCGTTTCAGGTGAAAGTTCTTTCTGTGGCACTGAGGCAGACCAACAACAGAGCATTAACAAACAACAAAGGGTGGCAGATCTTCAAGGAGAGTATCAGTGAAAACAGAGGCAATCGTTTAAAGATTGACTGAAGAGGAGAAACAAGAAGTAAACTTTAAGAAGCCAGTAAAGCAGATAGAAAAGGAATTTGTCTTATGCTGAACAATACCAAGACTATCAACCTACACCTATGATTTAAGGCAAAAACCAGTCACCTGATAATGATATTTTTCCAGAGCGCTCCTTTGTGATCATAAAGGTTTTTACAGCCCAAATATGTTTTTTCATCCTTTTAAAAAGCACAAAGAGTGTAGGTAAAAATTATTCTTACCTATGTCTAAAATCTTTATTTCTTGATGGGAAGGCAAATAAAGAGTAAAAAGAGAGAAAATAGTTAAGGAGGAATGTTAAAAGAGGAACAGTAAATTGGTTATGATGCACGTAAAGCTGGTGACTGACTTTGCTTGACAGCTTGATCTGTGACTGAATTATTTTGACATCTCTTTGCATTAGTAAATGCTTTTAGAAATAGTCCAATTTTAAAAAAATGCTTTACAAATTATTTTTAAAGCATTTACATTGTTATTACATTGTTCAAATGTATATGAAGACAGATTAGTTTAAACCAATTGACATATAATAGAACTATTCAGAAAGTGTTTGGGAAAACATATACCTTAGTTCAAGAACACTCGTCACATTTCCAGATGGGAATATCCGTCGAATATAATTGAAATCTCCTACATAAAGACTTCCATTAATACCACAAGCTAAGGCTACTGGGGCCAACAGTTTATTGCCGTCTGCTTGACCATTGCAACTTGGGCAAGAAATACTTCTCCGCCGACCATTGCCCATGATAGTGCTGACAACTGGAGGCTGCTGAGAGATGAACTGGTTTTCCCCACTACCTTTGTAAAGGATTCCTGAAGAAAAAAGAAATGTGATTTCCCAAATTAATGGCACATCTTACAAACAAGTTTGAACATATCATCTAAATGCACCTAACATTCTGAATTAGTGATTGGGTTGCATCTTGAGTACTATCAGCAAAAGACACAGACCTAAATTTTCTCCTAGCCTTTAGCTCAATTACACCTTTTTTAGCTAACCAGTCTCAGGTGATGGAAGCAACCCAATCAGGACATATTCTTGCTGGAACATTCTAGAAAATCACCTCATCACTCATGATTCCCCCCGTGGGCTGCAGGTTCTTATAAAGAGCCAATTACTCCATTCTTGGCCTTGAAGATTTTAAGGGCCAAGTAGGCAGAGAGGCCCAATTAACAATACCTGCAAGATGGAATGAGCCCATTTGTATACTCATTAACCCTTAGGAGGACTCATCTTTGTCTCTCAGGGAACTAAGCTAGTCTTCTGCTGCCCATCTTCCCCTGTAGAAGATACCTGGAACTAGCCAATAAAACTGTTTTGTAGAATGGACATGCAAGAAACATAGGCACAGCCTTCATTTTATATACACCTCCTCTTGTTATGGTGAGACAACTGAAGTGTTTGGATGCTTTGTTCTGATGTAGCTGGAATAAATTATGTATCTGCTATGAAATTCCACTGGCGTATCTCTTCACACAACATTACCAGTAAACTTTCTACAAAAATGGCTTGTGCCAGTCTCAAGTTTGCAGTGGAAAAGGGTCTTTATTGAATGCACAATAATAATAATTTATATCTGGTAGTAGAGCCTGGCTCTATTAATGTATCAGTACTCGTATGTCAAATACAACAAAAAATGTTTTGGCAGACCACCTGCCCTTTAAACCTAACTCTGCTTTAAGGCATCAACAATCACTGGAGAAAAGACAAAGTACTTTACCAGCATCATTTTTAACAACCTTCACAAGAGATGTGGGGAAGCAATACATGTGCCTAATGCTAGGCTTTCACAGCCAGAACTATATTCTGCGAGACATGACTACTATCCTCATTATTATCCAGATCAATGACTCAATCAAGGTCTTCTGTGAGAACTACCAGCTATTATTGTTGCACTCATTCTACAATAAATCTCAATGCGGTATAATCCATGCAAACCGCATGTCACTTCATACTGTATAGCAATACTTATTTTATTGACTGAGTGCCCAACATTTCAAAGACAGCCTTGGTGCTAATAATTATATTTTTCACCCCACAATAACTGTTAAAATCATCAGTCTGCCAAAAAAAATGGTTTTAGAAAGTTTTAGAAAAAGCTTTCTGCACCCCAAGGCTACTTTTCAGTTGAATCTCAATGGGATAAATATTTCCTATAAGTGCTGTGCTAGCTATGCCAATTACTCTTCTGATGCCATGCAATTGGAGAGAGGTAACTACCAGAGAAAAATCCACATTATGAATTCTGGGGAAATGAAAATAAAATGAAAACTTTAAAAGAAAAGTCTTCTAAATAAGGCTGCATGATAACAGCACATGGAATACATTTATCCATGAACATTTGGAACAAGAATGCACTAATGGAATCTGAAATCCCCCTCCTATGATTACATCATTTATGACAATCAGGAAACCATAATTTTGCTGAAATAGCTGAGTTCTATAATTTTCATCAGAGGTATCATACAAGTCAGCACTCTGCACTAAAGGCACCTGATTTATTCTGTCATTACTTTGAAAAATTGCCCTTCACATCTCTCTCCTATTACTGTAGAGGGGAAAGATGAACATTAGAATATTTATTGCAGTGATTCAGGGTGTCCGCATAAACACCTGTCACTGTCTTTGCTCCACTGTGAATAAATTTCCCTAGCTCATCCACCCTGTCATTACAACTAGCCACTTTATTTATTCAATTAGACAGGCATCATTTTGAAAAGTCATTACTTGTCAAATTGTCTCCTGAGCATAAATTTAAACATGTAGCTGCCTCACCTTTTCAGCAGAAACCACCCGATAACAACAAGAGACAGAAAGCAAAATGAACACATAGAAACAAAGCTAGCATAAGTCTTTAATCATACATGTTCAGCTTCCTAAGACCAAATTCCTGACCTATTGAAGTAAGTTATCAATAGTACACTTCTCAATTGTTAACCCCTTTTCTCCATTGCCATGCACTGCAAGCACATGAACAACATCTCTAGATGGAGTAGCTGACTTCATAATAGCTAAACTAGAAGGTTATTCAAAGAAAGATCATATATATTTTTAAAAAAATTAAACATTTTTGGGTTAAAAACCTTGAGGTGTTAACTGAACTATTTATTCAACTTATTTGTAACCTCACACAAAGCTAATCAGTGACACTGATTTTAAAGGAATCTGCAGCCAAATAAGTATACCTAGGCCGGTTCTGCGTTGCAGCTGCTGTGCCAGCTGCTGCTGGTGCAGTGCTGTGTTCCCATGGGGGACACATTTCAGTAGAGCACCCGCTGAAATGTGTTCCCCTGGGAAACGCAGCGGTGGCAGAGAAGATGTGCAGAGGGGGGTGCGGCAAGTGGGCCTTTAAAATTTCACAGGAAGGTTCCATGCAATCTCACCTTCCTGCAAAATAGAAAAGAGCCCCGGTCTGCCCTGCGACACACTGAAGTGCCAGGAAGATGGCCTGGGCATACTCCTTCTGCGCCATAGTAGGGCAGGGAGGAGCTGGACCTGGAAGGGCCTGCTGCTGGACTGGCCCCTTTGGCTCCTGCTTTAAAAAAGGGAATGCAAATTCTTCCGCGTTCCCTTCAGGTGGGGCAAAGGAGGGCCCGATCCAGAGCAGGCCCGCTGTCAGCATCATGTGGAAGCAGGGATTTGCCTCACTTCCATATGAAACAGTGAATGAAAAAAGGTGTTTTTTTATACCCTGGTTTTCACTACCTGAAGAAATCCCAAAATGGCTTACAAACACCTTTCCCTTCTTCTCCTCACAACAGGTACCCTGTGAGGTAGGTGGGTCTGAGAGAGCTTTAAGAGAACTGATCTGTGAGAACAGCTCTAAAAGAACTGTGACTAGTCCAAGGTTCCCCAGCTGGCTACATGTGGATGGGTGGGGAATCAAAACCGGTTCTCGAGAATAGTCTGCCACTCTTTAACCACTAAACCATCCTGGCTCCTAGTAAAGAATTAGCCAGTGCTCTAAATCCTGAGGAAACAAAATTGTACCATCCCTGATCTTCAGTGATCAAACTTGCCAACAGTTTGGGTATTTCGCCTCTATCCTTCATTTCCTTGACTTTTAAAGCTTTTACCTTTTATAATTATTACATTTCTATTCTTATTAAATGATTGTGGAATTCCATAGACATTATTCACGGAGCAAGAAAAAACTGAAAACAATACAGCATAGCAATTTTCCGCTGTTGAATCAACTCCTTATATGGAGTGTGGCAGAAGCCAGATGATTCTTACCCACTGCTCTGATAAGGGTAGAAGGTACAGGGGGAAACTGTGAAAGGAACTAGAGCAATGATTCCCAGTTTACTTAGTATGATGACTTATACAGGACTAACCAAATGTTTTTTGGCACCCTAGTCAAACTACAATCTTGGCATCCCTTTAGTTCACTCACCAATTACATATTTTTGGATCCTGACTCCTCAGGATGGGAAATACTGCTGCTTGGAATCAACTGGATCTATTATATGCTCAGAATGCAAGGCAAAATTCCTCTTACTGTTGATAGGTGAAGATATTAATGTTAGTTAATTGAGAGTCCCTGTGGGAACTGTGAATTTTGTAAACTATGCTGTGCTTCAATGGCCTATTATATACCGCTTTGATTGATTTGATAAATTTATTGTTGAAAATTACTTAGGATCGTGGTATGCATGTTTGGAACATACCTATAAAATATTAGTTTAGTACACCAAGAAAAGAATGAAAGGAAAAAGAAGAACTGTTCAAGCAAGCTTCTCAACACCGGCTCATTCCCCTGTTAGGAAGGTAAACAGTTGCACTGTTTTGTCAATGTCTATGTCTCTAACAAATCAAAAAACTGAATTCATGAAGAGACAAGAGATCTGCAGTGGCACAAATCCCTTCAGCTTTCCCATAATACTCCTATACTGATTCTACACAACAGCAGCAGTGCTGGGAGTCTGTGGCAAAGTCATTTGCCCTGCTGCTTTCTATATCTGTGGCAAGTCATTTGCCCTGCCGCTTCCTATGACCTTTTTGGGTAGTGCACCAGGTGTGCTCCAGATTACTGCCTCCATATGGTTCTGCTGCCCGGGGGGGGGGGAGGTGGTGTGGTTTACATTTTTACCTCCACAAAGGTGGGGCTGTGTGACAATGTAATCCCATCTTCCTGAAAATAAAAAAAGAAATGCCCCAGTTGGCTCTCTGCTGCCGTGAAGCCCCACAGAGCCAACTGGGGCATTTTGTGTCCTTGCTGTGATGCCGTAGGCAGGGTAGGAGATGGGCCTGGAAAGGCCAAACCAACCCAAGCCACATAGGCATGTGCTGGGAATGCAGAGACATCCATGTTTCTATGCTAGGGGGAATGGAAGCTCTTAAAGTACACCAGGCCCAGGCTTGCACCAATGTCATGTGGCAGCGGGGATTAGCCCAGCCTCTCCACCCTGTGCGGAATTGGTATCAGGTAGTGCTGAGGATGAACACATGTGAAGACTTGGCTGTAGTTAAAGGAACCATGAGTTACTTTCAAAGGAGAGCAATTCAGTGGTAAGCAAGGTAAAACAAGAGCTGAGGGAAAGGATTATAGACCTGGAAAGGAGAAATGAAAAGACCAAGAAAGAAAAGGACCCCCCCTCACAACGCTTTGACAATGCATTGTGCAGCAATTAAAGTATCAGATGATGGATTGACAGAATCACGCCACTATGAATTCATAAGGAAATCTTATAAAGATGACATACTAACATTAAGTTTAACAAAACTTACCATTCTGAACATCTAAGACATGATGCTTATCCAGTGTCCAGCCACCCATGTTGGAAGCATCCAATTCATAGCCTTGCAGAATGGCAGTTCGTTTTTCCCACAGTGTTAAATCTAAGCAAGATTCATATTCATAACCTACAGATACTGGAAGGAAAAAAAAATCTTTCTGACTACTAATGAATTTATTTTTTATACTTTGAACTCATTTATTTCAGTTTTATATTCTTATTCACATATGACCTTCTATTGATTGTTTTATAACTACTTAATTGTCTAGATATTAAGTTAAGCTAAAAAAAGTAGGAAATGTAAAACCCCTTAAAATTTAAATTAACGGTAGATAAATAAATGTTATCAAGCATTCCTTGAAAGCAAGGAGAGAGTTAATTTCTCAAAGTCAAGGTTGGGAATGTTACTTATTTCCTATATTAGAAATGTAAAATAAACAACAGAACACATGGCAGGAGACCCAGATTTTAAAAGATTTATTTATACTAATTTAAGATAAGATTGTCTGCTGAGATGTCTGCGCTGTACACTGTTAGGATGACATTGCAATAGTTTTTTACTGGGCTAACGTTAGGTACAAAGTGGGAATGAAAGCTTTCTTTTCGTTTCATCCTATCTGGGGCAGGGATATGGGTGCCAGTCTCCTGGTAGGGCCTGGAGTGCTCCTAGAATTACACCTGATCTCCAGGTGATAGCATTTCCAATCCAGAGTTGGCAAACCTCGGCAGGGATGGCACTGATTCCTTCGCACTGCGACAAGAAGCCTAAATCCCAGATGCTGCCTGTTTGTCAAACCCTGGCAATTTATCAGGGAGCACACTTTAATCTGTGATGGATGTTTCAATCAATTTAATTGAATTGACTGATTAAAGCTTGAAGTTTTATATCCTTGATATTGATGCTCCCATAAAATAATTTCAGAGTTCTGTATAATAGCAATTTAAGGCAATTAAAATCATTTTGTTTTTGAAAATATACTAGGCTGCAAAAAGAGACCTTTTCTTTGCAGTCCTGCAGCATTTACTTTCAATTATTAGTTGGGTCACCTGTGATCTTCACAAATACAATGTGCTTGTTGAGCAGCTTTTACTTTGGAGACACACTGAACAAAAAAAAAATACATACAGAGCACCCAAGATGCTTTAATACCAAAGATTTTATCTTAGTTACAGCAAATATTTTACTATCAAATTTGCTGATAAATATCAGTGGCAGTTTATTGCCATATTTTCAAAGTGATGCAGAACAAAACAAACAAAACCCTCAATTTAACACCAAAACAAGTAATACGTACCAACAGCTTCAGATAAACCATAGACCTTCTGGTTATATGCGTCAGTTTTATCCCATATAAATGTGTAAGCCAAATTAGGGGAAGCAGGGAACCATTTCTGGAAAAGTCTCCCCACCACAGCCACCATGAGATGAACTTTCATTAAGTTAAAAGGTATCACTGATTGAGTCATGGTGATCTTAAGAACAGATTTATATCCTGCAGCTCTGGAGCTTAAGTATGACAATTTCAAGTCAGTTCCTGGGATTGTAGTTTCCTCATGCAGTACCTAAAACAAAACAGAAACATAATAGTGGCATAAATGAAATGGAACCTGGTTACTACTCTACAGTAAGCAAGCAATGCAATCAGAAACCGTATTTTATAGGAAAATAAATCCTTTAAGCCCAGTAATAAACCCGCACTTTCATTAATATAAACTGCTTGGACATGATCCAACAGCTTTGTTAGTATGAATAGGTACTGAAATGTTTGGGCATCCATATGCTCAACAGTAGTTACAACCAGGGAAAGAACGTCATTTCCCCATGTACAAAAGAGTGTGGTTGTGTTCTTAGAGAAGGCCATTTATCTGAAACAAAACCACAGTCACAACAAATGAGTCACAGATGTTCATGTATTATTCCTTTGAAAACAAACCTCCTCCCTACACTGCACCATTTCAAAAACCTGGTTCTCAAATTCAAAAGCAGCTCCTCGCCAGGCCCCTTCTTCACGTGGAGCTAACGTCCCGTTCCTTTGTACGCTTCCCTTTTAGTTTTCAATACAAAATAGTTTTAGTTTCTATTACCCCTTTTCTGCCTACCTTCCAATACCTTCATTATCTTTTTCTTACTTACAGTTTATTCTGTTTGGGTACTTCCGTTTTTAAGGAAGAGAATAGTGCAACCCTAAGCAGACTTACACACACCAAGGGACTTGGAACAGTGCATAGATGGGTGTAACTCTGCTTACAATTGGACTGTAATTGCTTCTCTAAGGACCTCTCCCCCCATTTTCTCTGTGTGAGATGAAGGAGTTCTTACTTTCTCTGTATTTCCCCCAGTATATCTAAGAAGACTGTAAATTGTCCCTCAGTGGTTCTGAGAGACATATATTTACACTAGCTGAGAATGGTTAGCGAAGAAAAGGAACAATTATTATATGATTCCAAGATAGTAATAGTCCTGGGCTTTTCCCTAGCAATATGGGTCATAAGAAGGAGAAGAGTTGGTTCTTATATGCTGCTTTTCTCTACTCAAATGAGTCTCAAAGCGGCTTACAATCACCTCCCCTTTCCTCTCCCTGCAACAGACACCCTGTGAGGTAGGGAAGGCTGAGAGACCCCTACTATTACTGCTTAGCCAGAACAACTTTATCAGTGCTGTGGTGAGCCCAAAGTCACCCAGCTGGTTGCATGTGGGGGAGTGAGGAATCGAACCTGGCTCACCAGATTAGAAGTCAGTGCTCTCAACCATTACACCAAGCTGGCCATTTTTCAGTCCTCAAATCTTCCTCACCCCACCCCAAATACAGAGAGAAGAAAAAGAAGACATTTTCATACCTAGTTCAAATTTATTCTATTCTTGTGATAATTAAATAGTGTTAGAATCACGTGGTTCATGCTTCCAATTTATTTGTCATAAAACATTTTCATTTCTGAAAATATAACTGCAGTGTCTTATAAAAGGAGTAACCCTACTCCCTTATGAATCTACGTGACCACCATAGTCATCTTCAGAGGACTGTAGTTTTGGCCAAGTAACAATGTTAATCTCCCCCCCCCCCACTTATTTACCAGCGCATCCATTTTTTTATGCTGTAGCAAACTTTTTTTGGCCTCAGTTCATAAGTCCCTCCATCCTACATTGAATCCATGGAATTTTATTATCCTCCTCATATATACTTGTCAAGATTTCTACATTAGGTGTGAAAATTGGCGACACAAGACATCTTTTCTGCATCAATCATTCCAGTACAGTTACATAAGTGACACCCACTTTTCTTAATTCCCCCAAATGATCTGTTATAAATGAAAGGTGTTTAATGAATTAATCTGCCATCTAGATTATTTTCCCAATTGTTTTGAACTGAGGCATTCCAGTCATCTAAGAATGGGATGGCAGAAATTTTGATACAAATTTTAGATTCTGAAAAGATATTAACATAATTATGGGAATTCCTACCAGCTCCCTCTACTGTAACCTGAACAGTATATAACACTGAATAAGAGCAATATGAACCAGATCAATAATTTGTTTATTTTGATTAGTTATGAGCTTGTCCTTTTATCTAATGGGTCTTCTTCAAGGTGGTTACCAAGCAACTTAAAATATAAAACAATTTCCTACAAAATTATAATATAACTTTAAATCATACCTCAAAACAAGTAAGTAGACCAGACTAGCTCCTCCAGTGTGTCATTTTGTTTTCAGAAGTAATAATTTAAAATTAAAATAAAGTTTTAAAAAATCTCCCGGTAAGGATCCTGGCCCCTTATGTGGAACACATCCTGACAGTCAGAGTGGTTCCTCTTCCTTGGGAGGTGGTGGGTTCTCCATCTTAGGAGATTTTTAAACAGAGGTTGGATAACCATCTGACTGAGAGGCTGATTCTGTGAAGATTTAAGGGGGTGGCAGATTACAGTGGATGAGCAACAGGGTTGCGAGTGTCCTGCATTGTGCGGGGGGGGGTGGACTAGATGACCCAGGAGGTCCCTTCTAACTGTTATTCTATGATTCTTTTATATGTACTACTGTGGAATGAACACTGATGATACACGGTGTTTTGCAGGAGCAGAGTTCCATGGAGCAACCCCACCAGACAGTACATGCAGACACAGTTCCAGTGAAACTCCTTATAAGGGATGGGTGTTAACATTGTCGTTGAATTTTTTTTTTCCTGAGAGAGCTTCCAAGATAGGGGTGGGTGAGATTACAGACTGTACCAGAGTGCCACGGGCAGACCACTGGAGCTGGTTTCCTCTTTGCTGATATTGCAGATCATTACTGGCTTTGTGACTATTTGGACTACTGACAGACAGCCATTTAACAGGGGAACAGTATAGGCAGGACCCCATTCCTGCTATGGGGCTCACCAACTGCTAAAGTTACAAAAGGACTGTTTCAGTGGCCAGTTTGTATCTAGCCATTCTGCTGTGCTGTTGCCAGTGCTCTTGTTTTAACCTAGCTCTGCATCACTTAACTGACAGTTCTTTTACCAGCACTGTTTGGGATGTCATAGTTATGTAGTGATTAGCACAGCTTAACCTGTGACTCTACAATCTGTCAGCACAGTGTGCAAAGTCATCTAAATTGTTTGCATCAGATATCCATGCAGTTTTCTTGGAAGGAATGCATGGATTGCTGGGCCAGAGAACCCCCCTAGTACAGGAGGGGGATGTTGCAATGGAGACAAAATAGGACATCCAATGGGATGTCCAATCAGTATTAATGAGCCTTCTGTTTGGCAGGACAAAAGTTAGGTCTGTCTAAACTGCCTCAGGGTTTTCCTCATCTAGGACTTGAACCAGGAGCTTTGGGCAGGCTACCTCTGTGCCATTCCACTGCACCATACCTTTCCCTGTGATCTTATCCACTGAATCTATATAGCTAATTTCAGCAACAGGATTCCTCCACATGCAGCCATCTGGGTGACCTTGCCCCAGTCACAGTCCTGTTACAGCTCTGCTCACAGAGCAGCCTAGTCAGAGCTCTCTCTGCCTCACCTACCTCACAGGGTGCCTGTTGTGGGAAGTCAATTTTAAGCTGTGTTAAGACTTCTTCTGGTAGTGAAAGCAGGGTATAATAAACAGCTCTTCTTTGTCTTATTCTACTCCCATTGATGTGAAGGCTATAGTAGGAAGGCTAAAGGAGCAACTTCATCCATTCTGTCTCATTAGTGCAGACTCACTGGTGGAAGATTCAGAAAGGGTGATTTAATTCCCTTTCCACTGAAGCCTCCCAACGACTATGCCTATAGGCAGGTCCCAGAGTCTTGGGAATAAACTTCCCCAAAACTGGAAAGAACAGGAGGCCAGGGGAATGAGGGGGAGATCCACAATTGTTAGTCTGTTCTGCATGTTCTGTTCCATTATTCATTTAGGAGGATTCCTGGTTTCTGGAATCTAGAAGAGCTCCACTGATTCCAAAAGGGAAGTACTAAAACACAGAGGTGGCATCTCAGACATTTTATGGTATGATCCCTAAGCGAAGCCAATGTTTTTTTTGAAGGGGTTAACTCTTCCGGACTCAGTTGTTAATGATGACTTGAGAAATTCTATATGGCTCAGTATATCAAATAAATGTGTAAGTCTCCCAGTCCCCATTGTAAACACTGATGCTCTCAAAACAAATTTGAATGCAAAGATAGAAGGCTTCATCATGACCTGACTTCAGACTTTTAATTTACATATAACTGAATTCCAAATTTGTTAGGATGTAGTTTAACATTTCTGTATTTGAAACATTTGTTTACTTGAAAGCCTTTCCCTCAGGATCCCTAAGCCTCAATGATCAAAAGATTAAAATAATTTATATATACAAAAAAGAATTCAACAAAACACAAACACGAAGGGACACTTAAGCAGGAAAGAGGGCCACTGAGAGAATGCCAAATCAAACAGAAAAGTTTTCACCCACTGGGAGGAAATTCCCTGACTAAGAAGGCTTGGCCTTGTCTAACCTCAGATAGTGGCAGCACCTGAAGCTAGGCATTCAAACATGACCACTGTGCAGGTCCTCCACAATATAAACGAGGTGTTTAAAACTAATATGACTGTTTGGCAATCACAACACTAATGAACCTTTTCCTTAGAATGTATTACTCAGCTGGATAAGGTTTTATTAGCACCATTCAGTGTACATAAAAGCACCTAGATACAATAGGTAATGATAAATTGGTCACTGCTGGCAGGCTCAAAGCTAACAAAATAGAACATTTAGGGTAAAGCTAAAAATGAGCAGTAAAATTGGCCTAAAGGAAATCTACACAACATTTCAACCAAGGACAAGAGAAAATGATGACACTCTCTCTCTTTCTCTAACTGAATAAAAGCAAAAGGTTTAATAATAGCAAAAGGGTTTTAAGAACCAATTTCTTAAAAGAGGGCAAGGAAGCTTGGTGAGTATCAAAGAGAATAAGAGCACCATATGTAAGGATTTTCTGTTGCAGAGAGAAGGTGCATGCTAAGGCATAGCTGGGGAAGTGGAATGTCAATTTACGTGTTTATAAACATGACCTGGTTCTATTTAGACTTCAAAATTATAAGCATGTTCAGTTTTGTTCATTCCAATTAGTATTTTTGTAACTGTGTCTGTTAGATGGTATTTCACAGTATTACATTTGAAATGTGAGAATCCTTACATTAGCAATTTACAGTGCATATGTTTAAAATAGTGATGTTTTCTCTTTGCTTCTAAAACCAAATTGCTTAGGGGGGAGTTGCTCATATTTTCAAATCAATATTCATTCTTCTCATATCGGAAAGTGCAGTGATTCAGTCTTTTTAAAGAGCCTTTCTCCCCTAAGAAGAGTGTGTGGGTGATAGTTAGACATGAAGGGTTTCTGCATTCCATGGATTAAGATAGTCAATCATCTTTATTTCATTCAAGACCTCCAACTGGATTAAAAATCACAACCTTAAAGACTGGAGGCTAAAGCTTTAGCAGTAAAGCCACTGAGCATACCCATTAAGATGAAAAGATTTCTAAAAGGAACAACTATAAATCTCATCTGAGAACTCTATGGCACCTCTTAGACATAACAGCTCTGTTCTCAGAGGTACCAGATTATCAGTTACAGCACCTAAAAGGATAAATCAAGGCAGGGTTAAACCCATATACTAGCAACCAATGCCTGAAGGCTTCCTGCAAACTTAATCTGAGGTGGTGGCTAGCAGTTATCAAGGAAACCTTAGGAGCATTTTAAATGTCACAGGATCCAAGTCCAGCACTGACCCAATTCAAGTATTGATTTTTGAGATCTGAAAACAGTTTCCTCGTCATAAACATTAAGTACCTGAACTTCCAGGTAAAGGCAGAATGGTTTCATGTATGAAAAATATATATTTATTTTCCTAGATTATATGCTTATCAATAGAGGCCAAGATCTCTCAGAGTTCTCCTTCTCAAGCCACGCAGCCTTATTACTTGAACCTTAAACCCCTTAGAGCTGTTGTCTGAGAACAGAAGAGAGAACTGGAGTGAACTATCAACAGGGAGAAGATATATAGGCATTATACCTTAAGACTTCCCATATCCCAGTAATGTCATACTAGATACAGGGCCAGAAAGTTGATGTGAAAAGAAAAGAAACAAGAAAATAATAAATAAGTGATTGTGTTTCTTAATTAACAGTTCAGTGTGACTAACAAGGAATTCTTATTCATGCCATTAATCAGTGCAGATGAAATTTTGGGCATCAGAGACTTAATGACTGTATTTATCAGGCAAGCCCCTGCCTTCTACTAAACAGAAAATAAAACTCTGATAATAATATTAAGGAAAAACTGGTGGTCTCCTGATGTATTATTTTTATCCACGGCAACACAAATTAATTTCTCTGTAGTGGCTGATGTGAAGTATTTCTGACTGAAAGGGCAGCAAAGAAATACCCATTTACCCTGTCAATCGGATATCCCAAATCCAGGTTCTACAGGGTGAAGCAATATAGCTTCTCTTTTCTGAGTTATTGCTGTCCTTAGGTCTAGTGCCACTGGAAAAGGTTCCTGGGTCACCCAGCAATAATGCTGTAGCACAGGACATCATGCTTGCTTGGAGCTGTAGGGCCCCCACCAACTCTTCAGCCCAACTCTGAAGGTCCTTTCTGCATGTTTTGTTCCTTACAGACATAAGAAAGCAATTGCATTCCTGCTCTCCTGCTGAACAGTGACATCTCTGATTTCATTATTAAAGGGATAAAGCAAGCAGGCATGTTGGCACAAAGTATCTCACTAAGGTCTGGTGGTAAATTAATTCACCGAAAGACTAATCGTGAGGAACTCTACTCTTAGTATAGAGAGTAATCAGACTCCATCAGCTCAGGGAGTCATTTCATAAGCTAATCTTTCTTGACGTGGCGCTGGGCCGCTCTGAAACTGTAATCTTAAAAGAATCACTACCCTACAGCTATACTTAATCCAGTGTTGGTTACATATTTGTGAATGATCAGACTCTTAAGACAGCAACTCTGGAGCATTTGCTCTGACATGAGCCAGATCAGTTTTCAAACGAACGCAGCCCGAAGTCATACATTCTTCTTGACCTCTTCAGCCAAACAATCAGTTCTACTGCTTCAGACCACCAGGCTACCCACTTAAAGCAATCTTTATAAGAATTATTTTGTATTATTTTGCTTCAATGATCCTGTTAGCCCAGTTACAAAAAGCTGAGTACATAGAAGTACTAAGATAGATCATGGCATTTATCACAGCACCTTCTTTCTAAGGCTAGATTTGTGAAAGGGGCCTCCTTAGTTGTGGCACCAAAATTAAGGAGTTCCTGCCCAGGGAGATTTGTCTGTCTCACTCTGTCATTGTCTTCTGAGTGAACACAGCATTTGGTACTCCCTCAATGATCTGCCTTTCTGTTTGTTTTTAAAAATTGTGTATGTGTTTTAGTCAATTTTGATTTATTTGTTGCTTTTAATTGTTATTCTACTATTTATTTCAAAAACTTGTTTTAATGTTTCTGATTGTTTGCCATTTTGTAATACAAGCATACAAATGTATTAACTATATAAAATAAATAACATTTGCACGTAGCACTGATAGCCAGAAGATGGTTATTAACCTTAAGGACTCGATTTAATTTTATTTTTAAAAGGGGATAACAGAGTCACTATAGTTGGATATAGGATATATTAAGAAAAAGCCCATCCCCACATTCCAATTTTCTAGCTATAACAACTCTGTGACCCCTTATCCAAATACAGATACAGGATCAAAGAAGAACAGGTGACCAACTGGCCTCTCTTGCCATCTCTTGCTGCCCAGAAACAAATTATTCTCTATGAATACAAGCAAAAAAAAAAAAAAAATGAAAAAGAAAAAATGGCGAGGGGAATAAAGAAGCCAGATTCATTACTAAGATATTGTAAGAGCTGCAAGTTTGATTTGTACAGTAGTTAGAGCTTCTATGCTCTTAGATGTAACATGTTGTTCTTAAGAGAAACAGGTGTGCACTTGCTGACTGTAAATGGTTATGTATCCCATCAATTTTTGGAACCATGCACACAGTCTTGCCATACAGGCATTGTTCCCGGACAGCCGAACATATTCTGACCCTCTGTGGAATGTTGCCATTTTAAGAGCAGGAACCAAACCTACCATTGTGTAACACTACAAAATGAAGACATGACATCACTCTACGTTTACTTTTGAATTCATAGCTGAAGGCATGGTTAA
Organism: Paroedura picta; assembly: GCF_049243985.1. Lineage (NCBI taxonomy): Eukaryota > Metazoa > Chordata > Lepidosauria > Squamata > Gekkonidae > Paroedura > Paroedura picta. Next base: position 37,742,098 of record NC_135378.1, read on the forward strand.
GAGCTACTTTTAAAGCTTTGGTCAAGCAATGCTGTCTTATGTTCCTTTTCTTTTCTCTTTCCTGTCCTTCGTTTCCCTAGTTTGGATTGCCTTTGTCTTTTGATACAAGGGTACCTGAGGTTATTTATTACATTTCTATGCCGCTCTCCCAGCAAACTGGCTTAGGGTGGTGTACACAATATTAAAATATCGTGATAACACAAAATATTGAACAATTAATTAAAGTTTCTAAACATTTAATATTTAAATGTAATTTTAAAATTAAACTGAATCAACAATTTAAATTAATTTCAGGAACAGCGCCAGCATCAGCAGTACCCCGTTGGGTCTTCATCAGATCTCCCAGAGCTAGATTATGGTCAGGCAGTATACAAGTGATAAAAGGCCTGTGAATGTACATCAATGATGTCAACTTAAGTTAGGTGGATGGTGGAAGAAAACAAACAAACTTTTCAAACTTCTCTCCAAATCTCAAGACTACATATTACAACTTGATAATTCTCTCCTAAGAACTGAGAATAAATTATTTTTCAGTAAGTAAATAACCCAAGATTGTACTAATTTATCAGGATTAGTGGATTTGGTGCAAGATGTGAGATTTAACAGTATGTACTGTGCATCAGAGATTAAAGCACAATGCTTGAGGACTGTGTGTGTATATAACTTACATTACAAGATAAAAGTTATATGGGCATAGCATATTAGGGGGTGGGAAAAACATCCCTGTACATGATTTCTTTAAAAAAGTAAAAGTATTTATTATCTACATGCATTGCACCAGTGTGCTTTGCATGACAATCAGAAAAGCAGCTCATATTAACACAATTTAAAAGTTAAAACTTTTCCCTGTGAAACAATCCTTTCTTTCAGAGCACTTTATTGCAACCCTTGTGAATTATTAATCATAATTGTTTATAGATTGAATTTAAGACTCTTTATCAGCTACTGCTAAAAATCAAAGCTACATTGCCATTGGCTAGTATTTTGAAACTAACTTTTGATCTCATCTGCAGCATCCGAATGCACAGACTTCCAAGTGACAGATAACACTGCCTTTTCTTAATTATGCTGTGTTTTTCTTTAGGCGTTCAGTGTACATCATCGACTGATTATGCTTCACCACCTTCTGCCATACCATGTGACTGGCATGAGGGCATTATTAGTCTAAACTACAAGTTTTGGAAAAGGATGTTTTCAAACTCGGAAAGGAGGTTACTTTAATTATGTTCATTTTTACAACAAGCAATAGAACCCAGGCTTCTTAGTGCTGACATATTCTTACTTTTACATTTCTGCAGACCAAACGTTTAAGATTTTTTTTTCACATTTGTCCATCCCAGCAACTATGCCATATGAACAATGTCAGGACCATCGCAGCAACAGAACACTGAACTATTTATTTATTTGATAAATCCTGTGCTAATCATTGCACAGTATTTTTGCACAGTAAATATGGCACTTGGCCCAAAATAAATGTGTCTGGTCTCGACCAGAGTCAGGGGCTTTTTGGCTTTGGCTGCAACCTGGTGGAATCAGCTGCCGGCCAAGGTCCAGGCCCATGGAACGACTAGAGTTCTGCAGGGCCAGCAAACAGGCTTATGTTGAGGCCAGAACAAGTAAATAAAATCAACTGGGCCTCCCTCCTCTAGAACAAAATCCTACCACTGAATACATGGGGAAGTAGTGGGATAACGGAGCATTGTGGTATATTTATTGTACTTTAAACTGAATTTTAAAATATTGTAAGTCTGTTTGCAAAGGGAGTGTTTTATAAATATAATAACTAAATGAGTGTGAGAATGAGACTGTACTTTTCTTATGTATGTGTATATTAGAAAGGGTGCTGACGTCTCTTTGCTTCTTGCATCAGTCACCCACATTTGGCCCATTCACCAACTATAGTGGTCACCAGTTGAATTCCGGATCAGGCTAAAGGTTCTGGTAATCACCTATAAGGCCACACGTGGCCAGGGCCCAGTGTACCTGAGGGACTGCTTCCCTGCCTATGCCCCTCAAAGAGCTTTACACTCCGCCACCACCAATCGGCTAATGATCCCTGGCCCTAAAGAAGCCTGCCTGGCCTCAACCAGGGCTAGACCTTTCTCTGTCCTGATCCCCACCTGGTGGAATGAGCTCCCAGAGGAGATCAGGACTCTTATGGAGCTAAAACAATTCCACAGGGCCTGCAAAAGGGAGCTCTTCCATGAGGCATTTGGTTGAGACCAGGTAACCAGCAACATCTACAGGGCCCCTGCTCCCTCCCAGAAATCCACCCATGCATTCTGCTCTGGACATGTTTGCATTGTTATACTCTTGTAAGAATGTTTCACACTGGTATGGAGACAGATGGCGCCGGCGGTAAATAGTAGGGTGTGAGCCGTGGATCACTGGCTTTGACAGTTTTATTTCTGATATATGTCTTTGTGAACTACAAATGGGTTCAAGGGGTCTGATTGGCTGGTTTGGCAGGGAATTATCATGTGGATGTATTGGATGCTGTGACACAGTTTACTAATGTAACAGGATTAACTTTTGTTTATATATTCCTACTGTTATGATGGTCAGTTCTTAGTCATGGCATTAGTCATGTCTTAGTCAGACAAAGAGTGCTTGCACTCGAAAGCTCACGCCTTGAATAAATCTTTTTTTGTCTTAAAGGTGCTACTGGACTCTGATTTCATTCTGTTACCTCTGTTATAGTTTAATATATTAATGTTATTTTTATTGTGAAAAGCTGAGTTCCATGTACTGTTTTCTGCATTTTATGCAAATTGCCCTGAGCCTCAGGCGGTATATAAATACAATGAATAAATAAATGTTCATATGTATATACCAACTTTTCTCAACTTCTTGACTATTGAGAAACACCTGCAACATTCTTGAAGCTTCGAGAAACCCAAGAAGTGGATCGTGCAGAATAAGATTGGGAAGCATAGCTGTGTATATGCCAACCTGGAATCACTCCCATTCCCACCCTGCCCAGGTCCTTCATTGGCCATTTTGGGAGGGGTGGCAGGTCAACATTACCTTATATGGCCATATTACCTGAGAAATGTTTTACAAATTTAAAGAATATACTAAAAAATTAACTCCTACCCATTCAGGAAACCCTTCTAGGGCCATGAAGAAACCCCAGGGTTTCATGAAACCCTGTTTGAGAAAGTCTGGTATATACAAAAGGGGATTAAAATATTTTCATGGAAGGGTTTATGGGTATGTGGGTAGAACATCTGGATCTCTCAAATGAAAAAATATCCTCAAGAATGTTACCTATGCTTTTAATGTCTTGATCATGCATCTGACTAACACTGCAACCCTAAACAGAGTTAAACCCTTATGAGCCCATTGACTTTAACTGACATAGAAGAGACTGTATAAGAGATTAGATGTAAATTTTCTGAAAATATTGGAGCTATGAAAAAAGGTAGCTTTGGTAAACACTGAAATATATGCAATCCTTTCTTATCAAACCTAAACTTATTTTACTGCTTTAAAAACATAAAATGCATCATTCATAACTGCGTTAGCATATACAATTGCACTTGTTTGGAATACCTATGAAATTTAGAAATATAAATGTCTTACAGTGCAATCCCTAAGCAGAGTTACACCTTTCAAAGCCCATTGTCTTCAATGGACTTAGAAGGGTATAATCTATTTAGCACTGCACTGATAGGTTTGTTCAAAGAAAATTGCAAATGTACCTAGAAGCCAAGAAAGAAAACCTTATGTTGCTGAGCTCTATACTATGTCATTCGGGAAATGCTGAAAATAGGAATAATATATTTAGTAGTAAATAAATATAGACTGTCAGCATACATGTCTAAAGTATGGATTATAATTATTTAATTTTCCAAGACAGAAAATATTTAGCCTTTTTAGAAATGTTTTCCAAATTTTTCCCTTGGAAAAAAATACCTGGAAAAGCAACCTCTTAACCCTTGCTCAATATATCCAAGGTTGTTTTTCAGGCTTTCATATCTGCAGTGTGGCTATGTACAGGTAAACTTTAACATTTGTTAACCTTTCAAAAGTTCAGCTGTATGTTCTGTTAAAAAATGAGACGCTGTAGAACAAAAGTTTCTTAGTTGCTCCAGCTAATTTAAATTCAGTTTCTATTTCAGTCTCAGTAAAATCAACATGCAAATTAAAATATATATATGTTTTGTTAAAACCATAAAGAGTCCTTCTTTCAAATAAGATTCCCCTATACATTTTTAAAGCACATTATTATTATTGTTGTTGCTGTTATTATTGTTATTGTTATTATTGGATTTCTAGCCCGCCGCTCCCAAGGCTCGCGGCGGGTAACAACATGTAAAACCCCCATAAAACCCCTAATACAAAACATTATTTCTATTTTACCTTACTCAGGTTCTTTACCTTGCTAATTACATGTTTGTCTGCTTGTCTGAACATTATTTTACAATTAATCCAGCAGAGGTATTTGTATTTAATTTGTACTGTACCTGTGTCTCAGGAATAATAGGACTATCCTCGGGAGAAATCCTGAACAAGGTTGACAGGGGTGATGATACAATGACAGGATTTGGTCTCACAAATCCACTGAGATCACAGCTCGGAATGTCATTCTCTTCCTTCTTCATAACAAGGGTATCCATGACATAAAAGACGTTCCATGGAATCCAGACAGTGTGGTATTGAGTAAGGAATGGGGATCGCTCAAATACCAGAGTTAAAGATGCACCACCATTTGCCACCAAGTCAAACCTAATATAAATCAGATAGTTATTAAGACATTTTGAATTTATATCCAGCCCACTGATATGACTCGAATTTCTATAACACTTACTGTTCCATTCAGTGGCATTCTAATGAATTTAGCATACATCACAAGCAATCTTCAGTCACATGTAAGAAGAAATATAATGGACATTGGCTTTACAAATTAACCCAAATATTTAGCAAAGTATAATTTGAAATACTGGCCCTTTTATCTTCCTCCCATGTATAGCTTAAACGAACAAAAATTCTGAGTGTCTAAGAAATTACATTCTCTAAACTCTAAATGGAGAAGAAAATGGCAGCAAACTTACATCCCATCTTGACGAGTGATTGTGTACCCATAATCCGGATAATGTAAAAAGGAGACATTAACTCCAATTAGTGGTGTTCCGTCTGCTGTTAAAACTTGGCCTCTAATGACAGATGCAAGACTGTAGAGAAGAAAAACATGTTTTCTCGAATTAACAGTTCTACAACAACGCTTACCCTGTACAGAAGCACATGCTTGCTAGTTCACAAAATCACATGCTTCTTTGAAACATGACATTTTGAAAGGTGTATCTGCGATACGGTGCACTAAAAATAAAAAATATGATTGTGACAAACCTTTGTATCATACAAGTGATTGGCTGCAGCTTACTGTAACTGTTTTTTTTTTTGAATGGTTGCAACTTAGTGGCCAATTTTTGGCAGTACATTTCATTGACATGAAGAGAATTTCCAGGTCAGTGGCTGAATTCAAAGAAATACAAGGAACACCCCCACATGCAGCAGGGTTTTTATTTTCTCTTTCCAAATACCAGCTTCCTGTGCTGCACTGTGAGCATTTTCAATTGCCTGGATTTTAATAGCAATTTATGATATGCTGCAGAAGGCAGGGGCTATTCTTTGGAAAAACCCCACTTCCCATGTCCAATCCCTTGACTGCACATAAAGGGACTCCCCAGACTATAACCCAAGCATTTTGAATCGGTATGCTAAATTAATAAATTAACAATGATTTAAAAAAAAATTTAAAGGATAGACTCAAGGCTTTCTTTTTACCCCTCTCATCTTTTGCTCTTCCCTAAAGAAAAGTGTTTTGCCAATTAATTTTAAGCAATCTGTAAACCTGCAGGGGCTGAAAAGTACAGAATTTAAAGGAGTAATAAGGAACATTTGTGTAACAACTTTTAATCAACTGCTGTGCCCAACTACATTAATGCAGCTAAATTACTGCAGACACAGGAGTTCCGTGTAAATCATCTACTTTCACTCAGTAAGGCACAGGACACCTGCATTCAGTTACAAGCTTATTTTCAGGTATATTACTGCTCTGCAAAGTGGCAGGCAAACAGCTTATGCAATCATACTGTCGTGCAGTTAACAGTTCTATTACATTAATTCATAATTTATATTATTTACTGAGCTCAGCTTTAAAAGTGCACCACTGCCTTCCCTTCGGAGGTGTTTTCATCATTTTGATACACTTCCAACTGTGCTAACCCAAATCAGCTGGGTCAGTGAAGATTTATAATCCTTAATGGAATGCCCTCTTACAACCTAGACACCGCACACTATAAGGGCTGTAGGAGTGTGGTCTGGTGGAAGTTTTGTAAGAAGTTGTGTGGCAATCTTTAACTTAAGAAACAACAGACCAAAATTGAGATTTTGCAGATTTTCCGATTGCAACAGTGTCTAGCAGCAAGAACTGCAAGAAGACAACATATCACTTCACATTTTTGTACAGCGCGGATGCAATCACCTTTTATTGAAGGGGCTTTCCCCAGGAATGACATGGGTGCTGTCGGGTCCTATAAGAAAACTGATCCGATCATAAAAGGATTTGGCAGCCTGCTGAGATGGCGATTGCTGGCTTTGGCTAATAATATCTTGTGGGTCAGGAAGTCCACGACAGTAGGGCTGGTTTTGGCAGGAGCTTTGCAAACAGCAGTCAGGATCCATGCAGTCAATTAATCCATCTACAGAGGAAAAGTCAGAAGAAAAGGAACACAATATCTTCCTGTTCTTTTCCACTTAATGAGCAATTAAAGACAATTGTGATACTCAGCACTTTGCACAATGTTGTAATAAGCAAAAATATCAGATTTTAGATTTTTAACTAAGTGTTATTTCATTTGCTAACAAGGAATAAAGGTCAGATTTTATGCTGAGCAATTATCTGAAAGCAATGCAGAATTCTGTCCATGTTGCAAGTGACATGTTTAGAAAATTGCCTGTTAAATAAACAAGCAAACAAAACCACACAAAGTAAATTAAAGGAATAGCAACAATACAGCAGATGTATAAAATGCATGAATAACAGAATTGTTATAAAACCATCAAAAATTTACAACTAAATGTCACAATTTCATTCTTAGACAAGGATTCATATCTGTCCAGGCATACCTATCTGAATGCCAATATGTATTTCAAATACTTTCTTCTAATTTATGATGAGCCAAAGTTAGTCTAACTGGCATCTAGTTTCATAGATTCACCATGAATCCCATTTTTAAAATCTTGATTACATTTGCAGCATTCCAGTCACCTGATAGGGACAGGTAGGGAGGCTGATTGCAGTGACAAATATATACAGTGGTCAGAAGATCAACCATTTGAATTCCTTAAGAAATCTCAAGTTTATGCCATGTAGAGCCAATCAGTTTGAGAACTTCTCATCCACTTCTATCTGACTCATTTCTTAGGCACTGTTGCCCAAAACAGCATTTCCAGTATTTTCAGCTTCAGTTATATTTGGGAGAGAAAACCCTGTTTGTCTTAATGTTCACCATAAAGTTTTGACATCTTTAGTGTTCACTGAATGAGCTACAGTTCGATCCTGCTGTAGAAACGGTGAAAAAGAGCATTATATGTTGAGAATACCAGCACCACCATATATATATATAGTACTGAATTCCAATGGAAGTTGACACATGACTAGCATATGGTTTGTGGCAGTGCTGTCTTTCATGTTGATGGTTTATATGGAGATCACATTATTTCCCTTACACCTTTCCTCTTACACTGAATCTGCAGATGGTAATCATTGTGGCAATATTTCTGTATGAAACAGACAAAAATCTCTCTCAGATCTAGCCACAAAAAAGGCACTTGAGGCTGGAAATCAACTTTATGGTATTTTGTGGAGTGCTATCAAAATAAAGGCTTTCTGCATAGAAAAGTAAATTTGTGAAGTATCTAAGTCTGACTCTATCCAACAGTTTCTCTCTCTCTCTCTCTACACAACTCCCACGTCCAGTGAAGATTCAAAATACAGAAATCTTCTAAACAAACTTTATCCTGCAATAATGAAAATGGATCAGTGTGGTAGTTTGCTGGACTATTCTCTCCAGAAGAAACATCAGGATCTTGTGGGGATGGAGGAACTACAGTTGTTCCGCTTTTCAGGTGCATACGTATCTAGAGAATATTCTTCTTTTAATGAGCATAATCCATGATTCAACAATTTTCCCTCTCAACTTCAGTCACGCCAGTAAAGAAAAACTGGCCAACTGGCAATTTTTTAATCATTATTATTATATTTATTTATTATTGGATTTTTATACTGCCACCTTTCAAAAGACCCGTGGCAGTGTACAATAAAACCCCATAAAATCCATTTGACAATCCCCCTACAAACCTCAAGGGAAACAAGTTCCAAAAATTACAATGAACTTCAAGATTTCTCACAAAAGCTGATGAAACAACAACAGCAGCAACAAAACAACCCTTGGATACACATGTTGTGAATTGGAGTTGAACATTGTTAAATTTCGAGATGTTAGAAATATGCCAGATTTTGAAACACTGCAAAACTTCATTTCAGTGACAGCACAGATATAGCTAGCACACATATTGCTGATTTATAAATATTAAATAATTTCCAAAGGGGTTTAAAATAGCTTTTATGTGAGGTTATTTGGCTTTCTAGAAAAGAAAGGCAGGTAACTTTAGCTTGGCTGCTTCCTGGAGCCTATTTAAAGTATTTGAGCTGCAAGTAAGCTTTAAATATTTAAGAACATTTATGAAGATGGATTCTTCTTCCTCTAGAAGAAAGCTGGTACCAGCATAGGCGATTTCCCATGCTCTTTCACACAGAAATAAATCTATGGGAATGCAATTGCTCCTAAACAAATTGTCTCAATGTAAATCAGATGATGATTAATATTAGCTAACAAACATAGCTTTTTGGTATTTTTAAAGAATTTCAAGATGATCAAAGCTTTCACTTCTATACTTTTAGTGAGTATAGTGAATAACTTATCCAAAAAACTTTTAAAAGTAAGTTAATTAGCTCAAAGGAAGGAAACCACAGATACAGAACGATTTCTGAATTATTGTAATATCAGCACAATCCCAAGAACACCTTCCTAAGCCCTATTGAATAGACTTTAATAGAATTATTGAAATATAACCCATATTCATAAAATATTGACTAATAGATTTTATTTCCCCCACCCCAAGATTTCATATTGTACATTATGAGTTATGCTGAATAGCGATGGCCATGAATTAGTTCACAAGCCAAAATTGACACAAACTTGGCCTGGTTTGGAAACCCTGAACTAATGTTTGGGGAAGGTGCCTTCCCAAACATTTACTGGACTGCAAGCTATTTAAACCCAAAATTGGGACAGGTTCACCCATCAGCTGACAGATTTAAATGGCTGCAAGCCATTAAAGTTGTCTGCTTTCCTCTCCCCTATTGGAAGGGCAGGAAACTAAATGGTCAGGTTAAGTGGCTGCCAGTCATTTAAATTCCTTTTTTTTTTTGGCTGTAATAAGCTGAGGCCACGAGAAATGTGGATCTGAATTGCCCATTTTGGGGCATTTTTGTTTGGTTCAAGGTTTGGTTCAGTGTCTTTATCAGTGTTGTGGTGAGCCCATGTTCACCCAGCTGGCTACATGTGGAGAAGGAGTGCGGAATCAAACATGGCTCACCAGATTAGAAGTTGGCACTCCTAATCACTACATCAAGCTGGCTCCTTAAAAGCTGAAACAACTCACAATGTGTTTGTGAGAGTGTATTTCTTTCCATTTTTCATAGAAGTACACTGAAACAGCCACCGAAGAAGCCATTTACATTTACTAATACCATTACCATGATTAATATTTCAGACTAGAATGCTCAAACCAGCAGCTGTCAGTACTCTATCTGGATGCACTGAAACTGTCCCTAATGTCAGTCTCAGTCATGCTCTTCTGTTCTTAATTTTACCTATTCACATCTTGCCCTCTAAGAACCCTGAAAAGATATCGAATCTTAAAAATGGAAAAAATAAAAAAGCAGCCTCCTTCTTACTGCACTGGAAAAATAAACTAAATTAGAATGCAATATTTGTTGGGTTGTGTTCTGTGGCTCTCCAACTTCTTTGTGTCTGTCTTCTATTTAAGTTGCACGTTCTTGTGGACAAAGCATACCACTTAATGTCTAAAATCACTTTGCACAGTAGGAACACCTGTGTGGTTCTTAGCTACCACACAATTAAATGCCATCAATATAAATATTGTTAAGTCAGGTCTTAAAAGGAGACACTGCCTACTATGGCTATGATCTTTCATTTCTGCTTTTGCACCACTGTGAGCTAACCCCAAATAACTCTTAAAACAAGTTTTTAAAAGTTATTTGGGATGCCATTTAAAGCGTTATAGGTCAGGTATGGATTTGATACACACATATTTCTCTGGGGCAGCTATATTTTTTATCCTTTTAATGGTTGTATTTTATTATTGAAGGTTTGTAGAGGTTTTATTACTGGAGGTTTGCGGAGTATTCAAAGAATGATCCAACCATAAAAGTTTTGAAAACGTATTATTAGACTGTTTGGAGGGCTTTGCTTTGTTTGCTTTTATGCTTCTGAGTTTTCCTGCAGGCAATATTTAGCCCAGTTGCCAAAGAGGGATGCTCAAATTTAGTCATTCATCTTTGTTACTTTATAAAAAGCGAATGTACATCTGGCGTGTAGACTGCAGGTCATAAAACTGTGTGAGATTGACATCTTCTGAACTAATCAGCTGGAAATGCATTTTTACAAGCCTCTCCACTCACATCAATCAGGGAAAGAATCTCATTTTCACCAGCCAAGATAAGGGGACACACTGTTTGTTATTTTTCTATGAAGTTTATCAGCTACTTGCCCAAGCGAATGACGGATGGTTATGAATCTGGCTCCCTCTAACTTGTGAAAACATTTTTCATTCTTTCTCTGTATTTATATAACTAGTGTTTTCTAGCAAGTTACTCTGTTGCCCAAAGTGTAAAATAACAAAAATGGGATGCTTTGGCAAAACTTGGTCTGTTTACCTGTCTTTGATAATTCCAACTGCACCTGAATAATTTTTGAATCCAAAGAAAATTGCTTATATTCTGGTAAATGAACATTCTTTGCACTAGAAGACAGCCTTACATCTAAGTGTGTTAATTTGAAGTCTAAAGTTGAATAACTTTCCAATATAACTCTCAACTGTAAGCTTTTACAATTGTCATTATACATGATATGAACATTAAAAGATAAAATGCACTGAATAATCAGGGGCTATAAGATAAGGATAAAAAGATAGAACATCTTCAGCTAAGAAAGGAGAACAATGAAAACACAGAGATGGTCTTAATGGGGTTAAGAAAAGTTACCACGAAATAATTCTTTGTTTTTGCCAGCTCCAAATAATAATCCATGATCATAAAGAACTAACAGTCTTGTACTGATGATCTTGCCTTTTACAAATAGAAATTGTGGTTTGTTTGTTCTGTGAGCTCATGAAATACTACATACTTGCAAAACATTTCGCATAGAGATATCATTCTTGCTTTTAATTGCTTTTTAACCACAGTGTTTCAGTGTTTTTTTTCCTCTACACCAAAAGCATATTGTGAGCCAACCCAGGACACACTTTATGCCTCTGATGATGCGGACTGTAGTGCAGTATCCACTCGTATGCCATAAAAAAGAGATAGACTCATCTAACATTTGCATGCTCGTTTTAGTTGTCTAAAGGGGCTCATTTAGGGCTGTTCTCATTTCTACTAATAGACCCATTATGCACGGGGGGAATAACGCACATTCGGGGTGGAATGGCGGCGACTAAAATCACCGATAACGCATGGAGCCGACTGCAACCGGCTGCAGCTTCGGTGCATGCCGCCGAAAAAGCCGCGTCAGTGAAACGCGGAAGAAAGCGCAGCTTCCGGGAGACCAGGGCGCAACCAGAAGCGGCGCCCGGATCGCCGCGTGCATAATTGGTTACTCTGGGTTTTGCCCCCTCCGCGTTTTCCATGTGACCCGAAATCGCCGTTTCGGCGGCCGTGCATAATGGGCCAAAGTGGTACAGAAAAGTTTACTTCACAATAAACTTGTTGATCTTTAAGTCACTGCAAGACTCCTTTATGTTTTACAGTGACAGGTGAAAATAGCTTCCTTTCTAACACGATGCAACATTTAAAAATATTGTTTGGTACTGAATTTTTAGCATATACTAAATATATGCACAATTGTTTTGAAAAATATTACCGTGAAGACTTTAATTCTCAGTTTCAGGTCATACCTAATGTTTGTATTTATACAAAAATTGGTCTCAATCTTCATAAGTTATTCACTAAAACTTTAGAACCTAATGTACAATATATTTAAAGTCTCACAGACATTAAATAAAGTAAAACAGAAGAAGGGTATGCAAAAGATCTTTGAGTCTTACAACTGTTTTTGTACAAATGTATGATTGCGCTCTTTGAAGAGGGGGCTTATAGGGATGTTTTCATTTGTAGAAGAAGAGTTGATTTTTATATCCCACTTTTCACTACTCAAAGGAGTCTCAAAGCAGCTCCTTGTCACCATCCCTTCCTCTCCAAAACAGACACCCTGTGAAGTAGATGAGGCTGAGAGAATCTGACAGGACTGGCCCACAGTCACCCACTTGGCTGCATGTGGAGGAATAGGGAATAAAACCCAGCTCTCTTTATTAGAAGCCACTGCTCTTAACCACTACACCAAGCTGGCTAGGAAAATAGTATTAAGACTTTAGTTGGAGTACAGGAGGGACTAGTTTTTTAAAAGCTTATGGTTCCCCAAAGTTTGCTACTGAATCATAAAGTAGTCCAGAGCTTAAATAACAAATAATATCCAGAATTTTTAATAAAATGGCTTTCACATTCTCCCGCCTGCATGGAAAGTGGAAAGCCCTAAATTAAAGGGGAACATCATTTATAGCAGGTACTCTAGGAGCCTTCCCCTTTAACATGGAGGGGGGAATCTATTACGTTGTTTAAAGGAGTGGCTCTCTTGTTACTTGGGATAGCACTAAACTCTGCTTGAAAATGGGAATACCTCCACTTGGCATTTAAAGTCCCCCCGCTCACTTTTACTTGATGAATTGTGATATAGTGTCGTGTACAGCTCAGTAGAAAAAGGGAAATTGAGAGAAAAGGGGGGATTTCAGGGCCATAGAGGAGAGCAATGGGAGTTGGAGGAGCTGAAGTCAACAGCAAGTGGAATGGGATTGGGCTGTGTATGTGGAGATTGTTCCCACTCATTCCTACACTGCTGACTGCAGCTGCTGCTATGGGGGTGCACTTTTGCACCTTATAGGCCCATTATGCACGGCTGCCGAAACTGCGATTTTGGGTCACATGGAAAACGCAGAGGGGGAACACGTGAAGCACACTGGTTATGCACGGGACAGCGGCAAAACCCAGAGTAATCGATTATGCATGCGGCGATCCCGGCGCTGCTTCTGGTTGCGCCCCGGTTACCCGGAAGCTGCACTTTCTTCCGCGTTTCGCTAACGCGGCTTTTTCAGCGGCATGCACCGACGCTGCGGCCGGTTGCAGCTGGCACCGTGCGTTATCGGTGATTTTAGTCGCCGCCATTCCACCTCGAATGTGCGTTATTCCCCCTGTGTATAATGGGTCAGATAGAAGCAAGAAATGAAAAGCTTTTTATAGGTCTATCTATGCCATTCTAGATCACAGCAGGGTGATCATTCTTGTTCCTGATTCCCATACAATCGCTTATTCTATGTACAAACAATATCTCTATATCTCTGTTTAGTTACAGATGTACTCTGCATATGCTGGTCTGACTCAATGATGGAGCATACAGACAAATGTCTTCAAGAAGCCCTACAAGTATACAAGTGCATGCATATATGCTTTTTATACATGATTAGGAATTTTGCAGAAAGCAAGATCTTGGTTGTGCTTATGGAGTATGTGGACTGCTGCAGATGTATGAAGGGGGGTCACTAGGCATATTTCTCCTTTCTACACATGCAGAGTTTATCCACTTGGAATGACTGAGCATGGCTATTGTTTGGAGGCTTTGACTATGCTCTAGAAGATTTAGATTTCAATCCCCACTCTGCCATGGAAGCTCGCTAAGTGGCCTTTGGTCACTTTGTTTCCACATTGGGAAGGAACATGGAGGACCAGAGAAAACAGCAGCTTATAATAGCACATGTGAGCATTTTCTCATGCACAGAATATATGAATGCATAATACACTCATGAATGTTTTTAAAAATGAAACAATTAAAAGGAGACAATGGAAAATTGACAAGAGTAGGCAAACCTCTTTTGACCCCCTTATACTAAGGGAGCCAGAAGATTCCAAACTAACTAGGCCAGTAATTCTCTGGCTGCTTAGCAACCCTGTTTACATCAGTGCCTCAGAGATGCATTCTCATTAAACCAGGTTTTGGTTCCTATCTTGGCCTACAAAGCACAGCAGTTTCCAGTCATGTGGTAGGCAAGAAGGCTGCATTGAACCCATAAATCAAATCAAGCCTGGGCTAGAGAATTATCCAGGTAAATAAGAGTAGAAATCAAAAGATAGGGAAAGGAAATGCAATGAAGACGGCATGCTGTGGGAATGGTACACAAAGAACATGAGTCTGTTTAAAATTGTAAATGGGAGTGAAAAAATGAAGATAAAAGAAAATAGAACAATGGAAGGCAAGGAAGAATATGTCTGTGTAAGTGTAGTTCTTCAATATTCTTCTTGGAAGTTCTCTAACAGTGAGCTGAAGGCAGAAGGACACAGCAACAAGTCAAACCTGGAGTGAAATAAGGAAAAGTTCTCGTGCTAACAATATACTCAGTGGGATTAGATTGTTGTTAGCAAAATCCCTCTGGAAAATACGAAATAGTTACCAAATTACTTCTCAATAAATATTTCCATATAAACTTGAAAAAATTGCCCGAATGTGGATTTCACAACTGATCTTTGTTGGCATGCAGCTTGATTTTAACACTCACTGAATTACAATGTTATTTTTGCCCCTAGGTAAAATACTACCACTTGGAACCTAATGCTCACTAATGGATTTCGATGTACACATTTTGCCTGCTGTAACCGTCACTTAAGGATTTGATAGCATACTAAATGAAGGCAATAAATGTTGTAGCACATTCCTGCATGTATCTCATCACAGGTAGTAAAAGCTCTATATAATTCTCACAGCAGTATTTTTTTCACCTGATTGGGAAGCCGATAATTTTACAATTTTTTTAAAGCAGTGGAGGAATTTCACAGAGCAACTCCTACCTCCTTCATTGTCCTTACTATCGGTACATAAAGTTTCCATGGCGACATCACATCCTGCTCCTCTCCATCCTGGCTGACAAACACAGTGCCAGCCATTTTGGTCCAGAGTGCATCTTCCATTGCTATTACATAAACCAGGACAACCCTCTGTCAAAACAGACAAAAAAAGATCCTTCATGTGATTTGTATATTACAATGACTTTCAATCTAATCAAAATACAAACAGGGGACACTTACTGGGAACAGGCCTTCAGTACAGCACATATACCGTAATTGCACATGGAGAGTAACAGCAACACTACCTAGGATTCTAATTCTTAACTAAGTGGCATCTTTGATTGATCTGACACTTGAGACACCACTTACCTGTGCAGGCAGGAAATATATCCAAGAAACCTTTAAATACCTGCAGGCCAGACAAAATTATGTTTTCATTTCATTTAGCCGAGCAGCAGGCAATGCGAGCATAGCACGCCACACAGCCACTAGATAAAACAATAGGACTTTTGCACTTCTAGAGTAGATAATTATTTGCTGTGGATGTGTTGTTGTTTCTTAATAGTATAGATTTTGTTAAGCTTCTTTTCATTTTAAGTAAATCCTTTGAAATTCTGAGGTTGGTAAGCTCCTCTGCTCTCAGTAAAAAAAAAAAAGAACATTAATTTTATCTGGTCTCAGAGTTGCCGTGTATTCATGTGAAATTACAGTGCATTAAATAATTGCACAAAGTATAGGTCAATTTCCATGACTATACTTCATGCCAGAAAGTACATTCCTTTTCACAGAATAAGCAAAGCCCAGGAAATAGTGAAGCAGCTTAGCATCTATTCTAACAAACATTAGGATTCAGGCTGCATACGGATGGGACAGGACCGACAGGATCTCCAACTAAATGTATAGCTGTGCGTATTTAATTACTTAGGACGGACAAAATGAAATACCATAAGGACCACAATAAAACATTGATAGACTGAACAAAAACACGGTAGTGACGTGCTTCAAGACAGATAGCGAAGAGTGATTTTTTTTTCTTTGTGACAATCTCCCTAAGGCTTTTGTGCTGTTACCTTTATATCCTATCTTGTCTGCTTTTATGGCCAAGGAGGGAAAATTTGGGAAACAATTAAAATTATTTAATATATCCAAAAAATCTAATTTTTTAAATCTAACATTGCATCAAAAACAGTATCTGTCACTTCCTGCTGATGAAAACCTGGCATGCAGCCAACATGACCTGTATGAGGATGATGACGGTTCATAAATATATAGAATTCTGGTATTCCTTATCTATAACTCTGGTGAGACATTCACATAAGCAAGTACAGAAGGAGAACTATAATCAGTGGCTACAAATCAGATAGCTCAGGACACAGTAGTTATTTGTAACTCTATACAGCATGAAAGATAAATTGTGCCACCACCTTTTAAAGTTTTATCTCTCTCTGCCGCTGGGAGCTAGAATGCTCTCCTGCTCCTGTTGCCTGCCCTAACACTTTTTGAATTATCAGTGTACTCCTTTCTCTGCAGCACAAATGAAAGGGTAGTTCTATGGGCAACATTGCCTTTAGTAAAATTAGTACTTACAGATGGAAAGGGGCCATAGTAGCATCTTACAACAAGATATGATGGAGTTATAGTTATGGCTATCATGTCACAATGCCAGGCTGAGAGTAGATTATGCTGCCTGTTTTTCTTCAGACATATTTGTCATCTCTGTGTTTTAATTTCACACAGAACAAGGTAAACTTGACTTCTGAAGTGACTTTCTTCTGCTTTGTTTACACAGGACATGTGGGTTTATCTGTCCTTTTGGAAAATGGTTGTGGATAATACTTGAACATAATAGATTATGTGATAGCCTGGATATTGTCATGAATATTGCCATATTCTAATGCAAAAGCACAAATAAGGCATAGAAGAAAGGCAGTTTGGAACGGAGTTCTAATGAGAATTAAAATATATATATATTTCTTTGCCAAACTTCTAATTTAACTGAAGATATGGAACATTTGCTGTTTAGAGGTACATTCTGCTATTCAACAAGAAGCTAGCTGTATCCACTATATCCACTATAAATGTAATAAAATAAATATATAAGTAAATCTCCAGTACTATGAAATCCTCTACAAAGTATTGTATTGCGTTCCAGATTGTCTTAGAACAACAGAATACATCTAGTAATAAAAATTTACTAGAACAGTGTTTTAAATTCTTTCACACACTTAGTGAGCTTATTATTAATTTTCAGTGGCCATAAACAGCAAATGCATTACTTATCTTCAATTTTTTTGACACCATCATATCCAATCCTCCTTTACAGGAATACTGAAACTTAGAAATTGCGTATAAAATGTTAAGGGATGACAGAAACATTAGAAGTCTTCATCTCTTATATCAGAACCACATGGATAGTAACATGAATGGAATTTGTGATTCATGGAATACATAGAATGTGCTGGGTTTTTTGTCAAGTCTAATGGAATGGTTGCTATAATATACACAGATAGTTGAAGCATGTCAAGGAAGAGCAAATATACAGTACCTTTAACTATCTTATCCAAATAGTGAGCTTGAGAATTAAAAAGAAAGAACAAGACAGAAATTTCAGAAGATTAAGGTAGAATAGAAATTGTTCAGAATTCACATATAGAAAGGGCAGCAATTAGCTGAAAAAAGGAGCTTTACATTGGATAGAAAAAAATTTATTGTGAATTAAACACTGAATATATTTCACCACTTTAAAGATACATGATTTTTTCTATAGTAAATAGATTGTTAAATGCTCAGCATAAGGGGGGGGGGGGGAACCAGCTTTCTTTGCACCTACCTGGTAGGTCACTTTAATCATGATTTTTATTTTATACAGATCAAATCTAACCACAGAGATTTTTTTTAATTTATTAGTTTTTAGATCAACAATGTATCATGTACTTGACAATTCAGGTCAAACTAGATGATCATGTTGATTTCTTTGTAATGAATGGCTCAGACATTCTAAGCAAAAATATTTCACTTCTCCAGTGTGTACAGGATTATCCACATTTCTGGAAGAATTAACACATTGCTGTTGTTTTTCTGACCTCTCTCTGTAACCTATGATCAACTAATTATGCAAAACTGAACTTAATTATTCTTCTTGAGAGCAGCAGTGCAGCAGCAGTGCTACAGAAAACTAAAAGAAAGTTTTACATTTGACAAATGAACTGAGGTTATGGATGTGTACAATAGAAATGCTTAACATATAAAACAAATACAAGAACAAAATTTGAGTCCAGTGGCACCTTTAAGACTAACAAAGTTTTATTCAAGGTTTACAGTATCTGAAGAAGTGTGCATGCACACAAAAGATTATACCTTGAATAAAACTTTGTATGTCAGGTACCACTCGTTTATTCTGCTGTTTCAAATGAACATGGCTAATCACCTGAATCAAAATAAAATACAGGTTGTTCATATCAAAACCACTTAAATGTTGAAATTTCAAAGAAAGATTAATGTAACTTTTTCTACAAGGGAGAACAATGGATAAATATAAAAACTATAAAACATTTATTAGAAAGAAAGAAATAATTTACTTGTTGTATATAAGTGTATGCATATGGATCTACTTGAGCCAAAATATATCTGAATTATAAGTATTTTCCAGGTATATTTCAGATTCTCAAATGTATCCAGATTTTCTTGGGACCCCCCCCCCCCCCCAAAAAGAAATCCTGAGAAAATCCCAGATATATTCAGGTAGATCCAAAACCAGTGGAGCAACAAGAGCAGATTGCTTCCCCCTTCAAGTGTTTGTCGGACAGGTTTGTGCAGTCCCTGGGTGACAGGAAACAGAAAGTTTCCTACCGCGTTAGCTGTGGCTAGCTTCTGTTGCAGACCACTTCTGCTGTCCAGTTTAAGCCAGGTGGCAAGAGAGGGCCACCCAGACAGGAAACTCAGTGCTACCTTCTCTTGAAGTTCAGTTTAAATTTGGCTGCAGGAGAAACCAAGCCATCCTGGAATCAGGCTGGTAAATTTTGCTGACTTTTTAAAAATTCTGGTCTATTGGACCTGAACATTTTTGGACAGTTCAAAAAAAAAAAAAACCCACATCTGAATAGTATGCCCTTATTTGGATCTGGGAGTTTGCACGAATTCCCAATTTTATCTAGTTCAATAGATCAGAAACAAAAATCACCAGTAAAAAAATGGTACACCCTAGTCATATATTCCATTTCCCAGCCACTTAATCTAGATGAGCGTTCATGTTCAGTTTAAGTGATAGTTTACATGACAGAATTATCACATTCCAAGTTGCCTGGGCAACTGTCCAATGTATTTTAATGAGAACCATTATGATAAGCGATCTATTATGACAGTTTCACACATTCAGGTTATTGAAATGCAGCTTTAATTAACACATGTGTAGTCACTCTCAGTACTAGTGGAGCTGAACCTGCTTTATTCTTCTGAAAGAGTCATTCTAAATATCATGGACAATAGGGTGACAGAATTCTAGCATTTATCACTTCAGATGGTAAGTGGGTAGTCATGTTTTTAAATTCTCCCCTACACAGAAAGCTCCCTGCTTGTAGTATTCTAGCACATCAGGGACAAACTGCACTGTGTGCTCCTGACATGGAGCACAGACAGAGAATTTAGATGAGAGTATAATGAAACACAGGCATCAGCCTATGTAGATATGCGATGTAGATCTAATAGCCAGCACCCTACCAAGATGGCAAAGTGTGCGTATTGTAGTACTGGTATAATGTCTTGCTTCTCAGCAAGACCACAGCCAGGCTGCACTTAGTTGACGCTTCTAAGTCCCGGGATCAGGGGGACTGCCCTTCAATGGCTGATCTCCTTTCTCTGGAATCGTGGACAGGAGGTAGCATTAGGAGAGAGTTCATCAAGCTGTCACCAGCTGGCTTGCAGAGTCCCGCAGGGAGCAGTTCAATTCTATTTAACATCTTTAGGCACGCTTTTAGTCAACCAGTGCGGAGGTTTGGGCTGGGTTGCCACCAATATGCAGATGACACCCAGCTCTTCCCCTTGATGGTTGGCCACCCTGACTCTCCCCCAGAAACATTAGCCAGCTGCCTGAAAACAGTGAAGGGTGGTTTAAGCAGAGTTGTCTGAAACTCAACCCTTCAAAGACAGAAGTCCTGTGGCTGAGCAGGAAAGGTCGAAGTGAGGAAGCATGCCTACCCAACCAAGATGGAGTGCAGCTATCAGTGACCCACTTCACCAGGAACCTGGGGGTGATTCTTGATGCCTCCCTTTCAATGCAGGCTCAGATCATGGTAGCATGGCTGGCATTTTACCACCTTTGCCAATCCAAACTACTAGTGCCCTATTTGGCCCCGGAACACCTAGCCACAGTGATCCACACAATGGTCACCTCTAGACTGGACTTCTGCAACTCGCTCTATGCTGGCCTGCCCTATCCTTGATCCGGAAACTACAATTGGTCCATTGTGGAAGTTTTTGAGGGGATGAGCTAGACTGGAGTAAAAGTTAGGTCTTCAGAAAGTCTAAGAGAAGGGTCACAGTTGAGAAAGACCTGTGTACAGTTCAGTATTTGGGCCTATGCTAGAAGAAGCAAGGATGATAAGAAAGTGAGATAAGTAAGGATGGCAGAAGACCATACCAATCTGGCTGCTAGTTCCTCAATCTTTACTTCAGTACATTGAATAGAATAAAACAAAAACCGGAGGGACAAAATCTACTCTGAAAATTAGTGTCAGTATTAAATCCTGTTCCTGCTCATGGCTTCTCTGCTCCAAATTGTTCCTTGTTAGCTATCCCACAGAATTCCAAATATATTCTTAGTACAGACATCTTTCTAAAGGTCAGACAGACAGCTCAGGGGAGGTGATGATAGGGAAGGGGAAAGGTTTAAGTACCCGCCCACAAAATCTCTGTGTTATTTCCAGGCTCACCTGCTTTTTGTAAACAAGCAGCTATTAAGAAATTATTACACATTTAAATACTAAATTCAGACATTTGTGTTTTTAATTTTGTTTTAGTAACAACAACAATATTCAATTTCAGGTCTGATTTAGGGATTTAAAAAATAAAATAAAATACCATGAATGAATTATATATACCTTTTCCTTGCTACTGCTTCAGCACATATATGTGCATGTACTTGTGTATATGACTTACATTGGAATCTGTGTCACATCATTTCAGTAACTCACATGTACCAACAAAACCTATTTTCAGTATCAAAATTCAGACTTCACTGGTAGTGATTAGGGTTGGGCACTTTGGTGCCCGAAGTAGCCGTTCGTTCCCGATGCAGCCAGCGCCACGCCGGGAGCCAACAGCTGCCTCAGGCACCAAAGTGCCCAACCCTAGTAGTGATCATGCAAAAACAACTTCAGCCCCCCCCCCCAGCAACTCAAGTACACAAGTGTCTTTTATAAACAACTTCTATAAGAAACACTAACTTGCAAGAAACACTAACTTACAAAAAGGACACAAATATACTGACAATGACAATGGTAATTTCTCATACACTGAATTCCCAAACATGAACATCCTAATTTATTAATAATTTATTACAACAGGTCTCAGTGCAGGCCTTCTTAAGTTTAATGTTTTTATTAGCCTACCATTACAGATGTAAGTAGGTATCCTCCTTATATTATTCATATGCTAGCTCCTGTAGATATGACAGAATAGCTAAAGTCTGTGAATAAGTATATATTAAATCCATTTATTCCAATCAGCTCCTGTTTAAATCAGCACGAACAGCGTGCCCAGTGATTTGATGTTCCTTAATTGGTACTCACTGCACTGTTTTATTACTGATTACCCTGTCATAAAGGATTATAGCAGTGACATAATTTTCAATGCAGTATAACAAATTCAGGCCCGTATTAGTTTATTCATACTCTTTATGAGCTGCTTTCATATACTTTGTCCAGGACTAGAATTAATAAAAAAAAAATACTAAGCACCGTGTTTACTTTAATAGCTTCTCAAGATGACTGCCAGATAAGAGCTTACGTTAGATGTAAAATATTTGCCTTGGCACTGACAACTGATCTCCTTGTCCCTAAGAATATAAATAAGATTTGCAGGCAAGCTTGTAAGAGAAATTCTCAACAGCCAATACCATGAGGCGCAAGAGTGGTAAGTGTGAAGGACTAGGTGCAATGAGTGACACAACAGGTGATGCCGCGGAAAGACAACACAAGATGCGGCACTGGCACAACCCTGACAGGAGTAGCTGAAATTTCAAAAGAAGTCATCATCTCCAGATGTCATGTAGCAGAATTTGGGATACAGAACTTCTGTTGGGGAAAGAACTGAGTTACTTATATTGTTCCTGTTTCATGTAAACCGCCCGGAGCCTTCGAGGAGGGTGGTATATAAATACAAATATAAATAAATAAATAAAACATTTCCTTTACATTGCAACCTTAGATCAAATCAGCAACCAAGAGCTGTTTACTTTGGTGCAATCTTACATGCCTGATGTTTGCTAGTAAGTAAGCAGAATTGATCTTTATACTGACTTACATCTATTCTGATTGGCAGTCGCTTATTAGGGAAAGAATCTGCTCAGGTAGCTGACCTAATACTATAGATAGGGAGGTACTGAGAAAACGTGGTTGAGTTGTTTGTGGTGTGCCCAGTTCATGAACTGGGCACACCACAACTGTCATTAACTTTTAGGGGCTAAGCAAACTGGTTTGGTTTGTGAGGTTCATGACATGGCAGGAACTCCCCCCCCCCCGCCGGTATGCTAGAGACACTAAACTTGCGGATTTCTGGCCAACTGTCCCCCAGCTCCCCTCCAAGTTTGGGGAGGATTGGATTACAGTCCCCAAAAGAAGGTGCCCCCAAGGAAGTGTTTTCTGGGGAAATGACAGATTCAGGAGGTTCAGGAATGTATAGATTGAATCCTGTGCATAAACCCCAAATTTATGTACAGATTGGAATTAGAGCATCAGAGTTACAGACAACTAAAGAAGATATCCCCAATAAAAACACCAGGCATAGGTTCTAAAGTGTATAGAATGAACCCAATGCAAGCTACACTTATAAAACACCACAAAAGATGGCAATACCTAACTGGTTAAAATAGAACCCATCTAACGCCTTGGGCATCAAACTTGGTGTAGATGCTTAAAATGGCTGGTAGTTAGAATGGTAAATATAGGCCCCCAGCACAGTCGACTATCGTGCATAAGAGAGGGGGCTAGGAGGGAAGGGAAGACCTGATCACATACCCTGGGGTTCCTACCTAGCCTCTCAATCCAACACCTGGCGGAAGAGCTGCATTTTGTAGGCCCTACGGAACTCAGAGAGTCCTGACAGGGCCTGCAGCTCGTCCAGAAGCTCATTCCACCAGGCAGAGGCCAGGGCCGAAAAGGCCCTGGCCCTGGTCGAGGCCAGGTGCCTCCCGAGGCCTTGGGAACTTCAGCAAATTCATATCCACAGAGCAAAGTGCCCTGCAGGGGGGGGGGATAAGTATGTAGGCAGTCCTGTAGGTAAGTAGGAGCCAAGCTGTGTAAAGCCTGAAAGGTAAAAACCAATACCTTGAACCTGACCCGGAAATCAATAGCCAGTGTAGTTGTTTCAACATCGGCTGGGCACAAGCCCTTCAGGATGATCTGGTACTATTTGAACTCGGGTCTTCTTCTATCCCTTCCCTCCCCATTTAAACAGAAAAGTATTCTGCACATGATTAGGGAAGCTGAGAAGAGGGGAGCCAAGTGCAGCAGGAGCCTCTTTCTTTCTTCTCCACCTGACTGCTAACAGCCAATAGAGGAGAAGCTGCAGAACATTCTGATCCAATACAGCAGAATAGGAACTCTGTTAGTTGAACCATGAACTGAACCACAAACCTACATGGACTGATATGTTGGTTCACAAAAAAAAACAGTGCATAAAGGTTCATGAGCTATTTAAAGTTGAACCTCCTGCTTTCTGCCTCTTCAAAGTGGTAAGGAGCAACACCTTTCAGTTCTGTTCCCCCCTTGACTCTGCTGCTCAGCTATTAGTTTAAATGGCTCCCAGTCATTTAACCCACAGCTTTTGCTGCCCACCATTTTGAAGAGAGGGGGAGCAAAACTGAGCTATTTAAGAAGTTTAGTTTTATATCACGCTTTTCACAATCCAATATAGTCTCAATGTGGCTTACAACCTCTTTCCTCTCCTTACGTGGACAGGTAGTTGGAGCTGAGAGAGCTCTGACAGGACAACTCTGTGTGAATAGCACTATCAGGACTGTGATGAGCCCAATGTCACCCAGCTGGCTGCATGTGGAGGAACAGGGAATCTGACCAACAGAGAGGACAGGATGAAGTGCTTCCCAGGGGTACTTCCCCCAGCTGCAGAAACCCCAGGAGGCCAGGTCTTCACACTGCAATTCCCTAGCAGCCGGGAAGATATATTTGAGCTGGAGTAACTCTAGCAAAGTAAATAAACAAGCAGAAAATAAAATAAAATAAAAATGCACTAAATTATTCACCTATTCCTTTCTGCTGGATGGGGAAATCGCAGGGGGCACTTCACCCCTCCTTTCTGTTGTCTGGGGAAGACCAGATGCTTTTATCCTGTAAGATGGCTGCAGGTTGTGGTAGAAAAAATGGTTCTGTGACTCTGAGGCAGTACCTTGGCTTAACTCCAGCTTGTCTCCAGAATGTCTCCATTAATTGTAATTAATATCACAGTTACACATTCAGTCATATCATATCTTTGTTTTTTTCAAGTAATATCTAATATTTTAGATTTGGCTGATAATATTTCTGTTTTCTAAAGTATTCTCTTTTATTATCAAAATACTGTCATTTTTGAACTGTTCAGAGTTCTCTGCTGACAGAAGTCTTTATTTTTTCTACCAAAAGTGCTTACTCTATACTTTCTAATTCTGCAGCAGTAAGAATAATTCTGAATTTGAACCTACAATTGTAATAGACTGCACTTTTTCTTGCATAGTTTGTAGAGTGCCAGAGCAGCTGTATTCTTTGAGCATTCTGTCCACTTATATATCTATCAATTTCCTGGACAACAGCCACTACTAACTTCAATGTGTTCATGTTCACAGCATGGCCGCAATTTTAAACCTGAAGAATTTTCTTTGTGCAGTCTACTTTTTTATAACTGTGTGAAGTTCTATGCTTAAAGCTGATATATATGAAAATCCATATAAATGGTTGTATGAGCATAATTCCTTGACATTCATATTTTTGTGTGGAAACTTATCTAAAGCAAATTACTAAAACCTGTCTTTCACATTTGAGTCACATTTTTTCTTTTATGTTAATATGCATGGTCAGTCCCCTTTAAATAACTGGTGCTGAAGAAAACCATCAGGTAGCTTCTTCTTATAAGATAAATGGTTGGATCTAAACAGATTTTCCAGTGTTGAAAAAAGGATGGGTTTCCCTTTTGACCACTAAAAAGGTGATGGTGAGTGTGAAGAAACACATTTTTTCTTTGGAAGTTTGAAATCAGCAAAACCTTCAGAAAGGTCCTTTCTGGGCAGAGAATGGGCTGGGGGGTGGTGTTGGAAAGAATTCAGTTAAATTGCTTTCCAGACTTAGCCCACCTTCATACTAATGCTAATTAGACAATGGGATGGTAACACTCCCCCCCCCCAAAGCAGGGAACAGAGAAAAGGAGGTGTTAAATACTAGAGACACTAGAGAAAGCAAATGCTAGAGAGACTACAGGAAAAGCTTTTCTGACCTAGCCTGACCTTGTCAGTGGGAGAGGAAAAAGAGAGATGATAAAACTCCTTGAAATAAGGAGGAAGGTCTCTTTGTTGTTGAGTCCATCAGATCAGACAGAACTCTTAACTGAGGTTTTTAGGAAATAGCCATTAACTATGTGCTGGCCAAAACAGATAGAGGAAGCTTCAAGGTGGGCTTTCTCAACCAGGGTATAATGAAACCCTAGGGTTTCTTGATGGCCCTGGAAGGGTTTACTGAATGGGTGGAGGTTAATTAATTTATATAGATATATTAAAATTTGTTAAACATTAATTGAGTGATAACCAATGACCAATGATGGGCTTGGAGGGGGTGGGAAGGGGAGGTGTTCCATGTGAGTGTGCACATAGTTGTGCTTCCAAATCATATTCTTCTCGATTTTGCTGCTTCTAGGATTTCTCAAAGCCTGAAGAATATTTCAGAGGGTTCTCAATGGTAAGAAAGTTGAGAAAGAATGCTTCAAGGTAATGGAAACTCTATAGAGTTCTGTAATTTCCTGAGCTAAGGAGCATGTCCTATATTTTAACATCTGATAGGTACGTATGGAGAGACAGAGGAATTGTGTTTTACCCATTTTTTAAAGATTCCTTGTTCAATCTGCTGCTGCGCTAAAAGTATACTTGTGAACATTTTGTTTTCATAGAATCATAGAACGATAGAGTTGGAAGGGACCTCCTGGGTCAGCTAGTCCAACCCCCTGCACTATGCAGGGCACTCTGTAACCTGCCACATCCTTGAACCTTCAAAGAATCAGCCTCTCTGTCAGATGGCTATCCAGTCTCTGTTTAAAAATCTCACATCCCAAGGAAGCCTGTTCCACTGAGAAACCGCTCTGTCATGAACTTTTTACGGATGTTTAGATGGAATTTCTTTTGCATTAATTCCATCCCATTGGTTCTGGTCCGTCCCTCCGGGACAAGAGATAACAACCCTGCTCCATCCTCTATATCAGTGGTCCCCAACTCCCGGGTAGCGGCCCGGTGCCGAGCCGCGAAGGCCTTGGCACTGGGCCGCGGCTCCCTCTTCCCGCCTCCCCACAGTGAGAAGCTGGCCAGGCCACGAGCAAATCGGCCGCCGAAGCAACCCGGCAAGCTTCTTGCTTTGGGAGGGGGCGGGAAGAGAAGCTTGCCGGGCCGCAAGCTAATCGGCCGCTTCAGCGGCCAATTTCCTTGCGGCCTGGAGGGGCGGGGAGAGGGAGCCGCGGCCGCCGGCATGCCGGCGGTGCAAACGTGCAGACTTGCCACGCATCCGCGTTTGCGTCCGACGGGGGCGCAAACACACACGGCAAGTCCACGCATGCGCGTTTGCGCCGGGGCTGCCGCGCATGCGCTGGGCCCCGGGTCACCCTCTCCCCGCACCCCGGCGCAGTGGTCTGCAGCCTGACAAAGGTTGCGGACCACTGCTCTATATGGCTGCCTTTTAAATACTTGAAGATGGTTATCAGATTCCCCCTCACTCGTCTCCTATCCAGGCTCTCCCAACCATTCCTCATATGTCTTGGTCTCCAAACCCCTCACCATCTTTGTTGCCTTCCTCTGGACATGCTCCAGTTTGTCTACATCCTTCTTCAACTGTGGGGCCCAAAGCTGAACACAGTACTCCGAGTGAGGCCGAACCAGATCAGAGCAAAACGGTACCATCACCTCCCGTGACCTGGACATGAAGCCCAAAATCCCATTTGCCTTTTTAGCCACCGAGTTATACTGCTGACTCATGTTAAATGTATGGTCTACTAAGACTCCTAGATTCTTTTTGCACATGCTACTGCCAAGACAAGTCTCCCCCATCTGATATTGATGTAAATGGTTTTTCCTACCTAAATGCAGAACTATACATTTGTCCCTATTGAATTTCATTTTATTGAGTTTAGCCTAGCTCTTGAGCCTATCAAGATCTTCCTGTATTCTGATTCGGATTTTGTTGTGTTTGCTACGCCTCCCAGTTTAGTAACATTAGGAAATTTAATAAGTACCCCCTCTAATCCCTCATCCAAATCATTTATAAATATGTTGAACAACACAGGTCCCAGGACTGATCCCTGGGGAACTCCATTTGTCACTCTTCTCTAAGACAATACTGAACCATTTGGGTATGATCTGTCAACCAGTTATCGATCCACCTGACAGAATTTGGATCCATACCGCATTTTAACAACTTGTCAACAAGAATATCATATGGAACGTCATCAAAAACCTTACTGAAATCCAGATAAATTATGTCCACAGCATTCCTCTAATCCAGCAAAGTTGTAACTTTCTCAAAAATAGAGATAAGGTTGGTCTTCACTTTCTCGTCCTCGCAGGGGTCCTACAGAGTCCCTACTCTTTTTCTTACTTGAAATATAACTAAAGAAACCTCTTTTTTTGCTATGTTTAGCACTTCTTACTAGCCTAAACTCATACTGAGCTTAGCTTTTCTAATATTCTTCCTACAATTATTGGTTATTTTTTAAATAGTCATCCTTGATAATAAGGCCTTACTTCCATTTCCTTAATGATTATTTTTTTATTCCTCAAATCATCTGACAGCTCCTTATGGAGCCACCCTGGCTTTCTTAGGCTCTTTCCACCTTTTCTTCTCAAGGAAATTGTTTGTGATTGAGCCTTCAGTATTTCAGTTTTAAGAAACTCCCAGCCCTCCATTTAAAATCTTTCTGACCATGGGACTCTACCCAACATACCTTTAAATCTGTAAAAATCCGCTTTCCTGAAGTCCAGTCTATATGTCCAACTATGTAAAAGTTTAATCTTTTCAACAATTTTAAATTCCAGGATTACATGGTCACTACTACCAAGTGTGCCCACTACTTCTACCTCATCTACCAGTTCTTCCTTATTGGTGAGAATCAAGTCTAAAATA
The DNA here is from genome assembly GCF_049243985.1 of Paroedura picta. Classification (NCBI taxonomy): domain Eukaryota; kingdom Metazoa; phylum Chordata; class Lepidosauria; order Squamata; family Gekkonidae; genus Paroedura; species Paroedura picta. Next base: position 37,770,937 of record NC_135378.1, read on the forward strand.
GCAGACCTCCTGGTTCTCCTCTCTACTTTCTGGGAAATGATGCTGTCAACAAGACAAGAAATTATTGGAGTTTGTATTTTTAGCAGAGTTGGTCTTCCAACAGATATCCAGGTAACTGAAGTCACCCATGACCATTGTTCCCACCCTTTGAGAATTGTGTAATTTGGTCCAGGAGTATTTCATCCAAGTCCTCTGACTGACTTGGGGGACTATAACAGACCCCCACAATAACAGCATTCTCATTTCCTATTCCTTTTATATTTACCCAAATACACTCAACTGAACTTTCATGCTCAGGTACCTGTGTTACTTCACAAGTATAAAGATTCTTAACATATATTGCTACATCTCATCCCTTTACTTGTCTGTCCATTTTTCATAGATTGTACCCCTCAATTCTAGTATTCCAATTGTGAGTATTATCCCACCAAGTTTCCGTGATTCCTATTAGGTCATAGTCCCCTTCCTCTATTAAGACTACTACTTCCTTCTGCTTGTTTCCCATACTCTGTGCATTGGTGTAGAGATATCACAATCCATCCTTCGAGTGCCCCATGGGTTTGGTTTTTTGAACTGTCTTGTAAGTTAGTTCCCTGCTTATATGCCATTCCCTGGAGATTTGCAATCTTCCTATCTTCAGTTCTTGCCATCACACCAGGTTCTGAATTTACGTCTTGCTCCCCCTTTAGATTTAGTTTAAAGCCCTCTTCACTCAGTGTGTAAGGGTTCTCCCGAAAATACTTTTCCCGTCCCTTGTGAGGTGTACAATGTCTTCTGATTGTAACTTCCCATAACAAATACTTTATAACTTGGAATGCTGGTAGTGGTTCTTTATACCAGGGCCCCCCACCCTTTTTCGGACCGGGGACTGGTCTGTGGTGGGGGGAAGAGGGAGGCCTCGGTGCCGGTGTGCCGGTGAGTGCAAATGGGCAGGTGCGGAGCTACCATGTCTGCGCATTTGCGCCCGCTGGCGCCTCCCTCCCCCCTGCAGCGCAGTGCTCACTGGACAAGTTGCTGAGCTCAGTCAGGGCGACCATTTGCCCCCTTGATCCCTGCCCTTCCTGGCTCCTCAAGGGAGGCGGCCAGGGAATAGGAGGCCAGCTCAGATACATCATCAACTCCTCCCTAAGATCAGGGGAGTTTCCTGAGCGGCTAAAGGGGGCAGTAGTTCGCCCTTTCCTTAAAAAATCAATGCTGGACCCGCAGGACTCTGCCAACTACTGCCCAGTATCGCATCTGGTGTTCCTGAGCAAGGTGGTGGAGAGGGCTGCGGCTGACCAGCTCTCCGCATTTTTGGAGGAAACTTTGACATATCAGTCGGGCTTCCGTCCTGGCCACGGGGTGGAGACGGTGTTGGTTGCCCTTTTGGATGATCTCCGTTGCCAGCTGGACAGAGGTGGGTCGGCCGTGTTGGTCCTTTTGGACCTATCGGCGGCCTTTGACATCGTGGATCACGACCTTCTGATCCATCACCTCGCCAGCATGGGGATACGGGGCACAGCCTTGCGCTGGATACTCTCCTTTATCCAGAACCGGACTCAGAGGGCTGCGGTGGGGGAAGAGTTCTCGTGTCCCTATGGACTCCCTTGTGGGGTACCGCAGGGCGCAGTCGTCTCCCCCATGTTATTCAACATCTTTATGCGCCCTCTGGCCCAACTGGTACGGAGTTTTGGGCTGGGTTGCCACTAGTACGCTGATGACACCCAGCTCTATTTCCTCATGGACGGCCGCCCAGACTTCCCCTCGGAACCATTCGCCAGATGTTTGGAAGCAGTGACTGAATGGTTCGAGCAAAGTCGCCTGAAACTCAACCCCTCCAAGACGGAGGACCAGGCAGTGCGCTTACCCACCCTGGCAGGAGCGCAACTTACTATCGCGCCCCAGGCCAGGAATTTGGGGGTGACCATCGATACCTCCCTGACTATGGAGGCTCAGGTCAAGAGAGTAGCGGGTCAGGTGTTTTTCTATCTTCGCCAGGCCTGACTACTAGTGCCCTACCTGTTCCCTGACCACTTGGCTACAGTGATCCATGCGACAGTCACCTCCAGAATAGATTTCTGTAACTCGCTCTACGCCGGCCTACCCTTGTCTCTGATCCAGAAACTCCAGCTAGTGTAAAACGCAACTGCTCGGGTCCTTACTGGTGCATCTTGGAGGGCCCATATCTAGCCTGTGCTAAGGCAGCTGCATTGGTTGCCAATTGCTGCCCGGATCAGGTTCAAGGTTCTGGTTTTGACCTTTAAGGCTATATGCGGGTTGGGACCCACATACCTGAGGGACCACCTACCGCCCTATATCTCCCGCAGGGCTATACGCTCAGCAGGGGAGAATCTCCTGATCGTTCCTGGCCCTAGAGAAGCACACCTGGCCTTGACCAGGGCCAAGGCCTTTTCGGTCCTGGCCCCTACCTGGTGGAATGAGCTCCCGGGTGAGCTGCAGGCCCTGCAGGATTTACCAGCTTTCCGCAGGGCCTGCAATATGGAGCTCTTCCACCAGGTTTTTGGTTGAGGCTGGGGTCAGCGAATGAGTGCCAGCATTCCCCCCCCCCCCGGACCTAGTAAGTTAGATTTCCTCCCCACCCTCCCTGCCGCTCTGATAGCAGGGGTGGGAATAATGAGAGCTTCCGCCATGTCGGGATTGTTTTTAAAGTCTTTTAATGGGTATTTTAATGGGGATAGGACTATTGTGACCCGCCACGAGCCTACGGGGAGTGGCGGGAAATAAATCTAATTAATAATAATAACAACAACTACAACAACAACAACAACAACAACATGCTTGTTGAATCCAACCCTCAGCTAGCATCAATAGGTTATTTCATTATTGCAACAGTGATTCCTTAACCTAACATCTATTTATGCCATTCAGTATCGCTGCTGCTCTGCCATCTCATACATTCTACTTGAGAGTTACATTTTAAACTAGCATTATCAGCCATCATGACCTTTACTAACTCATTATCTGGCTCCATAGACCTGAACAACTACTGCTTTATGTATCACACTGTTTGATCAATTTGGTTGTCAGTTCAGATATACAATAAACAGGTTCTCAGAAAGCCTATACTAGTCTATTTCCTAGAAGTTTCAGGTCCTTTAAATCAGGTCCACAAATCATATAATAACCATTTCAATCTATTATTACTAGTCCCTGAATTCAGAGTCCTGAATCTTAGGTATTAATTCTATAGTAATTGTCCCTGTTTCCATACAGAGGCTTGTTTCATACACTGGGAACTGTGGAGATAATGAAGCGATGATGCCTAGCAGGTAAAAGTAGCTAACTTCATTTCTCCTTCAAATGCTTAATGATACTGATTTTCATTCATACCACTTAACACTTAACCACATGCAAATGTGTATAAATATTAATTCTGGACAGAACAATCATTATTTCTACATCATAACAATTAAACAGCTGTAATATATCTTATGAGTTAAGTGATGGAGCTGCAGGCAAGTTCTATAAACAGATGGTCCTATCCACTCATACTTAATGTTATATATTTCTTTTAAAAGAGGTGTTGATAGATCAGAATACAGCAGAATTTTAAAACAAATCTCACAATTTGCAATGTAAGTTATTCTAACAATCACGTCCGTAGAACAAAAATTATAAAGATGTGTTTTTAATGGAGATGCTGGCAAAACACTTGGATGTAGTAAATTCTTCACCAACATAATTATTTGCTAATTTCATTCAGCTAAAAGCATTTAGTGGGAAAACAGCTGGTGAAGCATTCACTCTTATGGGGTTCCAATCACTGTTATTTAATTTGCCCAAGATATGTGTCAGATAATTTGTAAAAATAAGAGCCCATCACAAATAATCTCCTTTGCAATGGCACACAGTTGCACGGCTGGGTGCGACCTTGTGAAAGATACGTAGGCTTAAAATTAAGCATATGTCTATGCAGTTTAGAACTACTGATTTCACTGGGATTTACACAGACTGCAGCTAATAATTATTTAAAAGCAAAAGACTGAGTTCTAAAATAAAACTCAAAAGATAGACATCTCTAAATCATACCCAGTTCCAGGGACTGCTGGAAAATACTGGGGCTGACAAAAGAACATGAGAGTTCTCTTTCCCTCAACATGATGGTGGAAAGTGTGGTCAAGTTAAAGTCAACTTATGGCAAGCCTTTACAGGGTTTTTCAAGGCAAAATATGAACAGAGCTGGGGTTGCCATTGCCTGCAAGAAACTAATACCTGCACATTTGATTATATACTGAGGAAAACATGAAATGGTTTCAGAGCATAAATAAAAATGATCAGGCTTGGAGAGATAGCACATATAATGTAGTAATAGTATTCTGATCATATCATCTGGCACTAAGACATTAACTCTAACATTATGCAATACAGGGAAAAATGCAAGTGCTAGGTACTTCATAAAGAAGGGTCTGATACAAATTGACTGATAAGTGCTGTTCCAGGTTTCCATTAAGAACTTTTATTAATGTCTTAATTCATAATTTCTCCCTGCTTCCCTCATTTTCAATTTGCCTCTTCATTTGTATTCAGGATGGCACATATTAACTATCTCCCCCCCTAAAAAAAAAATCCTATATCACCAGTTAAGGAAAGGTAGTTCTTTGAGGTGCTCTCTGCTAATAGCGCTTTAAACACCAAGTTGTTTATTGAGCTACATTGATTTTCATGTATATGCTGGCAATTCAAATGGAAATCTGGCCTGGGGGAAATTCCAATTTCTTTAAACTACAAAACAGCAGCTATTTGTTTTTATTCCATTAAAGAACTACATTGGAAAGTGAGACCATTAATGATCACAAAAGCCTTCTTTGTTCACAGAAGAAAGTAGACCTGCTGGACAACACACCTCTATCAAACACAAGGCTGTTATAGGGCTACAAAGCCAGACAGCGAAAAATTGAAAATGAAACACTAGCAGTTGGGGAATTAACTGGTTAAACACTACGGAAAAGACGAAAACACGGTGAGTCCTGACAGACTTCAGTCTCACACTTTACTCTTGTTTTTGTCAGGCATCATTGCTGTGTGGCAAGTGTTGCCACCCAAATTATTGGTACATGTATTTTTTCCATTAACACTGTAGAATATATTATTTCTTCTTCTGTTTTCTTTTGAACTGTGAACATGCCTGCAGAGAGACTCAAATAATGCCTCTTACACCACCCTGAGCCACAACGAAAGGCAAGAAATCAATATATTTATTCGTTTTATTAAAACGAATAAATACAAGAATACTAGGAAGGACATTGCACTCTGCCAGTTTTAACTATCCACCATCTTCTGTCCCTGCTGACACAGATTCTATTGTTCTGACTAACATCCTCTCTCAAATTAGTGCCTTGAATACATACTTCTGACATATGCAATCCCCATATTAAATTAGAAATTATGGATGTTTATAGATGAAATCTTAAATTGCATGGCTGAGAAAACCATGTACCTAATAATAAATTTGTACACCCTTTTAGGGAACATTTTTCCACACTAGGGATTGCTGACTGAGATTGACAAAACTCTGCAACAAGATCCCCAGCAAGTTAAAGGACCCTCAACCAGATCACTTTGTGTGCCTTTAGCATAAATTCTCCATTTGTTTTTAATCCATCGATTAAAATTTTTAATCCATCGATTTTAATCCATCGATTAAAATTTAATCCATCGATTAAAATTTCATATTTTCTTTATTTTAGTAAAAGCAGAAATGTACTCTGTGCTTATGTGTATAAATGGTTTGGAAATACACATGGAAAATCACACATCTATTTCAGCAATGCTGTGAAAAAAAATCAGTTTGTGCATAATACATTTCAAAAATTCTTTGAGAACAGTTTATACATGTATAACTCAGCATATGGCCAAGGTCAGTGAGGCCAACAGGAAAGAAATCTGCTGAATAATTACTATGTGGTAAGATGATGTTTACTGCTATTTGCTAAATTCGTTTTGCATTATATAGTGCTTCAGAGACAGAAAATATCAAAATGCATGTAAAGAATCACACCATTCTCTGCCCATTTTTCTCTTTGTAATGATTAATAATGGTTCACGGAGCCAAGTTACACTGCTATCCTAAACAGAGTTACACCTTTCTAAATCCCTTGAAATCAACAATATTAGATGGGCATAATTCTGCTAAGAGCTGCATAGCAAGTTCGTTTATCTGATCACAGACCATCATTTTGAGAGACACGTTTAACAAAATTCTAAGAAAGTAAATTATCTTCCTTGTCATGTGAATAAACAAAGACTATATCCATATGATAGGCAGCATGCAAAGAAAACAAAGGGAGGCTTTCACTATAAAATAAAGTGTTCCTGCTGTTGCTTATAATAAACTATGAATATAAGTGCTGAAAATCAGCACATTCCTCAACTTGTCAATACTGAAATAAAAATGTCATTCGTGCTAACAAAGCAAAACAAAACAATGTACTAGATGTCTTGGCAACCACACTGTAGCATTTATGCTTTCCTTTTTTAATAAAGGAACAAAAAGCTTCTTTATCTACAGTAACCTATTAATGGAAACTATGTGCATATAATATAAATATATAAATTAAAAAACCATAAGAAAACTAAAGGGAAATTCCTGCTCCTCCTCTCTGGGGAAAATTGTCTATGATGACCCATTATATAATTGTTCCTTTAAAAATATATATCCATTCCTTCATACAGACTGACAAGTAAAAATATTCTGTTTGAAGAAGCGGCCTTCAAAGTGCCAAATTTCTGATTCAAACCAGCCCTTATTTCTGACTTTTCACTGTTCAAGAAGCATATTAGAGAGCTGCCAGCCTACCAATGGTGCAGTGCTCGCCATTCCATCCTTGGCTGCATTCACATTTCCCATCTTTACAAGTTCCATGTTCAGCACACCGAGGATGGCATGCTCTTTGATTGCAGGATGGGCCAGTCCAAGCTTCTTCGCACCGACAAGTTCCACCCATGCATACACCATGTGTGCCACAGTCAACAGAACATATTTCTGCATTAGAAGTAAATAGTTGGAATTCAGGCAAATAAAGAGAAGAAAAAATAGCTGAGCTTCAAACTATAAAAAGACAAGGGAAAGTCTTTGAAAATTAAATTATGGGATTAATTCCTAAACTCACTTTAGGTTTAGTCTATTCCCGTCCAAGCAGACCACACTGTTAATCTTTGTGGATAAGGGTATCCAGGCCTCCTGCTATGGCACTGGGATTTTTTTTTTTTAAGAAGAAGCTGTCACAGCATGCGGTGTGTTTTCATTTCCCGGGAAAACCTATAAGTGGCATCATGATAATTCTAGAAATAGATGGAAACTCTATGGTGACATAATGGCACATACAATGATGCAGGCCTCCCAATGTCCCCTCCTTCCAAAGCTGTTGCTGATTGTCCTGCCAACCCTAATTGCAGAATAGAAACTTTAAAGAAAAAGTGTGCTACAGAAATGGAGGTAAAAAGAGCCTTCCATTCCTGATCCCATTTGAAATTTGCCAATGAATAAAAGCACCACAATGTTAAAAAAATAAATAGTGTTCTACAACACACCATGCCCCTAATTCTCAAAAGTAATACCAAGTCAATACTTCAGAATATTACAGTATGCATTCATCATTCCCTGGATTTTTGATAGGAGCATATTTTTCTGTAAACCTAATATCAGGAGGAAAACACAATGTAACATAGCCTACGGGAATATGGTTTAGGTTATATGTTGGTTCATGACAATATTATCTAATTTCAAGTTGCCTTGTCAAACAGAACAACAATTCTAAAAGCAACAGTAAGAAATTATTTCTGATGGATAGTGAAAAGACAGTACACTTAAATGGGCTGAAAATGTTTCAGACAACAACTGCATTCCTCTGATTCACAACTTGCTATGGAAAATGGTTCCCACCCATTTAAGGCAGGCTCAAGGGGTTTTTGGTGCCATATGCAAACCATGCCCTTGGTGCTCATCTAGTTTGGCATTCCATTTTCTATCGTGGATAACCAGATGTTTTTGTAAAGCCCGCAAACGCTGAATGAAAGGGGCAGTGGCCCAGATTATGAACCCCAAGCAAGTGGCATTCTGACACACAGAGACTTTGTATGTGGAGCTTACATTCCAGCCTTTGACAATTCTCTATAGGCTTTTCAAGGCAAGAGAAGTTTGACATTGCCTGTCTTAGTGTAACGACCCTGGTATTTCTGGGTACAGTGACTCATTTTTGGGCTCTGACCCATAGGTTGGGAAACACAGCTACAGAACATTAAATATATACAATGACCAACAGAGTTGGATGACTTTTCCCACAAGTTTTCTATTTTGAATTAGACTTTTAATTTCAAGATCTACGATGGCTTGATTAACTTCAGAATATCAGCTCCAGCTGTGGAAGAAACAGGTTTATTTCAAAGCAACAACTTTTCTCCTCAATCTAATCAATTTTTCATTAAAATGAAGGTGTTTATCAGCTTTTAGCACACTTGCTTTAAGCAAAGTGGGTCAGCCTTTGTAATGAACTTATTAATTAGAGTTAATTTAACTGAAGTGGAATTTGAGGGCTAATTAATGGACAAACTGGTGAAGATAGAGGAAAGCTATTCTTTAAAACCCATAAAACTTCTGATGCAATTCTTTTCATTTTTATCAGAACGATCTATTTATTGATTCAGCAACAGTAGGTCATTTAAAATATGACACTTTATTTTTTATCTATTCCCCTTCTAAATACTGAACATTAATTTATTAGTTTACTACTGGTATGAAAAATCTTTCATTTAATGACAACTACTTTGGATTAATGAATAAAATTATTAAAATAAAGGAAAATGTTTCCTTTTTGAAAAAAACTGTTTGCTTTTCATAATGGAAAAATAAATTTGTAATTTTGACAGCAAGCATACAAAAGGATCATTAAGAAAGCACGATCTACAGAGTTATTATGTGTCTCTTTCTACTGATTCTGCAGTTCCTATCTGTTAAAGTAAAAAGAGGAGACCTGCAGCACCTTTGACAAAATGTAATAAAAGCGTTTCTCTATCTAGGCCTGGGATTCCTTACCCAGGCTCCCTGGAGCTCCGTGACAGCTCCCTAGGAGTTCCCTGGCCTTTCCCTTACATCCTGCCTTAATGGACTTGGCTACATTTCCAGCCTGATTCTGAGGTTAATGGAAGCCTGAAAAACATTTCAGGGACAAAAGGTTGAAAAAGGCTGATCTAGGTGTTATCAAGTAACATCTATGTCTTCAGTGATACTACCACAATGATCCACAGAAGCTAACATTGAGGACCAAGTTAACAGAACAGAATTTTATAATGCAAGCAGCATTAACAGGTTAAGAAGGTAATTTCATCTGCATTCATCATCCAAGTAAGGCAAAAATTTGGCTGAAAATACATGGCAGATTTATTTGGACAAAAAGTTTTGGCCTTCTTTTTGGGTGGTGAGGCTATGTGCCAGTATATCACTTGCTCTGGATGTGCTGCCCAACAAAGATGATCTAATAATAAGCCAGCCCACAGACTACACCCCCTTTGGAAGCACTGTCATATTGTGGAATGGAAAATGGAAAAATGTCATTGCTTGGCAATTGCTTGGCAGTCATATGTAAATCATGTGAACTTGGCTTCTTTCCCGTTTTACCACTGGTGATGGCACTTTGTACACTAACCTCAACTACTTTACTTGATGCAGTGTCAGTTCCAATGGCATGGTAATTTCAGATGTATAGCCATGTTAGCCACTATCAGTAAAGTAAATAGGAGTCCAATGGCACCGTAAAGACTCACAAAATGAAGTGTGCTCATAAAAGCTTATGCCACATTAAAGGCTGTTCATGTTTAAGGTGTCACTATAGTCCAATTACAACTGAGTATTTCTGGAAGTATATTTATATGCAGGCTTTCTTATTTATTTAAGGGGATTCTATGCTGCCTTTCCAGAGTCCTATTCAAGGTGGCTTACAATTAAAAAATTATCAATCAACATAAAACAATAAATCATTAAAACAAGCCTGGTGACTTAAAACAGTTCAAAAGTTTCCAAAAAACAAATATTAGACCAGAAACATACCATTAAAAAATCCTAATTAAAAGTCCTGGTAAAAGTCCAGTGGGCCTCTGCCAGCATAGAATTGTAGCCCATGAACATTTGGAGAGCCACAATTTGGCCACCCCTGCCCTACACCATGGTACCCAACATGGTGCCCATGGATACTACGCTGCCCACCACTACTTTTCTTTTCATCTACCAAGCTTTTCAGAAAGCAGGTGGAGTCATTGTTGGGGTCATTGGAGTCAGAAAGCAGGTGGAGGCTTTCTCAAACACAGTTTCATGAAACCGTGGGGTTTCCTGAATGGGTGAGTGTTAATTTTTAATATATTTTTAAAATTTGTAAAACTTCTCCCTCCCAAAATGGCCAATGATGGGCCTGGAGAGAGTGGGAAGGGGAGGGGTCCTGAATGGGCAGGTACACAGTTATGCTTCCCAACTGTATTCTGCATGATCGTGCCACTTCTGGGGATTCTCGAAGACTGAAGAATGTTTCAAGGGGTTCTCAATGGTAAAAAAGTTGGGAAAGGCTGTTGTAAGACATGGCTTGTTATTAGCTTCCCTCATTCAAATGAAAGGGTTATCTACTGAAGGATGAGGAAGACAGGTAAGCAAATAGATTTTCCTTAGTGCCTGTGTAGTTCTATACTCCCCTCAGGATCTCCTTCTTCCCAGGAGGTATACGAAGAAGGTATTCATTCAAGGCTGTCTTCACATGCAGCCATTATGGGGTCATGCTCACCACCAAAGATGGCCACAGCCTCAAAAAGGCTAGCAATTGCTGGCCTACAGTCATGCCGAAAATAAAGAATTATTTTAATAATCCTTACCATTTGAGCAGTCAGGACCAGTCCAATTAGGGTCACAAGTGCAGGTACCACTTTCTTGAAGGTAAGTGCCATGACCAGAACACTGATCTGGACACATAGTTTTCAGGATTTCACAGTTATTACCACCCCATCCTGGATTACAATGGCACTCTCCATGGATACACACACCATGATTTGAACAAGCTGGGTCCAAACAATCCGCTGAAATAAGAAGACAGTTTTGCATCTATTAGCTTTATCAATACCACTGGTGACTTATTTATGCTGTACACAAGTAAAGTTGTACAGATTCAGTAATATTTAGGCCCTGGAAAGGCAGAGGATAGGAAGCAGACACCTAGAACCTCAACCACAGACCCTTTCCTTTAAACAGAGGTTAACAATGGACAGCAAACAGATATAGAACACAACGTACCTGCTCTATTCTCCCAGAGGTTAACTGGCTGCCATTGTGCACAATAAGATTAGCTAAAACAAAGTTATTTTATATTGCTATTTTTTAAAAATAAAAAGCATCAAATAATGGTATTGCATTTTAAAAGCAAAAAAGCAACATACTATCTACCAAAGGCAAAGAAGCTAGAAATCTAGTTCAAAAGGGATTTCCTTCAAAGATGTGTCTCTTTACACAGATTTATGCTGTGCCACACACATGCACATTCTATGCTTGTTATTCTTTCCCTTAGTAAAAATATCTGAAACAAAATGTTACAAATTCTGCAGCATCTCCCTTCTAGCAAAACATGGCAATTTTAACAGATGCTTCAAATTAAATATATAAAGGTGGCATATAATATGAATTGTATAGATCTATAGATAAATAGATTTATAAATACATCTATATGCTTTAAGCCTTACAGTCACAGTGAAATTTGAGATTCACCGCTTGATTTTGTTGGTAATTTCAAAATACCATATATGCAGATATAATGTTTGAATAATGAAAAATCCTATGCTACCCATAAAACTGGGCAACAAGCAACAACAGAGTTTTAATATTAAAACAGATGAATCCATTTCTACCTGATCATAAAATGCACCCTAATCCTTGGCAAGCCCTATTAAAAATAAGTCAAAGTTGCCAAAGCTATTCGTATTAATGCAACTTTCTCAAGAGGAAACTTGGTGGATTAAGCTCTGATCCTGTGTTCTGACAGCTGTGTATGAAACTTAGCCTGTTTAGGCAACAAATGAGTTGTATGGTCTTTCTTAATTCACTTTAATGTGCTTCAGGTGATGAGATTTAATGTAGCAATATGACTCAATAAAACATTACACTAATAGGTTCAAGGGTCTGAGAATTTAACTCAAGAAAGTTAATTGTATTAATTTGCATGTACAGATCAATAAAACTGAGAATAGAAATTTGTACAGAAAAATCAACACAAACTGCACTTTTCAACCCAGAAGAGTGAATATCATAAATATGTACATCACTGTAAAAAATAACACACCATTTTCCACTGTGATAGACTTGAATCAGCATGTTCAATTGCAAGGATTTTCAAGGAATGTTGTTGCTGGTAAAGGCTGCTATAAACGCAGTACAGGGGTAAGTATATTTTAAAAATCCTGTCTTTGATGAAAATATATCTTCCCTTCTTTTCTCACTTATAAGTGAAAAAGCAAGAGACATATTTGTACATCCAATATTTAAAGCAAAACAGTCCTAGAAACTATTTTGAAACCTGAAAGTAAGCTTGAAGAGTTCAGAAAGCCTATGATATAAATATAAAGGAAATGCTTCTGTACAACTAATATATATATGATGACATCTGAGCTTGGTCTTATTTTCAGGGCTTAGCATAGGCAAAACCGTACTGAAGAATTGCTGTCAAATACTATGTAAATGTGTATGTATTTACCTTCCTCACAGTTTTCTCCTTTGTATCCAGAGTTGCAGGCACAAGAGCCCATGATGCAAAGCCCACGGCCCCCACACTGAGGGTCAATGCACTGGTTGGTAGGCACATCACACTCTGTACCTTTCCATCCACTGTAACAGAGACAGCGTCCTTTGGAGTACTGCCCATTTCCGCTGCACAATACTGGGCAGGCTGCTGTGAAATAAAACATGACAGAAGACTTAACGCAATCCTTTTCAATCAAGCTTTAGAAGCAAAGGAACATCGAGACAACAAGTTGTTCTTCAGTTTCTTTTCCTTGCTGCTTTAGTAACTACTTGTGTCTCTGGCCCTTATTTGTATCAACCAAAGAAAGAATTCAATTTATGTACCTCTTGAACAATCAGGGCCCAGAAACCCAGCAAAACAATGGCATGATCCTGATACACACTCTCCGTTTCCATGGCAATTTCGAGGGCATTCCACCACAGACTCTGAAAGGCCAGTAAGAAGAGAAATTCTAATTCACTGCAATCACAGCCGTTTACAAAAAATTAGATTTTATTTAAAGCACTTGTCAATGACAGCACATTAAGATACTTTTAGAAGTGTGCATTACTAGTTTATTTGCAGCCTCGGAGAAAGTAAACAGTTCCTAATTCACTTAAATTATTGGTTGTAGAAAGTTACTGCAGTAATCTAAAAATACTGTAATGAAAATATTATAAGTTTTCTATGTTCATAATAATCCTAATATCATAGCATAAGTGTCTTGTATTAGCACCAAGAATTCATCTTTTAATATAATTGCACATAATTAAAATAAATTTTTATTTTTTAATCTTTACTAATGAATAGTCATCTGAGTTTTTGCTAAAGAATGGTGGCAATATTTTGCTTACCTATAACAATAGTATTAAAAGACACTTGTTCTGCATTTTTCCCATCATTGTAAAAAGCCAGATGCCAGATACCAGTGTCCAAATACTGGATAAAGCCTGCTTCGTGAAGACTGACTGATCGGGCCTGTCTCCCTGCTCTCTCTGCTTCAAGAAGGTTGCGTTGCTCTCTTGCAATCAACCTGCTCCCATCCAAAAGTTCAACAAAATCATACTGGAAAGGAACACAAAAAAGAGGCAAACACACACACACACACACATATATAAAATCAATATATATATATATATTTTAAAAATCATTTATTTTATATTCAGTTCTATAGAACAGCCTTTTTCAACCTGTTGACTGTGGAGTAACCCCTAATTTTTTTTGCAGGCTGCAAGGTAACCATAAATGATGTCAGCTGGTGACACATCCCTGCCATATATCAGGAAGTGACATCTCATCCCATCTCTTTCTCCAACCCACACACCCAGAGCAAAAAAAATGATGAAACAACTGTGGAAACCTCTGGAGCCCAATTTGAGTCTCTATGATTCCAGGAGGGAGGAGTCTGAAAGCTCTGCTCCAGAATCAGCCCTTCCCCTCTCTGTGTGTGTACTTCTTCTTCTTCTTCTTCTTCTTCTTCTTCTTCTTCTTCTTCTTCTTCTTCTTCTTCTTCTTCTCTGCCTCTCTCCTGTGGTGATTGCTTTTATTGTTGTAAAGTCAACTTGAAGAAATATACATGTAAATAATTATTAAACTCAGCTTCAGCTTTCTTAATTGTAAATATGTGGGCTGTATATGTATATATACATCACCCATTTTGAAGAAACTGCAGACTTTGCTACATAAAGGAAGAAGGTGGAATATCCTGCATCTGGTGAGTGCTGGGATATTACCCCGAGAAGAGACAAGTTATCCCATGTCTAACAACAACCTCCCATACCCAAGCTACCCCAAGAGGACCCACCTGCCTAGAGAATGGCAGCTTGCTTCACCTGCCACTGAGGCTGAAATGCCAGGCTGGAGTGGCAGGTGTGAGCTGGGTCCCTTTCCCCACTCCCCAAACCCTGAAATTGCCCCATGGTCTGCTCTACCACGGTAGGCCTCCCTCCCTGCAAACTACCCAGAGTAAAAAAAAAAGGAGTGGGAAGAAAAAAAAAGAAACCCAACCAACTCCCAAAGGATTAAGTGCACTTCCTGATGAAGGGGTGGTTTCTGTGTACTTAACTTGGGGCTAGGAGGCTTGGACTGCAGATACAGCTTTGCAGATAACTATTCCTTCTGCCAATACCCTTGGACTGCCTGAACGAACCTTTGACTCACTGGGCTGTCTGACCTTGCATTCTGTCTGTCCCTTGGCATTCTGTTTTGGATACTAATTCTCCCTGCCATCAAGAGCTGGTTCTTATATGTCGTTTTTCTCTATCAGCAAGAGTCTCAAAGCAGCTTACATTCGCCTTCCCTTTCCTTTCTCCACAACAGACACCCTGTGAGGTAGATGAGGCTGAGGTCACCCAACTGGCTGTGGGAGAGCCCGAGGTCATCCAACTGGCTGCATGTGGGGGGTGGGGAATCAAACCTGGCTCGCCAGATTAGAAGTCCACCCTCCTAACTACTACACCAAACTGGCTCTCAACTGCTGAGCTAATTTATATGGAGCTCTTTGAACACTCTAAAAGCACTGTATCCATTCTTATTACCTGTGATAGCAATAATACTGATAATGATTAATTATGAGTGTAGATTTATATCATTAGTTTCTATCAATGAAACAATCTATTTATATTTATATAGCCGCATGTTTTGCATGCATGCAATAATGGCAAACCTTTTGCCAAGAGACGCCCATTCTGCATTTTTTTTGTTATATAATAAGGAACATTCAACCAGAGTTTGCTTTTTAAATTAAATGTTTATTGGAAAACTAAACAACTGCTATGTAAAAAAAATTGCACTCTTCCCAAATACTGAATCTCATTCAATTGAAATTTCAGCCAAGTCTGACCTAACTTTATGAGCGATTCACTCAAGCCAGTTATGTTTATCAGGATTTAAGAGGTCTTTATATACTGAGCTGTAGAAGAAGCCCCCGAACAGAATAAAATTGGCAACCTTTTCTGTAAGGTCGAACTGAAAGAAGGGAATGCTCCTTCTTTTCTCAGTATAAACATCCAGCATTTCTGTAATGTTGGCCTCAATACATCTCTGATCTAGTATCACTCACTATCCAAAAACAGAACAGAGCATCAAACTATTAAGTACAGACTAGTACTTAATCTGACAAATGTCACTTTTTCAGTGATTGGTTAAACAAAGTACCCTATATAATTGCATATAAGCCTAGTTTTTCAGCACCTTTTTCACACTGAAAAAGCCCTCCTCGGCTTTTTCATGGGTATATATGGTAATTGAAATAAAAGCCTGCTCCAGCCAGCCAATCATTGCTCTAGCAGCTTGTAGGACATCAACGGTTTAACTGAGGGACTCTGATCTTTTTTCCCCTTTTGTCTTCACTTCTTTCTCTTCTTAATCACTTCTTCCAAACTATTCTTTTGGTTTCTGTGGGTGAAAAACGGGGTACAAAAACCAGCAGCTATTAATCCTCCTGACTTTTCTGTATTTGTTGGGGGGGGGGAGGCTGGATGGGAGAGCCTGTGATGATGGAGCATTTCCCATCCTTGGCTTATATGTGAGTCAGTAAGTTTGCCCAGATTTTGTGGTAAAATTTGGTGCCTTGGCTTTTATGCGGGTCAGCTTATATGCGAGTATATACGGTAAGCATTCAACAAACCTGCAATTAATACTACTGCTTTTCCACAAATTCTCTGCTGATATAAAATCCAACATTCTCACTTCTAATTAGTATATCTGAAATGAATAGCTAAGTACAGACCATTAATTTTCTTATATATGGTTACTCATGCTTGGTGATGGGAAGCGTCAAGTCACAGTTGACTTATGGCAACCCATGAGGTTTTCAAGACAAGAGACATTCAAAGGTGGTTTAGTCATTGTCTGCCCCTGGTATTCCTAAGAGGTCTCACTTCCAAATACTAGCCAGGCCTGACCCTGCTTAGCTTCGAAGATGAGATTGGCCTAGCCTGACCTATTCAGGTCAACTCACACTTACAAATCCCTAATTATACTATTATTTACAAAGCTGTCCTGTAAATTTTGATTATTGCTACTTAAGTAAGTTATCAGCCTAAAATATAAGAAGAGTGCCAAAGATTTATCAAATCAGTATAAAATTCAACCAATAACATTTCTTATAAATAACCAACATCACCAGGAATGGTTTTGACATTTAAACTCAAACTACCACAGTACAGAAAGAATCTACATTGTTTTAGAGTTCTAAAATCACGAGACACATTGAACAAACTGTTAAAAAAAAACTAAGCTCATCCATTTTATTCAACCACACAGTGAAATTCATATACAACTGCTTGAAGCTGTGCAGAACATAACATGCTAACACCATAACTTTAAAAAAGGGTCTGAAATATATCCACTGAAAGCATGTAGCATTAAAAATAGAACTCCTTCACACATGCCCCTCCACATGGTTGCCACCACTGAATGGCTCTACTGCTACAGGTGGACTGTTGGCGGCTATAGATTTATTTTCACATTTCTATACTGCCCTTCCCTGTGGGCTCACAGTGGCTTACAGAACTGATCCAACAATTTAGCAAATAAATAAACATTAAAACATTAAATTATTATTAAAATCTATCTATCATAAAACCCAGGGGCTCACTACCTTTGGTGGGGGGATGAAGGGATTTTTTAAACAGTATGTACAGAACATTCAAAATGATTTTCATCTGTATGGCTAAGTTACATACAGTGTTGTCCTAAGCAAATATATCTTTCTAGACCCAGTGACTTCAATAGATTTAGAAGGGTGTAACCCTGTTTAGGACAGCACTGTTGGATATCGTGAATAAACTGGCTCACATTTGTTCATTTCCCCCCCTTTAAGCTAAGTCATTTGTTATTTCTTAAAGTCTCTTTAAATAAATACATTGATTGGCTGGTTGCAATGAAACTGACATTTTAAGAAAGTGTCACAAAGACTTGTGGACTACCATTGATTGTTTCTGAATGGAGAGCCACTATCAATTACTTCTGGTTGATTTATTTATGATACCTGAGAAAATAAAACTGTGCAGCACAGACTGTTCTGACACAGGCAGCTAGACATTGGTTGTCATTGTACAAAATCTGGGTATATGGGTAAAAGTCAGGATATATGTTTTAAAATTAATTACCAATGATACATACCAACGATAGCATTCCAAAGTGCAGTATAGCAACAATTATATAAGGATGCTTAGTAATGAACACCATGTAAACTACTGTTATAAGATTAATGTGTGATTTGGTTTCAATGCAGATCTACATACATCCCCAAGTGAAATTTTTGGGTCCTAGTTTTTATTAAACCACTGTCCACATTTTTGCTTTTTGGAGAGATGCCTTTTAAAAAATGTGTTAGCGAGAATTGCCAGAGCTGTCATTCAGCTCCCTCCTGAATGAATTTGATTTTGGATTGGTGAATGCATTTCTCTTACCTCTAGCACATATACATATAATTGCACACACATGAACATTTAAGTACGATTCCCCATCCAGCCTCTCATTTCGCACACTGCAGCCTCAGGATGTATATTTTGAAATGTTAATTGCACAACCAATCACCTTGAGTTCTATAACCTTCACTAATCAAACCACAGTTGGCCAGTGAAATCTCTGAACCAGTTTGTCTCATCTCCACACGGTGCCAAAATAACATTAACAGACATCATATTATGTTGTAGGCTGACACATATTTTTCTGTCACCCACACAGGTCCAGAGGGCAAATTTCAGATACTTGTTCATTGCTTTCATTACCCATTCAGGAATTTCAAAGCGCTTAAGCATTCCTTCTGCGGCAGAACTTCTAGCCCTACCAACTCAGCAAGGCTGGAATCCACTGGTTTCCAGTCAGATATAAGACATATGATAAGACAATGAAAAAAATAATAAAAGAGAGAACTGAAATCCAGAGCAGTAACATAATTTTAAGTAGATGTTTTCAGCTCTTACTTGAGTATGTGAAGGTGGCAAGCCTTTTCGGCCATACACTCCAATCAATGCATCTTTCTGAAGGGAAATATTGAATTTTAGAAACTGTGGCTGGTCAATGAAAAGTTGTGACCTCCAGAAGATCCCAGGAGGAACCTCTTGAGTTGATCTCCGACCTATATCAAGTTCTCCAGAATCTATAGTATTGTTTTCTTGTGCAAATCCTCCTAATTTTCCTAGGAGATTAAAAAAATGTTAAGAGATCAAATGTTTGTTTCATTCATTCTTTAACTAAGCAGTCAAATATTTAGACTGATTTCAATTGAAATGTTACTTCAGACTCATTCAGAGAATACTAATGATCCCAGGGAATTTCTCTGTAGAACTAACTCCACAAGGGCAGCTTACACAAATATCTTCAAAGTCAAAATCCCATGACTTCCCTCAGGTATACTTTTAAGCAAAGAGTTGTAGGACATACTCTCATTCTGATCACTCTTAACCTAATTTTTTAAAATAAAGGATGTACCTTGTTAAGTAGGATTAACACTGGTGTTTATTATTCACTCTAAATACACAGTACGCTTAGAATTGAAAATTAAGATGAAATGGGGTATACAGCTCTGCAGACAAATTCTTATGTAAACAGCTAGCAAAACAATCAGTGGGACTGATAAGTCCAATTTTACACTACATTAGGTCGTACAGCATTCATTTACACACCAGGAATGCTCTCCCAAGTATTTTCAAAATGTACTCAGTTTTCTGAAAAATCTGTAAACAGCCCGTGGCGCCACGGGCGCCACGGACTGTATAAAGGAGTAAGGGGTAGTGGGGAGGAGTTAGGGCGGGACCGGTCCGGGATAAAAACTCAGGGGGGGCCAATCAGGAGCCGCGAAGCGGCTCCTGATTGGCCCCTCCGAGTGTCAATCCCGCCCCAAGCAGACAATGGGGAGCCGCGCGAAGCGCGGCTCCCCATTGCCTGCTTCACTCGCTCGGAAAATGGCGGCCCGCCTGGTGAGAGCCTCGGCTGGGGGGTGGGCTGGGAAGCCTTCTCTCGGCCGGCGGAGCGGCCTCGCAGCGTTGTGGACGCTGCGAGCCCGCTCCGCCGGCCGAGAGAAGGCTCCAGAGAGCCTCGGGGGGGGGGGGAAGGGAAGCCTTCTGCCGCCGGCCGCAGCGGGCTCACAGCGTCGTAGACAGAAAAAAAAACCCTGTAGGAGCCTTTCGCAGATCCAAGCAGCAGAAAACAAAACCCTGAAGGAGCCTTTCCCAGCTCCAAGCAGCAGAAAAAAAAACCCCTGTAGGAGCTCCAAGCCGGCACGCCCACGAGAGCTAGCAGGAAAAAAAAACCCTGTAGGAGCCTTTCACAGCTCCAAGCAGCAGAAAAAAAAACCCTGTAGGAGCCTTTCCCAGCTCCAAGCAGCAGAAAACAAAACCCTGAAGGAGCCTTTCCCAGCTCCAAGCAGCAGAAAACAAAACCCTGAAGGAGCCTTTCCCAGCTCCAAGCAGCAGAAAAAAAAAACACTGAAGGAGCTCCAAGCCGGCACGCCCACGAGAGGCAGCAGAAAAAAAAACCCTGTAGGAGCCTTTCCCAGCTCCAGGCAGCAGAAAAAAAAAACCCTGTAGGAGCTCCAAGCCGGCACGCCCACGAGAGGCAGCAGAAAAAAAAAACCCTGTAGGAGCCTTTCACAGCTCCAAGCAGCAGAAAAAAAGACCCTGTAGGAGCCTTTCCCAGCTCCAAGCAGCAGAAAAAAAAAACCCTGTAGGAGCTCCAAGCCAGCACGCCCACGAGAGGCAGCAGAAAAAAAAAACCCTGTAGGAGCCTTTCACAGCTCCACGCAGCAGAAAAAAAAAGCACCTCCTTGTGTCCCCTGGGTCCTAGCGCCCATTGCATTCCTGGTTGCAATGGGCTTTCTTGCTAGTAATTATATAAAACCTTGCTTATTTAAATGAGTGATATAATGTGTGAGCGCACACGCACACACACACAAAGGCAGAATTTGGAATATTGGTTTGGAATAGCCCCATTTTACACTGACATAAACAATAACTTTTGGATGTATGTGACTGATACTACACTTCACATGCTCCTTTCCCAAAACCTACAAAAGGAACATTTCACGCTATAACCCAGTCATATGAACCAGCACTCTCAACCACTTCATTGTGCTCTCTTGATGCTGCCTATGCAGTCAAAATGCTTTTCTGTACATTTCATATTTAATTTTTCAAAAACTCATCCTATGCTACACAGACACATTTTTTTCTGGACTACAGTCAATGAATATATCTGTCCTCTACCATTAGCTAGCACAGTGTGGTGTAATAATTAGCATAGGATCTGACAGTGTTCGCATAGGATCTGAGAGACCTAGATTCAAATCCCCACTGGATATATTGGGTAACTTTGGGCCAGTCACTGTTTCTCAGCCTACCTACATTACAGGGCTCTTGTGAGAATAAATTGAAAAAGTGGAAAATATCCTATTGGGGGGCAGGGGAAGAAAACTGGGATAAAAATGCAAAAAACAATAATGTATTCTCAGGTTTTCCAACTTAATTAAATTGAACAGCACATTGTTGTTGAAAAATATTACAAAGTGCTTACAATCAGTTTAAAATTTCCTGGTGTTTATAAACTACTTATAAAAGCTACAATGAGCAGAACCTACACTTTCAAATGACCCCTTTTCCCACAGAGCAATAAGAACATCCACCAGTAGGAACTTCATGAAGTTTTCTGTATTACTTCTTAATATCCCCTTCCTAAACATATATAGGTAAAGGTAAAGGTATCCCCTGTGCAAGCACCGAGTCATGTCTGACCCTTGGGGTGACGCCCTCTAGCGTTTTCTTGGCAGACTCAATACGGGGTGGTTTGCCAGTGCCTTCCCCAGTCATTACCGTTTACCCCCCAGCAAGCTGGGTACTCATTTTACCGACCTCGGAAGGATGGAAGGCTGAGTCAACCTTGAGCCGGCTGCTGGGATTGAACTCCCAGCCTTATGGGCAAAGCTGTCAGACGGCTGCCTTACCACTCTGCGCCACAAGAGGCTCATTAAACATATATACACTGGTATAAAATGGCTAACATACTGCAGACTTCTAAAGATACATAGACCTTTTCCACAACAGGAATCCGCCTTGGCGCAGCGCTCATCTGGTCATGAGGCTAATTTCTGCTTCTGGATGAGGTTGTCTCTGGCCAGGGACCACCCCAGGCTGGCACTGATGTTATCCAGAAGCAGAAATTATCCCTATGACTGAATGCTGGGCCAGATTCCTGGTGCGGAAAAGGTCTGGGGTTTGCTCCTGTAATTCACCTCTGCAAAGTGTGGACTCCAGTGAAGGAGTAATGCTATCAAGGAAGGAGTCTTGTTCCAGAGTCCTCCAAAGCACGATTCCTCATTTAGCAGAAGCATCCATGAAGATTCAACCTGGGCAATCTGAAGGTCAGTCCAAGGTATCACTGTTACCATCAGACCCACTGTTTGTGTCCAAGCATTTTGGAAACTGGGATGGACATAGAAACATTTCATGGCAGAGAACAAAAACGGCTCTGTATCTTAAACAAGAGGCTGTTTATTCAAGACCATATAGAATAATCAGAAACACATAAAATAATATATGAATGCTCCTAGCATTATTGGCTTCTCCTAATATACTAAATGGTTTCTTTAGATGAAGTGAATGGCTGAGGGCATAAAGGCTGACAACATAGAAACCAGCTGTCTTTTTTTTGCCTCCTGGCTTTTTCATTCTACTGTCTTTACAGACATGTGTCAGTTCTTGTTCAAACTCATCAGTGTCTGTTCCCACTAAGCCAAGTGTACTTTCTTTTCCCCTCCAAGCATTAAGTACTACACACTGGGAAAAAATTATCTATACATATGCATCCTGAATTGACAGTGACTACTCGGAAAAGAGATTTGACCGGGGGAGGGGGGTCACAGCAGACAGCTCAGTGGAAACATGAATTTTCAAGCAATGGAAAAGGAATGTGCACTGAAATTTGCATAGGGAGTGATTTTTTTCATCATAAGATTCTAGCAAAATTAAAGCAAAGTCAAAATAAAGAAACAGGAGAAAAGAGCACAGTTAAAAAGTTGAACATTGTCAAGCTTTATAAAATACATAAGCAGTCTAAAATTTTCTACTCAGTATTTATTCTCTGAAGATCTTATGAGGCCTAGTATAAAGTAATTCCCAAGAAAAATTCTAGAAGGGTAGTCTCTTGCAACAAAACATTAACTGAATCTTTCATTACTTGAAAAACTAGTACATTTATAGTAGCATAAGATTTTTACCTAAAGCTTATTTCATTAGATGCATGATATGAATCTGTACACATGCACAGAGAAAAAAACAATGAAAACTAAAACTAAATTGTGCTATTTAGAAAGTAAAAGGGAAAGGGAGAGAACAATTTAACTTTATTTGAGGTGACAAAATGCTGATAAACAGCATCCATACTTGCTATGTGCCTACATGCTAACAGGGAAGAAGTCAGCGGGACGTCTCTTGTGTAGAGTTGTCCAGCAGTGGTAGGGTGAGAGTGTTGGGGGGAGGGGCAGAATCCTAGGGGGGAAAGGAAATAAAAATACTTACAGGGAATTCTTACCGCAGAATTCCTAGCAATTCCTACAGATACCAAGAAGTGACAAAGAGTAACTCTACCATAGAGTTTCTATAGATTCCTAGAGCTAACCTTTGTCACTTCTGGGTAGTTCTAAGAATTGTCAGGAACTCTGTTAAAAACTTCCTTTAAATGCATTTTTCTTTTAAATTTTTCTCTCTCCACCTCCTCCACTAGCAGTGGCAACTGCATCCTCATCCCCCCCCCCCCCCCCAACCAAGGGGTCTTGGAAAGAAGTTAAGCAATTTCTGTGCTACTGAGGAAAAGGCTCCACCTACTGTATTTCTCAGAGGATCAAATCAAGCTGTACAGGTGTTGAGAATGTCATATTTTAAAATACAACACACAAAATATAGGGGAATAGTGTAGAAGTTATGATAGATAAAACAAGTTCTGCCTTCTTTGTATTCTTAAATATATGATAAAATTATTTCAACAGTTAATACTGCTATATTTTCACTTCTTCCTATCTTTGATACTTGTATGGTATCCTAATTTGACTTCAAATTTATATTTGAATACACCAAAAGAAAATACAGTTAGTTAATTATTTGAAGCATTGAAATATATTGTAATAAAGCTTGAGTATTACAATGTCAAAGCTGCATTTGAATATTTATTAGAGCAAATATATATTTATTGTTTCTTATATTGCAATCTCATACAAAGTTACTCCAGTCAAAGCCCACTGAAACCAGAGGGTTTAAACTGGAGTAGCTGCATAACGTTGCACTGCTAAAGTTGTAGAAACTCAAATCAAAGCTGCGGAAATGTTATTTACCAAATGGTTAGACTGATGTTTAAACAAATAAGCAAAAGGGAATTAATATAGCTGAACTAATAATACAAAATAGATTCAGTATAATTTACTAAGATATTAAAAGATTAACAGTGATTTCTGCAGAGCACAATCTAATATAATTTCAAGCTTTCATGGGCAGCTTTAATGACAATATCAAAGAATAAGATTTGATTCCTAGGCAGTCAGTAACACAACATTCAACTGCATGACATAACCATAGATTCATATCTCCCACAGTGAGATATCTGGGATGACACTATATATTGTTTAAAAACAATTTCCTACTTTAGAGTAGTACAGCCATCATAGCTGAACCAAAATTCTAAAACAATTTCTTCCTTGGAAACATAAAAATGAACAATTTAATTAAGAAGCCTTTTAATTATACTTAAACAGTATTCGAATGTTGCACCGATGACATTTATGGAAAAGAATTTTATCTTAATTAACACTTAACCATCACTATACTTCAAGTTCTAATGTATGTAACTTCAGCATATGATCTCTACTATATCAAAGTAAAGAAATGACTGGGATGATTATTCATTTTGTATTGCTACAAGGTATAGAATAACAAACAACATCAAGGACATGCCAGAACATTTATTCTCTTTGAGGAGCTGTGAAATCTTTGTGAATTTTTGTGGAGATATGTGGTGGGTCATGAACTGCTGGGAATGTTGTAAGTGTATCACATTTGCAGCAAAGAAAAATTAACTGGCATTTAACATTAACTACATGTCATTATTGTTCTTCTGCACAGTGAAACTGAAATTACTTAGTTCACACATTCATTTTAATAACACAAGGAAGCTGCTGGATACCATTGTGATTTTGGCTGCTTTGATTAACGCAAATTTGTATATTGCTATGGTTTTGCCTAAAGTGTTAACTGGTGACACATAATAAGAGCCTGAATGCTCCTTCCCAGCTCTATCGTTTGGTGACAGACCTTTAGGCTTCAGGGATGGACAGAGACAAAACTAGAAGCAGTGGCAGTTCAAACTGGGGGAGACAAAGCATGTGAATCTGTGTGTGTAGTTTCCATTGTGGATGGCTCACAACAGTCAAAGCAAACTTCTAGCTCTAAATGGAACTTCAATGAAAATGCTATTTAAGTTCAACTTGATAAACAGGTCATCTAAAAAAAAAGGGGGGGGGAACCCTTTCCTCAGGTGTGCTACCAAAGAGAGCAAGACCTTGATGAATGTCCTGAGAGCCAACTCGAGGCCAAAGAGGCCTGTATGGTAATGGTGGCTGTCATATGCAAACTGCAGGAACCTGCGATGGGATAGCAAAACTGGAATATGCAAGTAGGACTCTGATAGATCTTTGGAGGCCAGGAAAGTGACGTTCTAGATCAGGGGTAGTCAAACTGCGGCCCTCCAGATGTCCATGGACTACAATTCCCAGGAGCCCCTGCTAGTGAATGCTGGCAGGGGCTCCTGGGAATTGTAGTCCATGGACATCTGGAGGGCCGCATTTTGACTACCCCTGTTCTAGATGGTGGAGATTATTGATCTCAGGGTCTCCATCTGGAATTCTTTTCATCACTATAAACTTGTTTAACTACTTCAGGTCTAACATAGCTCTGACCGAGCTGTTATTTTTAGGCACCACAGACATTATCGAGTATACACCTTGAGTCTTCTGCTCCAAGAAAATAGGCTCCACTGCCCCAATGCCCAATATATGTTGATGCTTGAGAGGGCATTGATATTGTGGTACTGGACGAAAACAGACTGAAGGGAGAACTCCAGAGAGTAGCTTTATGACACCATCTCCAACATGTAGTTGCTGCCTGCTTCTGGCTTGCTTTGATCTAAATCCTGAGGTTCTTTTCATGTGACAAAAGGACTGAAATTTTTTTCTTAGCCTGTAATCATTTTTAGAGTGCAAGGCCTTCTTTTTGTTCTTGACCTTGACCAAATACTTATCCAATTCCTCCCCAATAAGCAGCATACCCTTTAAGGGGATGCAGTCAACTTTAGAACATGAGTAGGGATCTGCCTCAAAGGTTCTAAGGCAGGTATTTCTCCTTGCTACCATGTTGGATGCCATGAATCTATATATTATCAAGAGCTTCATCTTAGCCTGTGCACTCCCAGCCGCTCAAATTGAAGGCTGATGGAGCCTCCTGCCTGCTGTGCTCAGTCAGGCTTGTCAGGCTCACCACTGTGTTATTCCAAGCTATCCTCCAGCTGACAAGATGGTTTCAGCACCACAATCTGAGCTGCCTCACAATTCCCTGGTGCTGGCCAGCTGAATGCGGCATAGCTGCCACATATCCTGATGTTCTCTGAGGCTCAAAGCTGGCTGGGAAGGGGAAAAAAGGCACCAATGGGCACCATCAGGTTGTTGCCCTTACACATACCCTACTCCCAGAAAGGGAGAAGCCTTGTACCAGATCTTCTAAAGCATCCAACCCCCCCCCCCCTGAATTTCAGGATTATTCTGTCCTCCATGAGCAAAGTGCAAGTCTTGCTATAAGGGCAGGGCCGGAAAAAACTGGAGACCACCAGGACAAGCCCTCCCCAACAGTGATTACAAAGCTGCTTGACCCTGACACCTAGAGGAGGAGCTTCATCCCAGGTGTGAGGCTGCCCCCCCCCCACCAAGACCACTGGAGAAAAAGAGCACAGCAGAGTGGCTTGCCATATATGGTAACAGTACTGGTACTCAATAGGAGGGGATAAAGGGAGGGGAATTGTTGATCCATAAAATCCTGAATATATATATATATATATAACTGCATCGGTAGCTGTTGGTGCCACATTCTTCAGGTATGCATGCTTACTTATTACAGTTCTTTGTAAGGATAATGTTTTTAAGCTAATAAGCAAGCATGCAGCATATTTGGCATTTGATTTGATATTTGGCGTTTCTATGTAAACGTTCAAAAATGTTTTATGTAAACCGCCCAGAGCCGTAGGGAAGGGCGGTATGAAAATCTAAATAAATAAATAAATAAATAAATAAATAAATTTTAAAATGCATTAGTAAAATTGTATCTGTTCATATATTAACATAACTAATTTAAAAAAATGTAACCTCTCTTTTTCTGCCATGCAGAAAATATGTCAATGGTGCAACTAAAAACAAAATATTATATAAAAAGTTTGAATGGTTAATCATACCTGAAGAATGTGGCACCCACAGCTACCGATGCAGCTATATATATATTCATTAAATGCACAATAGCTCCTTTCCCTCCTCCCTGCTTTGTGCTATAAGTAGGAAGCCACCCACATAAAGACAGAGATAATGGATACTAAAGTGCAAGACACAGATTTGAGGCACAAGGAATTGAGAGGAGGGAAAAAGCTGCATTCTCTTAGACAGGATGTCTGAAAGATGGCAAAAATGGGAAATTGAGCCATATCATTTCTATAATTTTGAACTGTGATGGACAGAAAAGGATTCCATCAGCAACCACAATGATGCAAAGGTCAGATGTTCATTGTGCAAGGGAAATGGATTAAAAAAAAAACTGGTGCAGCAAATACAGTATTCATCAACCATTTAAATCTGGGTTTCCATTCAAAAACTATTGATTTTAAAGCCTCTGTTAGCCAAAAGTGCACAGACTCTTTAAGATTTAGAAAAAAGAAGATTTAGAAAATCTTAAAGGGCAAAATAAGAAAAAGTCAATAGAATATAATCCCTTGATGTGGTTTGTGTTTTAAAAGCTCCTACAACAAAATTAATATAGTATTTGACTTTTATATATTGCCTGGAAGAGGCAGACTCAATATAATATCCTTATACAACTCTGGGAAAAGATAAACATCCTGTACATGACCTGATGTATTTCAGTAGGAAAAAAGCAGACATCTTCAGTATAACACACAGAAAGCCTTCAGCACTTTCCAAGACAGACAAGCAGGCCACCACTAACACAACACAACCATTTAAACATTGTGGTTGCTTTGTCTTCCACATAATAATTTCCAGACAGCAGATGCTTCCAAACTTCCCTCAGAGGCAGGGTTTGTTCCCAACAGAACAAACAGGTGTTTTTACATTGAAAACATGCCACCTTAATTTAAGCAGGAGGTAATGTAAGTGTTGTTGCTCACTACACACAATCCTTCTGCTGTCTCCTTTGTACCCCAATTGCATAGTTCTATCGATGGCTATGTTTGTCACAAAATATCCTTTTCACTGTAAATGGATAGATTCAAATGAGTAGCCGTGTAGGTCTGAAATAGCATAATAAAATCAGAGTCCAGTAGCACCTTTAAGACCAACAAAGATTTATTCAAGGTGTGAGCTTTCGAGTGCAAGTACTCTTCGTGAGACTGTGAACTTTGCTTGCACTCGAAAGCTCACACTTTGAATAAATCTTTATTGGTCTTAACGGTGCTACTGGACTACAAATGGAGTAAGACTAAAAATATGTCATGCTGAACATGTGAATAGAAACAAAATCACCCCAAATGAGCTGAATTAGAAAACCACAGAATTAGCTGGACATAATGGCATGACTATATTTGCCCCCAAAACTTTTCCTTACATGGTACCAACATGGAAACTGCTAAAGCAATACTGGAATCTCAAGACCATTAAGGCGACTTTGCTTTTTCCAAATTTCCAAGGACCCGTTGAATGTTTGATGAGCAAAATCCAAATGAACAAACGGACCAGATTTCTTACCCAGTTGACTTTCCGGAGTCACGCCACAGCATTTCACTTTAAAGTGTCACTTCCCTTCACCAATCCTCCAAATTCATATTTGTCTTCTAGTTTATGGGTATGTATTCTTTTTATTCCCCAGTTCCAACTCCTGATAGAATTATGACTCCCACAGCAAGTGTTTTTCTTTTGAGAGTATACCCAACAGGGGTGAGGGATGGTGAGGAAGGAACACTCCAAGAGCAGGTAAGAGAAAATACTTTGAAAAAAAATCCATTGTAGGAGTCCAGCTCCTGATAGTCATCTTTTTCACTTTTCCAATATAAGAATGTCAATCTGCTGCAAATTTGATTCAAGCACATGGAGATGTTTAATCAGAGAATTTCTCTATGAATACATTCAGCTTCTTCCCATTGGTCCAGAAACTGTTTAGACTGCAATCAGGGTATTGACTGGGATGCCCTAAACAACTTGCTAGAGCCCACAACCTTGGTTTCAATGAACTATTCAATGGTACCCAGTATAGTGGAAGTCACAATCATGCTGCCTGAAACTGTACTGTACAGCTGTACTTGAAATATATCCAACCTCTAGGATTTCAGATGTAAAAAAATACCAGACATACTGAGGCTCAGTATCCCCCCCCCCCACAGTGCCGGACAAACAGCTTTGAGCTTGGGCTGCCTTGGCTCAGCCTTCTCCAATGTCGAACAGTGTGCTTTGAGAGAGGCTCCCCCTGCCTCCAATACAGTTCCTGAAGGTATACAGATACTCAGGAATAATATGGAGGGGACCTCTGTATACTGTAACTGGAAGGAAAATGGGTTCATTCTGGTCCACAAAGGGTACTCTGCAAGTGGATTTCATTGGAAGCAAGCTAGCATATGTGCACTGAACAAAGTTGTAATTTTACAACTTTTCAAAACGATTAAATTACAGAGACCCTGAAGAGTATGTGTAAACCTCTCATTGCTAATGAAGTTTGTACTTGCAAATTCAATGGATGTACAACAAGAAGTACCAATTGTGAGACGAGAGATCCTTAAAAAACTAATGCCTTAAAATGGATACTGAATAAAAGTTCAGAAGGGCACTTACCATTTTCACCAGAAGGTAATGTTACTGTGTTGGTTGGCACACTATCAGAATTAAATTTTCCATTTTCAAATGTGTCATTTTCAGTTTGTTGTAACTGCCAATTGAGGCCAAACAGATGCATTGCTGGTGGTAAAAAATATAATAATAATTAAACAATACATATGTCTTAAAGAACAGAAAACAAGAGATGCACAATCCATGTTTAACAGTCAATGGTTTCCAATGGTTTAGAGAACACTCTGAATTCTATATTTCGGCATGGGGTTGAACGTGAATCTGGTCTCGGCTAATGCTGTGCCATTGTCAGACCAGTATGCCCTTAAAGCCCGGCTAAGGCTGCCACCCCCTCCTCAATTGGGCAATGAGCAGATTTTAGCACGCCCATAGAGATTCCTGAATGCCCTGCAGGACCCAGTGCTTCCTGGCACCTCTCTGAATGGTCTGGTCAGCGACTGGCATGACACAATGCTAGCTGCAATTGACGAGATAGCTCTCTGCCTCCATCTCAAGTGGGCCCCTTGGTACACCAAGGAGCTCTGTGAGAAGAAATGGAAACTGAGACAACTAGAGCAAGTTGGGAAGAAGTCTCATGACGAAGTATAAGAGAGTAGTGGTCACTGTACAACAACACAGGTTGTCTGTGGGACACATGCCAGTTATCCTGCAAATGCCCTATAATTCCCTTAGTACTTTACTAATTTCCACATTAATACAGAATATACCTTCTGTCATACTTTCATTATATCCTTCGCTGATAAAATTTAGTCACTTTAAACAGAGGTTTTCTGCAGGAAAATTATTAATAATTCTGTCAGTGTTAGACCTTTAACAGTCAACTGAATTAAACAAAAATGACAAGGAAGCACGGTGTTTTCCTCAAGTATTTAAGGAAAAACTGAACCTGATCGAGCAGACAGCGTGCTAAAGATTTCAGTGAAGTTGTGCCCATTGAAGTAAAAGATTAAAAAGGCTACAGATTTTGAAATACAACCTTTAAAAGTCTCAAAAAGGTATCACGTGGTGCTTTGCTGCTAGCAATATAATATGCCATCCATAACTGAGGGAAAATACCTCCACTGCCTCTCCCTCCATGTGTCAAACTGCTGCTTGTTTAGTGTCAGTCTTCCCTCTCCTTGATCTTAGTTAATCGGGGATAACAACTGTGGTGATATCATGATACCAAATCTGATTTGACAAAGTTACTGGGTGAAAACACATTCTGCTGCTTCATAAAGGTATAAAAAACATGTTCCAAATGCCCAGGGTAACCTGGCCAACACCACCTGCACTATTCATTTTATATATAACATTTCTATGCCCCTATTCCATCTTATGGAGGGTACTCCCGGAAGAGAACATTAAAACAAAACATTAAAATATGAAAACATACCAGTCATCAAAATACACTCAAAACACATATGTAGGAAGGTTGCTGTTTTTTTAAATTAAATATAGCAATCGTATAAAAATGTAAACAAAAACATAAAGACATGGAGGGAGTCTCAAAAAAAAATATCATCCACTGGTAGAGGACAATAATGGTGTATGTTTGTGTGTGGAGGTGGGGGGAGATGAATGTCCCTAAGGAGAGCATTCCAAAGTCTGGTGCCACAGCTGAGAAGGCCCTTTCATGGGTACCTGAAGAATATTCATGTGAGAATAGGCAGGTATACTGGCCCCAAGCTTTATAGAGGCGTAAAGGTCAACATCTGCTTCTTGAATTGGTCTGGAAGCAAATTGGAAGCTGGTGTAGGCGAAACAAGACGAATTATATGGTCTCTACAACCCACTCCAGTCAGCATTATGGCCATAGCTGTAGCTTCTGGACAGTCTTTAAGGACACCCCCCCCCCCCTTACATACAGTGCATTGTAGTAATCTAATGTAGAAGTTAGCAGGTTTGCACCACAGGGACAATATTTTTCTTCCTAGGCATGTCTGCAGCTGGTGATCCAGCTGAAACTGTTGAAAGTTTCCAGCTGAAACTGCTGATCCAGCCGAAACTGGTGAAAGAAACTGGACACCGCTGCTACCTGTCTATTCAGTAAGAGGACTGGATCCAGCATCACACCCCCAGCAACAAACCTGTTCCTCTAGGGGGAGTACACCCCATCCAGAAGATGTCCTTGTTCCTAGTTCAGACCCCCCCCCCCCAGGTAGTTTTCACAGCCTCCCTGGGATCTGCTGGAATGTGAGACAGAGCAGAAAATTATTTTGATATTAATGACAGATCATCTCAAATTTCAATCTAGACAACCTTTCTCAATGATATTTCCTGGTTTGCATCACGCTGCTGTGGCAGTTTCAGAGGGTAGTTGTGTCAGTCTGCAGTAGATCAACTAGATTCAGATTCAGTAGTATGCTACACACCAACAAGATTTTGAGAGTATGAACTTTCCAAAGTCAAAGCCCCTTTTAACAAATATCATCAGATGAAGGGACCTTTGACTTTCAAAAGTTCATATTCCCCAAAACTAGCTATCACAGTGGTACTGGGTTGAAATCTACTATCTAGCTGTGTTTTGGAAGTTTCATTGCAGAGCTGGTAATGGTGATTAGATACATAAAATGTCCCTGAATGCCAGAACAACTATTGCTATTAATTCCTTTTAATTATTTCCCACTTTCTCTTTCTGTTAAAGCAGCACCCTTAAATTCTTGCTGTAATTATCTAGCATAGTCAGATCTCTGACTATGAAAGTGTTTCTTTTTGCACACCTTAAAGTGAGTTCTTCTTATTCCCAGAACCCTGCTCCTGTCAAAACATCATCATTTCTGGAGCACTGCCAGAATTATCCCACAATTTTAATGTACCTTGGATGAAATTCCTTTTCATGACTTGCCTACTGCTCATGTTTTACTGTTGCCTTAGTTTACTGTGAGCATGCAAAATCCCTGAGGCCAAATCTAATGTCAGTTACTCTGCCTCACTATAATGGCTTCATTGCAACAAAACAAAGATTGATTCCCACTCAGGGGGATCTAAATATTCATTATTCAAAATGTTTCAACTAGTCGGCTTTACTACTTAGCAGAACTGCAGCATCTCTATTACTGTGAATGTTAGAAAGTGGGAGACTGTCGATAGTGTTTTTAGCATCTTTCCAGTAAATGTTGACAGCCACAAGTGGAGAATAATCAAAATTCACCAATATATGTCAACAATCTCAAATTTCTGACATTTACAGTAACATCTCCATTCTCTGCAATGGTCACAAGCTTCCAGGTTTTGTATTGTTTGCATCTTGCTTATCTTGTAGCCTGAAAAGAAGTCTTCAAATCACAATCTTACTTAAATAAGACAGATCCAAATGCACAATAAAATATTCAATGTTAACAGCTTATCTGAAAAGTTCAAGTCTAGTAAATACAATTCATCTCATCCTGCTACACCTCAGCATTGGTCTTGAACTGTCCTATTGTTTTTCTATCACATAGACTAGAAAAGTTACTTTTACAAAAGAAAATCTTAACTGTTGCTTTATAGGCGTGACATCTCTCTCTTTCTCTTTCAGTTTGGGACGATTGGACCTGAAAAAAATTAATGTTTCTCCTAAAAGACCCAGCTCCCAATACTGATATGTTCTGAAAATCCTGATTATTTCCAGGTCCAATATACCTGAATGGAAAATAACTGAAGGGAGGGGGAAGCAGTGGCAAAGCTGCTAAAATCAACAGATAGGTGGCTCAACAGTCTCTTTTAGGCAGTCTTTTTGAACCAGACTGTCCAAAAGAGCTGGCCAAACAATCAGTCCTATGGGGAAGACTCTCCCTGCAGGACTGGCTAGGGCCTAGCTACTAAACCCAGCTACCCAACAGAGCAAGCCAAAGAGCCAATCCTATGGAGAAAACTCTCCCCGCAGGATTGTCTGGGGTCTGTTGGGCAGTCCATCTTGATGGTTATTGTGCTCAGACTACAATAACCTTAATCCAGCCATTCTAGCTTCTAGGGAAACTTCAGGTTTGATCTTATCCAGTTATATGTGCATGTATGTTGCTGAGCCAGCAACACAGGAGTCTGGTAGGGAGGTGGGGCAGTTCTCACACACCTCCTAAACTGCCAGTGAAGGAGCCAGGCCCAATAATGGTAGAGATGTGAGGTGGTGGTGGTGTACCAGGTTTGGGGATTTTAGAGAGAACTCATCAGAGCCTCACCTGGCCTAGCAAAAACCACTGAGCAACTTGCAACTAGCATAACAAACCAGACCTAGCTGTTTGCTACTCTTCAACAGGATCCACTCCACAGTGTGATATTAATCGGTTTAAAACTAGAGTGTTGGGAGGCCTAGGTCCAAATCCTCATTCTGCTATGGAATCATGATCGGTCAGTTAATTAATGAATTCATTATACATATGCTGCCATTCTGGGCCTGCTGTCTCCTAGGCCTGTTGTGAGGATAACATGGAGGGCAGAAAAATGCTGTAGGCAGCTCTGAGTCCCCACTGGGGACAAAAATAGGATCTAAATAAAGTAAACAACTAGTAAGTATAGTCAAAGACGGGGGCAGCTGAAATGGTGGTAGGTGAGTGGGAAAAGGAAGCATGGAAAACTGGGGATATGGGGGTTGCTAGAAGGAGGAAGCAGTGTGGGTAAGGGAATACAGGGGAAAGTGAACTACTCTGACAAGTCCATGTGGGTTCCCTACCATGCAAGAGGAATCAGCCTCCTGGCTAAAACTGTACAGAATTTGCAGAATTTTCCCAGTGAAAAGTTACCAGGGGGAGGGAAAAAGGGAAAAACTGAATGTGAGGGACAGATAAAAGTACACTGGTTGGTGGATGAGAAGAAAAGAAAGAAATAGGAAAAAATAATAGGTCTATGGGTGTTTTAAGGGAAGGAAAATAGGAAACAGTGGGAGAAGGCAAAATTAGATGTGTCCCTGCAGATTCTCTTGCTTGTACAATTCTATATTCTTAATTCACAGATGTTTTAGAAACAGCTACTAGAATAGTTACTTGTCCATAGCATTTAATTCTCTAGAAAGAGTTGTGAGTTCCTGCATTATGCAGGGGGTTGGACTAGATAACCCTGGAGATCCTGTCCAATTCTATGATTCTATGAAATGAAAAGATTAGTTGCTACAATTTATTAGTGACATAACTGGATTTATTCATATTCATTTTACATGGATTGTGAAGACGTATTTTGGGATAAGGAAGACTCCTTTTCAATGTTCACAGTTCCGTAGTATTCCCTTGGAATGTTCCCATTGCCCATAATGTATGAACACAATCATCTTCAAGCAGACCAACTCTTAATTTTGTAGAGGGCTTAATTCCTTTTATGGAGAAATTGTTTCCTCATGTCAAGTTAAGGCTACCATGATGGCTATTAAGGGCACAAATTTCTTGCTCCATTTACCAATTTGCTTGCCTTTTGATGTTTAAATTGGCTTAACCTTATGCCTGCACTTTGCACTTAACAGAATTAAAATATTTAATCTGCATATTTGCAATGATGACAAGTGAGGAAAGTGACCTCTAAATACAGCAGTTAAAAATGCTTATTTTTGCAAATAAAATTTGCTGTAGTTGAAAACATTTGCTATAGTATGTCCCTGTCAAGCTAAGTCACAACTCTCCCATGCTGTTAAATGCAAATGTTGTCATACAGCCAAGTTTTGAAATAACAAAAGACATAACAAAAGAAATAACAAAAGAATAAGGCCAATGTTTTTCATTTCTTGGCTTAAACATGGGTCAGTTGTGTGTGTGTGTGGACTTGAACCAGTCGACCATGGCCTCCAAACAACTGACCAATAAATTTGGAGGTATATATGGATAGTAGTCCATCAACAGATACAGCTGTGTGTCATCTGTTTATTGATGATATCCCTTTCCCAAACTCTGCATCAGCTGGGAGAGGGGGCGCATGAAGATGTTAAACCCTAGATCCATACCAGTCTGGCTTTCATCCTGGCCATGGGGTAGAGACTACACTGGTTGCCCTAACAGATGATATCCAGTGCTACCTGGACTGGGGCCATCATTGTCCTTTTAGATTTGTCAGCAGCATTTGATGTGGTTGATCACAAGCTGTTGGCCCACAGCCTCACTGGGACTGGGATCAGGGGGACTGTGATGAAATGCCTGGTCTCCTTCCTCCGGAATTGGACTCAGAGGACTGCAAGGGGGAGGAGGTGTTGAAGCCCTTGGTGCTCCCATGTGGAGTGCCACAGAGGGCGATATTCCCCCCCCCACACACACACACACGCACACACTTTTCAACATCTATATGTGCCCTCTAACCCAGCTGGTCCGGGGTTTTTGGCTGGAATATCACCAATGTGCGGATAACACTCAGCTCTACCTCCTGATGGCTGGCTGGCTGCACTCTCCCCTGGATACATTTGCCAGATCTTTGGAAGCTGGATGGCTCAGGCAGAGTTGTCTGAAACTCAGCCTCTCCATGATGGAGGTCCAGTGGCTGGGTAGAAGGGGGAGGGATCAGGCAGCGGACCACCCATGCCTGGATGGGGTATAAGTAACACCTGCACCAGTTGCCAGGAATTTGGAGGTGATCTTCACATTTCTTATCAGGTACTAAGATCCCCTCAGAAGCAAGTCCAAAATCACCACCACTCTGGCTGTCTCTGTGATCAACTTTTCCAATTGTTGCTTTAAGATGGATAAGAAATATTTTAAAAAAATTGTTTCAATATACTTTCTTTGTTTGCATACAGGGAACTCAGGTTTTGTTGTAAGTTTTCACCCACTTCACAAAGTTCAGGTAATGAAACTATATGGACAACATAGTACATTGTAAGCAAATAAAATCTTGTCTTCCCTTCAAGAGAGAGTGAATTAGCATTCTCTTTGTGCCTCAGACTTGTAAGATTAGTAATGTTTTTACCTTCCCTTGAATCACAGGGTCTATAAATCAGGAGAAAGAGCCTTCATACTTTTTAATTTAGATTTTTTTTAGAAATTGAAAATTGAATGATGTATGAAGATGATGACAGTATTCATTTTAAATAAGTAGTCAAACATGACATTCATGAAAGATGTACAACCTGACTTGCATATTAACCGCAGGAATTTGTAGTGAGACTGTTCATCAAAACTATCACATTTATGAACATATTGGGCCATCCAGCACAATATAGCCTGCTCTGACTGCCTTTCCAAAAATTCAGAAAAGCCCTGCTTCCTGAGAACTTTTTTTCCAACAAATGTGTCAGGCATTATTCTTTGTATCTTCTGCATGCAAAGTGTGAACTCTAACATTGAACAACAGCTTTTCTCTTAAGAAATTGTGGGTGTTCATCCTAAATAAATCTATTAGCTGAAGAAAGGTATCCATGTTATAGTAGCAGTATTCCAGATAACAGTATTCCACAGCAAATTAGAAATAAGAAGAAATAAGAAGACTGGTTTGCAAGACAAGATTTTTGTTGTGAAAGAAGGCTGTCAGTCACATCTATCAACTCCAAATGGATATTGTGCATTGTACAATCTAAATTGATGCAGTGGTTGATAGGTACAAATGCACATCTGAACATTAGGGCAGACACATCTGTCCCCCAAATACCCTATGTTCACTTCCCAAATAGACTGTGCTCAGAGCTGCAGACCTAGTAATGCATATCTGTAAGTCAGTCCTGCAAGAAGCAAAAGACAGAAGCAAAAACCAAAAGACTACCGAACACAAATTCTAAGAAGAGTGTGGTTTTCAGAAACAGATCACAGGATGTACAGATGCAAACAGTGGAAAGTGACTAACTTAAGCCCTTAGTGTGCAAGTCTGAAATTGTGTATAACTATGCAACATACCCTGAAGGGGGAATGAGTAGTTGCAGACATGTTTCTGTACTCACCTATCTGTCTGGCAAATAAATCTTTAAACTTGTTACCCAGTTGTCTTCCTGTTTGACTGTCGGCTAGACAGCGAATCTGGTGAATTACAGAACATTTGTCTGCAACATATTGTCGTTCAAATTGTAAACCAATGCTACTTATAGTTAGTCTGAATTGTTTGTTTTCCCTGTATTATCTGCGGTCATAAAAGTATCTGCTGATGGTTGGTTTGAAAAACAAAACGCTTGTGCAAAAGCTTACTAAACTTGGGTTTAATATATTATCACTCACAACACCTAACATTTATATAGCATTTTCAAAACTCTTTTACACTATTACCTTAATCCTGACTAGTCTGCAAAATGGGTGGAGATTTGGGAGTAGTACCTGGTGAGGTCAGCCTTTGGGGAGGGAAAGGAGGTCAGCCAGCAGGGATGTGATGCCATACAATCTGCCCTCTGAAGCCGCCATTTCCTGCAGGGGAACTGATCTCTGTAGTCTGGAGACCTGTTGTAATTCTGGGAGAACCCAAATCCTATGTCTTTATAAAATAGGTTGGTGATACTGGAAAGTGCCATCAAGTCACAGCTGATGTATGACTACCCCATGATGTCTTCAAGGGAAGAGACATTCAGAGGTAGTTTGTTTTTGCCTGCCTCTGCGTAGCAGCCTAGGATGTCCTGGGTGGTCTCCCGTCCAAGTACTAGCCAGGGCTGATCCTGCTTAGCTTCCAATATCTAAGGAAACTAAGCTAGCCTGGGCCATCCAGCTCAGAGCAAAATACAATAGTTTTATTGGACAGCAAGTGTCCATGATTTTTCCTTTCTTCACCAGTCCTTTTAGACCAGGATCCCCCAATTTGTCTTAATCTGTGGGCATTGCTGGAATTCTAACACAAGGTGGAGGGGCACAGCCACAAAATTTTATTTACTTATTTAGATATCTATACTGCCCATTTCTTTGCAGCTCTGGGCGGTTATTTGTAAAAGTGGTTCCTGTGAGAGGCTGAACCACACACAAAGAAAGCCCAGTGCAGAGGACAAGAGGAGTAATTTATAGAGGAGAGAGAGAACTGAGCCAACACTGTGGTGGCAGCTGCCAGCAGAACTGCATAATTTTAACTTTCACAGACAGTCCCATCTCCAGTGGCCAGACAGAAGCCCTGCTGGACAGCAGTCCCAATGGCCACACCCACTGTCTAAAAACACTTAATGGGCACCAGGAACAGTGTCAGTAGATTCTGTGGTGCCCATAGGTACCATGTAGGGGATCTCTTCTTTAGACCCTGGTTTTGTTCGTTTTAAAAAACAGGCTTTACTTGATTTTTGAATCAATATGCTAGATTAATAGACTTTACCCACAGTAACTGCCCAGATGTGGGAGGTTAACATCTGACAATAGCCCTGTGCTGTGGAGGCCTAAACTGTGAATGCCAATGCACAAATATGGGTTATAGCTTTCTAGCAAGTCATATAAAAGCAGAAGTAGTTTGGTGGTGACAAGGTACACAGAAGTGGCAATACCAGTCACAAACCTATCAGCTATCCAACTTATTTCACTCTACTGAAATGTACCATATACAAAGACCACCCATGTAAGGTGACAGGGGGAAAAAAGGGAAGAAAATGCTTCTCTTTCCCCCAAAGATCCAGTGTTTGTAGTCTTATGTGTAGGCTGGCCACATGTACCTTTTTGAAGGGGACATTTTCCAACCATATCCTCATTTTCATTAAAATGTCATTTTGGTCTCCTTTTAAATAAAAGACATACTTGCTATAGTGTTAGTTTGCATCATGGAAGTTTGTGAGACGTTTTATGACAAGAGGTTGAAAAACCCAAATTTGCTGGTAAGATTATTTCATTGTAGAAATGTTCATGGTTCGGTCGTGGGGAAAACAGTCCCCCCCCCCACTACATTTACCTAAATTTTTGCATGGGTTCTGCCACTGAAGAATCAGGGTAAGTATAATATGTTTATAAAAGTTTTTAGAATCATCTTACATTCATGAATACAGAATATTTAACCCCTTCCTTGTTTTGCCATCACAATGTCCCCTTTTTTTTATCTAGGGAATATGGTTAGCCTACTTATGCTATAACAAGAATTTTAGTTTAGATACTAAGATCTAAACAAATAACACTGGGACAAATGAAAACTTATCTCTCATTCCATGCAGATTCCAGATGGCCTAATTCAAAAAAGTGCCTATTCTTCACTTCAGCAGAGAATCCAAAATATTATGAAAGAGAAAGAAAAAGATATTACAAATGAAAACACAGAATGACAGAAAAGATGATGTAACAAAAAAGTACTGAAGTTCTTACATGAAAGAAGCTGAAATGAATGGAAATGCTCCACAAGCAAACATTATGCATATTGCCTATGCTCTCCACTGATCTTGGCTCCCTAAATAAATACAAACTTTCCATGAGGTGAGGCATTCA
This sequence comes from Paroedura picta, assembly GCF_049243985.1. Lineage (NCBI taxonomy): Eukaryota > Metazoa > Chordata > Lepidosauria > Squamata > Gekkonidae > Paroedura > Paroedura picta. Next base: position 37,811,004 of record NC_135378.1, read on the forward strand.
GCCTATTATTTTTTCCAGTAAGCACAACTGCCATGTGTGCTCACACACACACACATTGGTGACTTGCTCAAAATATAGTAATTTCATTATTTTATTTCATTACTATATTATCAAGAAAACCATTTTATCAAGAAAACCATTGCTTCAAATTGCTGAAATCTTCAAAAGCAGCAATGTCATCTGAAAAACATCATCGCGATAAATCTTTATTTGAAAATGAGCCTCTCTCACCGGTGGAGGTAGGTAATGCTTATTTAAGAATTAGACTGCAAATTGCCCTATATCTTGAAATGCTGCTTTTAACCTTCTGACAGCCACTTATCTTCTCTCATCTTTTTTTGCGTATGGGCTGTTTTCATCACTGAATGTATTCTCAGTGCCAGTGACAATAACAGCTTGTGATGCATGCAACAATCAAATATTAATAGTGTGCTATACTGAAATAGTAAATATTGTATTATGCTTTGCATTTTGTATAAAGAAGGCTCAGCGTAATTTTCCACAATAACCATCATCTCACAATATAATTGTCAGAAGTGACCTATGACACCAGAAAACCTATCTCTGACCATTACTTAGGTTCAACAACTTATGCATGTTGCACATTTAGATATGTTATGTGTGTGTGTATTTGTAGACTGGCAAAGTCGGGCAGAATGCATATATTCCAGACATTTCCAATTTAAAGGGTCTTTGGTAGCAGAGACCTTTTTCATATACAGGATTTTTAGCAGTGGGACTCAACCAGCTGTTTGAAAGAGGAAAAGCCAGGTTGCCCCAGTTGGGGCATTACTCCAATCCTCCAATCTTCCCCCCAATCACAGAGGAGGCAAGAGAGGGGTAATGTTGGGTGGGTATTCCTCAGTTAAAACCCCTGACATGTGGAGTAAGATAGTTTGAAACAAAGAGATTATTTGTAAAAGACTCTATTTGTTGAAAACCAGTACTCAGTAATGGCTTGGCTATGCTTAAGAATACATTACAATTGCTTTCTTTAATTGCCTCCTCTCATTTTATGAAAGGAGAAAGTGGAAAACATTTTAAGGAGGGCAAGTCTTGTACTCTCGTTTTGTCTCCAAGGTAAATAATATGCTGCTGTTAATTAGTTTAAACAACTTATCCACATTATTTCTTTTCACCTTTCTCTCAACATTCTGGGAAATAGATTTTTTTGGCCACCCTTGTGCTCTTTCTTCGTTGCAAATTCCGTTTCCTATGTCTTCTCTTCCTTCCCACTTTGTTGTTCTCCTGTCTCCTTATGACCTCCTGACTTTTTCTTTCTGTCTCTTATGTTAGCTTTCTTTGTTTCTGTTTCCACTCTCTAAATCATTGTACCACCAAAGGCTTTGTTGTCACAGTGCTGGAAAAATTACAAGACAGACCAGACTATTGCTGCATCTCCCTCTGCCAACTAGCCTGCAGAGAAGGGACTCTACTGGAGTGTGCAATTTCTCTCTCTCGGTGTTTTTCAGTTCAGGTTTATTGGACATTAACTTTTGTTTTTAGAATTTTAGAAAAAAAAGCACAAGACCCTAATATTACTAGAATATTTGAATCTGACTGGTTTTGGAAAATCCAATTTTGGGGGGAAGATCCCATAGACCCAAGTTGGAAAAAATAGGGGGAGAGGGAACAGCAGCAAAGCGGCTAAAAACAGCCGAGTGGTGGCTCAGCTGGGGCTCTTTTGGGGCTCTTTTAGGTGGTCCATCTGGACTGCCCAAAAGAGCTGCCCAAGCAGACAATCCCGAAGGCCCAACAAGGCTCTTCTGGGCAGCCTGGTTTAAACTGGACTGCTCACATTACGCACCAAGCAGTCAATCCTACAGAGAAAACTCTCCCCACCTGCTCTGCTGGGCGGTCAAGTTTACGTTAGACTTCCCAACAGAACCTGCCCCGGAGCCAATCCTGTGGGGAGTACTCTCCTTGTAGGCTTGGCTGGGCAGTCTGGTTTAGTCCATACTGCCTAACAAAACCCATCCAGGAACTGGTCCTTCAGGAACAGATCTCTCTGCAGGGTTGGCTGGGGCAGTTTGGCAGCCAGGTTTGCCAAAAATTCCTGAATATATCTGGTTTTTTTTCTGGTATTTCACCCCAGTTTACCTGAAAAATCTCAGATATATTTGGGAAGCTGAACTATGACGGAAAAATATCAATAAGGTATTTGTTGGGTTTATTTTTGGTTTGGGTGACCCTGAATGTACACCCCTAGACTGCACTTCAACCAACTACACTTCTTGTTGAGCTCCTCTAGTACAGCAAAAGCAATATGCTTTCATTGCTTGGTATTAAAATTAATGGCTTTCTGTGTTCTTAGGCATAGGCTGGCTAAATAATAATAATAAAAGTGGTGGTTGTAGCAACTGTACAATAATAGCCAATATATAGCAATTGGGGAAATTTAGGCAACAAGTGTGGCTGAGAGGGCAGCAGCCTGCTGAAGAGATCCGGAGAGCATGAAACTCAGGAAACTTCAGTGTTATATTGGTTGGTCCTAATAAAAGACATGATGTGGCTTTTGTTCCTTGTTTTGAATCTTACTGGTGACCAATAAGACTGCTTACAACTTGTTCTTTTGAACTCTGGTGCTGGAGAAGACTCTTGCGAGTCCCTTGGACTGCAAGGCGAAAAAACCGGTCAGTCCTAGAGGAGATCAGCCCTGACTGCTCCTTAGAAGGCCAGACCCTGAAGATGAAACTCAAATACTTTGGCCACCTCGTGAGAAGTAAGGACTCCCTGGAGAAGAGCCTAATGCTGGGAGTAATCGAGGGCAAAAGAAGAAGGGGACGACAGAGAATTAGGTGGCTGGATGGAGTCACTGAAGCAGTAAGTGCAAACTTAAAGGCCTAGAGGATCATTGTCCATGGGGTCACGATGGGTTGGACATGACTTCGCACCTAACAACAACAACAACAACAACTTGCTCTGCATAGTCCCAGAACTGAATCCCTAGCAGTGAACAGGAGCTAGGTCAAAGCAGGCCCCTCTAGGGCCCACCTGCCTACCTGCACTCCCCAGTAAGCACATACACAGCCCCCACCCAAGATTCCCATTCACCCAACCCCAAGGACTTATCACACTCTACTTCAGCTACCAGCAACACAGGTCAACCATGGAACCTCAGCTGGCCATTTTGGGAGAGGGGTGGGTGGGTCAACATGACCATATGTGGCCATTTAACCCAATAAACGTTTTATACATTTTTAAAATAAATAAAAAAATAATTATTTCCCACCAATTTGGGAAACCCTTTTAGGGCCGTCAAAAACCCTAGATGAGAAAGTCTGTTCTAACCACTATACCACGTTAATTCTTTTCATCTACACGGGAATATTTGTCACTACAGTTTGAGAATGACTCATTTGGGGTAATGCTGTTCTGCAATGTTAGCAAATGCACAAACTGAGTTCCGGATAGTGACTTGCCACCTATAACTTTTCATCCTACTGCCTTTGTTTAACGTCTGCTATGAAAGGAGTAAATAAAGTGGAAGATGGCTTCAATTCTATATTAAGTAACTCGCACTAAATTATTCTTGGATGGCCTATTAAATGAGAATTGTGATATTACATCTGAAGAGATGGGAAAACTATATATGCAAGTGAATTTAATCCATTAACTGTTTTATGGACCCCCAAATCCTTCAAAGCGTGTTCCCAAGTGCTCAGCTTTACATTTAGGTTGCTGAGGCAGGTGAAATATCTGTAATATCACTAGTACATAAAGAGTTCCCTGTTGAATAAAGAGAGAAGGAAACTCCTGTGTATTGTATATATCAGCAGGTATTTATGATGCAATGCAGCATAACCATAACTGAGCAGAATCGAATCATATTTAGTGATGAAGTCTCCCAGTTAGAAATTTTATTCCTTAGTCATTGGATGCATAAACATACAGATATTCTAGATCATCTTCCCTGTCTGGCAGTGTTGCAACACATTAACAGTCCCCTTGTTTCCTACTTGGCATTTTGTTGCCTGACACCTCAAGTTATTCTTCATCACTTTTCTATGATTTAACAAGATCCGGTTCTGAAGTACAGTTTTGCAAATGCAGTCTCTCTGCATGATTTCCTCATGAATGCAGAAAGGTATGTGTGTGTTTTTCCTGATTATTTTTAAATATCTAATCTATCTCTCAGTCAGAGGCTTCTTAACCTAAATAAAATCCAAATGGTCCATAAATGTAAACAAATTAAAACAATCACTTAAAATATAGCAATCAGCATATTCAGTAGTCAGCCACATTCAGTACATCCCCACCAACTGAAAAACTAGCCTATTACTTGCAAACAGCCCAGCTTGCCTATGTGGATGGTATGCTTCTGAGCATGCACAGAATGCCTTTTACTGACCAATGAAAAACCACTGTTAAATTCCTGTCTACATATTCCCCAACCTGAGATTAGAACTAGAGAGATTGACATGGAATCAAGATAGGGTTAAATCTCCAGATGCTCTCACTTCAGAAAAATAAGCATTTAACTGCAGAAAGACGAATGACTGCTGAGGGAACATATCCACACAATATCCACCACCTTGCCAGATGTCCATGGAGAGGGGCTCATGGTAATTGTAGTATGGGCATCTGGAGAGCCACAGTTTGCCCCCTCCTCTAGGATTTAGGCAAAGCTTTGATTCTGGACAAAACTCCAACATACAAAGATATTTAGGTGGATCTATAAATCTAAGTCAAAAATAATTCTTTCTCTGTGTGCTGAGTGTCATTTCCCTGCTAGCTGCTGCAACTCCAACTGAGCCCCTAGAGGGCGCTCCTGACTCTGCACCTCCGGTTGAGACTCCCAATCCAGATTTCCTGCCTGGGCCCAGTACTCTCCTGTCTCAGCCTGGAACCCTGGCAGACGATAAGTAGCAGGGGTCCAGCCAAGCTGAGGCGAAAAAGTCGCCTCCCACTTTGGACAACTCGTTGGAGCAGCAGCACATTTGGACCAAGGCCAAGATCTCAGCAAGCCTGTAGCAGCATCGTCAGAGGAGGTGATCTACCTTGACAGCTGTCAGAAGATCAGGACTCTTGGCTCACTGTCAAGGTAGATGGGGCCCAGCTGCAGTTCCTTCTTCTGATGAGGGTTAGGGCCAGCTGCAGACCCTCTGGCTGACGACTGCACCACCAGGTTTCTGGCTATATGAGAAAGACCTTGAGGCAAGGGCCTCTGTGGGTGCAATGTTTATGTTCCCATTCATTTCAGTGAAGCTCTGCCTGCCGGACTCTTGACTATGATCCCAGCTCCAGACTACAGTTGGGCTTTGACAGTTTCTCTGGCCCCAGCCTAGCTTGATTTTGCTCCCTGCCCCACTTTCTGTGAAGTCTGACTCCCTTGGACAAAGGTTTTTTATCTCATTATTCATTTTATTTATTTTATTTATTTATCATACTTATATACCGCCCTCCCCGGAGGCTCAGGGCGGTTTACATTATAACAGAGAACAATACATAAAACAGTCTGTAACATGTATAACTGATAACTAATAATTGTAACCAAAATAACAGCACAATATAGTACTACAAACAGGTCCAGGGCTTATTGATGGGATTCTGAGGGGGGTGGTTTATTGATTGAATTCTGAGGGGGGGTGGGGTGGGGAGCATGTTAACCTTGTTCAACTTGTGTATCCATATTCCTCACTATGTATTTTATTTGTGATAATAATGTGACTGTAAGATATTGCAATGTAATGGAATTTTGAGTTTGACTCCTTAGCCTTGGATTAAAGGTAAAGGTATCCCCTGTGCAAGCACTGAGTCATGTCTGACCCTTGGGGTCACGCCCTCTAGCATTTTCATGGCAGACTCAATATGGGGTGGCTTGCCAGTGCCTTCCCCAGTCATTACTGTTTACCCCCCAGAAGCAAGCTGGGTACTCATTTTACCGACCTCGGAAGGATGGAAGGCTGAGTCAACCTTGAGCCGGCTGCTGGGATAGAACTCCCAGCCTCATGGGCAGAGCTTTCAGACTGCATGACTGCTGCCTTACCACTCTGCGCCACAAGAGCCTTGGATTAGTGACCAGCAATTCCCTGGCAGGAATGTTTCACAGTTGTATGGTGACGGATGGAGCAAGCAGCATATGGGGAGGTGAGAGCCTTTGATCACCGTTAACAGGCAGTTTGGTCTCTCCTTGTGTTTTTGTAAACTACACTGAATTCAGAGGATTGACTGGCTGTTTGGATAAAGGATTATTATTGGCTGAATTTAGTTGTGACACAGTCTACTGATGTAACAGAATTGATTTTTGCTATATATTCCCTGTCATATAAGGACATGATAGCCTGATAAAGAGTGCTTACACTCAAAAGCTCACACCCTGAATAAATCTTTGTTGGCCTTAAAGATGCTACTGGACTCTGATTTTATTGTACTACTTCAGACCAACACGGCTACCCTTTTGAATCTATCCCTTGGCTTCTGACCACCCAGACTGGACTCTGGACTTCAGCAAACTCTCTGCTCTGGTACTACCACCTAGCTGTGCAGGTGCAGCCTAGCAGGGCAGCATACTGAAGTTGTAAATTCTTTGCACATGTATAGGCTGCTTTTTCCTCCCTACATAGTAATGACCCAAATCTATCTATCTGGTTTTGGGGGAGAAATTCAGAAATTAAGGAAGTGACCTTCAGGCTAATGTAGCTTAAGAATCTTTCATATTTGTAATTAAACAACAGATTAACTGCTATATATCTATCCTAGCCTCCAGCTATCCCAATTCTATGGGCATTTAGGTCATGGAATGGAACCTGGTGATGTAGCATTAAATAGCACCATTCATAGGGTTTTATGCAGCATGGTATTGTTGAACATTTATAGTCATACATGTGAAGACATACAGACTAATGTAAAAGATACTCCTTAACTTATACTTAACTTGATTGCCCTCTTGGATGCAACCTTGTTTATCTAGAGGCTATTTTTAGTGCAGGAACACATTAAAAGCTGCATTAGTGCTGTGCTGATTATTTATCTAGTTATGCTTAATTTTTAATAATTTTTATTCTGCTTTTCTCCCAAATCAGGAGCCAAAGCATTCTCCTCCAATCTACTAACAACAACAATCTTGTGAGGTTGTTATGCTAAAATAGCGATCCGCAACCTGGTGGCCACGGACCACATGTGGTCCTTCAACTAATTGGAGGTGGGCCCCAAAGGATGCCCTTCCCCCCCCCGGCCCTTTACAACACACTTCGGGTGTCATTGTCTCCCATCACTCCCAGATGGGACTATCTAGTTGCAGAGAAACAAGCTCAGGGTTCCCATTGATTTGTCATTGTCATGAGTTAAAATTTCCATTAAAATAAAATGTTCCTTATGTTCATTGTTGTGGCATGTCTATATCTTATTTTGAAGGGATGTTTAAACATTATCATAGTGATCAGAGAACGTTAGGGCAGTGGTTGAGAGTAGAGGAGTAAGCTACCGCCCACCCGGGCCTCATTAAAAGGCGTTGAGTGGTCCCCGGTGATAAAAAGGACCACTGTGCTAAAAGACTGTGACAGGCCCAGGATAGGCATGTCAGCCTCCAAGTTGAACCCGTAGAACCCCTGGAATTACTACAGAGATCAGTCCCCCTGGAGAAAATAGATATGTCATAGCCAGTATCAGGTTGCAGCATCCTTCACCATTCTTCTGAGTAAACAAAAGCCAAGGGAGATTACAAGATTCAAAATAATTCCAATCCATGGTACAGGATTTCCAGAGGTCCGGTATGATGGTAGTCCAGCTCAAGAAGCCAAGGTTTTCAGGCAGAGATAAGTCAGCACATCAGTGTGTAACTTGCATCACATCTACACCCCACAACATCCATTGAAAAGTTTTATACTTAAATGCCAGTTGCTGAGACTCAATCCTGTAACAAATCACTCTCTTTCATCTGCTGGATTAAAGCTGGGGGTAGAAGGTGACTCTGTACTAGATCTTAGATCTGTTCTAGCTCTTGGCATGCTTGCATCTTCACCTCTTGTTTGTTGTCTTCTGTTGCCTCTCGTCTGGCTATGGTGGCTCCGTTCTCGGAGGAGTTTTCAACCTTGCAGAGTCCTGACTACCTCATGACAGGATGCTTTGGAGGGTGGACTCTATGGCACTGTACCCCACTTGTATTCCTGTCTTTTCCATCCCCACATCTTAGGGGCTTCCCAATCAGGAACTGGCAACTAGGGTTGGATGCCTGAAGCGGCCAGTCTCTCCCGGCACAGCCAGTGCCGCGCAGTGGGGGGGGGGAAGGGGGGGTGTATATACGTAGGCCTGACGCCCGCCCCTTCTCCCCCCACGGCGCGGTGCTGGCTGTGCCAGGAGAGACTGGCTGCTTTGGCCGCCGAAGCAACCAACCCTACTGGCAACCTTATCTCCAATCCCCTGCTGGTGACTAGGAGGATCTGGCTACCCTATGGCCAGGATCACCAGGATAAGCTTCCAAGATAGAGAAGGAATCCGAAGCCAGTTGTCCCAGGTTCTGGTCTAATCACTGTACCCCACTGAAATGGAAGCGAAAAAATGGTTCCATGACAGATGTATTGTTCTTCTTTCTGAAGAATTCAGGAAGAGCCAGTATACCACATATATGTAGAGGAGGGGTCATGAATGGGAAACCTTCCCACCAGAAGTCACTGTGTACTATTTCTAAACTTAGGTTGTGGAAAAATGCAGTCTGGTTTACAGCAAAATAATTCATTATCTGCAAAATAAAGGACATTTTAGGCTCTTCCCCGTTAAAGAAAATCTATATTAAACCCCAGTAGATACAAACATGTGATAAAGTACTTTGTATCTAAATTGTAAATATTGTGAAGGGACAAATGCAGATATTGTTACTGCATATTTATAATTTCATATGCTTCATCTTTTGGGTCACAATTTATTCCACACCTAAACTTAATTAAATCAATATGTGCTTGGAATCAGTGATCCGTAAGTATACATAACTGAGCTCTGGAACTCAGCTTTTATCTGTGATAAATGTTTGAGACATATTTTATCCTTTAAATTACTTTGCCTTGAGGCTTTGCAGGGTCATAGGTAGGGGATTAGCTGGCCTTGAAATGTAAACAAACACATCAACTCTAATTCTGCTTCATATACTATGACTGCAGATTTTGGATCTTTCATTGTTTTTGACTCGGTACCAAAAGTCAGACAAGAACCGCATGTTTATAGTAGTTTTTAAAGCCTCCACTGCACACACTAGAGAGAATAAATGAAATGGGGTGAGGAATGAAACAGCAATACAACAGTAAGATCATGGACATGATTCCTATAAAGTTCCTCTGGCTCTCATGGGCCATGATAGGACTAGCAATCTTGCAGAGGCAGCCATATTTCATTGGAGGAGGGGGGGGAATGGACGAAAATTCCTTCCGTTACTCAGCAGCCTAAGTTTCTGCATTATTCACAGTGGCTTTAGCTTCACCAGGGACCCACTTCAAAGGCTTCATGCAGTTTAATGCTGCGGCTTGGACTGAAATTTAACAAGCACATTTCAACAATGGCTGTGAACATTTAAGAACCCTAAAGGGTCTGGGTTTTGTATTAATTTTAAAAGCTAAGTATAATTTTTCATTTGGATCTGAGTCATCTCAGTGTGGCCACTCAAATTCATCTTGACACTAGCATTTATAGATACGTAGGAATGGCAATCTATATTTTCAATGTCCCCATCAGATCGTCGTTTTGAAAGGAAATGGTTCCACTACATCTTTAGAACACACACACACACACACACAATTCTTCTGAGCAAAAAAAACAACACCGTTATTCAAGGAATAAAGAGAGAGACAAAAATCAAATGTAGAATTAGAATTCCTATGCTATTATTTGAAATAAATTGTTCAGTGTTGCTCATTATATTAAAAAAGTTTTTTGGGGGGTTGACTACATGTTGTGGGAACCTAAAAGCTCATTCCCTGAAATGCACAGGGAAAAAAACAGAAATCTTTTTATATAACTTTGCCCACACCTTCTTGTATGCATTCTAACTTTTAAATAGAGAAATGTGGGATGCCGTATCTCTCCTAACAATATTTCTAAAATTTAGTCCCATTTTTTTTAAATAGGGGAAATGCTTACAAAATACAGACTTTTAAAATTCTACCTAAAGAAGTTTTAATTAAATTGCTCTCATGGCCTTTGTTTCCAGGACTTGCTGCTAAAAAGACAGCTATATTTTATGTAGTCATGTGCTACCTATATATAACCAGTAAAACAGACATATAGATTTATAGGGACAATAATCATAAAAAAGCAAGCTTACCTATAAAGTATGATAGTAGTATTGCCAGTAGCACGGAGACCCCTACAGCACAGAGCGCTGTACATTTCCAGCTACAGTACTTTGAAGACTTCTTAAATTTAAAAGCACTTCTTGATAAGGTATTCCTAGGTAGTGGCCGTGTAGGAGGGGAATAAACAGAGCCGGATGCCATTGTGTAACCCGGTGTTGCAGTACTGAACAGTGGTGTTGTCCCTGTTCCTGTTTTGAATAGGAAATGCCTGCAGAAAACAAAAGTTTATATTTTTTTAAAATCACAAATCAACATGTATACTAGGTTCAGAGCACTATCTTCATAGTCTTCTAGGAAGCATCTTAAAATTTAATTGAGTGATAAAAATTTTGAAACATGTTACTCTAGTGCACAGATTCACATATGCCGAAGATATTCATCTACTGGATTGGGCAGGGTTTTTTTCTACAGGAATCAGAGCTACAATCCTAAACAGGTGATTGGTACCACAGAATCTACTGGATGCAAAACGGGAATACACTTGTGAAAAACTATTTCCACATTCAGATCATTCTTATCAAGTCAGCGCATGATTGTAACATAATGATGTACAAGACTCAATAAAACATAAAAGGAAAAATATTAACATCTTAGTTTATTTGAAAAAGAAGTTCTGGGTTTTATACTCTGCTTTTCACACTCTGAAGGACTCTCAAAGTGGCTTACGAACACCTTTCCTTTCCTCTCCCCACAACAGACATCCTATGAGGTAGGTGAGGCTAGAGAAAGCTCTAACAGAACTGTTCTGCAAGAACAGTCCTAAGAGAACTGTGGTTAGCCCAAGGTCATCCAGCTGGCTGCATATGGAGGAATGGGGAATCAAACCTGGTTCTCTAATCCACAGCTCTTAACCACTACACCATACTGGCTCTCCTTTGGCAACCAGAAGTTTTGTTAGGTCCAACATGGTCAATGTGGCCAGTTAAAAACCTTGCTTCTACTAAAGAACCATGACAGAGGCACCCCATCAAGCTTTGCTCATTGTTAAAACACTATCAGTGCTACATCAAAGCTCTCCCTGTCCTACAGGCCGTGGCTCTTCTTCCATTATTTGCTGCCTGACCCTCCTACCTCACTAGCAACATGCTTGGTAAAAGGTATCATGAGACAATCACTCAACAAGCGCTCCTGACAAAAGGTCTGACATGCACATACTCAAAAATCTCTGTGTCCAACTGCTGCGAGGAAGAACTGCTGTGTATAAATTTTCCAGCAATTACTATTCACCATTTAAGTTCTGGGAAATGATGAACAGGTTTTCTAGCAGATGTGCTCCTGAACAGCCCTTAACAACACTGAGTTTCCTAGTTTATTAATTCAATTATTACATTTTAGGCAACAACCTACATAGTTGGTTCCAATAAGAAAGAGAAGTGGCTGAGCCTTCACCAGAGGGTGGCGGAGTGCTGGCCACCAGGGAGGACACAGGCAGCGTATTGGGCAGTTGAGGAGCACCCGCTTGTATTCAGCCAGCTGCGTGCTACCTGGGGGTGTGGCTAAGCCTTCAAAGAAGGCTGCCTTGCCTCTTTGCCACTCACTGGGGCATCAGCAGGAAGCCAACAAAAGTGGTTTGTGTGTCTTCATGAGTGTGTCTTCATAAGAATTCACTCCTGCTAGGCAACAAGAAATTCAAGATCTCCTGATTCAATTCTGACACTGTTAATCATTGTTACAGTTGGTGGGAAACACTCATAATTTTGAATTCCTACTAACAGAGTTTTGCTTTAATTAGGTGTTTTCCAATAAGTATCACAATACGCACTACCATCACCACCACCACCAGAAGAGCATAATGCAACACCTTGCACGGGATAGAAAATGTATTGGAAATAATACAATGTGAAAGAAAATAAATCTACTGAGTACCTAGACGCACACCATGAACAACTTTAGCCAGTGAAAGAAAAGGGGTTTTATGCTTATGAGTTCATCTGGTTTCCTAAATAGAATACCATACAATTCATGAAGGAAAACTCATAGTTATTTTATTTTAAAGCATTTATGGAACTAATTATGCATTAATTGCTGCTCTTATTCGGTTTATAAGTCACAAAGTTACATTTATGTGTGCACAATAAAGAATGCAACATATTCTCAATGTCATCTTTGAGACTCCTAAATTTCAAGAAGATGCTTTTGATGTGTCAGAGAAAAACAAAAAAGGATGAGAAGACTGCTCTGCCAAGAGAAAAAAGGTTTAACTGTTCATGGTGATTTGGAATACAGTTCTCCCTGGAACACAATCAATCACACTTGCAGTTCTTGATTAGACACTGGTTTAAATAGCAAACATGGTACATCTAAAATGGCAAGGATCATTTAGATCTTTTATAATGCATGCCATTATTACAAAACATTATTTTTCTAGGACTTATTGAATTCCTTGCAAAAACAACATTTTTAATATTCTGCAATATTTCTGGCACAAATTCTTGAGGTGCTATCTGTTTTAGTTACCTCATACATAAAATGTGATTCAAAGACTCCTATTGGTGGAATCTCCCCTCTCCCAGGGCCAACTGATCCTCTTGCCCAGGATTCTGCAACCTCCTCCTCCCTCAGGCATCAGAAGGTAGACATCACCAGCCAAACAACAGACTGTGCTAGCCAAGGGGTGTACATTCCTTTTAAAGGGGCGCATGTGAGGCAGAGAGTTTTCCTGTCAGCCTAACTATCTGGAGGTGAACTGTACTTCCAGACCCCACCTGGAGGCTGGCATCCATAAACCTCAGTGGGATACAATGCTATACAGTCACCCCTCCAAAGCAGCCTTTCTTTATCCTCTGGAGATTAGCAGAAATTCCAAAAGATCTCCAGGTCCCACCTGGAGGTTGGCTGTTCATGGTCTGGAAATATTCCTTGAGATTTGGAAGTGGGGCCTCAAAAGTACATAATGCCTCCGCAGCCACCTAACCAGCTACATAGTACTCCCTGACCTATTTCAGGTCAAGAAAATATAGCAGAGAGGTTGCCAGATTGGTGTAGGTTCATGTTCTGGAATTCACCACTGCTTAAGTGTGCATAAATCTGATTAGGGTCAAGACTGCTGTGCACGGAGAGACCCCCTCTTAAGGGTTGCCAGCTTCCAAGTGAGGCACGAAACTCACACCAAACCATGAGCTAGCACCCGTTGTATTACAGAATGCAACAGGCTTTACTATTAGTTGCAATATAAAAATGAATAATTTATTTTAAAATATGAATTTCTCAAGCTAATTCTAACAAACCACAAGCAGGTTTCCTACTGCCTTTCTTGCTATAGCTCTATATGCCCTAGAAACCTACTCTGGACATTTAGATCTCCTGGGATTTCCAGGCAAAGGATACCAATTCACCTGGAGAAAATGGTCACTTTCAAAGATAGACTCTATGGCATTATACCCCACTGAAGTCTCTCACCACCAAATTCCCAGGTATTTCCCAGCCCTGAGCTGGCAACCCTAATGGTATATTAGGGGGTACAATTACTTCTCAAATAGACAGAAATACTCCTCAGCTCACACAAGGACAGATTTGGGGCCAATCCTTAGAATTTCGTCATACAGCCATCTCATGTGCGTACTTGGTTTAAATTTTTCAAGCGAATCATGGCTGGATATCACAAAGATAATTCTATCATACCTTTCAAGTAATTTGAAGAGCTTTTCGGTTTAACACCACCACCCACCCACTTTAACACTACCCACCAGCTCAGCTGTGGAATCAGACACTGGATTAGCAAATAATAGATTTATGAATCAAGACTTAGCAATTGCATTATAACAGAAAGCTTATAAATGAAAAAAGCTATATAAGCTTTCCAATTAGCCTGTTAGAAGAGCTATGTTTCGAGACAGCATATTTGAAAATGTAAGATAAGCTCAATAAAACAGAAGAAAATAGTAATGACTCGTGGGGCACATGATGTTATTGTTGCATGAAAAGTTAAAATTTTGACAGTTATAAAATAGTTAATTTTAAATTCTTAAAGATGTCAGATGCCCCTTGTTTTGGTTTTTTTTAAATGAACAAATGATTCTTTGATTCTATGAAATGCTAGGATGACATTTAAGCTTCTCATTTTTTTCCTTTTTGCTGTTTGCTGTCCTTGCTAGTCCTTATGTTTATGGCATTTAAAGAATGATAGGCTAGTTTAATGATGAGTAGGATATTATGTGTTGTATATGTCTGTCTTTTTAGAAGCATATAGCCGAGGAAATCTATCACAAGCTCCTTAGCAGAGAACCAGAATGGAAAAACCAGTTAAAAGAGAAAAGAAAAAAAGAACGTGCAGGCTGAGAAAGTACAGAAGTTGGGTAGTAAAATCAAATTAACTGGAAACAACATCTTCTAAAGAACAAGGAACAGCTTGTAAATCTAGCCAGAGGCACTATTTCTCAGACCACCGACTGGAAACGTTGCAAAATAAATATCAACCACATTAAAAGACAGCAACTTATCCATCAGCTTAAGAATACACTGAAACAGCTACGTACACATTGATATGGTTTGTGTTAAAACTGATACATAACGAATGTCTTATATTATAACATTGTGAAAAAGTCGCTCCAATTTCTACCCAAAATACTCATTAAAGGAGTGTGTGTGTTTTTGTTGGGGGCGGGGGTGGGGGCAGGGGGGAACCAAGTCAGTTGGGCATGAGATAGAACACAAAAAAATTGTTTGTTTTTTACAGTCATGGACGGTGTTATGGATTAGCCTAAAACACATGCATGGTCAAACAAAAAGCTTCAGTCTCAGTGTGGCATTGATGGCAGGCTTCTAGTTCTCACTGTCGTTTTCTCCCAAGGTGTGCTTGTCAAATAGGTACTCATTAAAGGTTAAAGCAATAAAATCTTGTGACATATGACATAATAATAATTTTCATCTACAACTTAATTGTTTTTGTGTATAAATACAGCTGGGGCATGGACTTTAAAAAGCCGTCCCTTTTCTTTAAAGTTTTATACAGTCAATGGCAAAATTAAGAATTCCCTCTAAAGTTCAACTTTAGAACTCTGATGGTTAGGTGGTGGCACAGAGGCCAAATCTTGTCTGTCAGCTGGTCTCAGTTGATCCCCAGACACCGCTAGGAAATCCTTTCAGGATGCTTTCTAACCTTGGCAATATGGCTTTCAAAATTATTTGATTGGGAAGGGCCAATCTACCATTTCTGTACCATCTTTCACCTTTCTGAAGTTCCAAGGATTGCATACTAGGGCCTCACATGCTGATTTTTGCCTGTATAACATAGATTCCTACTGAATCACAGGGTAGTTATGCTGCTCAAGCCAAATCAGCACAGGAAACACTGCTTCTGACTCAGCAGGCATCATACCACTTCCAGTGTGAAAGAAGATAGTCCAGACATTTCTCCTACTGGGACATCTGCTTCTTTCACATTGGTTATATTCCTACTGGCTACTGGATTCTATGTTTCAGGGCAACTGGGATAATTGTTTGCTGCCATACTAACAAGGAAAGCTTCAGGATCACACTGAAAGGTTTTGGCTGTCATTGCCTGGAGGCACCACTTCTAGTTATTTTAATTCTATGTGGATCAAAACCAATATAACCCTGTAGACTTGCTTAATAATATTTCAAATTCTGTGGTTTTTATGAGGTATTCTTTTATATACAGATGGATTATAACAGTTGTTTGGGACAAAGAAACCTTGCTCACCTGCAGCTGCTAATATAAGCTAATACTATTCCAAAAACATTGTAAGGAACTTTTTTCCTCACAGGAACATGTTGTGATTTAATCTGTAGTAATTTGTATGCTGGTATTTTGTGATTTAGTTTCTAAATCTTCTAAACTTCAAAATAAGTTGCTTATTTTTGGTATTAAGCTGGTATTGGCAAATACCATGTGGTTTCAGACAGTATTCTGGAACTATTTGTGTGGGATAGAAATGTCCTAAATAAAAATATAAAACATATCAATGACTGCTAGAATCCTGAGACTTATTTTGCACAATTGGTAGATGTAAGAATTACTATTTTACTGATTTCATTTTTCAGAGTTACTGATTGAGAACAGGTCTTACATGTTCACAACAGATTACATTCTAGTTGAAAGTAGTTGAATGTAGATGTCTATACGTGTTTTGTTTTTATGGCATCTGCCATCAAAAATAATATTTTAGGAGATCAGGGCCCCATCGGAGCTGGTATAGCTCCACAGGGTCTGCAAGATGAAGCTTTCCCCCAAAGCTTTTGGTGGAGGCCAAATACTTTATAATATCTATGATGACTTCCCGACAATATGCCCACATAGAGACACCCAGTCTGGAAAAGTAGTGACTAATTTCTGGGAGAACAGGAGAACAGTATAAAATTATTATTATTATTACTACTACTACTACTAGTCTGAAAACCCAATGCATCCAGGAATGCAAGGGGCGCTAGTGGTGCCCCCCTATGGCAGCCGCCCACCCCACCACAGGCTGCCTACCTTTGTGTCCTGACTTGGCCGTAGGTGTGGGCTTGCAGGGAAGGGCATGTGGGAAAGTGTGGG
This sequence comes from Paroedura picta, assembly GCF_049243985.1. NCBI lineage: Eukaryota > Metazoa > Chordata > Lepidosauria > Squamata > Gekkonidae > Paroedura > Paroedura picta. The sequence continues at coordinate 37,827,786 of NC_135378.1, forward strand.
CAACATAAGCTGGAAGAGTAGATGCTGTGGGAGAAGTGCAGCAACCCACCACCTTCTGCCAGCTTCTGCTGCCACAGGATCTCAGAGCTGGGTGTTACCTCCACTGGCGGCTTGCACCGCTCCTGCTGGTGCCAGCTCCCCCCACCTGTGGTTGCTGCTGCCCTCTGGCTCCTCCGTGGGCTGCCAGGGGTGGAGGCTTCTGCGGTGGGTGGCGGTCTCGGCAGCAGGTTACTGGGGGCAAGAGCTCCCGATGCTGCTGGCTCCTGGTGCTGCCAGCTGCTGGCTCTGTGGGCTGTAGGGGCTTCCAGAGCAGGCAGCCATGTGATCAGTGGGCTCAGGGGGGCAGCTGTGCCACTGCCACTGGCTCCTGCTGGCTGCGTGCTCATGGTGTCTGCTGCCACTGGTGGCTCCTGGCACAGGCAGATCTTGATGGCTTGTGGTGGTGTGGACTGACGAGGCCAGGGGCTTCTCGTGGTGGTGGGTGCAGCTATGTGCCCCATGGATTTGTGCTGGCAGTGCAGGAGTTGGTGCACTCTGAGGTCAGTGGTTAGGTGTTTTGTGACCGCCAGGCTCCCAAGCAGTATGCAGCTGTCTGGTGGGGGTGGGCTCTCTAGGGGCCAGTTCAATCCAGGTGCTCCCAGCTTTTCTGGGCACACCCAAGATTGGCCTGCAGTCAGGAGAGGGCCCAAGAGGCCCAGAACGGTCTATCCCCAGAGGCCGTTACCCTTTTATATAGAGAGCTCATAATGGTTAAGATTATTATTATTAATTCAGTTCTAAAGGAAAACTAAGGTGAAATAATGACCTGAAGATGATGTACAATAGCTTGATCATTAAACAAAAAAGAGGAGGAGGGGAAAACAATAAATTATGGGAGGACTTATCTTTGTTACCTGTGGGTGGGGTAGGGCAATTATTTGGTTATAGCCCCTTACCTTCCTTCCTAGAGGTAGTTGGGGCCATTTGAAGGAAGTGACTCTAATGCCATCTTCAGAAATGCAAAGGCAAGGGAGAATGCTGCATTGACCTGTATAACATTTGCTATTTCTAAATGGATAAGTGGAGAAAGTATGGCTGTTTCAAGTCTCTCCTCTATAGCAAATAATACAGCAACAATTAAGTTGTAACTTTTACAATATTTACCATCAAATAAAATTGTTAAGAGCCTAAATTGATTTAAAACAGGATAGACTTGAAATGCAATAAACTGGTTTTATAACATGTAATTATGTAATAATATATAACTCATAAAGTACATGTTGATATACAAGAATATCTGCTACTTCCACTGCAGAATCACTCTTGCTTTTATTGCCATTATTTAAGATTCATTACACTGAAATCGATTAATATTGAAATGTTGTGAATAAAATGTCACAACCCACCCACTGTTAAAAATGTAAGCAATAGATGCATAATATGAAAACAAAAGAACAAAATATAATTATTCTATGAAGCATATTAGTGAGACATAAACTTCAATCTACATCCTTTTGTATTCAAAATACATTATGTTTTTGAACTGATGTGTTATTATCTTTGGACAACTTTCATATCAGGAGATGATTCCTGTAAGCATAATTTCAAAAATGAAAAGATTATAAACATCTTTATTTCATTGTTTTGCTACATATATTAGTAACTGGTAATAATAATTTCCACATAATGCACTTCATCTGCCATGTATCTGCAACTTGGGGCTTCCATAACAAATATACATAAAAGAAATGTCCATGTTTCTATTAAGCAATAATTATGTATGTGAATTAGTATTGTGGGACAATGTATCTAGAAGGAACAACAAGTGCATATTTAGGGAATATTTTTGGTGCAAGTTTTCTTTCATTCTATTTTTTGATGGAAAATCTTTACCATCTGTACACCGCCCGTGGCGCCGCGGGCGCCACGGACTAAATAAAACAGTAAGGGGTTCTGGGGCGGGATGTGTCCGGGATGAGGAAGGGTCCGGATTGGACCCTTCCTCATGACAGACAACCGGAGGGACCAAACGGCAGGCGCGAAGCGCCTGCCGATTGGTCCCTCCGATTCCCAGCCCCAGCAACTGCGAGCCGCGCTCAGCGCGGCTCGCAGTTGCTCCCGGCCTGACGTGGTGAGAGGCGCGAAGCGTCTCTCACCGTGTCAGGCCGGCCCCAAGGAAGCCCCCGCCGCAAACACAACACAAGACTCCAGCCGCCGAGAAGCTGCAGAAAAAAAAGAAACACCCCCGGAGGAGCCTTTCGCCGCTAGCGCGACGAGAGGCAGCAGAAAAAAAAACCCCTGTAGGAGCTCCAAGCCGCCGCGCCGACGAGAGGCAGCAGAAAAAAATTAACCCTGTAGGAGCCTTTCTCAGCTCCAAGCAGCAGAAAAAAAAACCACTGTAGGAGCTCCAAGCCGGCACGCCCACGAGAGGCAGCAGAAAAAAAAACCCTGTAGGAGCCTTTCGCAGATCCAAGCAGCAGAAAACAAAACCCTGAAGGAGCCTTTCCCAGCTCCAAGCAGCAGAAAAAAAAAACCCTGTAGGAGCTCCAAGCCCACGAGAGCTAGCAGAAAAAAAAAACCCTGAAGGAGCCTTTCCCAGCTCCAAGCAGCAGAAAAAAAAACCCTGTAGGAGCTCCAAGCCCACGAGAGCTAGCAGAAAAAAAAAACCCTGCAGGAGCCTTTCACAGCTCCAAGCAGCAGAAAAAAAAACCCTGTAGGAGCCTTTCGCAGATCCAAGCAGCAGGAAACAAAACCCTGAAGGAGCCTTTCCCAGCTCCAAGCAGCAGGAAAAAAAACCCCTGTAGGAGCTCCAAGCCGGCACGCCCACGAGAGCTAGCAGAAAAAAAAAACCCTGCAGGAGCCTTTCACAGCTCCAAGCAGCAGAAAAAAAAACCCTGTAGGAGCCTTTCCCAGCTCCAAGCAGCAGAAAAAAAAAAACCCTGTAGGAGCCTTTCACAGCTCCACGCAGCAGGAAAAAAAAGGCACCTCCTGGTGTCCCCTGGGTCCTAGCGCCCATTGCATTCCTGGTTGCAATGGGCTTTCTTGCTAGTCTTTTATAAAAATGATATTTCATGCCCAAAGTGGTTTTTTAGTGTTTCTCTCTCTCACTTTAAACAGCAGGCCTTGATAAATTTTCTTTGACACAAGGAGCCAGCACAGAATTTATGAGCAAGACTCACTTTTTAGCCTTCAGAATTTTTTATTTTAATGGCCATATTTTCTAGTTATTGATATCAGCTCTAATTCTAAACCCTTCATAGTTTCATAAAATTTTATTAAATCTAAGACAACAGTGCTGTAGTATATAAATAAAGATGGCATAATGCTGGTTGTCACCACCATAGCAAAAAGCTAACCTCTAGTCCTAAATCTAGCTTCTTCCCAATTTCTTATAACTTCCTTATTAATTTGTAAAGATCCCTTCAATTCAGTAACAGAGCCAGTATACAAGGAGAATGGTTAAGACATGACGTTATCTGCCACCACTGAACTTGGCATATAAAGAAGCAGATATAAGAACATGCACATGGATTTTTATATTAGACACCAACATGTTCTTATAGGAAATGATAAATAAGTATCATATATCTACTGAGGAATGATTAAAAAAAGACACTACAATAAAATAACTGCTGTAAACGATTAAATTTCTACGCATCATGGGAATCTGGTGCTTGGGATTTGGCAATCTCAGGTTTCCTGAAAAGTTCAAAAGGATTCTAAAATAAGATAAACAGTATGAATCACTAAATGGCTAATTAGTTATTGAGGGGGCAAATGTCTTTTGCGTCTTCTGACAGACTATTTGTCAGAAGGCATCTCTCTGAACCTTGCACTGTTAAGAAGATGCTCCTGAACTGTTTGTGGTTTAAAACTACAATTAATAGAAGAAAATGATACTGAATGAATGTATTAAAATGAATCCAACCCTTGCAAAATTAAAACATAAACAGAAGTAGGTCATGAATTGGAACAGAAAAATATATTTCAGGAAATTATTTTTAATGTAACCTATTTGGCCCTTTCATACATGAAGAAATACATGTATGTACTGTACTCTTCCCACCACACTGTATTTCTGCAGAGCATCAAATCTTCAGGTAAATGTATTCAAACCCTCCTATAAAAGATTAATACTGTTTCTGTAGAGGTTCAATCAATATTAAAGGCAAATTGTCCACCATCACAAATGCTTCATCAAGCTTGAACAGCTACCAAGCTTTCACGCCTCTTGGTCTACTTTGCTCATGGCTTAGGAAATTGTAGTTAATCGGCAAACACTTTTGATCAAATTTCACCTTCTAAACTATTAGCATGTTAATTAAATGATTTAATGTACTGAAATTTTGGCCTACCATTAATTATTTCTTCAATACTTTCCTCCCAATGTAATAAAATTAAGAGATAATTAAATACAATGTCATGCTGCTGTTTAATTATAGCAGGATCCAGAGAAAAGAGACAATACAACATTAGCCAGCCACTCTGGATTCTGTGTTCTTCCCTCCTCCACTACAGCATTACAGAACACTAGCATAAATTGTATAACAGACAGTATCACCAGTTCACAATATCACCTCATAAAACAAAGTAACCTAACAGGAGACAAAGATGTTATTTTTACAGATTATACTGGATTTGTGTATTATGTATTAACCTGATAGTATTAAAGATTTCAAATCTCCCCCTCGTCCTGATTATCTACTTTCTTCACTGTATGCCACTGTCTGATAAACTGTGATGTCAGAGAAGTTCTTGTTATCCTTGTGTGTGTGGTGTTAGGTGCCATGAAGTCACTTCCAACCTGTGGCAACTCTATGAATTAACAACCTCCAAAATGTCCAAAAACAGTCTTGCACATGTCTTGCAAATTGAGAGTTGTGGCTTCCTTGATTGAGTCAGTCCATCACATATTGGGTTTTTCTATTTTCCTGCTCCTTTCAACTTTTCCTTGAATTATAGTCTTTTCCATTAACTCCTATCTTCTCATACAGTAGCCTCAATTTAGTCTTTTTAGCTTCTGGGAGAGTCCAGGTTTTATTTGATCCAGAACCCACTTATTTGTATTTCTGGCAATTCACAATATCTGTAAAAATCTTGCAAAAATTAACTGCCTAGCTCTATCCGAGCTATGAGGGATGGGCACAAACCTAAAAAGTCCAGTTCAGCGTGGCTTCTGAACTAAACCTCAAGTCAAACTGAGTCATAACTGCATCAGTCCTGCAGGTTGGGTTCCCACTTTCTTCCAATTGTGGCTCACCAGGGCTGGGAGAAGGTGTGTGTATGGTGGACTGCCAGGGAAGTGTTAAATAGTTGGCAGCCATTTAATCCTTCTATTTTACACCCCCCCCCCCATATTTACAGATTTAATGGCCATCATTTAATCCATCAGTTTTCTTTCCCCCAGGAAAAAAAGGCAAAAGCGAAGCCGGCTTGTGAAATGGTTTGCAGATATTTAAAGATAACAATGGAGCAGGTTGACCTATCAGTTGATAGATTTAAATGGCTGGCGAACCTTTTAACCAGTCGGTTTTGCTTCCCCCTATCAACCAAGGTGAAATTAGGGCCCTCGCAATTTGTTGGCTTCACCCACCAAGCAAGTCACACCCTGGATCTCATTTTCGGTACAGGTTTGAGCACAAATCTGGTCAAGGCAAATGCCATGCCTTGGTTAGACCAGTATGCTCTGAGGGCTTGGCTAAGTCTACAATCCCCACCTCAGTTGGGTGGCGAGCAGATTTTAGCTCGCCCGCAGAAACTTATGGATCCAATTAGATTCCTGAATGCTCTGTGGGACCCAATGCAGGACTGACCTTAATCTTGTTCTGGAAACTATAGCTGGTTCAAAAAGCAATGGCCAGGGTCCTCACGGTGACACCATGGAGGTCCCACATCTGGCCCACCCTCCATCAACTGCAATGGATACTAGTCGAATTCCGGATCAGGTTCAAGGCCATAAATGATCAGGGCCCAGTGTACCCGAGGGACTGCCTTTCAGCCCACGCTCCTCAAAGTGCTTTGCGCTCTGCCACTGCCAACCGGCTAATCTCTGGGCCAAAAGAAACCTGTTTGGCCTGAAACCAGGCCCAAAGCCTTCTCTGTCCTTGTCTCCACCTGCAGGAATGAGCTTCCAGAGGAAATCATGGCCCTGACAGAACTAAAACAGATTTGGTTGAGGACGACCGGAATCTGCAACACTGCTGGGCCCCTGAACTCTCCCTCTCAGGAATCCATGGACATGTTGATCATTATCTTAGTAACCTGTTATCTGCTATTGTACTTCTTGTTACCACTGTTGTACTGAATTATATTTTATCTGATGTAGAAACAAGTTCAATGTATTGTTTATGTTCCATGTGAACTGCCCTGAGCCTGAAGGGAGGGTGATATACAAATGTAATAAATAAATAAAAAATAAAAACATAAAAAAACAAACAAACAAACAAACAAACAAACAAACAAACAAACGTGGCCAGTGTGAGTAGAAATCTAAGGAAAACAGAATACTGCTTTACATGACTGGTTTAGATACACAAGAGGCTGAAAAAGGAAGAAATCTTATTATGGCCTTGAAAAGAGAAAACATATCTATCTCTACAGCTCTAACTATTGCCATTTAAAGGGCGCATTGAGGACTACTTGTTCAGGGAAAGTGGCAGTTTCACTTCCTCACTGAATTACAAGAAAGAGAAGCAGTCATTTAGTACAGCTGGGAATCCCTGCTGGAAGATATTGACCAGCCCTCATGCAGTTTGTCTTTTTAATCAGTTGCAACAGAGTTTCATATTATCTATATTGATAAACAGTAGCTGCAGAAAGAACACAAAATAACTATCCATGCAAAAAGTGAAAGGAACCCCCATGCCACTAGAAACCCATTTCCAAAATGAACATAATGCCTGATAACAAAAAAGATGCAGAAAGAAAGTTTCCCATTAGCCCACATATCATTAATTTATCCAACAACAAAAAAATCCTGTTGCTTAAGCAAGGTTAGGTGGCTTCCCAGGGGATCTTAGAGGAACAGCCCATCCAGTTTTCCCCATCCTGAAGTAGCAGTGATAATAACTCCTGCCATTTTAAAGTGTCAGGAGAAAAGAGAACTTCCCTCACTTTGGACATTACATGGAGAGAAAGACACGGCAGTTGCTCGTATTTCTTCCCATCTTGCACTGTTTAGGATGTAAGTTGTTTGCAACCATGAACAGTTGAATTGGTGTTGCAAGAGAGTAAGCATTTCCAATTATGGTCTAATTTTCCAGTGGCAACAGCACTTTGCATACTAGCCTTCATATCACCCAAACCTACTGTTATGAAAACATTATCCATAGATGTTACTACATAGATGGTAATCTGCTGATCTATGTGAGTCAATCTAGAACCATCACATGCTAAGGATATTTGTGTAATAGTTGTATGCTGCCTTCTATATTATCTATACTATTATATTATTTCAGTATTATTATGTCTACTAGGGGCAAAGCCCGTTGTCTCCAAGAATACAACGGGCGCTAGAGCTTGGCAGTGGGAAGAGGAAGGGGAGGAGTTGTCCTGTCTGTAAGGGCATGGGGTTGTCGTGTGTTGTGTGGGAGGTTGTGGTGGCATGGTGGCAAATGAGGCCATGGGTGTGGAAATATGGGTGTCAAGAACGTGTGGTGTGGAATGTTCGTTGATTGTGGGAGAGGACTGACCTTTGGGAATTGTGGCATAGTGGTTACAGATGAGCTTTCCAGAGCCATGTCCTCAGATATGTGAAGGGAAAATCAGACTGGAGACTCTTCTTAGGAGAAGATTACATGGCAACCAATTCCCCCCAGTTCTGCGTCATTTCCCTTCTTGTGTGAATTAGGCCACATTCACCGAAATGCCCCTCTGCCCTAATACACATAGGGTAGTGACAGTACACAGGTGTCCACCCTGTTCCTTCTGTCTCCCATATTTGCACTGTTGGTAAAATGTTATGTGCCCACATGCTTCTTTCATGGTTGCTCCTTAGAAGAACGGATTTTTGTACCCTATTGCTTACTACCCAAAGGAGTCTCAAAGCGGTTTACAAACACCTTTTCAATTTGTCTCTCCACAATAGTCAACCTGTGAGGTATGTGGGGTTGTGAGAGATCTGAGAGAACTGGGAATGGGCCGCAGTGACCCAGCAGGCCTCAGCATTTTCCAATCGTCTTCCCCTTCTCTCCCCATAGCAGACTCCCCATGAGGGAGGATGGATAGCGAGCCTCACAGGGAAGCTGGCAACCCTAAGAGGAAGACTGTCTGTGCACAGCAGTCTTGACCTTAGTAAGGTTTTTAATACTGTTTTTTTATTTGCCAGGCCAAGGTTATTTGCCAGTTACTATTTCAGTTACGATGTGTCTCCAGACATTTACTTGTTGTCTATTTAGTTTCAGGCTGTAAATATTTATTTAGATCTTCCTGCACTTTCCAGACTCACAGGACTGATGCTGGTCTGCCTGTCTGCGCCCCAGAATACAAACAGTTGCTGGTAAGGGCTGGCCATAACCCATAGGCCAGGAGGGACACTCCTGCACCACTCCCTACCAACTGCAGGCAGAAATGGCTCATTTGAAGGCTGGACTCTGAGGCATTGTACGATTTTGAAGTCCCACCTCCAAACCTCCAGGAATATTTCCAACTCAGGGGTAGCCAACCTACAGGTGTGGCCTGGAGAGCTCCTGGAATTACAGCTCACCTGCAGAGTATAAAGATCAGCTCCCCAGGCAGAAAGGGATACTTTGGACAGGGTTGTGGTAGAGAAGAAACATTTAAGGCTTCCCACACAGGTTGTTGTTGTTGAATTTAAAGACCTGAGGCCTACTGCACAGGGTTGTTGTGCAGATGAAACAGGAGACAAAAGAACCAGCTTCCTCTGAAGAATAACGCTGTGCAGTGGCCTCAAATCTGCAGAGAGTTGCAAAGAAGAAAGACACATGGCTTGGCTATGTCTAACCCCCGGCCAGAGCAGTATTTTAAGTGAGAAGGGGCTTTTCTGTGGCCTCGCTGTCAGACAACTGTTTGGCAGAAGGGGAAAGTCCCCCCCTCAAAAGGAAGGCCCTCAGGCTCCCCTGCGTTGCTCTTGGAAAGACCTCCCTCCCCTCAGTCAGGGGCTGTCAGAGGCTCCTTCGCAGCAGGCTTGAAGGGGGGAGGGGGAGCACTCTGCAGCCTCCGGCCAGCTCTGTCAGGGTTCTGAGGCAATTTGCAGTTGGACATGGCAGTTAGGTCAGCCTTGGGGCAAAAAGGGCTGGTGCAGCCTGTGTTCTCTTTCCCCTTGGCAGCCCTACTGACCTCCTCTCCCTTTGGTGGTCAGGAGCAGACTGGCATCCAGACTGGGCTGGGTGAATGGAATTTTGGTCTGTCCTGGTGAGGGGCCAATAGGAAGGCACTTTGTGCGCCTCCCCATTGGCTGCTTGGCCCTGGATGGACACTCGGAGGGCCCAATCAGGATCCGCTTCGCGGCTCCTGATTGGGCCCTCTGAGTTTTTATCCTGGACAGGGCCTGCCCTAACTCCTCCCCAGGTGGCCTTACTCTTTTATTTAATAGGACCCTGTCCTATTTAAAGATGCTTAAAGAAAGATAAATATCTCTCTCTATTGGACAATCTTGGAGGAATGAAAGATCATTATGTCTATGCTTAAAGAAAGATAAACATCTCTCTCTATTGGACAATCTTGGAGGAATGAAAGATCATCTAAATACAAATTATTTACAAATAATCATGTATAGAGGAAATAATAAGATTGAGATTTAGCTTTTATACAGATGAAAATTAACCTAGGAAAAGGCTCTTGATTAAATTAACAAAATGGTATGTGTTGTTGGTTATTCGTATCAGTGGCTTATTACATTCTATTGTTTTCCCAATGGGAACCCAAAGCGTCTGCGGGAGATTATTAATGAAAATCCAAGAAGGTTGTATTTATTACAGAATTTTTTTTTAGCACTAGAAAGTGCTTCAAAGCAACTTCTGATTTGCAGGGTTTTTTTTTTTTTAAAGAACATCTAGTTGGCAAGAAATATCAATATAATGCTGCTTTGATCTTTTTCTAATGGAACATCTTACTTTTCATAATGGGTTGAGATAACCAACTCTGGAACTTTTTGGAAAACTTCTTACTTGTTTGGAGAGCTATGCAAAGGCATATCAGGTTCCTTTAACCTAACACTGCCCATGCACTGCAGCAGAGACACTATCCCTTTATTCCAGTCCTGAATAGTGACATATTGTTATATTTGCACAGCATAGAAAATAGAATATAGAACTCCTCCAAGCAGAGTTCTAGTCTAAATATACATTTCTAACCCTACAACTCTGGCAACAAAGCTTAGCTTTGATTCACAAATATACTCAGTTAAGTGGATGTTTGGGAATATGTTGGTGACCACACAAAACTGGGGGCTGTGGCTCACTGTATAACATCTGCGAATGTGAAGGACTCACAGACTCTGACAGGTTCTGTGATTTAAAGTAGACGATACTGACTGAGATAAACCAAGTGGTCTGATTCAGCAAAAGAAAACATGGTGTATTCTTGTAACTGGCTTCCAAATGAAATGTAATTTTACGTAACCTATTTCAATCACAAGAATGCTAGAGGTCAACTTTTTCAGGAATAGCAATATCCTGGTTTATCAAAAACCTGGTCTGAACATTACTGATGCATCATCGTGTAAGTATAATGGACAAAGGCCATGCCACTAGTATTAATGAAAATGGATACTCTGTGCATAGGAGGTCCAACATAGCTCCTACATAAACATAAGGGACATGAAATCTCTAGAAGACTGAAATGATGATTACAAGTACCTTATTTTCACCAGAACTTTCACTCAACTTTTGGCTAACTTATAACACACTTGCATTGTGTGTAAAGCTTTACATTTTAGAGAACAGATTTGATGTATTCTAAGATATTAACCATTATTGACAAAGTGTACATCCTTTTAAAAAGTTACAAGTGCAGTCCAATTATGCATTCAGTTTGATATAGCAAATAAATTCTAAATAAATGAGGAATTTATGTTGATTGCACCGTAACTGATGGTGTGGATAAATATCAGTGGCATCTAAATTTGTGTACAAAAAAAGCTGTATCTGAATGTAAACATAACATAAATTCTGAACATAAATTCAGAACATAAATTCTGCAGTAACTTATATGTTAGTACAATTTGTTTTAATGAAATGGAGTGCTGTTCTGTAGCATAAAACTGCTCTGTATTTACTGTTTCTATGCTGTTACCAGAATCAAATTCATGACCATTACATGTTGTTTTATGGAAGCATCTATTTTGACGAAAAGCTCCTCTGGTAGTCGTGCGCTCATGCTCCTGTTATTCTTATCTTTCTGCTGAAAATGAGCAACTGTTTCTGATAACAGCACTAATTATAACTGTTAGCAAGAAATTGTCTTTGTACTTATCTGTGAAATACAACGAACATGTATAAAACGTGTATTAGAGAGAGAAAACACCTTTGACGTTAACCATGTGATCTTTGGGATAAGGTGACCATTCCAGTATTGGCTACACTGAATCAGAAGTTCCACAGCTTAAAATCTTCCTAACAGAAGAAAAGAGTATCAAAGAAAGAATCGCTGTATATGCTATCTAGTCAGGCTTCTTATATATGTTGTGCAGAACTATAGTCTTACAAGGTCCTGAAGGATTACCTGCTTTCCAGTGGCACATTACTGCCAAGGACCCAGCTGTCCTGCAGCTGGACCGACTCGGGTGTGGTTTGCAGCTCGGCGGGCAAAGCAGCCGGCGGGGCCGGACTCTGGTTCCTCCTATTTGTCAGTGAGTTTCTGTTAAGGGAGGTGATAGATGGGTGATGCTGTGCTGAATGCTGCTTGTGAGAAGGTGGCAAATGTTGCAGGGTCGACTGGCCTTGGTTATTTGGAGGTTGCTCTGAGAAGAAAGAAAATTAAAGTTTGTTATACATCATCCTCACCTTTGCTAGAGCTAAGCAGAAACTGAAATGACATCCCATCATCTAATATTTGCATATTATTCTATTAGCTAGCTTCAATGACATTCTTCAAGAGTGAATTTACCCTTGATAGGCAAAGATCTAATTAATATACAACAGATGGTACAACTGTTTTTTTTGTTTTAATTTGTTTCAGGTTTTTTTATTTTTAAAAATCTGGTTTTATTAATACCTACAGAAAACAGTATCTGACAGATCCTCTAACATCCCTTTAGAACTCAGCTTTTTTAAACAAACCAACCCTGAAATTAAATGAGTAATTTCAGTAGAATACAAAGGCTTCTGGAATGCATATAATCCCTATAATTATTTAGTGGAGTTTTTTTTAAAGGTTTATTTAACTGCAATAAATTATTGCAAGCTAGTTGCTAAACAGCAGTAGCCTACTCTAGTTTAGTGCATTTCAAATAAGGCAGATCTGCACTATGATCTGCTAATAGATGCTAAGTATTCTTTAGCAGAAGGTCACTCTGCGAAGCAGATGTTGCTTCATGGATATTTAACAGACTGAATCACATCTGATTACAACGTCAGAAGACTCATATACTTAATGACCGTTACATCCATTAGAACACACACAGAACAGATTTTCCAATTTCACACTATGTGGTATAGCTATGTTTTAGAGCAAGTCACAGGTGATCAGACAATCCTGCCACCATAACAATGGTAAAAATATGTCATGGTTCCCAACAAGAAGTGTATCTACTGTTTTAAAGGCCAGTAACTGATATTGGTATCCACAGAACGATCTACCCTTTTGTAGATAATGTTCTGTTTTCCTACTGTGTGTAAACCACAGATATTAAAGGACATTACAGATCCTGGCTCCTAAGCACATGGTTCCATAATGTGCATTGCATAAATACTTGGAGTTCCGTAGATTTCCTACAAGTGACTTTAGCCACATTATAGAACTTAGGTTGCATCAAACTGCTTCAGCTTTACGGCCCTGAGATGTCAAGCTATATACTTTAGTACTTGCAGGGTTAAAACGAAGGTTTCTCAGACTATGGTACAGAAAAATCTGAACAAAATCATAAGGAGGATGTCTTATCATTCAGGTAGCATACAACTAATCAGCTTTGTCTTTACTGATACCAGTAGGTGTCAATGCACATGATTAAAATCACTGTAGAAAGCTTTAAGGCACATTCACAGCTAGCTACAGGATAATTTAACAGGCTAAAGCCCACAAAGGCTTTTCTTCAAGTCTACTTAAAACTTTATTTGATTTAGATTAGAACTTAATTATCAGCTGGTAGTGAATTAACTTTGGTTATTATATAAAAATACATATAAAAATGATTACTTGCGCAATAGGAAACCCTATCTTCAGACTCCTTCTTTACATAGGATACTAAAATCAACTATTTGAGGAATGGAATAATTTTTTTCACTGTGCTTCTAATACTAAACTTGTTGAACATAGCTCTGAGATATGCATACATATATATCATCTGATGTTTCACCTTTCAGCTTTATCTCCCATTTCAATATCTAAGGTATGGTAAAGACCAATCCACATATTTTTTTTACTTTGTGTTTGGAATAATAGGTCTAAAGATAAGGAGGGTGGACTTTGTGATCAGTGATTTTTGAAGCACAGAACTTTCATCATGTAAAGAAATTTGAATCTACAGAGGAAATCTATTTTGATTTGTTAAAAGGAACCTAAAACACTCATTTTAATAAGGGGGATAAAATGTCCTGCAATCACTTATTCCACCATAACTGAACCATTCAAAAAAGTCATATCCAGCATCCAAAGGCACTATGGTGTCTGTCAGTTCTCTGCAATCCACATGCTTCACAGGACTTGGAGAAAATTTTTGTAGGTCTTGAACAGAGCAGAAAAGAGAGGGAACTACCAAAACATGGAGCTTATTCCAGGCTGGTGTGGCACAGCCATATAGCTTAGCCATAAATATGCAGTTATTTGTTAGGGTGGCCAGGACCCCATCCATTGGTTCTGGGGTAAATTGTCAGGTTCAACCAATTTGGAAATCCCAAATTAAGAAGTAGCTTTGGTAGGTCCTTTCTGAATCTTTGATTACATTGAAGCAATAAGCAAGGCTACCAATATTTCACATTTGACTGTCTTTCAAACAGCTTATTTCCTCCTGTTCCTACTATACAGTAAAACCAGAGGTACTGAAAGTAATGGAGCTGAGTGTAACAGAATTAGTAGACAAAAGTAGCAAGTAGACAAAAGCAATAATCTGGGGGGACAGGAGATATGGCAGTGGGATATAGGGTATTGGAATGAGGGGTCAGTAATACAAGAATGCTTGGAACCCTTCTAACCTTTGTCCCATTCTGAGAGATGCAGGGGGTGAGTCTAAGTGAAATAACATTTATGTTATTTACGTAATGGTCTTCGTGGACCTCGTTGTGAATTGCTACAAGCCGACTCTTAGGGAGTGGTGGTCAAGAAATACAAACATAAATAAAAATAATAAATAAAACGCTTACACTGATGTTGTGAAATGCCAGATCTATCAATGATAAGACCATGTTGCTACAAACCTATTTTGCAGAAAATAACCTGTCCCCCCAGATTATTGCTTTTGTCTACTTGCTACTTTTGTCTACTAATTCTGTTATACTCAGCTCCATTACTTTCAGTACCTCTGGTTTTACTGTATAGTAGGACCTGGAGGGGAAGAGGAAGAGGAAGAAGAGGAAGATGAAGAAGAGTTGGTTTTTATATGCCACTTTTCTCTACCCGAAGGAGTCTCAAAGCAGCTTACAATGACCTTCCCTTTCCCCTCCCCACAACAGGCACCCTGTGAGGTAGGTAAGGCTGAGAGAGCCCTGATATTACTGTTCGATCAGAACTCCTTTCTCCAAGGTCAGGAACAGAGGGTAGCTATTGCAGAAAAGCAATCACACCACTGTCCAGTCCCTTGTGGAGTGCCACAAAGGGCCATTCTCTCCCTGATATTATTCAACATTTATATGTGCCCTCTCACCCAGCTGGTCTGGGGATATTAGCTATGGTGCCACCAGTACGTTGAGTACACTTAGCTCTGTCTGGATACTACGACTTGGATCCCCACTACATTGCAGAACCTATGGCCAATTTATACTGTAATATTTGATCTCTAGGTTTGCAGGAATTCGAAATTTTGGTAAAGTTGAAGTGTACTCATTGAAATACATATAGATGGACAGGCCAATGAAGAAAAATTGCTTTTGAAAACAGAGTAATTTATCTGGATACTATTCATTATAATAAAATAAAGACACAAACTATATTTGAGATAGATTGATGCTTATTTGGAGCACTGTTTTGGTTGAATAATTTCTTCTTTTTGGACTTAAATTAACAGCTTTGCATACTATCAAGTGTCTGAGGGTAACCTTCAATGCCTCCCTTTCAATAGAAGCACAGATCATGAATGCATCATGCATTTTCTATCCATAAAACAGCACTCTTCTGCTGGATGTGGTTTAAGACCATAGCTGTCCTATACAGCCTCCTCCCTCCTCCTTGGCTTCCCCTACATGTTATTTTAGACCATCCCCAGTCTGGTTAACCTGGCAGAAGGTATTTGAGAGTGTGGGAAGGGTACTGGTTTTACTTGTTTTGCTATTATTGTAAAACACTCTGAGCCCACCTGCAGGCAGTGCCAGTAGAAGGAAGGAAGGAAGGAAGGAAGGAAGGAAGGAAGGAAGGAAGGAAGGAAGGAAGGAAGGAAGGAAGGAAGGAAGGAAGGAAGGAAGGAAGGAAGGAAGGAAGGAAGGAAGGAAGGAAGGAAGGAAGGAGAGGCACAGCAGAAAAATAGACTGATTCCAGTATGAGGATTCAGCTGCTCTTTTTTAATGTATGAAATTCTGAGCTTTAATGGATCTATAAGATGCAGGTTTTCTATCACTGAACATGGGAAAAGCTGTATGTCTTGAATTGGTCCCTACTATGCAATTATTACTGCCAGGAGGCAATTCTGGGAATAGAGTATGAGATAAGAATATGGAATAGCCTTGCTTGACAATGACATGGTCCATTTAATGTTAAATTCTGTTTCCAGCAGGGCAATCTCACAAGCAGGGTGTTAAGATGATGATAACATCTGTCCCTACAGAGGTACCACAGCCATAGTCGAAAATAATGCTGTTACACCTGTACTCTGTGAGTGTCTAATCCCCCTTTAGTGCTATCTAAACTAGTTGTCTGCCACTTTTTGTAGCAGCGAGTTTCACCAATTAATTACAATTTGAATTTAAAAAATCTAAATTTTAATCTCTTTTGTCATAAACCAAATGCAAAGCTTTTCAGGATAAGAACAGAAGCATGGCATTCTTGCATAATTAAGTTAGAAAGTGAGGGGACAATTATCTGCATTCATTATCTTCACACCATTCATAAATTTATAAACCTCAACTATGTTGTCCCTTTATCCCTTTAGCTTTTCAAAGTATAGAAGGTGCTCTACTGGGGGCAGGGGTTAAACTTCTCTGGTTTGAATTTTTCTTGGCCATTGCCTGGTGCAGTATTAACATTGGAGTACCTGATTAGAATATGAGAGAAAGAACAAACTGTTGAAAATCCCTTCATTTGATATGGAAAATTCCCAATCAGAATTAAAGTCAATAAATCTAATCATACCTAAGTGAATTATTATATTGAAGGGTTAAGATTGGAACTATCACCCTGGCCAACCAGAAGGGTATTTCTTTCTCGCAGAGCAACTTAGGCCAGATGGTAAAACTGTGCCTGGGGCGGTACCTCTTCCGACTGCAAGTGTGTTTGTCTCTGTGTGTGTAGGTGTCTCATGACTGGCTGACTCACTGTATACCTCTTCCCCAAATCCATACAAAACTAGATTTCAAGAAGTAATGTCTAGCCTTTTCCTTTAAGTCCTTCTGCACTTTGAAGAGGCTAGGTCCAGACTTCATGAACAGTAGATCCAAGTTTTCTGTGAAAATTGAAACTTTTGCCTTTATGCAGGAAAAGTGTACATTCGGCTAACTTAAAAGAGAGACTGCTATTCAAATGGAAAGAGAGGATGGTCTCACGAAGGTGATGACAATATGACATCAGATGACGCAAACAAGAGCAGCAAAAGGGCTTGCTTGATTTCCAGCTATGCACAATACCAACTAAGAGGACAGAAGCATGACGGCATGGCTTTACTCTGGCACCAAGAGTCTGGAAATACCTCAGGCTTTTCTGACCAAACAAGCTGTACATTATATTAACTGGGATCTATTCCAGTTTTTTTTTTTTTTTTTTAAAGCAAGAAGGTAGGGTGGTCAAATCTCATCAATTTCAAGCTTCTTGAGGGAACTTTATTATTTTTTTTTGTCCAAGTGTTTTAATATAGCTTTAAGTTTAATATTCTAGGGTCGCCATCCTTCAACTCTATTTCTCTATTTTTGGTAGTCATCAAGTTGGGGCTACCATTATTTCCTTGCAGAGAAGAGGTAGCAGTATTAGACAGCCGGCAACTTCAAAGTAAGCAGTTTTATGATTGAGCTTAAGGTGGCCAATTACTGCGTCTTTCATAACTATGTGGCAGATGAATGTTCGGAAGGTGCAGTTTCTCCTGTCACATTGCTGCCATGATGGGAGAAGCCACACCTGTCAAGCTCATCTCTTCCTTGCAAGCTATTAAAGGCACCAGGACACCCTTCAAAGCCAGGTGTTGGCAATCCTAATTGATACATGTGGAGGAGGATTCTTTTTCGTCTTAGCAAAATGTCAGTCAGCTTGTGAGTAATTTCTGATGGGGCTGCAGCCAAATGCCAGCTCTCTGGCTGACAGCTCCATTTTGATGCTAAGTCAAAGAGAAAAGAAAGAAGACATCCAGCCTGAAGGATATAAAGACAACACCTACAACAAATGTTTTAGGAGAAGGCACAGATAGAATGGAAAGAAGGAATGCAGATGCATGCACTTACTTAATTTTTATAACACTGGAAAGGTACAGTTTTCTAACTATGGCATTGTGAAAAAAACAGCATATCATGCAACAGCTACATAGTGTGAGTTGAGCAAAATTAAAATTCTGGATAAGAGAATTAGATGGCTATGTGAAAAAAACTGGCTGGATGTATCCAACCTAAAGTGTTTTAGATTTTTTTTTTTTACAAATCTGTTTTCATTGTAGAAACTGAATTAACACTAAATCCTAACTAGATTTAAAGGTAAAAGGTAAAGGTATCCCCTGTGCAAGCACTGAGTCATGTCTGACCCTTGGTCAGGTGACGCCCTCTAGCGTTTTCATGGCAGACTCAATACAGGGTGGTTTGCCAGTGCCTTCCCCAGTCATTACCGTTTTACCCTCCAGCAAGCTGGGTAGTCATTTTACCGACCTCGGAAGGATGGAAGTCTTAGTCAACCTTGAGCCGGCTGCTGGGATCAAACTCCCAACCTCATGGACAAGACAGCTTCAGACAGCATTTCTGCCACTTACCACTCTGCTCCACAAGGGGCTCTAATTAGACTTACACTCTTCTAAATGTATTGAAGTCAGTGAGCTTAGAAGGGTGTAACTCAATTTAGGATTTCATTGTAAATAAATGAATTCAATCACTTCTTAGCTTGCAACCCAGTTGGACATTCAAGTTATCTAAAATTGGATACAAAATCAATAAATTCCAGGACGCTTCTTACTGTTCAGATGCAACAGATCATAAAGTAACTGTAATTATAAAAGAGTAGGCATATAAAACCACTGATAATATCTTGTGACTTCATTGGACTTAGATTGGGGTAACTCTGCTTAAGATTCCCAAGCAATTACCTTAGAGGCTTTCCATTCTTTTTCATACAGTAAAGATGTAATTTTCCATTGCAGAAAAAGTAGTATTTCTTCTGCAAGAATTTATATTCCCACACTCAAACGACAATTTCCCCTTCCATCTACTACATTCATAGAAATTATGAGTATTATAGGGAATGTCCTTACACACATGCTTCATAGGCATAAAAAGAATACAGCCTATCACATTATTAAAAACAAACAATACAACTCCATTGCATGTTGTGACAGTAAAAAGCTTAGGATCCCATCCAGTCAGAGCTAACTAAATTTAAGTCATGTGTATGTATCTCACAAGGCTTTTAGACCCTCACTGGCATAAGAAGCAGATGGAGATGGTAATAGGAAAACCTATCAACTCAAAAGTTGACAGATCAAATTAAACAAAAGTGTATTGATACAAGCAACTTGAACATATTTAAATGCAGCTCAGTGACTGCCACAATCAATCTGCCTGGATTACTAGTTTAACAACTGTACAAATGTATATACATTTATGTGCATATACATAGTAGATGAATAAAACTGTGTCAAGAAGAAATATCTATCTGTTGAATTAGGCAAACAGCTAGCACTACAGGAATTTGAGGCTATGCCTGTCCAGTGTACTTCCAGTTGAACAAAGAGCTCTCCCTGTAATTTACTCCTCCAAGATTACCATTTCGTGCAACACAATTAACTTTTATTAAGCTATTTTACTCCATCCACTATTTGATAGAGAAAAAAAGCTTATTTTATTTATTTTAGAAGAAGAACATCAAGAAAGTCATTTGGGGAGGAAAAAAAGGAGTGGAACTACTGGACAATTCTGTCCTAAAGCACAGGAGAAAAAGCAAAAGTTGGTGTGGAGTGTTATTCTGAGCCAGAAACATGGGCCAATAAGTGGAGCAAATCCAGCCCGACTGTTCCTACTGCTTCTGATCATTTGTCAAGCAAGAAGATGTGGTTTCTAGTGTTACCCAGAAAGTCCACCAGACTGCTTCTCTCCCCTCTTCACATATGTGAATCAACTCTCACACTCAATGGAACTGTAGACACAAGCAGAAGCCAAAAAAAGGCTTTAAAATGTCACCTTCCTCTTGAGTAAATACAGTACATCATCTTACCCTTAGTGGTTCGAATTTACTAGAGACTGCTCTGTTTCCCTGCTATTTGCCCCTGGTAAATCAATGCCTTATACAAATCCCAATTTTATGGATACCTATTTGACCAAGTAACACAGTGCTCTGATTCAACAGAAGGGTTAACCCACATGGCTTTTGGGGGTTATGTGGAAGCAGGAATAGATATCTATTTTTATCTGAAATGGCCATCTTTCCTCACTTCTGTCACTTCATACCCTTGCAGAGCAGGGCTGGCAGAAATCCTTGAATTTTTGGGATATACTTCCCACATCCTGCTCATTAACACAGAAGTTAGCTATTCTTTCATAGCATCTTCAATCAATGCTCTTCCCTCTCTATAGCCCCTACCTTCACTGGTAAACTGGCAAGTCACACAGAGGCTTTCTGTGAAATACTTCCATGTCCTAACAACAAGACTTACCAAGATTTCTGGAACAAGCTAAACTTTACATTTTTACTGGCCTGAATTTCAAAGGCAGCAATAAGAGGGAAGTCTTAACAAGTGGTGTTTTTTTTTTAATACAGCTGCTTCACATAGGGATCTCAACACTGTGAAGAACAAGCAAAGAAAGATACAAACAAAAATAACAAAAACAGAAGAGAGAACAGATCTGGTTAAAAATGCTACTTCAGCACACACCCAGAGCAAGCTGATGCAGGAGCATTTCCATAGGAGCATAATTTGGTGCACTGCTTCTCATTTGGCAAAAATGGTAATAAGGTATTAATTTCATTTGTTTGAGCTTTCAGGGTGAAACATAATATATTTGTCAATTAATCATATGAAAGTAGACAGTCACTTCTTTTCAGATTCCAGGACCCCCCTGAAGTTGGCTGGCTACATACACAATGAGCTAGGCTTAAAAAGGCATAAGGTATACTTGACATACCTTGTCTTGTGTATATGTGAGACAGATTTCTAGAACATTTAAGCAAGAGAATCATGTGCATAATTTACATGATCAACAATTAAATGGACATTAAAATTTATTTTGAACAAAACTTTATTATACTCAATTCTACTTTCAGCTTTCATCAGTTAGCTTCAGTCATGGGTCAGTGAATTGAAAAAGCCTACCATAATTAAAGTAGACTCTCCACAATGAAAACTAGGTAGACAGAGGAAGTGAAATTCTGTTGATTCTCCGAGACATCTCAGTGATTTTTCATATCATCAATTGTGGTATCCTTCTGGACCATCTATTTGAGTTGGGATTCAGAAGCACCATTCTGCAGTGGTTCCGGTCCTACCTAAATGGTAAATTCCCAAAGGTGAAGCTGGAGCTGGGGGACTGCTGTCCTATCCCTCCAGGGCCATCATTGGCTATTTTGGGAGTGGGTTGACATGACCATAATATGTTCATATCACCTGATAACTGTTTAACAAATTTTTTTAATATATTAAAAATTAATAACTCCCACCCACTCAGAAACCCTTCCAGGGCCCT
Source organism: Paroedura picta (assembly GCF_049243985.1). Taxonomy (NCBI): domain Eukaryota; kingdom Metazoa; phylum Chordata; class Lepidosauria; order Squamata; family Gekkonidae; genus Paroedura; species Paroedura picta. The sequence goes on from NC_135378.1 coordinate 37,849,109, forward strand.
CAAGAAACTCCAAGGTTTCCTGAAACCCTGGCTGAGAAAGCCCGAACTAGGCTGTTCAGCCAATTCCAGAGAGCCTGTAGAAACCCCAGACCAGTACCTGGGGGCAGTTTTAGCATAGATCTGGGTTAATAAACTGAAGCTCAATCCTGAAAAACTGAAGTTCTGCTGGTGGACGGAACTTGGATCTAAGGTAACACCTTTTGTACTCCCCTTGAATAAACTGGTTCATAATCTGGGTGTCCTTTGGGACCCAGGCCTATTACTTGGACCCAGGCATGTGATAGCATCTTTGATTGGTTAGCCAGCTGCTGCCTTTCCTGGGCAGATAATATCTGGGCACTGTGGTGCATGTTCAGGTTACATCTAGCTGAGATTACAGCAATGCAATCTACTTTGGGCTGCCCTTGAGAAGTGTTTTGAAACTTCAGCTGGTACAGAATGCTACAGCCAGGACATTGACTGGGGTGAGCTAAAGCAGTCATTACACTGATTGAAGTGAGTATCATTCCAGTATTGGCCTATTTACATTGGCTTCCAATTTGTTTCTCGGCACAATTCAAAGTACTGGCATTGACTGCTATTTGGGATCAACATATCTGAAGGACTGATTACTCCCTTATGAACCTGTCCAAGCACTACAGTCATCTTCAGAGGTCCTGCTTTGGGTGCCCTTGCCTTTTAATCCTGGCAGGTGGAAAAACAGTTGAGGGCCTTCTTGGTAATGGCACTAAAGCTATAGTACTTTCTCTGGAAGAGATTTGTCTGTCTTCTTATTTTGTCATCTTCTGCCAGGGGGTGAATATTCTTTTTGCTTTCCCTCAATGGTCCCTCCTTCCTAGTTAATCTTTTAATTATCATTTTATGTTTTATATATGTAGTTTAACTCTGCTTTGTAACTCTTTTAATTATTTGGGAGGTGTTTAAAGGGTTTTAAAATGTGTTTTTTTCCATATTTTTTAATTGTTATATGCCTTGTTGGAACCACTGTAAAGGGCAGAAAGGCCTGTTAATTTTTTTGTAAATTAACAAATGTAAGTAAATAAAAAAATAACCAATAACCCTACTGTCTTCTGGTATGAGAATAAGTATAGATGCCAGTGCATATATTGCAAATGTGTGTATTAGTTTGAAGGACAGAGAGGGGAAAAACTTAGCAACTTTAGCTTTTTTTCTGTAGGATGTTTGATTCTTTGGTTTATTAGTTTTAGGTAGAGTTTTGCTATATTGTACAATTTTTCGACTGTGAACTGCCTAAAGGGCTTTTGAAATTGAGTTGAGATAGAAATCTGAAAATAAATGAATAAATTGTCTCAGAATAGACTTATTCTATCCATTTGAGAAGTAGGAGATCAAACAGAAGAAACTTCTGTTTTGCTCAATTTTAAATTCACCAGAAATAAAGGAAAACGCTTCACCTTCTTATCTTTTCCTTCCACAAGACTGCAAGGAACTATTAATTTGGGTTGTCTTTTTAAAAGTACACGGTAGTTACAAATAACATCTTGCTCTCCTATTCCAAGTGTCAGGATCAATGCAGGAGCCAGTTATTTATTAAGAACACTAGCACTCTGTATTTTTATTAAATAACTAGGGAATAAAACCCATTTATAAAAATGGGCAGAGGTTGGGCATAGTGAGAATGGGCTTTGGAGCGCGTTGGAAGGAGGCGGCGGCGTAGTATTGGGCGGCAGGCAGTCGTGCAAATGGAGGTAGCGGCGCAGGGTGGGCTGGGGGGACGGGGCGAGTCATCGGGAGGCGAAGGACGCATGCTTGGGGATCCGGGCATGCGTGCAGGAGCGTGGGAGCAGAGTGCTTGGGGTGCGGAAGTGCGTTGCGCTCGGCAACCAGGCATGGGCGTGAGTCCGCGCATGCCCAGTTAATTCCAGGGCTGGTGGAGCAGGCGGGCAGAGCAGGGCGGCTGGGGCCAGCGTCGGCGAAATGGGAAGGAAGGGGCTGGGCTGTGGAGGCCCGGGGAAGGTGAGCGTGGTGGCGGCGAGGTTGGATTGGCGTAGGAAAGGGGTGGTGGGGAAGGCCGGGGACAGGAGCTGTGGCGGCTAGTTGTTTGGGCCTCATGTTGGGGTGGGAAGGGGTCTGGGTAGTGTGTGGGGGGGGGTGATCGGTCAGCAGCAGGGTGGGTGATTGTGTGGTTGGGGGGGTGCTGGAAGCATGGGAAGTGTTGGCGGGACGGGAAGGGGTCTGGGGAGGGTGGGAGGGTGATTGGATGGTGTGGGCGCGGGTGAGTGTGTGTGTGTGCGTGAAGCGTGGGAAGTGGCGGCGGGGTGCAGGGAGGGTGGGGGGGTTAGCGGGCGGCATGCAGGTGGGTGAGTGTGTGCAGTTGTTTTAAGGGGGAATCGGCGGGGATGCGGGAAGGGGTGTGTGGATGGAGGAGAGCAGTTTTCGCGTCGCGGGCCTGTAGTATGGGTAGGGGTGGGTGGGAAAGGAGGCGGGAGGCCGCGTCTTCGACACGGCATCCCGGCTCCTTTCCTGAGGGCAATGGGAAGGCAGGAGGACTCCCCGTGAGCAAAGGCAGTGTGTCCTTCGGCATGGCGAGTCCCCTGACGGGCGAGGCTGGGGCAAGTGGCTACTGGGGAGGCGCGCTTTGCGCGCCTCCCCAGTGGCCGCTTGGCTCTTGAGTGGCACTCGGAGGGGCGAATCAGGAGCCGCTTTGTGGCTCCTGATTCACCCCTCTGAGTTTTTATCACGGACAGAGCCCGCCCTAACTCCTCCCTAATAGCCCTTAGGGCTTTTATTTAATCCGCTCCGCAGGAGCGGTTAAAGATTTCCCCTGAGGAGTAAGTAACAATGTATAAAAAGTCACCAACAAAATAATAAAACAATAAATTTAAAATGTGAAAACAATCAGCAACTCAAACAATAAAACAACTGAATTGTAGCATCAGAAAAATGGAGGAGACCTCATGGGGGCACTCACCAGATAATCTGCTAGTCAGAGCCTCACTTTTGAGTGTTATGTACCTGATGTTGGAGACTTAGGAAAGAAGATGGATTTTGTTGGTGCCCCACCCAGCCAACTGCATCCTTGCCTAAGAGGCAATCTTGAACCTGGCATTGTGGACTCAGAGGCTTGCTGGTCTTGGGGATTCCAATATTCATGCTAAGGCTATCCTTTCTGGCGCACCAAGGACTTCATGTCCATCATGACAACTACATGACTGTCTCAAAATATTCTGGAACATCTGCATACAGCAGGTAATACATTTTATTTGGTTACCTTTGGAGATAAGGTACATGGATTGGTAATGGGGGAATCTCCACTCTGCCCTTGTAATGGACTGACCATTAGTTGATGACATTTATTTTCACAGACACTCAAACCCCTTCAAGGGTAGGAGGACAATTAGGATGCCTCTTCCCCTATTCTGTTGCTACAGACTGACTAACATCGCCTTCTGAATTCTTAACTACTGTCTCCCTTTGGGTTGATGACTGAAGCAAGGAACAGAAAATCTTGAACAGTTTATAATTTCTCAGTCACCATTACGTTAAATCTTTTTGATGTTGTTGTAATCCTGTCTCAGCACTTTCTGCTTTAAGAAATCATTTCAACTCTTCACTGTCTTCTGCAAGTAATATGCTGTTGTATTTATATCTGATACTAGAAACATTCCTTTCAACAGTTTTCACTCCACTTTTATCAAAATCTACTCCAGCTTTCCTTATGATCCGAAAAGTGGTGCCCATTGACACCCTTCCTGGTGTTCATCAAATGTTTGTTGAAAGTGGGGGGTGGGGTGGGCCACCAACTATACAGATTTTTTAAAATGCTGCTTTATAATACAAGGATCTTTACTGAAGGCAGGCTGCAGCAGCCATTTTGTAGCTTTAAAATTTTGAGCATCACTTCACTTGCATGTTAATGTGATCATCTAACATTAGCTTCAGTCTTTGATGTACCCTTTTCCAGAACTGGAATGCAGGTTGAGCATTGACAATTGGAGGACCATTTTTTGTTCTCCATATTCTTGCATTTCCATGTCAAGATTTTGATGGATTCCATTTCTGTGGCTTGGAATAGCTCTACTGATATCCCATCTACTCCTTGTGATTTGCTTCTCCCAAGTGTTTTGAGTAAAGCTTTCACTTCATTTTTAAATGTTCAGGTTCGTCTTCATGAGGTTCTTCTATGAAAGAATCTGTCATCTTTTCATCTCTTATGTATAGTTCTTCACTATCTTGTTCCCATCTTTTCGATTTTCTTTCTTCCTATACAATATTACAAATGGTTCCAACTTAAGCAGGTGTTTCTCATTACATCTATTGTGCAATACAAAACTTGTAGCCTAGCTAAGTTTTCTCTGGTCCACCTTGATTAAGCAGCTACTGTCAACTGGTCAAAAGAAAGGGCTAGCCAAGTTAGAAATTGGAAAGATTGTTCCCTAAATGTTAAAGTCTTCTCTGGCTCTACTGAAAAGTATCCCCACACATGCTGTTCAGCTCTTCCGGTCTGTCTCATACTTATCCTAATCTGCTTTCTTCTAATTGCTGTTATTTGCTTTTCTTATGGGATTCTGAAAGGTCACTAGTAAATGAGTCTGTGAAGAATTCTTCTAACCACTTTTTAGCTGCTGATCAGCAGGAGTTTTCACCTTCCCTGTAGCAAATTGTTCTCATCACTTTGCAATAATCATATCACTTGAAATGAATTCAGTGGGTTTTCCCCTGGTTCTGTATTCTTCTGTGTCTCCAGGTCAGTGCTTTTATCTCTATCAGTTGCTGCAACAGTCCTTGCAACTATTAAGATAAAAATATTTCCTGGAAGCTGTGACAATATAGTTGTGGCCTTTTCTCCCCCTTGGGCTGAACAAGCTATCTCATTTCCACCCCTACTCCTACCTTTGCTCTGCTGACATGACTTAGCCCTTCTTTCTTGTACCTTTTCATTGCTTTATCTCTCACCTTGGTTTCTGCAATATTGATGGGTTTGCGTTTTCACATCTCGGTCATCTCCCTGGCAAAATTATTCTTCTGCCTTACTATTTAAAGCGTATGACACCTTCCCTGGAATCACTATACTGAATGCCTATCCTCTTCTACAATAGTAATAAACTCCTTGTCCACATACTTAACTGTACTCTTTTCTATCTGCCCTTGCATTTTTATACATTTCCTGCCAACTTTCTTCCTCTATGATTATCACCTTCAGTGACCTCAAGCTATTCATATTGCACCATCAATATGTAAGGTGCTCTGCAGAGAGTCCCTGCCGTGAGGATTTTACAGTATAAAACTTAATACAAAGATGGCAGCAAAAGGAAGTGAAGGAGATGGAAGACAGGGTAGCAAATATGCCTTTGTTTCAGTACCATGTCCTTTGGCTTGGGGATTTGGTTGGGGATTTGGTAGGGGATGACCTATCCTCATGCCTGGAATTTTCTCCCAGAATAATACATGGCACTAACCTCTTTTTCTCTTATTTAAATCCCAGCTCAAAACTTACTACACCCATAAAGCCTTTGTTTAGACCAGGTGTAGTCAACCTGTGGTCCTCCAGGTGTTCTTGGACTACAATTCCCATGAGCCCCTGCCAGCAAACATTGGCAGGGGCTCATGGGAATTGTAGTCCACGAACATCTGGAGGACTACAGGTTGTGACTACCCCTGGTTTAGACTTCACTAACTAATGGTGATCTCACAAGGTTTTCAAGGCAAGAGGTGTTCCATGGTGGTATGTCACTCCCTGCCTCTGTGTAGCAACCCTGGATTTCCTTGGTTGTCTTCCAAAGTAGTAGGGAGGGCTGATCCTGCTTAGGTATGGGTCACTGTATCTACTTCCTACTTTATTCTTTCCTGTGTTGTTCCCAACCACCATTTTGATCCACCGCTTCTTGTGAGAGAAATCTTCCCTTTGCTTAGTGAACTTTGTAATCACAGTGTATACTAAATCAATATTCAATATGCAAATAAGGGCACAATGCAACCAGCATTAAGCACTCGTAAGAACCAACAGTTTCAACAAAAGAGTCAGACATGGGCTTATGTGTCACTCACTGAAACCAGTGGGGTGCAAAAGTACTTAACTTGGGCTGTCCAAAACAAATTAACCATGTCAAAAGTATCAGAGACATTATCTGCCCTGAGTCTTTTTGAGAAAGGGTAGAATAAAAGTCAAAAAATACATACATACATACATACATACATACATACATACACACACACACACACACACACACACACACACACACACACACACACACACACACATATAGTGTCTTGTTTTTCAACTACAAAGGAAACACATAAAGTTATTAAATGATATATTTGGTTGTATTATAGTGCTTTCAAATGTTTTATTGAAAGCAAGGGTGGACAATGAGGAAGTAAATGAGAGGAAAGTCAAGGTAGAAATTAAAGTCTCCAAAATAGCTAGAATTTTGTTTACTAGCTTTATTGTTATTTAATAACATTAAATTCTGAATTAGTTCAGATGAATTCAGATATTTTAAAGCATACAGGGGGGAGCAGAAGCAATCCTGGTCACAGATCTACATTGTTTATCTATTGGCTATTAAGTTTGTTAAATCCCACAGCCAGCCTTCCAATTTCACATAAGAGGTTCTGGGCTTCAGATTAATGTGTCTTCTACTTTAACAGCATCATGCATTCAGTAATTCTCAAGCCAAAGTAAACTTAAAATGGCAAGGTAATTAAAACAAATTCTGCCTTCCAGATCGAATCTATCTCAATGGAAGCAACTTAGCCCATTTTAAACAATGAGACCACCTTCACGTCCCTATGTAATTGCATTGCCTATTATCTGGAAACCATGAAGGAAGATTAAAGTTGAAGTCTGTATGTTTGCACACCAGTTTGAGTTGCGGCAAAGGGCAAGGGGCGACAAATAGTTATATCTTGGCTTATGAACCTCAGGAAATGGATTTGAAGGAAGAACATTTTGCCCAAGACTTCCATGAAAAAGGCTGACAATGTGAAATACCCAGTGTTTCAGATTTTTTATCTGAAAACTTCCTTTCTAAAGACTGAGAGGGAAATTGAAAGCAGGCTATTATGCTCACTGCTAATTACACTTTCATTGGTCAGTGTCTTTTACTGGCTTAGAACTCTCAGGTGGTGATTTTTCAGTAGGTAAATTTTAAGTTATGTATGAAGCTAAGGCACATGCCTGATCTAAGCACAAACATGTGTAGCTTGGATCTGCAATATTAAACTTTCCTTTTTACTGTGACTCTTTTAGTCCAAGGGCAGAGACTGCCAGAATAGATGAAAGACAGAAATATCACAACTCATGACTATCCTCTTTGATTTAAGAATCAAACTAGATGAGACAAGTGCAAAAATCCAAAATGTATGGAGTCTAGGACATCTCCTCTAGAGGGTACACAGGCAACTGTTTCAGTGTGCAGTATGAAGTCTCATTTATAGTGTCATTAGAATTAACAGATACTGCACTCTAAGTCCCCTGAAGTTTCCTCCTTACAATCACACTACTATACAAAGGTCTGCATACCTCATGAAAGGTGTTGTTGTTTGTTGTTATGTGCGAAGTCGTGTCCGACCCATCGCGACCCCATGGACAATGATCCTCCAGGCCTTCCTGTCCTCTACCATTCCCCGGAGTCCATTTTAAAGGTAGATAAAAGGTAGATAAATTAATTAACTTATTCTTCCTGTCTCTTGCACATGTCTCCAGTATGAAGTAGAACATTTCAAATTTTATATTAAAGAGCAGTCAAATTCCATTTTGTGTTTTGTAAGAGAGTCTCTATTTTTAAAAAATTATGTCAAACAGCACAAACCAGCGATAAAGCTTTGCAAGGACCCCATTCAACCAATAAACTGAGGGCACTGGTTCATAGGAAAGGGAGGACAAAAAAATTGCATGCTAGATTGGAGACCATTCCTGAAGACTAAGGAAAGCATACAAATGTTTAACTGAAAATGGAAAAAATGAAGCAAATCTTTATTGAAAACATCCTTTGTCACACTGGTCTTGTTGCCTCTGTTAGCAGTTCTAGACCTTAGAAAGAAAAGAAAATTCCTTTCTCTCCTATTTGTCATTGTAATCCTAAGATGGCCACAAATAATAAGACACCATAAAAAAGTACAGCAACATCTTAAAAACTAACCAAATTTGTGGCAGGATATGAGCTTTCTTGAGTTACTGCTTACGAAAACTTCTACCCTGCCATGAATTTTGTTCGTTTTTAAGGTGCTACTGGCCTCTTGTTCTTTTCCACTGCTTCAGACAGTCTAACACAGCCACCAATCTTGATTAATTAAATTAGATTATTTTTTAAAAAATCATAACTAGTATGCAGCACAGAGAAAATATAATTTTATATTTCTCATTTCATCAGAATCTTCCCTGACACTGTAGTCATAAAATTACCAACTTTTGTTGTGTGCCACTCTGTTTTCACTGTTTTTAAAGTGACTATCTTTGAAAAAGTTTATTAATTGAAGACTGGAATATGAAGGAAAGAAGCCTAAAAATCGATAGAAAATTAGCCTGAGTAGATTGTCACAAAGAGTCAGGGAAAATTACATAGATCAAAAAAATAGAAGTATGATGTTGCAGGAGTAAAATATAAATGTATTTCAGGTTCAGTTTCTTTAAATGTATCCTTACTAGTCAGAAATGTGTCACTTAATGTTCCCAAGAAACAGAAACCAAGGATAGATGTTTAAAACAATAACTAATTCTGTAATATCTATACCTTATAGAAGAGTAGTTACCACTTTCTGCTTTATACAAATGTCTTTGTTGTGAGACAAACATAACAACACCTAAAACTCTTGTAATTAATGAAATACTTTCCAAAGTTTTATACCCACATTCTAAATCCCAGTCTGAGTAACAATGAATCAAGTAAATTGGCCCTTTTGCTCCTAACCAGGCTGCTAATCGGCAAGATATATTATTCTACCTAAAAATCAGTAAATACAAAGAAGTGAGTAAGATCTGTGACAGCCAAGAAAAAAGAAAAAGACAGAAGAAGAAAGATCCAGCGGAATATTTCCACTGATTTCTCCCATTCCAGATCAAGTCTTCCCTCCTGCTGTTCTTGGGGGGTCCTGGCCTATAGAAGCACCATATCATGGGACAGCTAGGCTGCCATGGGAAGGGGAAGTGATGCCTTCATCCATCATAGAGTCTTTTGTGAGATTCAAGCCAATGTTTCCTCTCTAGAAGACAGTTTGTCACCAGATGGACCGGAATACTTAAACTAGTAGGAACTAGGGTTGGGCGCTTCAGATGGCGAAGCGCCCAACCTTAGTAGGAACTCCACAATTTTGATAAACATTTCCATTAAAATGTTCCATGTATAAAAGCCAAGGGCAAAAAGGATGATCCCCTGGGTACATAAGCAGCAAATATATTATGATGTGTTTCAAGTGTCTTTGACATTTTTTCTGAGAAATATATGTTATGGAATGCATATACAACACCAAAAGGAACCCAGAAGTACAAATACTGTTTGGTACTACAGCATGAAGCTTAGATGTACTTCTGTTTAGATTTGCACTGACAGAAATAGAATGTATTTCTATAAGGAGGTGCAAGTCAGGCCTGCTGAGAGTAAATGAAACTATCTGAGTTATCTTTGCCCCCCTTGGGGTGAAATAGTCTAGAAACAACCAAGAGGATATGCAGCACATTTAACTTCCTTTTCTTAATTCCTGTGGGATTCTCACTCAGACTCAGGACCAATATATTTGTCTTTATACAGGACTCTTACGGAGATTAAGATGTGTGAATTTCATTTCAAACTGCAAAGTCTCAGAGGGAGTAACGTTTGTTGCCACAATAATACACAGTACTTTCGCCATAAACAAAGATCCCTTATTAAATAGTTTGATTAAATAGGTAAGATATATTTTTAAAACATGAGTGCAGAAGAATCTAATTACAATTCTATTAGACATCAGACTGAAAAATTAACTCAAATTTCAGTCATTCTATTGGAAATTATAGACTTTGAAAATTAGTGTGTTTGAAATTTATGGGTTTAAGTAGTGTTCTCCTATTTTATATTTGTAACAACCCTAAGAGATAAGTCAGGCTGAGAAAGTGTAACTGGTCCAAGTTCACCCACCAAATTTATGTGGCAGAGTCAGGAATCATACCTGGGGCTTCCCAATTCTGGTTTACCCACACCACCACACGGGCTCTGAACAGTAACCCCACCCCTTGGCAATTTTCCAGGAAACATGCAGAGCCATATGAACCTTTTAATACAATTATGGCATTTTCATTATCTTAAGACATTTCAACCAGCTGGGACAAACTGCTAATATTTTACATGAACAGGATGATTTCCAATCACGTTGTGATATCTCTCAAATGCTATGACTAATGTTTACTTTCATTAATTAATTCACCTTTAGGAGATATTTACTGGTCAGTAAAACCAAGGGCTAGCAATAATATTTAATTATAAATGAAATAAAATTATACATCACATAGCTATCCTCAACCTTTTAAAAGGCACAAGCCATGCTTTATAGACTTTATATCTGCAATAGATAGTTATTAGAGCCTTCATAAACCTTGTGAATAACTATGAAAATTACTAGCCCACATTTTAACAGCCCACTAGACTTATCTTTCAAGCCATTAATAGGTAAATCATACAGATAAATGTCTCATACTACGCAGATCTATAATGTTCTAATTCTACAATGGATTTAGACAGTTCTACCTCCGTTTATAGGGTTGCCAGGTTCCCCCTGGCCCCTAGCAGGGGATGGGGGTTAGAACTGCCAGATCCCAGTTGGGAAACTCCTGGAAATTTGGGAATGGAGCTTGGGGAGGGCAAGGCCCCCAGTGGGGTACGATGCCATAATGTCTACCCTCCAACCATCCATTTTCTTCAGGGGAACTGATATCTGTAGTCTGCAGGTGAGTTGTAATTCCAACAGACCCTCCCAGGTCTCACCTGGAGGCTGCCATCCCCTATCTATTTATGATTATACTATAACTTCTAATATGCAGCAACATCCTCTCTGGATCACTTCAGAGCTGTTAGTGCTTCATAAGCTATTAGTGCCAATACTATGGAAGTTCAAAATGGGGAATCTATAGCTGTTTATTCAAGCATTTCATCATTCCCTTTGAGACTATTACAAGCCAAGTATACAACTCGGGTGTTCAAGCTGCCCTACTTTTTTGAGCTTAGAGTCAAGCAATCCTTCTTGCTCAATGAATTGGGTGTCAAGGCATTTGAACAACAATTTGTATACATCCCTGTGATTGAAGAGCACCATCACCATTCCTTTTGTAAAAGAGAGTGTGTTTACGAAATACAGTGTCCAACAGGAAGGGATGAAGCACCAACAAATCATATTATCATTCTGAGGTTTCATAAAAACTTTTTGAGACATTTTGAATGCCTCTTGATAACTTTCATTACATACAAGAGTTTGCATCTTTGGAGAGGATTGTTTCAGCCAGTGGCAGTGTTGACATCTATCTATGCTGAAAAGGACTAGGCTGATAATGTGAGCATAGCCCATCAGTACAGAAAAGTTTCCCCAAGTGAGGCAAATATCAAATCCTGGGGACATTTCAGGCTAGGAAAATATCAATGGGGAGAAGAGTGAGCCCCTTTGTCTCACAGGCTACAGTCCTTATCTGAACTGGACATGCCTATTCCTGGTAATTGAGTTCCGAGAATGGAATTTCCTGTACATTTCAAACTGAAAGGACTAGGACAGATATATGGGAACACAGAGACTTAGTTGGGTGTGAATTGATTAATCTGCATCAAGAGATGGTTAATTGGAACTTGTCATATGTGGCTGAAACAAAACTGTGGCTGCATTTTAATGTAAAAAGCCAATTCGCTCTCAGTTCACTGAAAGATGGAGTTACATAAAGGAACCAAAATAAACTGGTGAACTGAGGGCATCTGGAGAACTGAAATGTCATTTAGGCCGGGAGTCACAATCCTACCATAGAACAAAGTTTGTTCTTTTGCTTCTTTGGGTAGTAAAAAGTTCCAGCTCTTCAAGACATATTCTTTGTAACAACACAGCTACCTGCCTGAATACTACTATGTATGTGTGTACTTGTGCAATCCATCTCTCTTTCACAGACACTAATTATAAAAAGTGAAAGCATTTGGCTTTTAAAATTATGCTAAAAATGTAATTGGTATTATGTAGAGACTTTTTGGAAAGATCATATAGGATGAAAAGGTAATAGGCCCACACAAGATGAAATAGCTATCCTAAGGCACATCTATTTTCAGAAAATCACCTATTTCTATTCCATAAAGAGGTTTAACAAACGAAATTGAGGCAAAAGAGACACAAGGCATCTGCAAGAAAATAAAAAAGGTGGTAGTGCTGGGGAGAAAACAACACAATGAAAGAAGATACCAATATATTCTGTACCAAGAAAGAAAACAGAACAAAAAGTCTTTTTAGAAAGAAATACAAGAAAACGAAAGAACAAAAGAGACTGTAGTAGGAGAGGAGAGACGATAACACAAATACAGCGTTATGTACAAATGACATGTATACTTATGGCACAACATAATACATTGATCTGGGTCAAGCAACTGGCCAGAACTGATTGTTTTAATCATTTATTTTACTGCTTATTTAATCCTTTGGCATCAGCTTCTTAGGCAGCAACAGAAAATGACTAGAGGGAAGAAGTGAAGCACATCCTTTTCAGGATGTGATCAGAGGTGACCGTAACATGAAGCTACAGAGGGAAAGTCTGAGATTTGTTTGGGTTGAGCTAGAAATGGGACATAATACCTTCCTGGCAGACTGCATGAGTTTCACATCAGACTTGACATTTGACAGCACTGAGAAAATAATCATTTGTAGGCCAGCATGAGAGCATTATCTAGCAAACTGTGCCTCAGAGCAAACTCCATTTAACTTGATGTTGTGAGAGAACTCTGGATGACGTATACAACAGCAGCATTCAATTGACTCAGTCTAAAGCATCTAAATGTTAATGTAGGCTTGGAATAAAGTATATATTTTATGATAAAACTGCACAGGACAGAGCAGAACGAAGTATATGACATAAATGTTGGCAATTGGCAGAAGATGGGTTATACACACAGAGAGGTGACAGCGATGCAAACATTCCCTCAGTGCTTTGGGAGGGAGGGAGGGAGGGAGAAACGAATTCACAAGCAACATGAGGAAACTTTTCGACTGCAGTCCACCCTCATTGTGCCCTCTTGCTTGCAAATCCTATTATCTCTGTTTGCCATCTTAATAGAAAGTAATGAGATGGCTATCCATCTCCCTGAAATGAGTGTTGTATAAAACAGGAAAGACCCTGGTAAGCAAAAGAAGAGTTCCTTCACTCAGTTGACAGTTCTCCTACTCAAGCTGTTGTATATTACCATGAAATGTATCCTCTGAGGTTCAAGGGAACCCGCCAGAACTCTTGTGATGTGGGTTATGGTTGAGGAACAAAGCAGTAGTTTTGAACAGACCTATTACAATCATTCCACAGCTGCCTTTCATCAAAATTATAAAAATAATAAGTAATGGAGGATGTCATTTTGATATATATTTAACATAACTTGTCTATTTATAACTTGATCTCTGAGGAGAGGTAATTGAACAAATGCCGTTTTCTGTTTCTTGGTGTACCTTCTGAGATTGCTGAACCCCATGTGAGTTGAGCTCCACTGCGCTTTGTTTAAGCAAAATGGAGACGAGAAACCGCATGCCTGAACTGAAGCCTGATGAACCAGCAGAATGAGATAGCCGCTTGCATGTAGTGTGGTTCTTTTGCTGCCACAGAATTATGTGGTAAAATTAAGCTGTCACCCAGGATCCAAAATTAGTCGGAGGCAAACTTTTGATATGCTTTTCAGGTCGGCTATGCACAGAACAAAAGCCACAGTGGACTATAAAATAACAACAAAATACCTTTAACACCAGAAATATTTTGTTATAAATGTACATTGAAAAGCTGGATACTTTTCACAGTATTTGTGAACAAACACCATGACCAATGCCATTTATAGCTTGGGTTCCCATTCAAAACAGCAATGTTGAAAATCACGTTTGGTTCTGATGATCCAAGTGGCTTACCAGTGTAGCAATGCGATTTTGAACCGTATATTGCTGATTTAAATATCTTCCCCACTATATTTCAGAGGGTTTGGGTAGATTGCAACATTATTAGAAGGGTAATGAAATGCAGTCTTAAGCAGACCCTGTACTGTGTTTTATAAAATTAAAACTGTACAATTGTTGCTGAATCTTAATTCTTCTGGCAAATATAATTACAAGCCTAAGAGTGGACCCAGCACAGTCAGTGGCAAAATATTAACTGATTTTGATGGAGACAGCATTTCACAAAGGACTGCAAATGATTTACCACAGAACATCCCCATTGAGAATCGCAGCATTACTCCACAGTGCATGTTGCTTTTGGGGACTGCAGTACTGAAGCAGACTTGTTACGTATTTACAACTAGAATTTTCTAGTCAAAGGATACATAGCAGCTTTAAGAAACACCTTTTGGATTTGTCATTTTTATCACCTCCATCTAGAGTGCCTGCTGACAGATCAGCAGCATGTCAGAAATGGGCAAAGAACACGAAGATATACAAGTGTGAATTTCATGAAGTCTGTTGCTGTTCGTTTGCCATATATTTTTGGCCAGTAAGACAATATAAGTACTTGGTTTCAACACCCTGTGCATCTCATCCCTGTAGCAATTACAGCAAGAGTCCAGCTGTAAAAACCTGATGGAGATGCTGTGCAGATTCAAAGAATCAAAAGCACAATTCATTAGAAGTGCTTCACTTGGTTTCTGAAGCATTTTCGCTACAGGCGCACACTGGCAGAGGGGTTCAAGGTCATTCTTATTCTTGCCTTTTTACTACTCAGCAGAGGGCAAGCTACTGGAAAGCAATCCAGAAATGTAAGATTACCACAGATACTATTTAAAATGGTTCCTGAAAACGTGTGTATTTGAAAGAGAGAGGACAATATACAACAAAAACAAAAGTAAAAATAGATCTCACCTTTATGCTTCTGCACTGAGGTTTTTTTTTTAAGTCCATCATCTTAATACCATTTATAGAGACCTTTACAGATATCTATCTGAAGCAATTTAAAGATTTAAACAACACCCAGACACATTTGTACACTAATAGCCAAATTATGCTACTTTATATTTGAATATCATTCACAACTGTCCTTTAAAGCAGAGCAGTTAAAGGATTCAAAGCACATACAAGAAATTTTAAAGGATTATTTAATTTTACCTTTGAGAAAAAGTAATTGTTTAATAATTACTATAGTCCAGATATTTTAAATCACAAAATACTTTTTAGTAAGCATTATTCTTTGTGTTTGCTTTAATTCAAGTCTATTTAGGAAGGCTTCTCATACAACAATTTATAAAGATACACATATATCTCTTATTATATAAACAGTAGGCCTCAATTGGTAAATTCTAAGCACAACTGGGTCATGACTTAATCTTAGGTGATTCATAGAAGCACCACCTTCACCTTTTCTGTACGTAGAATTAAGCCCAGTTCAGCGCTCATCTGGTTGTGGAGATAATGCCTGCTTCCAGATTACATCAGCACTGGCCCGGGCCTGTCCCAGGGCTGACCTGACTCAGGCCCTCCATAGCCCTGCAGCAAGGGAATGCTGATCCACGTTCCCTTTTTTGCCCATGTTGGGGCAGGCCTATATGGAGCTCTATAGGCCCAGCTCCTCCCCAATTACGGTGGTCAAAACTGCTGCAGAGCCACCTGGGGCACTTATTTTTAAGAAGGCGGAAATGAATTGTAACACAATCCCGCCTTCTTGGGGGGGGATGACCTGTGCTGCTGTGAAGCGTGACGGAAGTCTCCACCCCGGCTGCTGTCTGGAGGCATAAATTTGGGGCGGACAGTGGGGAAAATGCTCCTCTGTCTTGGCCCGGGAAGAGGCAGGGCAAACTGCCCCATCTCAGTCACCCAGCAGCAGCCCAGTGTGGTTCCACCAGTATGGAATAGGTCCTTGTCTACCTTTTGGAGAAAGAAGGAAACAAAAAGACAGAAAAAGGTGAAAAGAGCTCTTAAGAATGATCCCATCTTACAGCTTAGAATGAGAGTTTAGCAGCAATCTATGAGAATCTCACATACTACTGACACCATCACCTTTCTCTACTCCTACCTCTCACTGCTTCTTCCTCCATCTTTTTCCTTCCACACTTTCCTTCTTATCCACTTATCCACCTTCACACTGGTTGCTACCTCACTCTTGATCTCCCACTGTGCCCTTTTTTCTCAGTCTGCCTTCCTTAGCCACCTCCTTCTCACTACCAGAAGGAAAGGAGTCAGCAACAACAGATGAGAGCTGCCGAGGCCTAACTATCTTTGTTCTCAGAGGGAGACTACAATCAGTTGCAGCCTTGCTTCCCAGGCTCAAAGTTGTTCCAACTGCTTGCTTTTGTTTCCTTTTTTCTCACTGAGGTAAGTCCTCTGCAACTTTCCCTTGCTGCTACTCTGCCTGCCTACCTATACCCTGCCCTCAGCACTGTTGGTCATCCACACTTCTGCTGCTATGCCTCCTTCCCAACTGTTCTGGCTATCTGGCCATCAGCCCCTTCTTGCAGTTTGTGTATGTTGTGTGTGTGTTTGGGGAGACGGTATCTCCTGCTCCTCCCCTTTATGCCAATAAAAGTACTCTGACTCCCAGCCATCTGCAAAACCACTGGTTTGATGGCAGTGCCTTCTGCTTTTCGTCCTCTGCACAGTTTCCTCCTCTTCCTGTCCAGACACCTGCGTAGTCTGGGCACACAGTAGCCTTCAATTACACAAGCTTTGTTGCCCATTTCTGGGAAATCCTTCCATATTTTAAATAGTTTCATATTTATCTTCAAAGCTGGGAATTCCCTGGATTTGCAGGAAAATTTCTGCTGCCTCTACCTGGTCTTAATTCCCAGTTGGGGCTATGTTGACTATTAGATATTATAAGTACAGCTACATCCTTTAAAACTTACTGCTTTTTTTCCTACCAAACTACAAGCCATTTTAAAAGTGCATAGGCTGGCTGGGGAGGAGGGAATGTGGGTATTTGGATTAAATTCCTCCTCATTCGTCTCTAAAAAGTGCAGATCCGCTGCAATCTGAACCTCTGGTTTCACTTTACTTCAACCAACCTCATAGCTATTCCTCCGCAGGAATCCTGCAACCTCAAGGATACCATTCTAGGGATCAGAAAAAGCTGTAGGGAAGGAGAGGAACGTGACCAAACTCCATATGTCTTCTGCATGGATGGTTGGATACTGCCTATTGTAGCTTTATGCTCAGCTGAAGTAGGAGATTTCATATGCTGCGTGTACATACTTATCAGCTTACTTAAAATCTTCATAAAATGGAACCCTGCTTATTATTGGTCATGGCAAAACAGCAGAGCCACTGTAATCCTTAACCATAGTTAAGCCAGCAGGGAAGCATTCCTGCTCCAGAGCAGGGAGGGGACAAGAATGCATAGCGGAGGGACAGAAAGTTCATTATGTCTGTAAGAGCCCTAATAAAATAATAGTCACCTTTTAGCTAATGCTATAAAATCCAGTCACGATACAACCAGTAGGTTAAATCATAAGTACATTTTTCACTCACAGAAGGGCAATTTACCCCTCATACTGCTCATGAAACAGCAGTTTAGGAAGATCAGTGGGCTGCAATGGGAGGGGGACAGCCTGGAAAGCTTCATTCTGCTGACAGAGTTGCTTCCGATTATTGGAATATTTCAGCCAGGATCTGCTTATTTTAGTGGGGGACATAAGCATGTTCAAAATCCTACTGAAATCAATATATTTTAGGAGAGTTTTTAGTTTAGCTGGGTTTTGCATTCTGTTTTAATAATCACCCTTTACTTTTATATTACTGCACAATATGAGAAATCAATTTACTTCAAAGGGGGAGAAAAGCACTTTCACAAGCAAGCAGAAACCACTTGATCCACTATAATAAATATCACGTTTTCCTTTCTTTTGGCTTAGAAAAGCTATTTCATACTTATGAATCTCAATGATCAAAATAATTCTGCCAATTACTGTGTTTCATTCTGCTATGCATAGTCAACTATGTAATGCAATAAACTATGCCTGAATGGTCTGTTTACCCCACAGCAAGTTACAAGGAAAACTCTTTCCCCTTAAAGGACTTGTCTCTTTGAAATGCACAAACTGGCAAGAAGCCAAGGGAAGCTGGTGCTTAAGAAACCAAGACTGAGCAGTGCCTGTGTGCATTTCAATCTCAGCCAACCGCAGTAAATGTTATTGGAGTTTTTGTGCTGTAAAATTGCTGCTTTCATGCCCACTGCATCTGACAATAGGAATCCTTGATCTAGCATGAGGGAAGGAGAATGATGTGCCTTCTAGTCAAAACTCTGCATTCCTTAAAAACCAGGGATATTTCTAGAGTAGACGCTTAATGGGTTAGTGACAGCGAGACTCATGTCAATGGTGCGTTTGGACAAAGAAAAATAAAGCTTTTGTTAGTTGTAGGGAACAGTAAAACATTATCCTTTCAAAGCTACTTGGAGCAGAAGGAAATACATATAGAAAGGAAGCAGTTATTGAATTAATAACTTTAAGTATTTTGCTTCAACCTGGAAGTCTGAGAGCAAGATCCCTCATTCAAACAACTTCAGACTAAATGGATGATTGACCATTTTAATTAGTCATCACATCTCAACATAGTTCTAAAGTTCTTATCAGTGGGACATTCTCTATGCATACTGACACATCATAGTTTGTAATGGTAAGTGAGCACTGTCAGAGAAGAAAACGTGAGATTTGGGTGTATCAACGATCCTTCGCTCTGAAAGCAGAATTTTTTTGCTATATCAAAAGAGGGATTGCAGAAGCCCAAGGGTTTTCAAGTCTCATTCTGTAATGATCAGTGATTTGTCCCCATCTTGATCATCTTAATATTATTCTCTTTGGCAGTAAGTCTTTCATTTTACTCTTAAAACTGAAGTACCTGTAGAAAATTCAGGACCATCTGAAATGGCAGCAAGCATGAGTCATTGGTTCTCAATATATTTTCACTCTGACATAATTTGGTACAATTTTCTCTAATTACACCCACAGAAAGAAAAATATAACCTATATATATATTAAAGATAAAGCACTAAAGTACAGGCAGTAGCTGGATAAGGTGCTTGATACAAAAAGTTAGAGTTTTATACTGTAGAACGCAGTTCAGTGAAAGGTTGAGCGTGCATGCTAGTGCCAATATGAACTTATCCAAGAAAACCCATTTCTGGGTCTCTTACCTCATTCTCAAGTACCTCTATCAATATTGCTTTCAGGAATTGTGCTCTCTGCTACATTCATTATATAAGTCAAAATATTTCTATAATCTTTGTAAGGATGCAATGGAAAGAGTCCAGTTCACAAGCATTTACCCTTGCCTGACTTCTGTGTAAAGAGCTGAGGAGCAGAAGCAGGATTCATGCTTCACTAAAGCCTAGCCCTCAGTTGTAATGGGTGGCAGAGGCTTGGAAAATGGGTTAGATCCTAGGACTGAGACCTAGCTAACTGACTGAGACTTTATTATACAACCAGAAAAGGAGTTAGCCAAAGAAATAAGGACAGCTTCCCTGTAGCTCCAGTACTCCTAACAAAGGCAACCTCACACCTCAGGTATGACTTTAAGCAGACTATAAATGGGGGTCACAACAACAGGAGGCACTGGTGTGGGATCAAGGTACTGTCTAGCTGCAGACATACACGTTTAAATCTGAATTTGCAGAAAGTGTGTTTGGGGAGGCTGTAAGTTTAACATGATCCGGGGTTCTAATGAAGGAGTAACCACCTGTATTTTATAAGTCTTGATGAAGTCTTCTTTTGTATTTTTCTATTTTTGTAAATGTTGAGCTCTGTTCTTTCCTATGCAACTATGTTCATGACACATTTAATAAGGACATATATAAGCCATCTTCTGCAAAAGTCACATATACAATTTGTACCTTCTAGATTTTACATTTCACTTCTCAGTATTTAGTATTTTACCATGTCAGTATTGTTTTGTAAGCTTCCATATATTTAGTTTAACAGAAATCTAACTGTGCCACTAAAAATGGCATGGGACACCAGCAGCTTGAAGCTTGGTGTTCTAGGAGTGTTGTATGCAGCTAGCTCAAAGATCTTATTTGTCTCTTGAGAAACTTATATGCAGGTCAAGAAGCAACAGTGAGAACTGAACATGGAATCACTGATTGGTTCAAAATTGAGAAAGGAGTTCGGCAAGGCTCTATACTGTCGCCTTGCCTATTTAACTTGTATGCGGAGCACATCATGAGAAAAGCGGGATTAGAAGAGTCACAAATTGGGATCAAGATTGCAGGGAGAAATATCAACAACAGATATGCAGATGAAACCACTCTAATGGCAGAAAGTGAAGAGGAACTAAAGAGCCTGTTGATGCGGGTGAAGGAGGAGAGTGCAAAAGTTGGCTTGAAACTCAACATCAAGAAAACAAAGATCATGGCATCTGGCTCTCTCAATTCCTGACAAATAGATGGGGAAGAAATGGGGATAGTGACAGATTTTATTTTCCTGGGCTCCAAGATCACTGCAGATGGGGACTGCAGCAAAGAAATTAAAAGACGCTTGCTCCTAGGGAGGAAAGCTATGGCAAATCTAGACAGCATCCTAAAAAGCAGAGACATCACCCTGCCAACGAAAGTGCGTTTAGTCAAGGCTATGGTATTCCCAGTTGCAATATATGGCTGCGAAAGTTGGACCATAAGGAAGGCTGAGCATCAAAGAATTGAGGCTTTAGAACTTTGGTGCTGGAGAAGACTCTTGCGAGTCCCTTGGACTGCAAGGCGAACAAACTGGTCAGTCCTAGAGGAGATCAGCCCTGACTGCTCCTTAGAATGCCAGATCCTGAAGATGAAACTCAAATACTTTGGCCACCTCATGAGAAGGAAGGATTCCCTGGAGAAAAGCCTAATGCTGGAAGCGATTGAGGGCAAAAGAAGAAGGGGACGACAGAGAATGAGGTGGCTGGATGGAGTCACTGAAGCAGTAGGTGCAAACTTAAATGGACTCCGGGGAATGGTAGAGGACAGGAAGGCCTAGATGATCATTGTCCATAGAGTCGTGATAACTTCGTACCTAACAAGCTAAAAGATGCCTGTTTAGGACAGTTGTGCTGCTCATGGCTTTGGCAGATAAGAGAGGACAGTGGTGTCTAACATGACGCCAGGATTTATTCCCAGTCACTGAACCCACTTGATTGTAATGTTAAAATTCACACCTAGTTTTAATAACCCCCCTCTAAGCAGGCAGATAAAATATTATTTTATGAAATGTGATCAGATTGATTGGAAGATTCTTAGCAGTGTCTGCATGAAGACTGAACAATTGAACAATGACTGAATTTAAGTGTGATTTTTTCCCACCTGCATGTCAAGAGCAGTTTGGGGCATTGATTTGCGAAATGACCTGGTACCACTTCTAGTAATTGGACTAGCTGCAGCTAAAATAAAATTCTTATTAACAGATTATCTGCCTGGTGTGGAAATACTTTCCTTTCACAACAGGTGAAACAAACATCACTAATGCCACAAGTGAACCTGACAGAAATAATAATGCTTCAGGAAGGTGATTGGCTTATGCTCTTTTTGATCTTACAGATGGACTTTCTAAGATCATTGTGCTAGAGCCAGCTGTAGGCTCACAGACCTGCTACTTCCCTGTGCCACATCTAGTTGGCATTCAGCCAAATTGGCTCTTGCCTACTGTTCTTTCACCTGTTTAGGACCATCTGTCTGGGAACGATAGACACTAGCCAATTGGGCTGGATACTTATCTAAGCATGGGATTTCAGTAAGCCAGTTGAGGCTGGAGCTCCATGGAAGGGTTTGACACGGAGGCTCTTTCCCATTGTAGTATTAACGCTGTTTTCTGTGAGTGATGTCAGCATGGGGAAGAACCTCATCTGAGCTTCTCGTATTCCAGTAGTATAGGAAAGAAGCATTATGTGCTGTCTTTTATCAGGGCACATTTTTGTTAATTTCTCCTAATTCCTGATGAAGATTCAGGGAGGCTGGAAAAAGCCATCATCAGAAGGCATGAGGGATGTTGTGTATTTGGCCCACAGTTTTCCAGTGCCTTACTGCTGTCACAGAAGTTGCTTTTAAAATTTATGATGGATTGGCTTTGCAAAAAATTCAGGAATTTGTTTGTGGCCCTTATCTGGACTAAAATTTGCAACAACAACAAAAAAAGATGAATATTCATTATCTATCTGAATATGTATCAGATTAACATGGTAGATTTTTCATTGGCTTTAAAATGTGATGTTGAAGAAGGGATATCACTGTGTCAGTTTTCAGGATGCTATTTACTTAATAGGCTGTCCATCTAGAAACCTACCACCGAAAAATGTATTGGTTTAGTTTTATTGTAAATTTAAATTTATTTTTATTATGATGGGACCTAAATTGTTGGTCACCGCCCTGAGACTGCAAGTCTGAGAGGGGTGGAATATAAACCGATAAATAAATGATAATTTGTCACATAAAATCCCTTTTATTTATTTACTTGATGATTTCTGGGTCACCTTTCCTAACCAGCTAGCTTGATTTGTCAATAGGTTTGTCAGTAGGTTTGTACCCTTCTTGGAAGGGTGCGTTACTGTTACTGACACAGACAACGTGGGTGTGAGTGTTCTTTTAGAGCTGTGAAAACTAGAATCAGTAAATAATCGGTTTTGGCTTCTCTAACAACAAAGACTAATTAAAAAAAACTGGGAACCAAATACGAGCTACGACAGCGGTACGAGCTGCAACAACTGATTGCCCACCACTTTGCATAATTTGATTTTGGTGGGTAAGGTTGAGGTGAGGAAGGAGCTTTAATTTGCTCTTGGCAGAAGGACTGAATGCTTAATTAAACTGAACAACTGTATGTTTTATTTTATATTAGAGGAGCAACACTGACAGGGTTCTGGCAGTATGATTCAAGTAAAAAAAGAAAATAAGATTCAAGTCAAATATCAGAAAGAGATCAAAAACTATTTGGCTAGTTCACAAGAACATTTGTTTATTTTATCAAGCTACTTCCATTTTCCTCAAGCCTGTTGAACAGAAACATTAGTTGAACTGTACCTAAAGGATATTAACCTTCCTCTTTATGGTCTGGTTTTGTATGTGGGAGATTAAATGCCTTTATATCTAGCAACTGTGAAGTGCTTTGAGCACTGATGAGCTGTGCTGTGTCCAAATCATAACAAATCAGTAGGCCAAAATGAATCCCACATGCATTTTTGAAAAATGTGCATGAACTAGACTGCTTCACATTTTCTTTTCTTTTCCTATCACTCTGTATCTTTTCTTCTCCTATCACTCTGAATAAGCAGACCTACCAAAGATGCCTGGCATTTTAGACGCTCTCTGTTAGAAGAAAACCAGACTGGAGATTTGTATCAAAGAAATGGTGCTTGAGACTGCTATTTTAGGGTTGGAGATGCCCTTTCTTCTTGTGTGCATAGAAAGTGCTTCTACTAATGCAAACTGTGGTGGCAGGGTATATATGGGTGTGTTCCACTGAGTTTTCTTTCCTGCTGCACTCCCATAGCATATGCTATGTCATTCTCAAACATCTCCTGACCCAGAGAACTGGCTTTTCTAGGAGTGAGATCTGTTTTGTATTCGCTCATTGTTCCCAGAATCCATTTAAGGATTCTTGGCTTCAGATTTTATCTTATGTTGAGGGACACTATTTTAGCTTAAGCAGATTTATGGAACACGTCTTTTTTATGGTGGATAACTTTCAAATCAATCAGAACTATTATTATTTAAAATACAGTAATACAGTAATTTTAATACAGTAATTTAATACAGGAGCCTGGGTGTGAATCTGGACTCCACTCTATCTAGGGAGGTCCAGATCAGAAATGTTGCATACCAGATGGTCTATCGTCTCTGCCGCGCGTGGCAACTAGCACCTTACCTATCATCTGACCTAGCCACAGTCACCTCCAGATTGAATTACAGCAATTTACTCTATGGAGTAAATCTATCTTCCATAGATTGCTCTTGAAATGATTCAGGATCTTCAACTGGTCCAGAACACAGCCACATGGGTCCTTACTGGGACACAGTTTAGAGCACATATTCAACCTGTGATTTCCCAGTTGAACTGGTTCCAGACTGAGGACTGAATCAGGTTCAAGGTTTATGTGATCACCTTTAAAGCCTTAAACGGGCCGGGACATTTGTACCTGTGGGACTGCCTCCTTCCCTGTGTCCTCCAAAGGAAAATAAGATCTAGTAAATAAAATTTGCTCAAGGTCCCAAGCCCCAAAGATATTAAATTGGCCTCAACCAGTCCTGACTCCAGTCTGGTGAAACACGTTCTCCTGTGAGACATAGGACAGTTCCACAGTGCTTGCAGACAGAAGTCTTCTGCCAGGCTTATGGCTGAGGTCAGAAACAATGCTGGAAATCCAGCCTCCCCTCCCAAAACATCAGCCCACCCAGAACACCAGCTAACCTATCATCCCTTTTACCACCCCTCTATGTTTACATCATCCCACTCATCAGAAAGAGAGATAGTAGCTTTAGAAGGATCCATTTTAATCTAGTTGTGAATTATTGAATTTTAATATTTATACTGAATTATTATTTACATATATGCTGTTACCTGTCCTGAGTCATTTGGTAAGGATGGGTTATAAGTAATTTTATATCATCATCAAAAAACAACCACAACATTCCTTCTGCACTATACCGTGTATACAACATACTAAGTATCTTTCAAAGTGGTAACTTTTCTTTGGATAAAACTTTTATCCAATCTTTTTTTTAAATTGTAAAATAATAGTATCTGCCACATTTTATAACCCCAGCTAAACAATTTGCTTCATCTGGGTAAAGGAGTTACTGACACTGACCCCTCTCCAGATGTATCTGCTTAATAGGCATAGTATTAAATTTTTCAATATGACTACAGGTTTCTACTGCATACCAAATTTCTACCTTTGACTAGGTTCTACACTTATTTGCCTAGTTCAATACTGTGTCTTATCTTGTAACGTGTATTTCTCAATGATTCTTGTAAGCTCCAAGTTTTGAGATTCAAAAAATTCTGATGTTCTTGGATTGTCTCAATATGTGACAATCAAAATATACAACAGCTGAACAACAACATGTTTTCTGATTTGTAGGAAACATGCACGTTGTAATGAACAGTGTTTTGGCAGGATGCAACTTAAAAATGGCTCACCAACCTGTTAGAAGCTAACTGTCCACTTAAGCAACATACATCTGTTTTCATTTGTCAATATGGAGAGTTTGTTGTTGTAATAACAAAATATAGATAATGCTATGGGATGTAAATGATCCAGAATAGTATCCAACCCACCTTTTGAAAATGGAAAAGTATATTCAGTAATTTCTTTGTTTCTTTGCTGCTAGTTCTAAAAACCTCCAAAGTAGCAATCATTTCCCCTGGGAAACCATTACATTTCCTAACAGAGTCTACTGGCAGGAAGATTTTCTTCCTCTCCAGCCTACATTTCTTCTTAAGTTTCTTTGCTCTCACAGTGCATTGCATATACCTTTTCCCATAACTTTAAATATGTTCTGTTTATTCCTTAGCCATTTTTAGCCAAAATGTATATATTCCTAGCTTCTGGAAACTTTCTTCCTATATCAACCATTTCATTTTCTTGATTAACTTTTTATGCCTTAGTGAATGAATGCTTTCAAAATAACATTTTTACCATATCAAGAGATGCCTTGTGCATGTATATAGAGAGTCTAATGATGAACTGTTTCTCTTGTACTATGTTTTGAATTTTTACATAGCACTTATAATGCACTGGTTAAGAACCAGATTATGTTGAAGTCTTGTGTCTGATTTGCTGTTTACTAACTCACCATATCTTATAGGTGTCACATGGCACACTTCAAGGATTTCTTCCTTCTTGTGCTTAAAAGTGTGTATCTGTGTGTGGGGGTGAGTATGTGGGGGAGAATTTGATAAGTCTGCTACTATGTCAGTCCTGTGATTACTGAATGGGGTTAGGCTAAGAACAGAATGATGGAGAGAAATAAGGATTTCCCTCCAAAGTATTCTGGGTCTTACCGCTGCTTAATACAAATGCTCTCAGGAATTTTGTAGTCCTTGTCACTGAACAAGGCCTGAAGACATATAGTATATTTTTGCTTTACCATCATTGTAATTAGGAAGTTTTCATGATGAGAAGGACATTAAAGGGTCTTCTGTTGTATTATTCTGGATTGTGTATTTGTTTTTTGCCTTATCCAAAGCAGAGATTTTGCATTTACCCTGGCAGGGCATATCTACAAATTATTCACAAATCAAGAGTGAGACTATCCCGCCACAAAAGTTTCTATTTCATATTAAACTAAAAATAATAGAAAGAGCTTTGAAAGTTCGGAATATTTCAAGACGTTAAAATCTATTAATACCTTTTCAATCAGAATTAGGAATAATTTATATGAAGAGTTCCAATACTCTGCTTACTATTGCCAGCTATCAAATACAGTCTTCTTTGTTCAAAAGACAGTTCTCAGTTCCTTTGGATGAAAGACCAGTATCCTTTACTCATTAATGCATCCTGTCTCATTAAATTATAACATTCCTAACCTCCATTAAAAATGCCAAGTACGTAAATGGATAAAGTATGGACGAAATTCATGATAAATTAGGTATGCCATATTAAAAGTGATTATTTCCCTTTGTATTTTTGGACATGGTTTCATACTTCTCAGATTATCCACATATTTTTACACCTTGAAGCTCACCAAAGCACTACATGTAACTAGGATATATGTCATAACAAAACTGACCTAAATAACCATATGAATCTAACAAATAGTAGACAATCATTTTGGGAAACAAATCGCATAGATATTCATGGAAGGTTTAAGACGGTAAGCAATTAAAGAAGTAGCCCTTCTTATACAATCAGAAGCCTTTTACATTAAAATAAAGAGGGATAACTTTTGCATTGTGGACAATAAAATGTGATTATGTATTCTTACTATTTTTTAGCTTAAACAAATTAATTTTCTTATACATATTTCCTGTTCACCTGACAACAACAATTTCCAAAGTTCATGTTTTTATCAGACTGTTTTGTTATTGTTAATTAAAGAATACAAAGCAAGAAAGTAAACTGAAAACTATGGACAAGATGTCCTCTTCTTACCATGACCTGAGGCAAAAACTGAAACAGGACCGGTCTGTACTAGATAAGAGCTGGCTGTATAGTCCTCATCAGTGTCAGAGTCCTGAACTGGCTGGATAGCACTAGTACTTAGCAACCATCTCTGGTTGTCATGGAGATTAGGAGATGGAGGAGGGGAATGTAAATGTTCAATAACAGATTGACTAGATGAGGAGGATGGCATGGGAGGACCTAAGGAAAAAAAAATAAAAAAAAACTTTTAAAATGTGGATTAGGATAACATGAATGATAAAATCAGTTGCTGCTTGCATCCTTCAAATTATAACTACTTAAACTTTAATAAAGCATGGGACAAACAAAAATGTGTAGATAGCACATGATGGAAGTGATTCTAGGATATCTGAAATTCATGGGACAAGCAAGGGGGTGCTTTTGTTTCTGAAACATTCTATATATATAAATGATTATTTTGTTAAATAGTTCAGTGGTGCCCTGCATAACAACAGCACGGGATCACTTCACTATCAAGCATCTTCCAGTGTTCAGTTGCTTAGTTAAACTTAAATACATCCCAGCAAACTTAGACCAAACTTAGACCAAACAGTTCTGTCTGGCTTTAGAAGTTAAATATTCATGCAAGTCTATGATATTTTTAACCCAATGTCTTTGTTTTGTGTGTCTGCTGACTGTAAATAACAATTTAGGCATCTGCACAAGAACATAAGAAGAGCCCTGTTGGATCACACCTGTGGTCCATCTAGTCCCACATCCTCTCTCACACAGCGGGAAACCAATCCCTTTGAATGGCCAAGAACAGGACATAGAGACTGAGGCCTTTCTCTGATGCTGCCTTCTTCCTCTGGGATTCAGAGGCTTCCTGCATCCTAGTATAGGAGTTTGCATGAGTACAGTTTAGAACTTTGCATAGTCTGATACCAAAGAGCAATAAAGAAATACCTTTAACTGAAGCACCGTTACTCAGTGCATTTTTTATTTAAATAAAAAGGAAAGGAATAAAGACAATATCTTAACACAGCCCGCGGCGCCGCGGGCGCAGCAGACTAAATAAAAGGATAAGGGCTTGGGAGGCGGGATGTGTCCGTGATGACTGGCCCCTTCCTCTGGACAGACTACTGGAGGGACCAATCGGCAGGCGCTTTGCGCCTGCCGATTGGTCCCTCCGAGTCCCTGCCAGAGCAACTGCAAGCCACGCACAGGGCGGCTTGCAGTTGCTCCTTTGCTGGTGGCCTGACGCGGCGAGAGGCGCTTCGCGCCTCTCGCCGCATCAGGCCGCCGACCAAGGAAGCCCCCGGCAGCTGCACTCCGCGTGACTGCCAGGGGCTCCCATGCCTAGCGCCTGCTGTATTTTACGTACAGCGGGCTTGATTACTAGTTCATATATAATGTTATGTCAATATCCAGTTTCCTACTCTGGATATGGGAGAGCCTTGAAAAAACAGTCCAGTACTCAGTACTAATGAGTACCAAAACACAAAAAGTCCTGCTTTTACTAAAAGGAATACAAAAATAATGTAGTGAAAAAGAACAATAAAAGCAGTTAAAAACTGATAACTATTTAACAATAAGTTTGCTTTAGTCCTGTTTTATTTTGTACAAACATTTATGATATATGGTGTGAATAGGCTGCCCTGGATTTTAATAATATCTAGAGATTTATTTTCAATGGAGTATTATTTAAAATTCCACACAGCTAACATGCCAGATTAATTTTGCAGCTTCAGTACATTAGGTGAACTACTGCCCCTAGAGCAAACAGCTGAATCACAATGACTTCAGGTTTCTGGAAACAAACGAGTATTCCTTAAACAAGACACTAGTGTATTTTTTAATCTCACTGTAGTTTTTTTCATGTAGAAATCCATAGTGTCTATGTGGCACCTTTACCTAGGATTATGCTATCTGGATATATTCAGATATGGTCTGAAGCAACGTAACGAACTTTGAGTCCAGTGGTACCTTTAAGATTAAAAAATAATAATTCTGTGTATATACGAGTATATACAGTACCCACCTGAATTTATCTAGTTATGTTATCTTCATGACAGCCGTATTCAGCCATCACACTAAGCCAGAATTAAACTACAGTTTGTTGTAATGACTTCATTATAACGTTCGGCTCTTCTTTCTCCTTCTTTCTGTTTTCCCTTACAGTACATGAAAACTAACTAGAATTAATGAAAATTCCAATTGCCAGAGATGTCTGAATGTAGGGTATAGGCAAACTGGAGCTTGCTTACTCTAGTCCTTCAAGTAAGGTTTCTAAACCACTATATTATGACAAAATCCTGGTTCCTGAATGTAAAACAATCTATAATTTGCCCAAGTATTCATATTTGGGTATTGTAGGCAATCAAACTTAAAGTTTTTTCACACACACTGAATTGGCACTTTCAATAAACTTGCAAGTGATCACTAAAGTGCATTCAAAGAGGATTGAAAGTGCATTGTTCAGTTATGTGTGAAAGTGTCCAGAGTCTTTTGCACTCTGCTTAAGAAGTGAAGAGTCATAGAAAAAGAACTGGAATGTACTTCCAGGGTCATTTAGTCCAACCCCCTACAGAATGCAGGAAATTCACAACTAGAGGACAGGCAGTTTACAGTATAGCCTTCCCCTTTCAGCCTGCCTAGCGCCTAAATTTCTTTCTTTGGGGCAAAAAATGTTTTTGGTCACCCGGGGTTGTAATGAAGGAATCAGATTTTAACACTATTTTAGTCTGGAAATTGTTATTTCAAATTGTCTGCTTTTATAGTCTATTTTCTATTATATTTTTATGCTCATTGACTCTTTTCATTTCCAATGCTGGATTTTAATTAATATCTTTTATTGTTTTGTTTTTATTAGGTTCATTTGAAGACATTTTGGCAGATTCCAAAAAAAGTAGCATAAATATCTTACAAATAAATTAATTAATGGGGCACAAGCCAGATTTGAGCCCATTACAGATTAATTCCAGTTTAGTGACATTCCCAAATGCAGCCATTACAAAATAATGAAGATTTAAAATAAATAGAAATATGTAATGTAACTCTGAAAGCATTTAAATGAAGTGGTTGCATGGATCACCCAAGGGGATATTCTCGCCACATGGAGTGATTTACAGCTGCCTTATCGTGGCGACCACATTAAGTATTTGATCCTTTAGAAACCCCATTTTAAGCAAAGAGGAATCGCCACAACCTCTTCCACAAATTTCCAAAATGTCTTGAGATCCTAGCCCAATTTCCGGTTTTGCTATTGACTAATTTTTTGCATGTGCTACTCAGCTTCAAGGCTGCCTCAGACATAAAAAAAAAAAAAAACAAGGAAAAATAGAGGTCTTAGCTTTAGGGGATAGGCTGGAATAAATCTACTTCCATATACTTGTAGTTCAAAAAGATTCACAAAAGATTTCCTATTTTAAATGTGCTACATGCAACTAAACCAAAAGATAATTCATAGGTAATACATTGTACCACAAAATTACCGATTTCAGGCATTCTCCTTCCTTAATGCAAAGCAATAACTTTATAATAAGTGACTTTTAATTATAAATCCATTTTGTATTATAGACCCCCTGTATGCTACCCAACCTGTATAACTTGGCATTGGCATTTGTCTCTCTGCTGGATATGAGAGTCTTCTGCAGTCAACCTGTGGTGACAGTTATCTCTTAATTAAAACTCTACATGGAAATAGCGTTACTGGAAAGCATTGTGGTAGAACACACACAAAGCACGGCTATTTGTAATGGCAGAGGCCTTGTTATCTACACTTTTAATACTGGGGAACAATTGTACTTGGTGTGAAGCTGTCCCTCTGGGAAATATGCTTAACAAATCATTATCACTAAAGTTAAGATGGTCATATATCTTGCCGCAGTCATCACACAGTCGTGAAAATAATTAGTTACAGTGCTCCCTTTTACAGGCAAATTTTTGTACCACATGCAAGAGCATCTAAAATCTAGTCTCCTTTACTTCATATAACGGATAATGGCCCATTTACCCTTGCATCTAAAAGCATGCTTTTCATGTTTCAGACACACAACATGCTAATGAACTGTCAACTACATCTCAGATAAAAAAAATCTGTAAAGAGAATGACAGTATGTTATTTTTAACCAGTATATATAAAAGCACTTCTAAACAAAAGGAGGGAATTATTTAAGCATACACTTGAACTAACAATTATATTCCTACAGAACATGTGTGGCCAAAGTCCCTAATCTTAAACTCAAGAACCTCAGGACATGTTATTACAGCACCACTTCCCTTCTGGTAATCATGAATGACACCATTGTGTTCCTTTATATCCCATACTTCAGCCACAAAGAGCACTCACTGCTTCTTCCTTCCTCAATACTTATTCTTCCCTTTCCTTCCTTCCAACCCTATTGACATTTCCTCCTGTGCCTTGTAGGCATCTTGGATCATGCTGAAGGGGAGAGGGGCTCGGAGTTAAGCACAGAGTTGCTATTGCTCCCAGGCAGCATGCGCACACCACATATGTTCCATGAACTGCCCAGGAAGTGAATGTGTTAAATGACTGGGACTTGCAAATGACACTGTGATACAATGACATTTTTCGAGAAAGTATTGGCATAAAAATTATAACTTTGGATAATAAATTTTAATTGAAATCTGTTAATGCTCATTGGTTACACTAAAACTACTTTAGAAGTTGGCAAAATGTTGCAAATAGAGTTGTTATATCCAACCTGGCTGAAAAAATCATTAATGCTTGGCATGGTCAGCAGCAAAAGGAAACATGGTCGCCAAAGGATCCGCTGGCTCAACATGATCAAAGCCGATACAGGGATGACCATGAACCAACTAAAAGAAGCAGTCAGGGACAGGGGCGCATGGCGAAGACTTTCCTATAGAATCGCCGAGGGTCAGACATGACTGAACGGATAGCATCATCATCATCATCCAGCCTGGCTAACAAGATGTCGAGAAGAACTTAATTCACAGATGTGCATCAGGCCCAGGTTCTGACCACAGCAAGAAAGGATTTCAGTGTTTTCCTAATTTGTAATGCCCCGATTACAGAATTTACATGAACTGATGACTACACATAAGTTTTCCTAGCAGAAGAAACAGCAGCTCAACGAGGCTGTTTTAGGGAAGGAAAATAGCACAGGGACAAAACTTAAAGTCCTTATCCTCCCTCATTTACCCCATCCATGCGCACCTGTGAATTACAGTTCCAGTGGGAATCCCCAGTATACACCTGCTCCAAAGATGTGCCACATGGATTTGGTAATGTGCACCGGCCCCTAGGAAGGCAGTGTGCCTCTTGACATCAGTTGCTGGGGATCATGGATGAGAGGGTGCTGCTGTAGACATCCTGTCTGTGGGTGTCCTAGAGGTAGCTAGTTAGCCAGTATGTTGTTATGTAACATCACAGAAGCTAGAAAATGTTAATTAGTTAATTAGGAGAGATAACAAATAGGGTTTAAATAAAGAATGTTGTCCTTACACGAAGGACAACATTGTGTTACATGGTTTAACATGGTTAAAGAGTGGCGGACTCTAATCTGGAGAACCAGGTTTGATTTCCCACTCCTCCACATGCAGCCAGCTAGATGACCTTGGGCCAGTAACAGTTATCTTAGAGCTCTTATAGCCTCACCTACCTCACACGGTCTCTGTTGTGGGGGGAGGAAGGGGAGGCAATGGTAAGCTGCTTTGAGACTCCTTCTGGTAGTAAAAAGCGGGATATAAAAAACAGCTCTTCTTCTATTTGGGAGCTTTCTTTTTATGTTGGAGAGGTAGTGAAGAAAACTTTCAAGTGATTATGGGAATCCCATGGATTATGGGAATCCATAATCCATGGAATGGGATATGAGAGATTTAAATGAAGTTCAGGAGTGATTGGGAAAGGCAAGCGTCTAAATGTGCTTAAACACAAATCTGGTAAAGTTAAGAATGTTCAGTGTGCTCCTTGAATTTTAAGTAAACACATGAAGCTGCCTTTATACTTATTCAGACCCTTATTCGATCAAAATCAATATTGTCTACTCAAAACTTGCAGTAGCTTTCCAGGATCTAAGATATCATCTACTGCCTAGCCTTTAACTGGAAATGCTGGGGATTAAACTGACTGCAAGTATATCAAAGGGACCTGATCCACCAGGGGCTGAGCCACCACCTGCACCAACAGCAGGGGCTGAGGCAGCAGCTGCACAGCCTCTGAGGCCCATGTAGCAGCTGCGCTGCTCCCGGGGGCCCAGCCAACACCTGTGCCAGCAGCGGCAGAGGCGGCCTGAGGGTAAGAAGTTAAATGATTAAGAGAAGTGGGAAGGGAGTCTTTCTCTCTGTGTGTGTTTTTGCTAGGGAGGGCGGGAGGCAGGGAGGGGAGATGGTTGAGAAACCCACAGGTAAGGGGGCAAAAGGGAGGGGCGAAGGGAAGGAAGTCTATGGGTGGGTGTGTATCTGTTTGTGAGTGAGTGAGCGGGAGGAACCGAGGAGGTTGGGAAACCAACAGGCAAACGGGAGGGGGGGAGGGAAGGGAGTATGTCTATGTGTGTGTTTGCGAGTGAAGGGGGAGGAACCCAGAAGGAGGTTGGGAAACCAACAGGTAAGGGGGGAGGGGGGAGAGAAGGGAGTCTGCATGTGTGTATGTCCATGTGTGTTTGCAAGGGAGGGAGAGGTCCCTGACCAAGTAGCCCCACATACCCTCTGAAAATCAGTAGATTTTTTTTTTTACAGATAGACTGCCAAATCTGAGCTCTAACTAATGTACATTCAGTTAAAACTAATCTGACATGGATACTTTTTGAAAAGCCAGCAAGCATAACACATTGCTCTGTGCCAAAGCCAAAGTCTGCACAGCTAGACAGAACTCAGCATGAATCTCAAGTTAAACATAAGGGAATGTTTCAGGGTTTTCAGATGTATAAAATATTATTTTCTTGGTGCACAGGCCAGAAAAATCCAAATGTAGTGCTTTTGTGAAGCTAAATTGTCTTTAAGCAATGAAGCAATATAATGGAGACAGATCTTGCATCTTTAGAAAAACTCCCAGTCCTAGAATCTAGACAGGGACCCCCCGACTATTTCCATTTTGAAAGGAGACAGCTCCTTTTAAAGCTTTGCTAGTGCCAAATTATGCACAGCTGCTCAACTGCAGACAAAGGAGCTTCAGGGAGATGCTCTCTTTGGGGAAGATCACTAGTACCGCACTCTCCCAAACATGATAATCTGACCTACTGAGATTTTCATTCCTACCACTTAATAATCTGTTTTGGAACGGTGGACGCAAAGAGAGAGACAGAGAGGGAGAGATCCATGTCTACACAGAGGCCTTGGTCTAGAACTTATGAACATTCAATAAGAATATTTTCGCATTACCGTTCTAAATTATTCATTGTTGTCCCAATTTCAAGTAGTGTGATACAGGGGTAGTTGTTTTATGCAGATAATTTCCTAATGTTAATTAACCATCTCTGAAGCACTATGGTCATTTCAAACAGTGCCAACCCCCACCCTCTTTCTTATCACATAATCTTGACTCAATTATGACATTATAGCACTGAAGTGCTACATTGGTTTAACACTCAACTTAAAATGTTAAAAAAGATCACATAGTAAAAAAGGTGGTGGGAGTGGCATTATAGATAACAGGTAAATAAATTTTGCTAGCAGCTAGTTAATAAAACAGGTCTGTCTGAAATGATAGGAAAAAATCCATTAGCAACCAGTGACTAAAACCAAACCTAGGTGTAAACTGCACAGAGCTTTTATTCCAACCCCAGATCGATTCAGTCCCTGCCCTCTACACAGAATGTGATTTCTGTTTGGATTTGGGGTGATTTAAATGTTCCTTCTGCAGCAAGAAGGATTGATCTGGAGTGACCCTACCTTTATTGTGCGATATCTTAGAGTGCTTTTAATCCTCAATATCCAGATTGGGAAAGAAAGCTCCGTGGTAGAGAACCTCTGATAGGCTACACCTGGTCATGTGACACGCTTGCCTTAAAGGAGAAGCCCCTAATTTCTCTCAACTTCTCTCGGTCCTGGATTTTTCCTCCCTCCTCTGCCTTTTTCAATCCTCTCCCCCACCCCTCCAAGAAAAGAAAGAGGCTCCCTGCTTGGCTCCTCTCCCCCCCCCTTCAAGAAAAGAAAGAGGCTTGGCTCCCCCCCCCTTCTGAACTACCCTAACCACGTGCAGAAGACTTGCCTGTTTCAATGGGGAGGGGGGGGGAGACGAAGATCCGAGTTCAAAGAGATCTGAATTCAACAGGATTGACAATGGAATAAAGAAAGGAAGTGCAGACTCTGCCCTAAATAGCCTGAGACTTTTGTACTTGTTTCTGTGCTAGACTACAGCTGAAGCAAATGCAAGTAATTCCACCCTCCTGTAACTATCTACTACTAAATGCACCCAATAAGTGCTACCATGAAGTTTCTAGACCATAAAACAACAACAGCATTTCTACAGTCCTATCATTATAAGGGTTTCTGTTTCTCAAAACTAGGATCCATGGACAAGAAACATCTTGAGAATCCCAATAGCATAGCCTCCATTTCTGCATCATTTGGCATCAGAAAGAGCGTCATCAACACTATAAGAGCACAAACTCTGTTACTGTCAACTTGTCACTATTGCCAAGATGGATGATCCAATTTTTTTTGTCAGCTGCTAGACTTGTCAGTCATGAAGGGCAGCAGGCTGTGTGAAACTGGCACACCTTAATGGCGAAAGACTTTCTGGTTTCTGATGTAGAAGTGGAGGAGTGGAATAAATTGTTTGAGGAATTTACTGTACGAATGGTTATCTAAAGTATATACATGGAGTAGAATAAGAATTATTATTAAGAATCATAAATGAGAGAGCTTATTGTGGTAATGTATTTATTAACTTTGCCCATGTGCAGACAAGTTCCTATTCAAAGAACAAATGGAACACTACAGGTGTAAAACTAGAAAGCTTAAATAAAAATTCCTGATGATCACCAAAGTCAGGACACCAATGACTGAGGGACAACCACAGAATGTGAAACCGGACTGGATAGTTCATTAGGTGACAATCACAACCGTGAACAATATTGCTTAGCATTAATGGAAGAAGCTGAAGATTCTTCACTTTGAAAATATGATTGCTACTTACCCTTGTGGATATTCAATATATGGATTTTATTTCTGATGCTACCATACTATACATTTAACATAATTTTTGCTATTTACAAAGTACTCATTTGCTATAAATGACAGTTAATAATTTAATAATTTCTTTATTAAGAAATTAGAGGTCATATTGCAGGGAATTCACAAAACTGTAGTTGTGGCTGCTTTATGCAGGCCAGTACACTTTAAGAAAAAGATTCTTAATGCATAGAAAATCATACCAATTCCTTATGAAATAAGCAAAAAATTAAATAAAAATAATTTTGGCATACAGTCAGATGGAAAAGAAGTTGTACATTGAAAACAAAGAGAAACATATAGGACATAATCAATTTTAGCCTACTGGGAAGAAAAGTTCCAGGGTGGAAATTACTTTTTAGACATGCCTAAAACCAAGAGCAAGTAATGCCTTCACAAAATAGCTTCCAAATACTTCAGTGTATATTTGGGGATGAAAGAAATGCCAACTAGGTCATCCAAATTTATCAACAGACAGAGGTTATCCATCTGTTTGAAAGAACAAGAAGCACAATCCCATCTGAAAACACTGCAAATTCAGCAGCAACTGTTTTAAATCTAAATGGTTGAAGGAAGCAATATAAACTCGTTCAGGTTTCAAAATGCCAGGTAAAAATTGTAGTTTAAAATATTACACAACCAGGTGACAGTGTGTACTGTGGGGAGAAGGTCACACAAAACAATTAAAAGAACAGATCTAAAAACAACCAGCTGATAAACAACAATTCCTTCTTTAAAAAAATATCCTCCAATGGAAGAAGTCTCACTTCTTGTCCCATTGTTGTGATATCAGACAGCAAAATATTCTTCCTCTTATGCTTGTGTTTACTGTGCATATGCAGCTATATAAAACAATCAATAGTGTATCCAGCAGATACTGGGGCAGTAAATCCAGATTCTGGGGCAATGGATGCACCAATGGCCGATTATCAAAATTAGACATGAAAGTGATCTTTAAAATAAAATGTTTCCTTCACTACACAGTAAAATTGAAAAACAGAAATATTATAGCCAGCTTTTTTGTTTTCCATTGCTCAGAATAATAGAGATGGCCAACAAAAAGAGGACTCATGGGATGTGGTCAACTAGCCTCTTATTAAAGTTACCTCAGCTGTGCCAAATTAGGAAAGAAGATGGGGATGCATAAGCAATCAAGTTATTGCCACATGAGCATCCAGCTGCAGGGACTGCTATTCAAGAACTTTTCAGACACTGTTCCTTGACAATCTTTAAGTTGCTTTGTTAGCTCCCCATTGTGCTGCATATTTAAAGCCGGCACAAGATAGCATGATTGCTTTTTATGCAATTCTCTATTTTGAACATCAGTGCTGCCTACCCATTCAGACACAAAATCAGCCA
Organism: Paroedura picta; assembly: GCF_049243985.1. Classification (NCBI taxonomy): domain Eukaryota; kingdom Metazoa; phylum Chordata; class Lepidosauria; order Squamata; family Gekkonidae; genus Paroedura; species Paroedura picta. The sequence goes on from NC_135378.1 coordinate 37,886,774, forward strand.
ACACTGCTCCCACACAAGCTTCTATACATTTCCACAGAACTTGACAAATAACATTGTTTTGTGCATTGGCTAGTATTTCTGTTTTATACCAATGCTTCCAAGGATTCTCAGCTACTATCTTTTATTCTTAGGAACAACTTCACAATCTACTCATGAAGCCTCATCCCTCGCTTATATTATCCTGTATAACAATAGCAGTATTTATAGTTATATCATACACACTCTCTACCATTGTGAGAGAAATCCAAGGCTACAGGAAACTAGATTGATAGTCAGAATGAACTTTCATCTTAACGATTCTGAAACAAAATTCTATGATCACTGAACACATTTCCTACTACATTTTATATAATACCAAACTGCATTGTAACAATCATTTTAATTGTTCATATAAGCAGTATTCTTTCATGGAATTTTTAGGGTATGCAGTTGTAGTTCCACAAATTTACAACATTATGTCTGCAGCAACATTAAATTGGGACTTTAAACACACACACATATTCATGCCTGCAATAGTCAGTTCATGGTTTAAGAGTCAGGAATAGGTACTGTGTGCAAAAACTGCTTCTCAATACAGGGCAAACTCAAATTCTTAATGATGGGCCTGTACTGACACCATCAGGTCTAGCTATAACAGAAAACAAATATGGAATATCTGACTATCAGGCGACGACGAATAAAGGAAGACGCTACTTCTGCAGGCAGTGAAATGGATGCAGCCTTTTATTATTACCTCCCCTCAACGGAGGTTTGGCACCACAAGACCGGATAAGGAAACCTGAATGCCTCCAGCTGTCCGGCTGTTCCACTCTTGTGCCTCTGTGGTGCTCGGGGTCCTCGACTCACTCCTAGCCGGGAGGGCAGGTCATGCTGCGTCACAGAAGATTCACGCTGGGAGGCAACTATAAGGGTACCAACGGGCATCCGCCTCCATTGGAATCCCCAGCTGCCTGGCTACAGGCCCCTAGCCTCCCATCTGGGTAGGCCGTACCTTTCACATGGCCAGCCTCATTAAGGAGACCCACTTTAGCTGGGAGTCCCATATGCAGACGGGACTCCCTACCAACAGGTTCCTTACTGGTCAAAAACTGCAGCTGCAACAAATTGCAACAAAACTGAATGACCATAACCAGGGCGGGAGGGAGGGTCGCTGTCTGGCTGCGGCATGGAGAGTCCGGGAAGCCGCACGCTTAGCCTTAAATAGGCCCGTGCCCGGTCCCCTATATGTGATCAAGGCCATGAGGCCCAGCCGGACTCCGCCGCTTCCCAGGTGCCGCGGCAGCATCAAAGGACGGCCGCGGTAATTGCTGGCCTTTCATTATAATTATGATTAAACTTCTAAAACAATATTACCTTTTAATAAACATTATTTTTAACTTTGCTTTTTTATGCTGAAATGGCTGGACGTGTCTCCTCTGTCCCTGGCTACAATTCTTACATAACACAATTGAAGAGGCTATTTCCCCCCCAAAGAATAAAGCATTACAGGAAACATGATGTTAAAATTTAGTAAGCAGAACTAGAGGTAGTCAAAACATCTGTATGTTGAAATACAGACTTTCAAACTGAATCAAGATCTAATAGTAGCTTCAAAGTCATTTTGACATTGAAGTTGCTTCCTTTAAAACAGTTACCCCTTCTTCAATTCCCTGAAGGAACCTGGTCATTTCTATTATTATATTTGCCACTTTTAGCTCCTTTATTTTTTAAATACAAGGTGTGCAGGGGTGAATGGTAAATTAAAATAGAAATGAGTCAATCTTAAGAAATGAACAATCTTAATAATCTGATGTGCTGGCTGAAAAGTCTTAGGACAGCAAGTGTTAAAATCGGCAAGTTGTCTATCCAGGCCTGTATTGGCATGGTGCCCACAGTGATTTAAGCCTAAAAGAGTGTGTATTGAATAATGTTTAGGGAAATGTCTTTGTTGAGACACTACTTTCGACTCAGCCTTAGTATCCTACTACTGCTGCTGGCATTAAAAAAGAGTATATTTTTATACCCTGCTTTTCTCTACCAAGGAGACTCAAAGCTGCTTACAACCACATTGCCTTCCTTTCCCCACAACAGACACCTTGTGATGTAGGTGGGGCTGACAGACTTCTGAGACCTGTAACTAGCTCAAGGTCACTCAGCAGGCATCACAACTATGTCAAAACAACTGAAGTCGATGGGAAAAGACATCACAGAATCACAGAATTGGAAGGGACCATAAAGGCCATCTAGTCCAACCTCCTGCTCAATGCAGGATTGGCCCAAAGCATCCTAAAGCATCATTTCCCCCTGCCCTTTGCCTGTCATTTCACCCATGATAGAACGTATTTCCTCCCACCCTTTGCTCATCATTTCACCCATGATAGAACATTTGTGTGTTACCTGCTGACTCCATGAATATGATGACTTCCAAAACATTGCATTAAGGATTCTAATTAACTTTGCAGCAAATCACAACTCACCCATAGTCACAGCTCATATACAAAGCTATCAGGACATTCCCATCAGATGAAAATACCTGCAGCCTGAGGATATATCTTGCAGGGCTCATGTCACCCAGAAGAAAACCCCCCACATCGGGTAGAAACCACCCAGGAGGCCTCCAGCGTTGGGAACTTGTACCTCTGATAACAAGGGAAAACAACCACTAAGATCCATATTCCATTTTGGAAAGCATATTTTATGCTCTTTATTTTATGCTCTTTAAAACTAGTCATAGATGCAGGGGAAATAAAATGCCAGCCAAGTTTAGGAGAACCCCAAGGCACCTATTGTTAAACGCCTGTCTTGGATGTCTGGTAATAAATGAACACCTACATTAAGTAGGTCAATTTCTACTACCATCCAAGTTTATCTTTTCATTTTGATTCAATACAATTCCTCAAACACCCTGCCAGCTTCTCGGAAGTCCCCCATTAGCACCAGTGAAAAATGGATTTTCACCTCCCAAATTCAAATCCAACAGACAAAAAGTATTAAAGGTGCTCTTTTGCTTGGCAGTTTGGATTCAGCTACCTTACATCTCAGTGATCAACCTGCAACCAAACAAGGACTTAAGGACTGTCCTCCTCACTGTCTCCCCACCCTTCTAGTCTGGCTCAACAAAGTATATTTTTATCCTCCCCTTTTGCTTCCCATTCTGACTGCATCCTCCCAGGAAACTTTACATAGGACAACATTTTCTCTGGGTATATAACATATTCTGCTGGACCAACTGCTTGCATCAAATCTCCACTTTTCTTTATGCTATCCCTTTCATTCTAAGTATACTATTTAAATGTTCAGTGCCTCTTTCTATTTTGGGGAATATGGTGTCAGGTCTCAGCCATGTATACACACCTTAAATGTCCCCAAAGATATACTCATTGCTATACTTTAGAAAAGTCATAGCTATGTATAGGAACAGTTTCTGTAACAACACTGAAGATATTAGGAATCACTCAAGACCTCTGTAGATAGACCAATCTGCACAAAAGGGAGACACATAAACATAGAACATACAACTAACTACTGTCTCCTCAGGACTATTACAAGTATACCAGCTCAAAACTACTTTCTACCAAAGAAACTGACCAGCAAAGGATGGAGGATGACAAACACATATAATGCTGCTTGGTAAGAGTTTCTAAAAAGGGCTGCTCTTGATCCATGACTAGTATAAAAGAGTGGTTGGTTATCAAGTCCAGCCACAATTAGTGGCTCTAACTACGTTATTTATGGTAACCAACCTACTATGGCAACAGCCTTCCTGTACCTCATGGTTAGGCTGAACATATTGCCTTGATACAAAAAGGGGACACTGCAATGGCAAAAACAGGACAAGGATTAAATATTCTGTATTCATGAAAGTAAGATAATAAAAAGTTTCATAAAAATATCAAGATTACCATTATTGTTGGGCCTGCAAATACATTAACAGTTTAAGTCTTCTCTCTCTCTCTCTCTCTCTCTCTCTCTCTCTCTCTCTCTCTCTCTGCAGGCCAGAAGAACTCAGGGGAAAGGGCTTATAACCATACCTTTAATTACAAAAACCCGTTCTTACAGCAGACCCTAAAAGGAAATTTCAAAACAGAATTTCTTCCCCGGGCTCATGCAGTTGCAAGTTTACCGACTGCCCATGCTCCGTGGCTTTTGCAACCTAGACCCAAATTCTAACTGTTTGATCATCAAGCATAAATAAAAATGGCATGGGTTATATTAGCATACAGGCAAAACAAAAACAAAAGCTAACACTACAGCAAGCATGAATCTTTTATTTAAAAAGGGACAACATTGACATTTTTTATAAAAATGAAGAGATGGACATGAAGAGATGTGAAAAAATTGGTACTGTCCACTTCAAAAGGGTATATATGGTCAGCCTACTCATGGTAGTAAAATTCTATCAATCAACCTAGGCCTGTAGAAAACAAGCTTACCCCCTTTTTAATGGCAAGAGATACTGCTGTATTTCAGCTCTACCTCCCCAAACAGCAAATTCTGTTTGCAACCCTATAGGAGAAGATATGGTTTACAACTGCAATGTACAATTAATTTTTAAGACCCACTGAACTAACTTCAAGGCCAAGGACAGTAAAATGTGTTTAGAACTGGTACATGAGATTTCCAACATCTTCCACAGAAGTTAGGTCCCAACAGATGATAAACAACTTTGTTAGTATATATCTGTATCGCATTTTACTTGAGTTAGTGGCACTTCACATTTTTACCCTGAAATGTGCACGTCTGCTTATACTATATTTCTGTTAAAAGACTGGCATTGGGAAAAAAATGTACTTATCAATGGTACTAGGTCTTTTATTATGGGATTTATATTCTACACTGTCTTTGGAAACGCAGGGTTAACAGGGGTGTATATTTGGCTAAAAAGGAGCCTCTTGTGGCGCAGAGTGGTAAGGCAGCTGCCTGAAAGCTTTGCCCATGAGGTTGGGAGTTCGATCCCAGCAGCCGGCTCAAGGTTGACTCAGCCTTCCATCCTTCCGAGGTCGGTAAAATGAGTACCCAGCTTGCTGGGGGGTAAACGGTCATGACTGGGGAAGGCACTGGCAAACCACCCCGTATTGAGTCTGCCATGAAAACGCTGGAGGGCGTCACCCCAAGGGTCAGACATGACTCGGTGCTTGCACAGGGGATACCTTTACCTTTACCTATATTTGGCTATAACTGAGCTGCTCTTCTTTCAGCCAAATATAGATCTGTTTTGTTTGTTTGTGGCTATCTGAAAGGCTAAGTCACCAAAATCCCAAAATTAAAGAGCATTTAAAAGGATCACATTTCCTTAAAATACCTTCCAAAAGAAATCGCTGCTTGGAGAAGGTGTTTAAAGGAACTGTGAATTCAAGAATACTGAAAAATACTCAAAATTCCCATATCCCTAGAACTAAGAATATCACTGATTGATTCCAGCAACAAACCAACTGAGGTCTGTTTTTCCATAAGGGCAAGTTTAATGATAAACTCTAATACTGGAAACATACTCCTAGATTTTATAACTGATTGAACTTTGTATCTGCAGTTTCCTGTAAACCTTTAAACTTTCCACCACAGTACAAATTATCAAAACACACCAGGTGAGCCTGGTGTGTGTGGGGAAGTCTAATAATAAATAAAATAGATTTTAATGCAGAATAATTAAGAGTCAGTTGGTTAAAAATCTTGGTTAAGCTTCTTAGCAATGTTTGTTGAGTTTTAAATTTAGTTGAAGTAAAGGGGAAATGTTACAACTAGATTCAGGAAAATATTTCTGTACAATATAGTGCTGCATAAAAGATTATCTATATAAGACAAGTAAATTGCTAGCTTATTAGAATTCAATTTTTAACTTGCATTTCTTGGTAATAGTTATTCTGGGTTTTGTCCTATAATAAAAATTCTAGTCAGTTTATGTACAGCAGGAACATTTCTTTGTAATATATGCTTCTCAATTTGTTCCACATAACCCAGGTTGTTTTCAAGTGAGAACTCATAAAGGACACTCAGCAGGGGGTGTTCTGGAGGGGGGGGGAGCTTCCACAGTGGCTAAGTGGTACAGTTTTAATGAAACATGTAGCCATGTACAACATTAACATTTTTAATGACTGAAGAAACAGAAATTAGCCAAATATCAATTCTCAATGGAATTTTCTACTGCTCAATGATGAACAGAATAATAAAACTAAATTAGGGCAGACACAAACATATTTTTAACGCTATGTTAAAAAATCTGTAGACCCAACGCCCTTTTGTAAAAACGTACATTGTGTTAATGCTTATATGTGAAGGAAGACAAAAGAAAATTCTCTAACAAAGGGATCACAGAACTTCTGAACAGGTTATTGTTCTTCTGATAGGCAGGACTAGGTACTTCTATAAAGCAGTGACATATATTAAACTGCTTCTAGCAGCTGGTAGGACAATACTAAACGAAGAACAGTTGTGTGTATGGTCCCTGAAAAGGGGTCTGACATGCACAGCTTAAAACTTTAATTTCATCATGCTATTAGAAAATGCTGAATAAATGAACTTTTAGAAAATGCCATTATAACAGAGTTACTCATTACAGATCTCATTACAAGCTAACTTTATAATGTACACCTGACAATAACATGTAAATGTTGAGCTTTAAAAGGTCAGCTTGACTAACAGAACTATTTTACTATTTATAGTAAAGGGTGAACTTTTGTTATTTGGATGCTAAAGCAACTAACCCTTGAGTTTAATGTAATTAGGGAAGGGATATTCAATTTACAGTATTCACATGTAATGATAATTACATTGGTCCCAAAAAGCTGTGGGTAAGCATAAGAAACCTTTGTAATTACATCCTGTTTTCAAAATGACTTTAGTGCTGTGAACTTGAAGCATTTCAGCAAATGAAGGCCAATGCACATAAAATGAAAACTACAGAGGGTTTAAAAGCTGTGCTGTTTAACATAATGAGCAGTACTACCAGGGGGAGATCACAAAATGCTTTCTATAACTCACCCCGACAGTCCAAGCAATCTTGTTTTCTTTCACAAACATCCATTAAAACACACACACACACACACACACAAAGGACAGCTTCCACCACTCCCCCCCCCCCCAATACCTAACAAATATCTCAGATTTGCCTCTCTAGATGCTCAGAGGAGCCAAGCCCCGTTAAACTCTGTATGGGTTTTGAGAGTAGTCCCAAGCTGTACAGCTTCTGATATTATCTGGTTCAAAAGAACACCAGGGAGTTATGAATATGAAACAATTCTCCTTTACATGCACGACAGATTAGCTATGTCAGCATTCCAGTAAGACCAAGGTGAAAAATAAACAAATAACTGTGCGCACAGCAGCTGCAGCGAACACTCGCTGGAAAATTATTCAGGCATCATGTGATGATATTAAATGCTGCCACTTGCAGCTTCACAGTTTTATGACTATTCACACCAGAACAGGATGAATACTTACGAGCATCTTCCATTATGTCTGTGTCTGCAAAGGGGGTAGATAGAACCTTCTTGGCTGATAGGAAAATGATCTGTCATAATTCATTAACACAGCTCTGCTCAGATTTCTTCCAGTGAATGTCAAGTGGTCTATGAAAAATTGCTGAGTGCACAATGGCTTCTCCAGAGATGCTGTTACGTGCTTGCTACTATTTGGCACCATTCGGCATATACAATCCAGATGGGCAAGTATCAGTACAATCCTAAATAGAGTGCCATCCTTCTAAAACCAGTGAAGTCCATGGGGGTGTATCTATTTAGGATTCCACCGTATGTTTTGCAAGGCCTGTTAGAGACTCATTGGTATCCCACTAAAGTTATCCACACAAAAAATGGCTTACTTCTTTTCATTGAGAAGAAATCAACTATTTGACAGTAAAAAGAATACTAGAGAAGTACATGTTAATATGAGTTTTAATGGTACGCCATCACAGCTGATTGCTCTGATGTGCAACAGACTTTGAACAAGTGGCTACTTTTACAACAGAATATGAAGAAACAAAATGGTTTCCCATTGGCAAAGGTATCAGACAAGGATATTTTATCTCCCTGTTCAATCTATATGCAAAACATATCATGAGAAAAGATGGATTACATTTAGATGGTGGAAGTAAAAACTGGTGGAAGGAACATCATCAGTACAGATAACACCACTTCACTGGTAGAGAATAGTGAAGAAATGAGACTACTGATGGTTAAAGCAAACACGACTGCTGACCTTGCATCCAAGACAGGAACCCTTTAAGCCTAGCATGATATTAAGCCTAGCATGATATTACTAAAAACATGCCAGACTGAAAAACCTCTTTATGAGTTTTTTTTATTTTAAATGTAGTGAAAAGAAAAAAAAACACAGGGGGACTAATTGTCCAAATCTCCTATGCAAAGAATAAAAGGGTCACATAGGATTTTATACATCGACCTCATTGGTCAGGCTCAGATGCCTGCATAAATAACAATGATTCCATTACTTCAGTATCATCACCAGGACCATCCCAAAACTCTCCAGGCTGGCTCTGCCCCGGGTCACTGTTTACATTATAAAGTTTACATTATAAAGAAATTCCTCCACTTCTTGCGTTCCCAAGGCGCCAGAGTATCCAGAAAGGTTTTGTCAAGGCAATGCCTATTTTTTATCTATATGGTGTCTTTTGTTCAATGTTAAAATGTACCTGAACCTCATTCCAGAGGAACACCCTGTCACTTGCTGTGCTTTCTGTTTACTTGTGGCTCAAGGTCAGAAGCAGGCATGTAGATGATTCTTTCTTTTGCAGTGAACAAAAGAATATCTCAGGGAGAGTTAAAAGCAAACTAATATGCAAAGGCGTAGTCAATTTCCAATAAGCAACGGATACTAGAACAATAATTTCAGAAACCTGTTATCACCACCCTATCACTATTACAGATGAACATCAAGATGGCAAAAAGTAATGACGAGGAATAATACTCCTTTAAGGGTGATGAGCCAAGCTAGCCTGATGTCATCTAATCTCAGAAATTAAGGAGGCCCTGGCTTGTATTTGGATGGCAAACCACCAAGGAATACTAGGGTCGCTATATGGAGGCAAGCAACAGCAAACTACCTCTGAACAGTTCTTGCCTTGAAAAACATATGGGATCAACGTAAGTCAGCCGTGACTTCATCTCCCTCCCCCCCTAGTGGGTAATGAAGAAACTAAAATTCTTAAAGATTTTCTGTTCTTTGGTTCAATCCTCAACCAAAAGGGAAAGTGTAACTGAGAAATCAGAAGGAGATGGAGACTGGGAAGGGCAGCTATGAAGGAGACAGAAAACATCCTTATATTTAAGGAAGTGTTACTGGTGATCAAGATAAAGATAACTCATACTATGCTATTCACAGGTGTGAAAACTGGAAAATGAAGAAAAATTACAGGAAGAAAGTTGATTAACTTAAAATGTGATATTGAGGAGAGTTTTATGGATACGACAAACTGCCAAAAAGATAAATAAGTAAGTTGTAGATCAAATCAAGCTTGTAGTCTTCCTAGGATCCAAAATGATCAAACTGAGGCGATCACACTTTGATCATATTATGAAAAGTCAAGAGCCACTGGAAGAGACAATAATGCTATGAAAACTTGAAGGCAAAGAGGAAGCCACAACTTGAGATGGACTGAAGCCATGGCCCACAGTTTGCAAGACCTCTGTCACCTAGAGATCAGCTATAGTCCCAAGAGATCTCCATTCACCACCTGCAGGCTGGCAACCATAGCAAGACCCAAGCAAGGCTGTTAACATTTTGGAGGTCATTAATTCATAATATTGTCACAATGCATGGCACTTAGCACACACAAAACTTAATTTACTGTACTAGGCTTATTGAAACTGCTGGACAAAGAAATATGTATCTGGAAATACATGAAGGATGGGGAGACCTGAGCGCCAATCCAGCTGGGATGTCAGGTTCGTACTGCCAAGTGGTTTGGGGAGCCAGACAGAAGCTTACACTCATTGGGTCTCCATCAACCCACCTTCCCAGGGTGGGTTTCAGATGGCAAGGGTTTCCACGCTCCAAGCTGATGCCTAGGCAAGAACTCCAGGGTGCCATCTGGGACCATGGGTTATTCGTGGTCTCCTGACCATTCAGCTGGATTCCTCCTCGTGCCACGCCAGCACTTCTTTAGGAGTTGTAATAAAACTGTGGCCTTATTCATTCCAAAAGATATTTGTGTCACGTATTTTCTCTGCAAGATTTTGCATACCCTCCTACCAGGCAATAGGAGTCGTGATTTACCGGAGGTTACTGGTTGCTGCTGCAGAGGGATGAACCAGCAGCAGGAAAGACCCATCATGACACATCATTCAGGTGAGCTGGTTCATTCTGTAAAGAGGCTTGCTGAGGTGCGCAACATGCCAGGCAGGCATGGGGAGGAGTGGGTGCCATCTGGGACCATGGACTATTCACAGTCTGCTGACCATTCAGCTGGATTGCCACGCCAACACTCTTTTAAGAGATGTAAGAAAGCTGTGGCCTTATTCATTCCAAAAGATATTTGTGTTGTGTATTTTCTCTACAGGCCTTAGCATGCCCTCCTGCCAAGCAACCTAACATTGATGGTAGGGATGAACATGATTATATACTCTAGGAATGGAAAAATCTAAGAATGCAGTAGCACGCATGTAGCACATGCCCGTATAAAAAGATCTATGGGTTAAGGGTCACATGTTAAGACTTTCAGAATTTGCTGTCACACATCACACATGAACAAGAAAAAAGTGAAAGCAAAACAAATTAAGATTATTGGCCTAGAAAAACTTGAAGAGCAAAAAAATGCACCTCCATTGTCTATTTCTAAATCTATGTTTATTCAGTGAAGATTCTTTGGGCCATATTAAAAATGTTTAACACAGAATGTAACAACATAATTGAACTAAAAATGCACTTAGAATTTTTTTTTTTACTGTTGCTAAATTTTCTTCAAATCTCAGCAGGTGGCCTCAATTTATACCAGACTCTCAGAATAGCTTGATTATCTACAAAATAATACAGTAATAATATGCCTCACAGCATTGTCATGAGGCTTAAAAAATAACACCACTGCCTACTAATGGCTGTTGTAGTGGCATGTCAGCTCCTAGGATCAAACAAATGATAACTTTTACAGTCAACTGGGACTGTAAACAGTATTAAAAAAAAAACAGGCAACCATACAATAAATGTCACTAACCAGAATCCTTTGAGAAATGGAATGATCACTCAAGGTTTCAGGTTGATTTACTTTCTTTTTTATGAAGTAAGTAAACCTTATACTTTTTAACAGAGAAGAGAACATCATAGACCTGCCCCGTTTCCCTGGTTACTACTTTAGCTGAACTATAGAAAGCAATGATACCTTTCATGAGCAGGACTGCTTTAAGGATCTGTGGGGCCTGCAGCACCAGAGCCATTTTAAGGGGCCCTAGCAGAATACAATTGTAGCAGAAGCAGCCAGTCTGGGGGTGGAGGGGCTCCCCACAGTGGAAAGGGGTGTCACCTTGAATGTTCTTAAAGAGGAAAAGGGGGGGGGACAGATTATGGAGGGGAAGGTACTGTGCAGAGGCCCTGGAAGTGCAGGGCCCGTAGCATGTGCTATATGGATAACTGAACAGGATACCTGTTCATTAGTACTCACAGGTAAAGTTTCCAGTGTCAATCTCCACCTGACACTGTTTTGGCTTCTTTAAATCTTACTAGGCACAAGGCCTTATTATGTAAAACAGTCTATCCCCAGAGATCATCAAGATGTGTGTTCTTAGGCTTATGCCTATAATTGGGCATTGACTTACAGAACTTCATATTATTTTAACTTATGAATTCTTCCTATATTTGTCTGGCTACTGGTAACCTACAAGATTGTAGTTTATCCATATAAATGTGGTTGATCTTGGGTCAATAATATTGATGATGGGCTTATTGGGTGCACCTGTGTATGAGCTTGCTTTTTGTATCTTTGTATGTGCTTGGAAATGGCTGGCAGTGACAGTTCTAGTACAGATGGAAACAGAGGTTTAATTGGTATCAGGGGTGGAGGGAGATGAGGTTAAGAACAGGACACATCAGGAAAAGAAGACAGACAATTAGAATTAAAAATTCATGGTCTGTAGCTGCCTAAAAACTCTTGAAAGGAAAAAAAAAGGCGGGATATAAATGTCATAAATAAATAACACTGTGCTTGATCCAGCCAAATATTAACATTTATATGTCTCATTGATTTCAATGAGGGAAAGTTACACCGCATGCCAAGTTGCACTGAAGATACATTGAAGGACAGGGATAAATAACAATACCTGTAAGCTCTCTGAATTAGATAGAGAGGTTTGGGTAAACTAACCTTAACTATCTCAGTTTAATCATTTTCCTCCATGCCCTCTTAAATTCCATTGTTTAAACACAGTTCCAGTTTTGTGGGGCAATTTTCAATGAACCGGAAGAGGTGGACAAACTGCTTAGAAGTATGTTCAGCCTACCTAGATTATTGTGGTTCTTGGTTTAAGAAGCTCTGGTTCATTGCAGCATTTTCTTTTGATTCTTCTGATTTTATCAATATTAGAAAAATTTTGAAACATGCCCTATTTGAGTAAAGACGTGTAACAGCCTAGCATCTTCATGAGTTTTTAAGTGAAAATGATATGTCACACCTATATCAGCTATGCAGACCAGAATTTAGAACAGAAACTACTTAAGGGATTTAGTGCAGATGTTAGAAATCTCACCAGAACTTTTTAACGCACACCTCTAAGGCTAATTTCAGTTGTCGGGGGGATTTTTCATTTTACCTGATAGAAAATTAGCTGCAGCGTCTTTTCCCCCATCAGGTTTTCGCAACCTTTAGCTGTGCATAGACAATTTCCCATCTAGAGTGCTATTTTTTATATGAAATGCAAACATCTCAAGTTACGTAAGCTCATATTCTAAGTAATTAATAATTTTACTGGCATCACTACTTAATACAACTGCAGTAATATACTGCTTGCATCAGGCACAATTCAAGTAGCTTCTTTATGCTTTTCAAGCTCTTAATTCCCTGGATCCTGCATAAAGCTTTAAAAGCAAATTATTTTGTGTGTTCTCTAAAATGCTGTTTTTCAGGAATATCCCCTTAAGTAAATATTAAGTTTATTCAAAGCCAAAGCAAAGAAAAAGGAGGCCTACCAAATGCCTTCAGAACAGCTTTCCTAGATGGAATGTATTCAGAACGATAAGATAAATCTGGTCTAGAACTGCTCTATAACCTGGAACACTGGAATCTGCGCTAAACCATGGGAGAAAATTCTGAATATTACAAATTGTTCTACACTTTTAAACATCTGAAGGAGATAACAGGGACAGGGACAGACTCACTGTAAGCCTCTACCATCATCTCTAATATTGCTGCTCATTTTATTTATTTATTTATTTATTTTATTTTATTTTATTTAAATACCGCCCTCCCCGGAGGCTCAGGGCGGTTTACATAAGAACAAAGAACAATACATAAAACAGTCTATAAACATGTGAATAACCTTACAATAATAATAACTAATAGTTGTAAACATATAACAATATAATAGTATAAACAATATAGACAATACAACAGTGCAACAATGCAAACAGGTCCAGAGCATACTGGTGGAATTCTAAGGGAGGGCAGGGGGGAGCTCTAGATTATAATGATAAACTCTGTTGGCAAAAATGGCTACTCTGGAGGGTGGACTCTGGGGCATTGTACCATTTTAAGGCCCTCCTCCAAACCTCCGGTAATATTTTCAACCAGAGGTAACTAACCTCCAGGTGGGGTCTGGAGAGCACCTGGAATTACAGCTTATTTCCAGAGTATAAAGATCAACTTCCCAGGTTAAAATGGCTGCTTTGGAGGGTGGACAGGGTTGTTGTCTAAGAAGAAACATTTAAGGCCTCCCACGCAGGTTGTTGTGGAGATGAAACACTTGAGGTCTACTGCACAAGGTTGTTGTGCAGATCAAACAGGAGGCAAAATAACATCTGCACAACAACCTTGTGCGGTAGGTCCCAAACATTCAGAGAATGGTGGTGAACACACTTGCATAGCTTGGCTGTATCTGCCCTCGAGCAACAAGACCAGCAACACCAGTATTTTTAGTGAGAAGGGGTTTTTCCGTGGCCTCCCTGTCAGCAAGCGGTTAGAAGCCCATGGCCACAGACTCCCCTGTTGCTCTCGGAAGGAAACCCTTCTCTCCCCTCAGTCAGGGGCCATTAGAGGCTCCCTTCCCAGCAGGCTTGTAGGGAAGAGGGGGTGCGAAATCCTGAGCAAGAACAGTAATTGGCACTGGGGGAGGGCAGATTCAACCAATAGGAATCTATGGAACCTATGTTGTCAGAAGTATGAATCACATTTTATGTAGAAGACTAGGGGCAAAGCCCATTGTATCCAGGAATCCAACAGGTGCTAGAGCTTAACGGTGGGAACAGGAAGGGGAGGAATTGTTCAATCTGTAAGGGCATGGGGTTGAATGTGTGGTACAATAATCAGACTGGCCCCGCCCACTGTCTGCCCACCTAAGTTTTTATATTATACAGTGAAGCAGTTCCCGTTTATACTTCCAGGATAAGTAATTGGTGGTGGATATTTAGGAAGACAGGAGGAGGGGGACTGGTTTTAACACGTTTTTAACTATGTCTTACTATAAACCGCCCCAAGCCCAATTGTGTGAAAGAGCAGTGGAGAAATTAAATATCCTTATACTATTAAATAAATATTGCTGATCATGCTAAAACCTGATATGTTTTAGCTTTTTTGTTTCCTTTTGGAATATACATAATTTTGAGTATATCACTGAAACAATGTTTACAGAAATTTATTAGATCTCTTCCTTTTCTATTAGTATCAAACCTTTCTAAATAGTTTTTTAAAACATGCCATGCATTGCTTCTGTTGTGAGAAAGCTACCCATCTGTTTTTTCCTTTTCTTGCTTAAAATAAAATAACTTATTCCAAGTAAACATTATGCACTACTCAGGTACTCTAGCACCCAAATGATTATATTTTGTTAATAAACAGAATATCCAGGGATTTACTACTAATATTCAGTTATCTATATTACATCCTTTAGTCTGTAAAGAGGTCCAACAAGACAACTACTGCTAGAGATTTTTTGCAGGGGGGGGGGGGAGAGGAGTATTAGGTTAATAGAGCACAAACAGCTAACATTGTTCTTTATATTCATGAAGGTTATCATATATAAACAAATAAAAATATCTGGTTTTGTGTCTGATGATGCAATCCTAATTAGCATTATTATACCCATCTTACAATGCCATCTTACACTGAGTTATAGTCTTCCAAAACCATTAGAGACAACAGGATTAGAATTGTGTAACTCTCTTTTGCTGTGAATTATTTTTAAGAATTGTATTTCCTTGATCACAGTGTACCAAAATATAAAAGTCAACACAGATGCTTAAAAAACTAAAGATGCCTTCAGAGGAATTCCACTGCTGAAAGATGGGGAGAGGGAATATTTGCACCTATCTTCCATCCCGCCCCCTCTATTGTCCACAAGATTCTCTAGCCTGCCAATATTACCTTTCGTATCCCACACTTTTAGAACAATTCTCATATCACCAATAGATAGCTCACTTTGAACAATTTTGGTATTCCAGTCTTCGATAATTTCTGAACTTTTATTGTACAACTTTGTTTACTATTAACACATATTTCCTGTAACTGTAAATTGTTCATATTTCTCTTTTTCTTTCCTCTCTGGCCATCTTGCAATGTTTCAGAGTGATGCATCATAAGAAAAGGTTAAGTGAAGCTCAAACCTACATGTGGCAAATCTAAAACTTGACACAGATGTAGGTTTCCTCAGCCCTTACCAAAGCCAAATATCACTTCACAAACAGACTGCAATTAAGCTCTCAGTATTACAAAAATCAGTGAGGGGGGAAAAGCCCAGTATATCAGATCCTGAATATTTAGAGAGAGATAACATCTTGTCTGTTCTTAACTGCATATAAAGCAGCACAACTTTCCAGCATTTGTTATGTCAACTTCTTCGGTATTAGGTAGTAACTTCAAATCAGAAAAAGCATTTTTCAGAAGCAATCTTGTCCGTGAACTATTTTAGCACATCAATTATTTTGTTTCCTCTTATGGCTCAGGTGCAAAAGAAGTTCATGCTGGTTTTGCTACAAAGGAAATATTCCTTTAAGCTACAACAGTCAAATGGCCCACAGTCATGCTATAACTCTTCAGACAATGTCTGCATTATATAAAGCAAGTCAGTGGCTGTGCATCATCAGGAGATAATAACAGACTTTGATGGACTCTGCTAAAAGCTTGAATATAAAATTGTAGTGATGTATTCTCCTCAGAAGGAAGGGGGGGGAAACATTTCAAGCAGAAATAACCCTCCCAAAAAGTTCTGAGAAAATTCTCCTTATGGCACTGTATTTCATGTACACTAGCAACGAACGGTGTGTGTGCAAGGGAATATTATGTAGGCGTAGGTTGGAATAGGATCGCTTCATAGGGGTATCAAAAGCCTTTAAAGTACAACCAAGTTTGTCTTAGGCTTTAAATATCAAGTTTAGCATATCTTCCTTTATGGATAGAGTTAAGTACTGTACTGTACACATCGTAAGTGACAAGCACATAAAAGCAGATCAAATTCCTCTTCAGGATCTACTAGTGGTTCCCAGGAGAAATAGACACAAATGCATGCTCATAAGAGATAACTGCCACAATGCCAAGAACAAGACAACATTTTTGTTTGGGTCTTTCAGAGCTATGTAACATGAAAGCTGATGCCTTTTTAGCAAGGAGTCAATGTTCTGAGTTTAGGCTTATGCATTCCCATGTCCTTTTACATTTCAAATTCTTAACAGAACATTGTGGCGGCAAGCATCCTACCATTTTATCAAGTAAATCCTGTTTTTATTTAAAGATTGTGACTAAATTCTGCCACTAGAAAGCATTAGTTATACTTAAGTGCAAAAAAGAGCGCCTTTATTTTAATATAACTGAAAATTAACAATCACACAAGGGCAATATACATCCTAGAAATAAAGGTGTGTGATTACTCCAAGTGTAGGTACTGGTGGAGGTTGATTAAAACTGATTGCTTTTCAGAAATTATTACATTTCTCATATTACTATTAATGCCTCCCCAGGCATGTATTACAATAATGCAAAGCAGACTTACACCCTTCTAAACCTATTGACTTCAAGGAGGTTGCATGGTTTGTATTGCCCTGCAAGGTATCTAGAGTTATATTCATTTTCACAGTGCTTTGGTAGTACCTTCCACTCACTACACAGAGATTGAGTTTTGCATAAACATGTGTGCTATTGGACAGCAAAAGTTATTTATTTATTTATTTATTATATTTATATACCGCCCTCCCCGGAGGCTCAGGCGGGAATTTACAAAGCATTTTGGTTTTGGATATGATAGCAGTACTAAAAATCATTGTTTTCATTATTTATACAAGTTGAGGAAAGCCACAATTCCTTCTTCTAGTGTTCTCTCTCACATTGTTTTACAGCTTCCTTAACCCTACATTGTTTTAATTATCAGCAATTTGTACGGTTTCTATTGTAGCATGTATTTTTTAAAACTCTTTATGTAATAGCTCATATTCTAGTATACATATGGTACTGAATCAACTGCTATTCAAAGGAAAGAGGTAATATATATAGACAAAGATAAAAATAGCTGATTATTACGTAGTTGGACCCAGGCATAACTAAAATGTATAGGATTTTTTTAAAAATGTTAATTCAAATTCTGATGGCAATATATAAAATAAACACCTTTATACATTAGGAATACTGTTTATGCATTCATTCATTTGATTTTTATACTGTCCTCCCACAAGGGCTTGGGGCGGTTTACAACATAGATTGGAATACATAAAATTACTTTATAGATTAAATTAAAATTAAACACAAATAGCATCAATTCACTGACAATTAAAATTCTAAGTAACTTCCCCCTCCCCTCCATTATAGTTTACCTTCCTGATGTCTACCTTGGGCAGTTCTGTGGAGCAACAGCATAACATTTCTCTAGAAAGCATCTAATCCCTTTAATCATAAGGTCATAAATTTTGAAACAGAAATCACAGATGTAATCTTCATAAACCTAATCAAATTACATGGGCAGTACATCAGAATCCTGGAAACTTACAAACTGACATTTCCAAGAATGTTAAAAGTCTACAGATGTGGTCTAAAGCATTTGCTACTGGGGTGGTAGCAAGGCAACCTCCAGAAAGATTATGAGATGTCATTTGGTAGCATACGGATGCCCAAGTCATGTGGGATCAGTAGCGACATGATGAGGATGACTCCATTCGCTTTCAGCTTCCATGTGTTATTCAGGTGATTGGAACAGCAATTGTTGGCTGTTGACTCTAATATTCCATATTTATACAGGGATTAGGCCTTACAGTCTCTCACATTAGTCAGGGGAAATATTTACCTTGAGAGTTCAGTTGCATGAACATATATGAATCATCCACAAAATAATGTGAATGCTTTTGTTGAATGAAACTTTATCCATATCTATCCTTATAATTTTATAAAAATGAAATTATTGATATAGACAGCCAATGTATTTTATCTGTTAAAAATAAACAACATTTTTAAAACTTCCTACATGAAGCTGATCAGTTAGGACTTAACATTTTAAATTGCAATATAACTATTTAGTCAGAAATATCAGCTTTTGAGGCAGCTGTTATGTTCATTTAATAAATCATATATGTATATATATATCATATTATATATCTATATCTAGCAAAAATTATCTGTCTGAAGAGGGATGTTATGGAAGAATTAAAGTACAAATTGGTTTTGAATAGTGAGAAATGATAAAAGATCTAGCTTATAAAATTTAGCTTATAAAATGGCTGCAGTTTAGTCACTACAAGAAACATGAAAATCTGAAAATGTGGTTCTAGCAAATGCCCTTTTATTCATTTGGCAAAAAGAAAAGTCATATAACGTCATCATCTTCAAAATGGATAGATGAGATAACATCGGAAGTCAGTACATAATAAAGCTGCCATCAGAAAGTATTCTTTATTACAGCCATCCTCGCCTTTCACTTCAATAGCAGAAATTAGAAATGGAATACCATTCACAGCTTCCTATGGTGAATACAGGGTAATTTTTCCAGTAATTACCTGCAAATATCCAAATCCCAGATATTGTATCAGGTGAAATTATGCTTTTGTGAATGTTTCCATCACACTACACATCTAACATATTGTTAGAAAAATCCACACTCTTTGTGTTGTAAAATTACAAAGATTAAGGAAATTTGACAAAGCAATTCTATTAGATAATTCTGAGAAAATGCAATTGAGAAGAGGAAGGAGCCAGGTGAAATATATACAAACAGGAAAAAACAACTGTAGTTTCAAATATTTTCTTTTGCCAAATATTTTGTTTACCCAGCCTGGATTAATTTTGGAGAATAATTTCGGAATGAGAATAATTCCGTTTGGGTAGCACCAGACCTCTATAGTAGTTTTACAAAAAAAAAATTAGTACTCAAGCAGAAACCAAGTTGTGGCTCCAAAAATTACTACTACTACTACTACTACTACTAATAATAATAATAATAATTATTATTATTATTAAAAAAAACCCCAACAGCTTTAGAAATTGATGTTCAATCAATCTAGGCTTTAGCTATTCATATATTCAGTTTCTAATTATGTTTTATCACAGATATTCCATCTTGAGATACAGAAAGCCAGGATACAAATGTCTACATAAATAAAATACATCACTCAATAGAGGATCAATTGCTTATACAGTTCGCAAAGACTCAACATTAAAGCTGAGCCATTTTTTTAAAAAGTTTGATTTTCAGTGTAAACATCATTTCTATGCAAAAGGACCTGGAAAGAAGCCAGACCTCAAACTGTTTTACACATTCTTTCCGTTTGGAGCCATTGTTCACATAAAAATATTGCTTGTTTTAAGCTGAAAGGGCTTTCTCCCTGCATGATCACCCAATGAACATGATGATATTGCACTCTTTTCAACATTGCTGAAGGCAAACTAAGTCCTCACACTGCCCTCACTCTACTGGAGTTAGGCAGGAAGAACATACCTGATGTTATCAGATTAACCATGTCAATCAGTAGTGTCATTGCCTGCCTGACTTACACGGTAAGGCTTCTGCCATGATCTTGCTTATATGAAGATATCTGCATAGATAGTGGTGGCTTAATGTAGAAAGAGCTGAGCATCTAGATATTGTCCACTAATCAGTTGCAGTGGGATGTTTAGAAGCATGTGTATTTCCTACCACACTGCCAAAGATCCTTGAATGCATATGAGGAAGTATCAGTGCAGCTGACTCATTAATGGGAATGTAACATGTCTTCAGCGCATTTGCCTTCATGTGAGCAATTGTATAGCTTCCCCCAACTGATGATGATAATAATGTATTATTATTATTATTATTATTATTATTATTATTATTATTATTATTATTATTATTATTATTATTATTATTATTATTATAAATAGCTAGTAGCTTAAGCCCGTTGTAGCAGGAAATACAACGGACACCAGCATGGTGTTATGGTAGAGTGCATTACTTTGAAGTCTTGGGTTGGGAGGAAGGGAGAAAGCTGCAATGAAAGGGAATGGGGCAGGGGGGAAAGAAAGTGGAGGGGCGAGGTGAAGGGTCCACAGACCAGGAGATGGGGGGGCGACTCATAGGTGTTGGTGGCAGGGAAGAGTTCAGCGTGGAGGTGGGTGGGTGGGGGAAGCTGCGGGGGAATGCGGGTGCGGGACAGGGCAGAGAGACACAGAGAGGAAGGAAGGAAGCTGCAATGAAAGGGGATGGGGCGGGAGGGAAATAGGGCGGGGGTGACGTGAAGGGTCTGCTGGCTGGTTGATGGGGGCAACTCGTGGGAGGCGGTGGGAGAAGAGTTCGGCATGGAGGTGGTTGGGTGGAAGCAGTGGCGGAGTGCGGGTGCGGCGCGGGGGAAGGAGCCGGCCTGGCTGCCGGGCTAGATGCAGCACCTTGGGCTGGCCCCCCTACTGTGTGTGGGTTTTGAAGGGGGGCACCCCCCCACCCATGGCCCTTCCCGCTGACTCCTATGGCCCTCAGAGGGTGCTCCAAGGGCTGCAGACAGGCTCTGAGTGCTCCCATCCACGGCGAGCGGATGGCTTCGGAAGGGAGGGCCAAAAGGCGAAAGGAAGACTGTGGTGGCCGCTGCACCCCCCCCCCACGATCCCCCGGCCTACCTG
This sequence comes from Paroedura picta, assembly GCF_049243985.1. Taxonomy (NCBI): domain Eukaryota; kingdom Metazoa; phylum Chordata; class Lepidosauria; order Squamata; family Gekkonidae; genus Paroedura; species Paroedura picta. The sequence continues at coordinate 37,907,967 of NC_135378.1, forward strand.
GTGTGTTAGGTCAGTTATGGGCATGTTAGGAGCCACCACATGGCTCCCAACAGTGGCTAATGGTGGAGGGGCCAATCAGAAGGCACTTTGCGCCTTCCGATTGGCCTCTCTGTCATCCAGGCAGGGCCGAGCGGCCAATCCGGGATTTTGATCCCGGACTCGGCCCACCCCAACCCCCTTACTCTTTTATTTATACCGCAGAGTGCAGTATAAAGATAATAATATCCCAACCTCCAGGACTCAGGGCAAGTTACGAACTTGAAAACATATATAAAGGAAAAAGACTAAAGCATTCTAATACTGCCAGTCATGCCCTTGACTAAATCCCAGATGGGAGGGGTTCAGCAGGAGTTATTTGGATGTTATATTTGGCCTCGACCATAAGCCCGACAGATCCTCTTGTGGCGAAGAGTGATAAGGCAGCGACATGCTGTCTGAAGCTGTCTGTCCATGAGGCTGGGAATTCGATCCCAGCAGCCGGCTCAAGGTTGACTCAGCCTTCCATCCTTCCGAAGTCGGTAAAATGAGTACCCAGCTTGCTGGGGGGTAAATGGTAATGACTGGGGAAGGCACTGGCAAAGCACCCCATATTGATTCTGCCATGAAAACGCTAGAGGGTGTCACCCCAAGGGTCAGACATGACTCGGTGCTTGTACAGGGGATACATTTACCTTTATCTATAAGCCTGGCAGAGTATCTCTATTTTACAGGCCCTGTGGAACTGACTTAGGTCATTCAGGGCTCTAATCTCTACTAGGAGCTCATTCCACCGGGCCCTGGTTGAGACCAACTTCACATTTTTTGGACCAGGGACCCAGAGCACATATTGTTGTGATGATCCCAAAGCTCTTCATGGATTATAAGGGAAAATGCGGTACCACAGATACGCTAATCCCATAGACTGTTTACGCACTGGGAACTTCACTGCCCCAGCTCCTGTGTAGAGGCACAAATCCACCCCTGGATGAGGCGCACCAGGCTAAATGCTCCACCACATGGGTGCAGGAAGAGGTGGGGCAACTTACCACAACTAAAGCTCCAGCCTGCAGCCCAGCATGAAATCGCCAGTGCATAAACGGTCCTAGTGAGTGAGTACTGATTTGAGTAATAGGATTTATGGAACAACCACTTTGGAGAATTAGGAGGAAGATGTGGCATGATCCTCTTACTGTAAAGCGGTGAGCGGTTAAGGGGTAAGTGGGTGAAGAGTGGGAGGGGCAGGGCGGGGCCGGTCCGGGTGAGGTGACAGATCAGCTTTAGAGCAAAGCTCCTTCCGATTGGCCCCCTCACCTGACTGCCTTGGCGCCAGGGCCCAGGGCCGGCTCTCCCCTGCCTCACCTGCTGCCCCTGGGCCCAGGAATGCCTCATGCCGCGTCGCAGATGAGGCCCAAGGTGTTCCCGGACCTAGGGGCGGCTCTCCACTGCCTTGGCTGCCAGCGGGGGGGCCTCTCTGCTGCCGCTGGGCCCAGGAACTTGGTGCGAGGCGTTCCCAGGCCCAGGGATGGCTCTCCCCTGCCTCACCTGCCATTCTTGAGCCCAGGAACACCTCACACCATGTAGCAGATGAGACCCAAGGTGTTCCTGGGCCCAGGGGCAGCTCTCCGCTGCCTTGGCTGCCAGCGGGGGGACTCTACGCCACCCCTGGGCCCGAGAACACAGTGTGAGGGGTTCCAGGGCCAAGGAGCACCTCTCCTCTGCCTCACCCGCCGCTGGGGGTCCTCTCCACCGCCCCAGGGCCTGGGAATGCCTTGCGTTGTATCGCAGATGTGCCAGGCCCAGGGATGGCTCTCTGCTGCCTCATCAGTGACAAGGGGGCTCTCGGCTGTCCCTGGAGCCGGGGATGCTTTGTGCCTTCCCTGACCCAGGGGAAGCTCTTTGCCACCGCTGCTCGCTGCCAGGCCACCTCTCTAAGCTTCAGCTGCCATGGACCTGCTAGGTAAGCTGCGGGGGGAGGAGGCTCTTCCTTCCCTTCCCCTTACCCCTTTCAAAGCCCATTTTTTAATAAATTGGCTTTGAGGCTAGTACATATATATTGCTGAGAAAATAAATAACTGATTTAAACTTAACCTTTGATTCTGTTTCTACAACAGAATAATCTAGCCAATTTTAATCTAAACATAATTAATGTCAATTATTACTTAAATTCTTGAGCAATATAAATTCATTGACAGGGTTTGTACAACCATTAAAACACACATACAAAATCTTCCAAGGTTTACATTTTCATTTGCTCTTTGGAAGCCAGCCGTTTTCTAGAGCTTCTTATGGAATATATTCAGCACTAATAGTATTTCATTTTGCACTGACCTAAATACTTTAGGTCTTGCCAAGGGGAAAGCGTGTACAGTTGAGATAATCTAAGATACAGTTTCAGTGAAGATCATGAATTTGGACAATATTGGAAAACTCAAGTATCATTTATCTAAAGAAGAACCTAGCAGAAGATGTCAATTTTAAATAGTTAGCTAGTCAGAAGATTGCAAATTGGGAAATGTTTGCTAATATTACTTTCAAAGCAACATTGAACAAAACTCCGAAGGCTGGAAAACATTTTGCCTCACACAAGAAAGACTGTTCTTAATTATGAATCCAGAAGGAAAGTAAACGTAATTTTCAGAATACAAAATGCCAATGATTCGAGCTGCTCTCACTGACTGTGCCTACAGTGTGGAACACTGCTTACTAAGTATCATTGTTCAAACATATCTCCTAAAATATTCGTTGAGAGCTGTGACAGCAGCAAACACTTGGCATTAGCAAATTGATAATGAGGTATTTGGATTTGCACACATCTGTATAAATAAGTTCCAAGATTTCTTGTGGAGTTTTAAAGTGTTAGAAGTTTGAAAGTCAGACCTCAAAATCTACCAATACTATTCTGTTTAAAGGGACATAAGAATAGCCTTGCTTGACCAAACCAATGGAACCTAGTCCAACACCCTGTTGGCTACGATAGCAATCAGATGCCCCAGGATACCCACCAGATGCTGATTTCAGGGATGTACTCTCTTTCAACATGGAGGTTCTATAGGATCATAATGGCTAAACCAATAATGACATACTATTCATGAACTTGTCTAATCTCTTTACAGTCTAAATCAGACATTAATCAACCCATATCCTATGATAAATACAGAATGCATGCACATTTCTTAAAAGAATGATCCTTGATTTCCCCTCAAAATTTCAGTACAAACTTTTCACACAGCCAATACAAACTCCACTAAGCAGGAATAGGAATAGTTTGAAAAAGCAGTGATTGATAAACAAAACATATATACAATACAGACTTTACACATTTCTGGTAATATATAAGGTTCAAATGTCATAGCTGTAAATGTTTACATTTTAGTGACTGAAAAGTATGAGCTTACAGAATTTCACATACTTCATAGAACAGGAAGAACACATACTGATCTAGGTTGACTATGGGTACTTAGTCAATAATGAATCCACAGAACTGGGTGACAGAACGAATCAGTACATAAAAAACTGTATGACAGGATTCTTGGCCGTTATGTAGAACACTTTACGGAGGCACCAAGCATTACCAGCTGCCAATGCCATCACCTATCTTCTGAAGCCGTCCTCACTCTCCTGGGATGGAAGCAGCTATGGAAGATGGGTGGTGGTGCAGCAAGCCAGGCTCAGCGCTGGGCCTTGCCAGCCATCTTTCGAGGCCAGCCCACTCTCCTGAGGGCGGGACCAGCCATGGAAGACCAGCAGCAGTGGAGGAAGTAGTACAGCGAGCCAGGCACAGTGGCAGGCCTCGCCAGCCATCACCCATCTTCTGAGGCCGGCCCACTCTCCTGAGGATGGGACCAACCATGGAAGACTGGTGGCGCAGCAAACTGGGCTCAGCACTGGACATTGCCATTCACAGCCCATCTTCCAAGGCTGTCTCTGCTCTCTTGAGGATGGGAAGATGGGCAATGGAGCAGCAAGCAAGGCCCAATGCAGGGCCTCAGCAGCTGCTGCTTCTACCACCCATATTTTGATGCCATTCCCGCACTCCTGATGGCTGACATGGCCAGAGGGGGTACAGCAGGCGGGCCTCAACACAGGGCCACTCCAACCGCCACCTACTGGCATGCTGCCTGGGGTGGGACAACGGACATCACATCCATTAGCATTTCTGTTACACGGAGTGTGCCAGTAGATATGTTCCACATAAACAATGCCATCCTAAGCCGGCTTCTCAGAATCTTACTCAAGTGTATTAAATGGTACTTCATGCCCAGGTGATTATTATTATTATTATTTAAGGTTATCGATTTTTTGTTACATGAATCTTTTAAAATAATGCATTTATTTTCAGATCGTTTCAGATCAGATGCATTTATTTTCAGATCGTTAGGTGGATAGGGAATTGGTGTGATGCAGCGGTAAAAAAGGCAAATGCCATTTTGGGCTGTATCAACAGAGGCATCACATCAAAATCACAAGATGTCATAGTCCCATTGTATACGGCACTGGTCAGACCACACCTGGAGTACTGTGTGCAGTTCTGGAGGCCTCACTTCAAGAAGGACATCGATAAAATTGAAAGGGTACAGAGGAGAGCGACGAAGATGATCTGGGGCCAAGGGACCAAGCCCTATGAAGATAGGTTGAGGGACTTGGGAATGTTCAGCCTGGAGAAAAGGAGGTTGAGAGGGGACATGATAGCCCTCTTTAAGTATTTGAAAGGTTGTCACTTGGAGGAGGGCAGGATGCTGTTTCTGCTGGCTGCAGAGGAAAGGACACGCAGTAATGGGTTTAAACTTCAAGTACAATGATATAGGCTAGATATCAGGAAAAAGTTTTTCTCAGTCAGAGTCGTTCAGCAGTGGAATAGGCTGCCTAAGGAGGTGGTGAGCGCCCCCTCACTGGAAGTCTTCAAGCAAAGGTTGGATACACACTTTTCTTGGATGCTTTAGGATGCTTAGGGCTAATCCTGCATTGAGCAGGGGGTTGGACTAGATGGCCTGTATGGCCCCTTCCAACTCTATGATTCTATGATTCTATGATTCTATGATTTGTCTATTTCATTAGGAGCCAAACATTATAAAAAATCAACCCTTTTAATATTTTCAGTACATTTATTTTAGTGAGATTTCTTTTACTGATTTTTAATCAACATATTCACTTTGTATCTTGATGCAATCTCTAATTTAGAATTGAAATTACCAATCTCATTCTGCAGTTACCAGCAAACCCCATTAGAACTGAAAAATAAAACAAAACAAAAAAAAAGGAAACATGTTTCCTGCAGGGACAGGTCCCTATGTTTATTTATAAAGAATGAAAGCACTCCAAAATAATATTTTTCACATGCAAGTGAGGAACATTACCTCCATTTCAAAAGCTATGCCTCCCTCAATGCTTTTTCAAACATTCAAATCCCAGCTTAATAAAAACAAATGGCATTCCTCATTTCTTCAAAATTGCACAGTTGATATTAACAGCTTTGCTGTATTTTTTTAAAACACAGCTGAAATACTTAGAAATCCTATAATGATATATTCATATGACAGAAGAGACATGCTTTCAAGGGGTATGGGTGAATATGATAAATATATTTGTAAGTTTGACATTTAATAAACTTTCTTTGGAAGCTTGGGAAGAACAAGTATAATGACAAATACTAAGGAGAGGGGGTTAAGATCAAAGATCAACACAATTTGCTTGAGGTAGAGATCTCCCAATTAATTTCAATGGAGGAAATCAAACTCCAAGAAAAATCACTCAAATAACGTATTCACAGTTTAAGTTGCTTCCGCTGAAATGAATGGACATTTTAAAGAGGAAATCATACTTTGTGGCTTGAATGCTTGTCACAAATTTTTGCGTTTTGGTTTCTAGCCAAAAATCACTATCCCAGCATGGCAAAAACACCGTGGGCAGCTATGGTGGTCCACGTTGGTACCATACCATTCTTTTCGGAATCTCTCTATGACCGTTTATGCACTGGAGGTTGCATGCCAGGCTGCAGGCTGTAGTTTTAGTCATGGCAGGTTGCCCCACCTCTTCCTGCATCCTCACCGGTGAGCATTTTGCCCGGTGCTCCTCATCTGCCACCGATTTTTGCTCCTGCATGGGAGCTGGAGCAGTGAAGTTCCCAGTGCATAAACGGTCTATGAGTGAATTCTGTGACCTAGATCAGACTTTTCCTGTATCATCAGCATATCCTGATCAGATAGGGCAATAAACAAACTATAATCCACTTCCACCTGAAACTTTAAAAATACCATCAACAGAAATGTTCCAGTTAGAGATAAAATTATAACCCTGAACTGTCCTACTAAACTAAACTGGATGATGTGATTTCAAAACCCACATATGCTTTGGCTATGAGATCTGGAACATAATATCTCTTCTCCTTTAACCCTGCAGTACAGGAATTTGCAAAACTCTTGGGTTTTTGACATAGCCTAAGTAGTCTGCTTTGTTAAAACATGGTAATGCAATATTTCAACAGTGGTTATGGCTTAAAATGGCCTGATTTTAAATGATGTTAAATACAATCGTTGTGATAAGCTCTAAGACTAGTACAGGAAAAAGAAAAGGAAAACGATGAAGAGAACTCCCTAAGGCAGTGGTCCCCAACCTTTTTATCACCGGGGACCGGTCAACGCTTGACAATTTTACTGAGGCCCGAGGGGGGGGTAAGTCTTTTGCTGAGGGACGTCGCCTCCACCTGAGCCCCTGCTCCACTTGCTTTCCCCCCAGTGCCCCTGACTTCTCGCTGCCCACTGGGGGCGCTGCCTGCAGCAGCTGCGCAGTGCCACACTGAGGGAGAGCCCTAGCCATGGCAGCCGCTAGAGAGCACCAAAGGTGAGCCGGCGGTAGAGTGGCAGGGAACACCAGAGGCAGCAGCCAGGGAAGAGAATGAGGAGGAGCCACGGCCCGGTACCGTCTGATTCACGGACTGGTCCCAGTCCTCAGACCGGGGGTTGGGGACCGCTGCCCTAAGGTTAAAAAATTGGCCATATTATGTTTGACCCGGGCCTATAATGCATGCAGCAAGAGCTCTGGGGAGGCACTTTCCCCCCATTAAACTTCAGCCTGCTTATAGCAACCCCAAGGGGGGGTTTCAATAATTCAATAATAATATAATAATAAAATTTTATTTGTATCCTGCACTTCCACATCAGTCAGGGCAAGTAACAGCATTAAAACAACTCAGAAAATGTAAAAGTTAAAACTTTTACAATATAACTAATGCCCCTTAACTAGATTCCCAGACGGGGGTAAGGTAGCAAAAAGCTAATCTTCCATCTTTTGCCCCCTCTCCTCCCCGCACGGTGAGGCCAGTTTTTCTTGGTGGATTTTATTTTCAGACTCAGTCATAAGCCAAGAGACATGGTTCACCTCTGCCTGCCTCTGCATAGTAACACTAGATTTCCTTTGTTTCCCCCACTCAAGAACTAACCAAGGCTGTCCTTGTTTAGCTTCTGAGATGAAGGGAGGACAGAGGGGCATTTGCCTGGAATGAAACTCATGGGGATACAAAACAGACTAAGCCTGCACTGAGCAGTAGGTTGGACTAGATAGCTTATATGGCCCCTTCCATCTCTATGATTGCCAGCCAGTTTGTGCAAGAAGGAATTTTTAAAGTAACAAAAGCAAGGTAAAAGGCCATTCAAGAGATTAATCTGTTTAACCTCTTCTTAGTGTGTATGTACGCAGAAAACAATCCTTCCCCTCCCTCTTGACCCAGAAAAAGCCTCAGCTCGAAAAACATGTTATGTTTTACAATTTATTAGAACAAAGAATAGTTAAAAGCAGTGGAGCTTATTTCATGCCAGAATACTTCAAACAGTGATCTCAAAAATTTATAAACTACATCTGACTCAACCAGCTATAATATTTATTCTGACTAAAGCCGAGTGATTTCACAGTACACAAACAAATGAATATTTTCAGCTCCAAATAAATCTTATATGTCTAATTTGTTAAATGCCCGAGCTACTCTAAATTTTTATTAGCTCTGAATCCAGTAATTTTTGGAAGAAAGCAAGGGGAGGCTAAATGGATGGGAAATGTTCGGTGCGACATAAAATGTCTTGATTAACAATAAAACCCACTCAGACACCGTTTTGTCAAGCCTATGGTAATCTCTGATGATTGCAGATGCTATTGGGTTGTGGAGGAAAAACAGAAGGATTTGCTGAAAGAGGCAAAAGGAAAACAGGGGGCAGCATCTCTATTACAGGATGATTATTTCCAAATACACAAGCATAATTCTATCATCATGCTTTATGGAAACAAGGAATCATAAGATAGAGGGGACAGCCTTTGCAAACATGAGATCAGGAACTAATTTAAGGTTTGAGAAATTCAGTTCTATGAAGTCCACATCTATCCATCCATCCAATCTAGTTCTCAGTGAGTAGGAAAAACTCATGCAGATAACATATTATCTCTTATATCTTAACTCTGAACTCAGAAATAACTCCCACTGTACCTGTTAGCATAGTTCCCATAACAATGCTTCTGACTGCAGACACAGTCACCAGGAACAAAATGGAGAGAAGGGGAAAGCAGCTATCTTCATTACAAAAGGAGCTGTTCCTTAACAGCTTAAATAACCCTTGATTGAACTCTGGACAGTTTAGTTTTTTATTTCTCCTGCTTCAAGAGTCGGTTATAAAAAAAACCCAAAACACTTCTCTCATGTCCTTGTTAGACATGATAAAACTGTTGCATTTTCAAGCAGCTGCATTAATCCCCAGATCAGATCCCAATCTTCACAATCAATGGAAGGCTCATTATTCTGCATCAAGCCGCACTATGAAGGGTACAGAACATCTCTGGAGTGCTTTCCAACTGAAGACTTCCCCTTGGGAAATAAAAAACCTATACAGATATTTCTACTGATCTCTGATTTTCGCTTTTCATCATTGGTATTAAAATACATGAAGGTATTTCCTCTTTCCTCTCCATTTTTCTCTTTCCTCTCCAGTGCTGTGTAGTCTTTCTTGCCTCTACCCCACAGAGATAGCAAAGTCTATTTGGGAATAAGTAGCCATGTTCCTACCTTTAGATTATTTACTTTAGGGGCACTAATGCTATGTATTGTTCAACTTCATTGCCATCCGAAGAAGAGTAATAGTCTTCTAAACCCATTGAGTTTAATGGATCAAGAACTCTGTTTAGGATTGCACTGTTGGCCTCCTGTCTTAGAATAGCAAGGATGTGTTCATTAGTTATTACAATTTGTCTATATCCCATGGAAAAAAATGGGGAAAGTGTTCCTGGTAGTTTGTTTATTTATCTAAAATTTGATTTATACGACTCCCCCCTCTCATCCCAGTCATCTCAGGATGGTGTACATCACATAAAACAACATAAGTCAAAACTATTATAGGCTTTGACCACATTGTTCTCCCATGCGGATTTTCCAGAAAGATTCCTGATGGAAGAGCTTCATTTCGCAGGCCCAACCGAACAGCATAAGTTCCAACAGGGCCCATGTATCCTCCTCCATTGCTATCTTTTAACACGTTTCCAATAATATAGGTACCCACCATATCTTGGAGAAATTATTTCCTCCCCAAAGTGGCCCTGTTATTCTGCATGAAAGATATCTTTTCTGGATTTCATACAACTATTGTTCTTTACACAATTCACTGAAGACCTTTGGTCTTGGAATCACATTGATTTTGGATATCAACTGAATGATTTTTAAGAACTGGTAACAGAATTTTCTGAGAGCCTTATACATAATTTTGCACAAATGGACTCTGAGCTCTGGTGACCATATTTTGCACCTATATTTTGGACCGAGAGGTCAGCACGTTTGCTCACTGGGCCATTGGCATAACAGATACAGAGCTCTGGGGCAGGTTACATCACAGCAATAGAAGACTCATTCATATTTTTCAGCAGAAAAGCATATTTCACGAGCAAGCCTATGAACCTGTTTAACTCCTGCTCAACTTACCAAGATATGAATGAGAGGAAACCTCCCCCTGCCCCAAAACCAGCATTGCAGTGGGAGAGGTTGGAAACCACAACTGTATTCTGTAACTGGTTGTCCAAATCCTGTAAAATCAAGCTTAGACTTCATTATTGTCCTTCATCCTTGTAATATAAGCTGATAACCTTTGAGATCTCTGGTATACTACTGCCAATTGAGTAGTAGCTGTGCAAGAACATTTTGTGGCATAAAGTCCATTAGAAAAATGTTTGTGCTTTGATATGAAATTAAGTAGTCTCTAATAATAAGCTACTGTAGAGAAAAAAGCACTTCTGGCCTTGACTCCACCCATCCTAACGCAATTTTGCACAACCTGTCCACCCCCACTCACTCAGTGAAGATCCCAATCATAGGGGAAGATGCAGGATAAATGTGGGAAAGCGCCCAAGGTATTCCAACATGGAGCAAGACTAAATATCCCTCTCAGAGGTTGCAGAGCTGTGGTAAGGTCATACCCAGCACTGTGGCTGGCTCAGGTATGCTTGAGGAAAAGAAGCCTTAATGGATGCCAGCAGCTAACAACAGTGGGCAAGGACAGCTGAGACCATGAACCAACTAAACTACAGGCCAGCAGATCACCGGGGAGCCCAGGAAATAACAGCCCAACAGAATGTCCTTCAGGAATGGGACTGGAAGAGAAGGAAGAGTGCCAGCCCATTAGGAGAAGACAATTTAAAGTGGCAGTACTTGGGAGCTAGCAGCTCAGGTGGTGAGGGCGAGACCAGGGTGGTGAGGCTGGGGCTAATTGAGAGCTGAAAGTGAGGCATTTAGGGAGGCTCCAATACCAAGCTTGGGAAGCATTTGCCTTAGTCAAAAGATCAACCACCTACAAAAGGAAGAGGGCAGACTTAGGTGCTGTAACCTTTGCTCCCATCCCCTTAACCCCTGTTCTGGGACTTGGGAAGACCCAAAGAGGTGAAACACCCCAAAGAGGGGGTGACTTAGTGAGGGAGAATGTTCACCAGAATCCTGACAGAGATGGCCTAGGCAAGCCTTGTCACACCCTGGAAGCTAAGCAGGGTTGGCTCAGGTTAACACATAGATGGGAGACCACTGAGGAAGTCTAGGGTTGCTACACAGAGGCAGGTGATGGCAAACCACCTCTCTTTGTCTGTTGTCTTATGTCCTATGAAGTCGGCTATGACTTAACAGCACTTTGCTCAACGAGAAGAAAAAAAAATAGGGAGAATTGTTTTCTGAAAAAGATACAAATCCAATATGTTTAGTTCGTATAATGATATATATGGCAAAAGTAACAAAATGATATGCTGAAGACTGTCAATCTGTATAACATCTGACCTAAAAAACATCTGGCGGTCCCCCTCAAGCCATACCCTCCATAATCTGAAGGATTCTGTCCTCCCTAGGGGCTGTTCTATTGAAATGTTTAATTAATTAATTATAGCAAACTGTTAAACATATTTATTTATTGTTAGAACTATTACTGTTATGCTATTTTGTGACTGTTATTTAATACAATTTTCTATGTTTCCTAAAATGTTCCATGTAAACCGCCCTGGGCCGTATGGAAAGGGCGGTATAAAAATCTATTTAAATAAATAAATATAATGTAGAGCCTTAAGAAAGTGGACACAATACTCTGCTATCAGAGCAAATGTTCATCTCAACAGCTGTAGCATACGCCCCCCCACACACATGATTGCCCCAGAAGAGTAATTAAGGTCGTCCACAGTAAATCAGGATCAACAAAAAAGCAGAGAGCTAGATTTTACATGTACTCATTTCTCAAATGCAGTTTAAAGAGTGTCTGTCACTTTTGACAGACCCAATATATGATCTGCCTTCTCCCACCCCACCTCCACATACTTAGAATGACATTTTCTATTTTATGACTCCTTCTGTGACCAGAGGAAAAAGATTTGTATTCCTTCCCTTCCAATATATTAGAGCTGTTAAAATCTTAAACTCCCCATTTGCTTAGGGCATAATAAATAAATTATGGGTATCAGAATGAGCAAGTTGTAGGGAAAACACTCATCCCTTACCTCTTGGCAGACTCTTAAAATAATAGATGTGACTATTTTGTTATTTTCTGAAGAGTTCAAAAAAAAAAAAGAACACTTGCCGTCAGTGGGAGGAAAACACTTAACTTTTAGATAAATTCCATTCCCTCCACTAATAATTTCAACAGTAGAGTCCTGTTGGTGTGATACCAAGTTCTGTTTACATGATTTTCAGAGGTAGTTGCTAACCTTCATTTAGCAAGATAGAAGCTTATAAACTGGAGTGTATTAGTCCTTGAAGCAGAGTCAAGGAACTTTGTCCTCAAGCTTAATCCTTTCAAAATAGGACCTGGCTCTATACAGTAAACAAGGATATTTTGCATTCAGTTTCAAGCACATTATTATGGCAGTATTTTTTACCATATATAAAAGACAGATCAAAATGACCAGCATGGCTGCTTCCTTTATTCCACAAAGCTGTCAAGGACTAAGTACTGTCTGGCATAGTTATTTGCAGCACGGAGACATAGCGCTCATGCAGTCACACGCAAACATGCACTCCCCTCTGTGAGAAACTTGGCTAATCTTGCTATATCAGCTAGAAGAGCTATTTTTACTATAACAGGTAGCCTATTAGGCACTGCTGGGACACTGCCTATGGGCAGCTGTTGGAGAAGTATTTTTAAGAATACGATTTTTACAGAGCATTGAGCTGCAGGGGGTCTGGGGGGTAGAAAGCTCTAAAGCACTGATTGCACAGCAGTGTTACCCTTCAGGCAGGGCTAATATGCCAGAGCTGCAATAGCAACAAGCCACAAAGTAAGGCATACAGATAAGTGAGCTCTTCCTATTTGCAGAGATATTTGGACCTCAAAAGCTATTGTGTTTGCCCAGATGTGCTCAATAAGCGCAATGCAATAATGGACTCAGTCCTGAATGAGGCACACTAGAACCAAGAAGCACAGGAGAGAATCCAAGGAATCTTGAGCAGAAGGCAAATAGCCACCAGTACTATTCTGCAATGATTAGGGGACCTCTTGCAGAAGAATTTGTGCCAAGTTGCAGTAGATGGATTCTGAACTAATCCTCACATTCTGCTTGTCCTAGAAGTTATAAAATCATTTTTGTGTTAACATTCTTGGATTTAATTTTACTTGTGCAACACTGGGAACAGAAAGCCCAGTTAAAAGCACTCCTTCAACAGAACACCCTTAGATTTGTAAACTTCCACTGGCTTTGTTATATTCATAGAAGAAACTCCCCCCCCCCCCCACACACACACACATACACAGCAAGGCCCTTGATTTGGTCCAGAGGATTCTTTGTAACATGCCTGCTCCAACTGAGCAAAACTGCTTTATTCGCTTGCTTAGAGGCACCTTCTTTTTTTGGAAGGAATTCAAAAGAAAAGCAAATATCCCTGAAAACAACCTGTAAAGCTTAAAAATAATGAGGCCAGGTGACTAGCTTCTCATCAGATGTTTCTGTCTTATTTATTTAAAACTTTTCTATGCCAGATCTCAAAAAAACCGCTAGATAATATACTAACTCATTAAAATTAGTTAATGATCAATAAACTATCAAACCAGCATTAAGAAACTTACCCAGAGACTAAGTACAGCATAAAAAGTCTAGCAGCTTTAAAAAAGTTTCATAAAACAGGCTACAGCATATTGGAAAACAACTTGAAAGATTAATCCATAATTAAAAGCCTAGGTAAACAGGAAGTTTTCTACTGGCACCCCAGTGAGCTCCAAGGGGGAGAGGATTCCACAAGGTGCCACCACTGAATAAGCTGTCTCTGGCTGCCACCCACCCCTCCTTTGCACACAATGGCACAGAGAACACAGATGATAACAGAACCTGCTCACAACCTCACCAAAGGTCAACACAACAGGAAGACAAAGACTCTAATACCAGGTGATGAAGTCAATCCTTGGTGTGCCACTGATCATAACAATGACCCAGACTCACTGCTGCATGAAAAACTATGCTATTCAAGACACACAGTCCATTTCCAGGTGTCTATTTCATAACAATCCATTTCACAATCTTCCAGGAATAAAGTCAGCAAAAAACCGAGCTGGAGTTGAGCAGAACAAAAGATTCACTTAACATGATCATTTAAACAATCTAAGGAGACATGAGAGCGTATCAGAAACGTAAGTCAGTGAATTGGACCAAAATACTAAGTTAGGCAATACCAAATAAGTGAATCACACCATGGCCAAAAGTGGGTTGCAACGATGGTATCATCACCATTCTAAACACTCTTTTATAGAAGACGAGGAGATAAAAAGCTGAAATGCAAATGATCAGAGTTACCTGTAGTGCTCATTGACTTCAACAGACTTAGAAACATATAACTATGTTGACAATGACACTGCCAATTCCTACATAACTAATTTATCATTGGATTTTGCCTTTGATCGAGTGTTGGCCAGAGAACTAGGGCAATATGCTTGCCTCTTACATATATAGCTATCCATAAAAACATTTAAACTGAACAGAAGGCTAAATGTTAAAGCCCATTTCTTTCCAAACCTTCCTCACATCTTTTCTATATGTAAGTGAAAAGAATATTTCATTTTATTCCAGGATTATTTAGCACTCCTGTTTAAATATTGAGGCGTAAAAGACTAATTAAAATAAGATAACTAGACACCTGTGACATTGCAAGTATTGCTGCTCAGACATGCTTCAGTAAGCTACGATTATCTTTTGATGACTACATTTCTTATGCTTTTTCATATCTGTATTACAGATATCGATTTTGCAGAGAAAGTAGCTTTATTATTAGACCATGGCAGAGTCATGCTGATTATGATGCTAATAAGTGGTTCTCATAATTAACCACAAACCACATGGAATCTCTTTAAAGATGTTCACAGGTAATATAAAAGCTCTTTCAAGTGGAAAAATATTATTAATTGGAAAAATTAATAGATTGTTACTTTCATTTAAGCGCGGCAAACTTAATTTTACAATAAGTTATTTAACATTTCAGTGTATGTTTGTTAAACAAGTTATAGTTGAAAAAGTCATCTACTCTTTTTGGTTGAAAGCAAGAACATAAATGAGCATAAATTCAATAGCAAAATTCATTCATGATAGTAAAGGATAATCGCTGAAGTCGTTCTTTAAACCAGCATTATCTTTATGACATAACTTTTTTAAAGCGCTGGTACTGGGACTTATTGGGCAAGTTTGCATGGCAGAACAAGAAAAGTCACATAATTAAGAGTGTTCTGGCCATCAGAGTCCAGGACTGACAGGCACAGTGTGTCCAAAGAAACCTGAGTCCAAAGCCACCTCAGAAAAGAGGAAGCTCTCTTCCCTCCAGCCCTCAGTCCTCACAGTGGCTAGATAGGTTTGACCTGGACCATTCTCCTTGGCTGCATGAGGACCCGCTTAATCAAGGGTTGCTGGGGTTAGGGTATCCCTTGGTTCTCCAGTATCTTCTATTTGGGGATGGTGTATAGCTTCTGTAACCCCATTGTGGAGCTGTTAGTTTGTGAGCTCTAGCTAGCTGAATAACTGGCAGGCTTGCTCCCTGGAGAACGTTTTCATTCATACTTTCTTGAGTTCTTATCTAGAAACCTGAGTTTCAGATGCAAGACAAGACTTGTCTTTAAGCATTTAGACCGTTTACGCACGGGAAGTTTCATGCTGGGCTGCAGGCTGGAGTTTTAGTCATGGCAGGTTGCCCCACCTCTTCCTGAACCCACACAGGGGAGCATTTGGCCCGGTGTGCCTCATCCCCCCCCCCATTTGTGCTCCAGCATGGGATCTGGGGCAGTTAAGTTCCCAGTGCGTAAATGGTGTTAGAGATGCAGCTTTGATGATGATACTCTTCACTGGTAGCAAGCAATTAGGATATAAGATCTTTAGTTTTAGCTATGTATCTCATCCTGAGTTTTTGGCTTGCTTTGCTGTGTGTATGTTCAAGGCATAATGGATTGAAGTTATCCTGCTATTTCTGTAAGCTTGATGATTTCTTTAAATCTCCTTGTAAGCAAACCTGGATCTTGCATATTTTTTCCTTTGAATTTCTGCATTCAGAGCTTCTAGCCAGTGCTTCAAACAGATGGTACTCTGCCCATTTGGGCTGGAGGACCAATGGCCTCCTACAAAACCTCCTTTTTTCAGCTTCCTCAAGTGGTTGAAGACATCAAAAGGACCTTTTTTGATGGATACCAACCTCCAGGATCTAAGTACTAACATCATCTGACTGCTTTTTGGCATTTCCAGTGACATCTGCCCATTTCCTGCTCCTTCTTGCTGGCTAACCCAGATCCCTCTGGCAATACTTCCTATGGTGCAGCTCATGTTAGGCACACCTTTGTCTTACACCATCACTTTGGCCTCTGAGCCCACTAGCCTTCTGTCGCCATCTCCAACAAACCTTCTCAATCTGCCTATAAGATCCCACAGCTGGTAACAGGGAGTATTTCTTATTTTCACTTTTTTTGCAGCTGTCCGGTAAGGATAGGGATGGGTGATTGGGCTTGCATAAGCCCAAAAAACTTTCAAATCAATGGTATTAGAGTACCTTCTGTCTTTATTCAAAGCAATTAAATATCTCCTCAGTTTATATCAGCTGAATCAGAGAAGCCAAAATCAATTTTGGCTTGATTTGCCTGACACGAGATTTGAGAAAGAGCCCACCTCAGGATCAGCTGTTTGGCAGGCTCTTTATATGCGTACCAGGCTGCAGAGAGCCTGTTCTCCACAGCCTAGGTATGGTTTCAGGGGGGAGAGCCCACCGAACAGCTGATCTTGGTGATCAGTTATTTGGTGGGCTCTTTAAATGCCCCCAGACCCCACCTGTTCTATGGAAGAGCCACAGCCTCAGAGGGATCTGTGCAAAGACATTTAAAGACCCTGCCAAACAGCTGATCCCCAAAGACGCTTCTCTGCTGGGTGGATGTTTTGGTCAAATCAGTTCATATTTCCTAAATCAGCTGAACTTGAATCAATATACAGATTCAGTGATTTGGTTGATTAAAGTTGTTTATCAGGAAATCCAGCAATTTTTTTCCAGCACACATTCCTATTTTCCCTCTTGTTTCCCAAGGTGGAAGTGAGTAGACTGGTTTGGTTCAGCTACTTTCGGTTTCCTGCTGGGTTCTGGGTTTGCAGAATACGGGTTTGGAATACGGAAGGGGGGTACTGCTGGCACCATATAGTGAGGATAATAATGCATAATGCTCGCCTTACTGTTGACCTCAACTGAAACCTTCATGCACAATAGCCAAAATGTTGAGTTGTTCACTTGAAGTCAAGTTCACTTGACTTATTTTCTGCTTCGGTTCAGTTATTTCCAGCACTGAAAACGTAACAATTTGTATGACAGGGCTATAAACTCATAATGAAGCATGTTCTACATATTTAGGATCCCAGGTTCAGCCCTGTTATATAAAGATAAAGAATTTCTAGCAGGACTTAGAAGAAAGAAATCTGACACTTTGGATAGCTGGTACAAGATAATACTGGCTACAGAAATCAATGCAAGACAGACTTCATATAAGGGGAGATTTAGACAGGCACACTGAAGGAGCAGGTTCATAGCTGGATCCTAGACCAAAGTTGGAGACTAAGGTTTCCTCAGTGGCGTCAAGTTTGGGCTGATATGCCAGCTACGTCCTTTTCATAGAAAGTCTTATATGGCCACAGAGATTTACGCATAGATCACATTCAGGTTCTATTTTTCAATACCATTTTAGGCACCTGAGTGTTAAGGTTTTTTTTTTTTAAACTCATTTTGTTTTAGTTACTTATTTTTAATGGCTTTAGTTTGCTTTTCCCCCCAGTTCCATGTGACCTGGATCCTGCTCCAGAGAGGCAGTTTATATGGTATATACATTCTTATATACATCAGAATAAATACAACCATGCTAAACTTTTAAAAAACAGAGCACTCCCGCTACAACAGTTCAAGACTTTCACTGGAGCTTTAAAAAAAAAGAAAAAGAAACGGCAGTAGTGCCCTTAGGAAAATATTGATGATGATGAAGGTAAGTAGTTCAGACTTCTGAATCACATACTTTGTCCTTTTCCTTTTTTACACAGCCCTTATGAAATATTGACAGAAGAGTGCTAAAGAATGACTGTTTCCTTTCTTTATAGCCCCCATATATAAGACAATAATGCTAAGAGTACTACAACTATTTATCTGTATATAAACAACCCTAAATAAATATAGTTTAAGGGACAGACTACCACAAACAGCCTTCCTCAAAGAGTCACAATGAATACCACCACCTTTGTTTCTACTAAGACTTTCTTGAATGCAGACCCATCTAGATTCACACAATTCCCAAACTCCCAAAGCCGAAGTGTTAACAAATACATTGAAATTCCCCCCTCCCACACCACATTTGTGTGAAGATAAAAGAAAGGTTCTCTTGAATAGTATTTTTAAACAGTATGATGAAGCTACTCCTTATGAATAAATTTATATAGCAGGAATCAAAAACAAGTGCCATTGATTCCTTCACAGTGCTACTACAGTTCCACTCAAATTTAACTGAAGAAAGAACAATCCCAAAGTACTCCCCTTTTCCCAAGCAAAACTGTGCAACTTTTCCCTACCAGTAAATCTGCTTGCTATCAGCAAAGATTACCAGTCCTCCTCTAGAGTAAATGTAAGTAGTAGTATTTGGCTTGAAGCCCAAATAAATGTATACACTGTGTTGTACTGCTAATGGAATGAATGGATCTCAGTGAGTTTCTCCAGAGGAAAAGGGCAAGCATGACTGATGGGGTCTTTGTCCACTTTCGTTGTATGGTGCCCAATACTCTGTCCTAATCTCAAATGGAGTAATAGAGAGTAGTTCATTTTTAAAAATTACATGGTCTCTTTTTACCTGCAAAGACTGCAAATGAACAGAAAAAGTCTTTGTGGTATGCTGGTTTTAACAACCTCCCAAGGCAAGAATCTACAATCAAAGTAAAAATTGTCAGGAGACATTGGCAATGAAGTTTCATTTTTCCTAACAATGACAAACATGGATACCATTTGAACTATATATCTTCAAAACAATGCTGAAACATACATCTAACAAAGTCCCCCTTTGCAGGCTTACACCAGTGTAAGAATGTAACAGTAAATCATATATAAAATATGACTAACAGTCTGGTATTGCTAATACGATATAAACTTTTTTTGTACAGAATATATCCCTTTGCCAACTAGAGACGTTCCCAGCCCCTACCGCCACTTGCTAACCTGATCAGGGGGAAACGGAAAAAATCATGATATAGTAGAGAGTTATTCTCTGTTTATAATTTCATAGAGGAAACTAGCAGCTATTTTACTCGGGGACTTCATGTAGATGAGACCTTACTGTTCTTCAAAAATAATGAATATCCATAAAATTAAAATGTAACCACTACTTTGTTTTAAATTTCTGCCTAAAACTACATTAAAACCTTTAAAAAAATCCTTCATAGAAGTTATTGGCAAGTCACATTCTGCTACTGACATGACTACTTTGGGTAGGCTATTCTTCCTATGAAGTACAAAAATTATTCCTTTAGTCCGCAATAACTATTTCCTGAAGGGAAAGTATTTCTACAACAAGGTTAAACGAGAATATAAAACCGTCAATAAAAAAAATAAAACTCTATCCTGATGCCCTGTCTCAGTATATTTGGGTGGCATAGGGGTGCAGTTTGTGTGCCGTGACCTCAGCCAGATGCTTGGTGGAAAGGTGCTGTTTCGTAGGCCCCATAGAACTTTGATAGTTCCATTCGAGTCCACTTCTCTGCCTTGGCCCTAGTCGAGGCCAGTCACACGTCTTTAGGGCCAGGGACCACCAGCAGATTCATATTAGATCTTAAGAGTTCATCTGGGGGAATACTGATAGAGAAGGTCCATGCAAAGCCTTAAAAGTTAGAATCAGCACCTTGAATTTGATCTGAAATTCAACCGATGCAGCTGCTTCATCTTATGATCTATTTCATTGGTCATCAAGTCTTGCCTATGCTTCCACTCTATTCTCAGCAGTGCATCCCCACAAACAATATATTAGATACCTGAGCAGTGTTATGTTCATCCTTTGCAATGGTCTCACCAACACTGAGTGAATATTTGTAATGACTGTCATGGAGTTATATTGAAGTTTGCAGACAAGTATGACCACAGATATAGCAGCTGTGTGACTTCCTTGTACTCAGTACATTTACTCATGTTAAGTAGTCCTTTATTATCAAGAGATTTAGAAGGGTTCAACTCTGCTTAGGATTGTACTATTATGCAGCAATCAGTGGGTATGGTCTGTGATAGGTCTCCACATAGGATTATACTCACAACTGCTTAGAATATAATTAGTGATCAGCAAGTATTGTTGCTTTAATTGGCTTCTATTATTTGATATGTAATAGTGGCTTCTGTCCTTTTGTAAACTTGTTGTCTATGCTTTCACTGTTACAAACTATTATGTGGAGATTCAGTAATGTTTTGGCTATGATAGGGTTATTGGAATGAAACAGCCTTAAAATAGCTTTCCAACTAACGTGAACCAAAAGAAATAAAATAGTCGTCTTATCCTATTTTTCTAAGAAATAATTTTCCCAATCTCTGGTTTTAAAAGAACAGCACTTGATGTAGAACTGTGTAAGTACTAGCAGTCATTTTGAAAAGGATAAAAGACAGTCAAATAGAGCTTTGTTGTTTCATACAGAGCTTTTTTCTCTTTCCTAAAAGGTTTGACAGAATAAGTGGGATAACTGCTCTTAAAATCTCACCATAATAATTGGTATATACAATTAAACCACTGCCATAAGTTGTAAAAAAAAAGGCAGTATGTTCCAAAAATTACTGAATTATAAGAGAAAAAGTACTTGCAATGTATTAAATGCAACATTATATGCAAGCAGTTGTGCAGCTATATCATGCAGCCCCACACCTCAGACAGTAATTAAGTTTGTAGCTGTCAGTGATAAAGGTTGCAGAATACCTTTGCAATTACTAGGGGAGGGGAAAGCAAACAGGAGATAGGATGCTTAAGATCTAATGCCGCTTTAAAAAGAAATGACTGCATAGACATGCAAGTTCTTGCTACTGCTGTAAACTAGACTTGTGGCCCAGAATTTATCTATAAAGCAAACTTATGTTTCGTGGGCACATTATCCTTCTGTAGCAATAAATTGTAAATGTTCTCAATCTTTGATTTTATGGCATTTTAAATATTGTTATTATAGCTGCTCCAACAGTGCTAAGTTGGGGCTGTCATTTTCATTAGAAACTGTTTTTCAAGCATGCTAGGGTAAAAGTATCTGGTAGAAACTTGGTAAATGTGACTCAGCTGCCCTTTCTATTTTGCTCTCAAAAGTTTACAAATTACAGGTTTTGTTTCATAGACTTGAGTGCCTTTCACTCCTAGGAACAAATGTTATAGAAATTCAACATTGATGTGTTCAAACACCTGGCCTTCTGTAATAATAGCCTGGTCAGCAGACTACCAGGAAAAAATCCCAGAATCGCTAATTACAGTACAGTCCTATGCAGAGTTATGCCAGTTTAACCTCAATGAAATCACTGAGCTTTGATTGCTGTAACTCTCCACAGGACTGCACATATTGGCAGAAGGCGGAGCAAAAAGGCAAGCAAATGGTAGGCAGAACTACAGCAAACATATGGATTTTGTTCCCATCCTTGTACCTTGCAGCGCTAAGAACACTGATCGGCTTCTTAATTGATGACATCTAAATGAACTTAACAAGAGTCTCTTATCTAAGTCCAGTAGGCACGCGTGCTGTTATACTTTATTCTGCCACGGGGTGCAGGAGATTGGTGTGGCCTTCCCCTAGGGTTGCCAACAAACCAGAGGGGAAAAAATGTCCAGGCTCCTCAACAGAGGTATAATGGGATGTTATTTACTTGTGATATTGTTGATCTCCAGGACATGAAAACTTTCACTCTCCATTTCTACACACTAACCGTAATTATAGGAGCAGGATACTATTTCTTCAGGCTGCTAACAAACTGTCCTCCACCATACCTTCTACTCACTTCCATCCACACCTACCCTCCAACCACCAGGTCACATAATCCAGCTAGTTGCCTTTCTCTACTTCAATTATTTTGTATCTATACATAATAGTAAAAAGCTTTGTTGATATGTAGACTTTAATTTGATAAAAGCTTACTTAAAAATAAAACATGCTGGACTCTCTCCCAAGCATATGACTGGCATTACCAAACGAAGAGGGGACAGAGAAAGTGAAACTCAGGCTGGTCTAAAACCATTAATTTAAGTAGACTGAAGCAACACTGCACATAAACGCACTATAAGCATGCTGTATCTTCTCTTTGCCAAGTCTCAGCCAAAGAAGTAAGCTTTCTTTTTAAAAATTATTATTTGCGGATTGTATATTTCTGTGTACATTTTCCTGCTTAAAAATTTGTTTGAAGAAGCCTACCATATCCTAGGCAAATGACAATTGTTAATGCATTATAAAATACATATGGTGTTTTGCAGACTAAAAGTCAGCAAGAAAATGTAAAGTCAGACCTTTATCCCAAGAAGATTACAGTCTAAATTGAATGGGAGAGACCAGAGATAGGGATAGATGGAAAGCTGGAACGAAGAGAAATTCATACCCAAAACAGCTTTTAAAATCTGAGCAAGAGCATGAACCTATGCTTTGCTTTAAATTCTGGCTGCTCATTTCCACAGGTTTGTTGGGTTTCAACTTAACTGTTGTTAAAATTCATATTACAATAAAGGGCCTCAGATATTTCTTCAGAAATATGAATTCTAAAGAAGCAAAAGGATTGCAGGGGAAAGAGTTCCAATTTAATTATATGCATTAAGAAAAAAATATTTTTAAATATATATATTCAAAACAAAAAATCAAGGCCATGCAATACATATAGTGATATTGTTAATAGCAACCAAAACGAGTATTAATAATATTAACAGTAAGTAATATCTGAAATCCTTCATATTCTTCTAGATGGAATGTGGGAAAGTTTCTCATATAGAAGCGGGAAGAAAAAATTGCAGTACAATCCTAAGCATGCTGTGGACGCCGAAGTTCAACTGAGCTTAAAGGACCGTACTTACTGATAAGTGTGCTTAGAGTTGCAGCTTCGTGTTCTACATGTACTTCATAGGAAAGTACTTTAGGATGCTTTGGGCTGATCCTGCGTTGAGCAGGGGGTAGGATTAGATGGCCTGTATGGCCCCTTCCAACTCTATGATTCTATAATTCTACTTCATAGTAAGACACACACACCCTTGATTATAAAGCGAAAGGCCTTTTCAGATAAAATTATTCTTGCATTATAAGGGTAAAAAAGGTAAAAGTCAGATCTACAGGGATCTTCATGGATCCACTGACCATGCCTGTCAATCATTCCTTATTTTTATACACCTTGCCTTCTCTTTCTCTATTTTTATAAGGGCTATTATGGGTTATGACCCAGAAAAGAGACTGTACCTTTAAGAAGACTGATGGGGGGATATCCTCTAGCTTTTGAGTATATGGAGCTTGGCTGAGGTTAAGGAAAACGACTATTGATTGGGTTAATCCTGCTTAGCCTCCTAAAAACGGGTTAGCCTCGGCCATCCAGATCAGTGTGCAGTTACTTTCTTATCCATGAGTGCCTATATATATTTGCGAAACAGACCGGTGGGTGGAGTGTGTCTGGGCCGTACGAGCTCGTATACAGTTGCGCCCCGATTGGGCGGGCCACTACCCAGAACACACTCCGTGGCTGCCTGCTTGCCTCTCTGCCAGCCTGCCCGCAGTACCTTGTGCCACTGCAACGCACCTGCTAGCGGCGCCAGCCAGGAGAATGAGGTGGTAGCAGCCAGTAGGAGGCAGCGCCACTGCCCACCAGCTGGCAGTTGTGCCTTGTGGTAGCTTGTGCCTGTGTCATGCTACTTCTGGTGATGCTGGCCAGGGGGATGCAGCAGTGACCACCAGGTGGATGAGGTGCCGGCAAGCAGCACACACTGCTGGTGCCCAGGAGACGGAGGAGCTGCCTGCCAAGAGGAGGAGGTGCCCACGATGCCCAACAGAACACCATACCGCCCGCCAGAGCACGCGGCCTACTCCAATGGTCCTCCTACAAGCTGCCTCCTTTAAAGTAATCCCTCACCCTCTCTGTCCCTTGCTGCCACTGTTCCCCCAAATACAACGTCCCACTAGTACTCACTGCTATTCTACTGGCAGAGGACTTTCTACTAGTAAAGGATATCAATTTGTATAGTGATGCAGAAAGTAGTCAAAAACGAGGAAAACTTCAACTGACCTGATTTTACCTTTTACTGTGCATTCATTTCCATGCATCCTATTATATCCTCTCACAATCTTTTTCAAGCTCAAAAACATATACACCATTTACTGCTTACAGAACCAGTGAACAATAAAATTGAGTCCAAAATGGTTCTGTTCTTATAAAATATTGGCCATTTCAGACAGGGAAAAATCATTTTTTAAAAAATTACAACTGTAATGCCTATAGCTCAAATCTTCAGCTAACAATGCAGTACTCTGTCTTTATACAATTGATGTGACTTTGCTAGAGCAAAATAGCACGATGAGAAAAATCAATAGTTTTCTGAAGGGATCATGTTAATATTTCCACACAGAAGGCATGAACATAATGAGGACTAAAAAAAGGCTTATGAAATGGAAGGATATTATTTTTTGATTGAAGGTAGCATTGCTGCTGTTTTCCAGGGTTTTCCCTCCCTGCCTCCAAAAGTGACAAAATCAATTTAAAATATAGTTTTAAAAAGTCAACCAAATAGTCTAGTGTGGAGAATCTCTGTTCTTGAGTACTGTCATGGGCATTAGCAAACTGACTCGTGCAACCACATTCCATACTAGACCTCAAAGTGTAATACATGCATTAGCTGGGTCAAAAAATGCATATTCTTAGCAACTAATATCTCTGTGACTGAATGCTGAAATACAATATCCCTATTAGCTGAAGGGGAAACATCTGGATCCCTACAGATACTGTATATTTATCTTGTAATTAGGTCATTAATAATCCTCCTAATTTAAATTAATTTGAATTACCTTGAGAAAGGAAAATATTTTATACAGAGGTCATACTCATAAATGTCAATTTTGTATCAATCACAAATTGGTAAAGGCAAGGAACATGGCAGAATTCTATTCTCCCATCCACTGAGCATTCGACAAAGTGGGGCAAGGCATAAAAAATACAGCTACTGCAGTATATCCATCTTCTCTGCTGCTTTGGTACCATTTGTTAACAATAACACAATATTTTTCCTGCTGGCTAAGTGATTTCAGCCAAACAGAAGACTTTCATGCACCTACCATTTGCTGCTTCAAGAACTGCTTCTTAAACTGGATGTTCATTCTGCTATGTAGGAAAAGGTTCTATGCAGATTTGCTTTCAGTGGACTCTGTGTATACATAGGTATATCCTTATCCACATTTTAACAAAGGGAATATACATGCTAACAAAGGATGCAGATTGGATAGATACCACCGATCTATAGGTGTTTATTTTGAAGTGCATCCACATGACGTTGAAAACTTTAAGGAGTGGTTCAGCTCATAGCTAAGGCTATGCTATATTAACAAACATTGATGGACAGTAATACCCATTACATAGGAAGGCAAATACCTTGATCCAACTAAGATCATACTGCAAAAGCAGGCTCTGTTTCCTTTTGTTTTTCCTTCTCTTCAATACTCTAAGTTTTGAATGTTTTGGATACTGGATTCTAGGAGCAGAATTTCAAAAAAGCATTCCCATTCATTCCCTCTTTCTCTCTCTCCTTAGTGAAAACCAGCATTTGCTGGCGGGGGCTCATGGGAATTGTAGTCCATGAACATCTGGAGGACCACAGGTTGACTACCCCTTTTTGTTCACCTAAATATATGGCTGATTGTCATAAACCAAAAGCTGAACTGATTTTATTTCGGATGATAGTTTTTTACGGAGCGGCATTACAGGCTTTGAAAAAGTGTAGAGTGAAAAAGAGGATCAGTAAGCGATATCGGGGAATGGAGTTCAGTAGTAGTCATCTGAAGGTTAGAATGTAGGAAAGAACTGTCAAGATACTCTCTTATCTCCTTTCCATTTTAACCAAAACTATGCAATCTATATAATATTTAGTGTCTTGCCTTTCATTTTGTTCCTAGAGTCTACAGTCAGGTGAAAAGTATCATTTCCTCATGGTGTATCAGACTACTGTTCCATCTATTCCAGCATCCCATCTCACACAGTGACTAACCAGCTACTCTGATTGCTTGCTGCTGATGTTGCCTACTAATATTGGTATTCAGAGGTTTATTGCCTCTGAATATGAAACTTCCTTTAGTTACCATGGCTAGGAGCCACAGACAGATCTATCTTATCTTACATCAATATAAAGGTGGGATTTCCTCTTCCCCCGCCCCCAGGGCAGCTATTTTGAATTTCATTGCTCACTTGTCAAATTTAAGAGAAATCCTCCTAGAGTTATTCACAGTTGGTTTTGTTTTTTAACCATTGTGAATAATTTTGTGTCATTAACAAATCTGGCCAGTATTTAAATTGTTCATAATTGATCTGGAACTGCCCACCCCCAGTTCCAGATCAATTATGAACAATTTAAATTGTGCCATCATCAACTACTACCCCTGAGGGACTCCATTATTTAACAAATTCTGTATAGGAAGGAAACTGGTTAACCTCAAACGCAGTTAAGAATATACTGGTACATACATCAGTTGCTGAAGAGGAGAGTTTTCAAGTTGTGGGAACAGAATTTGTGAAACTGCAGCCTGATGCTTTCAAGAGCACCAGCAATACATCTATACCACCCAGCAAATTTCTGCTTTGTACATTATGTATTTTCCACAGTGTAACCTATCTGAGTTAGGGGAAAACATGTACCAGGAAAATTTCAGGAGAGTGTCAGTTCACTGAAAATAGGTACATTTGGCTCCCTGTCATCTGGCCATGAGTTTTACGTAGACCTTATAATATAGATTGGAACTATTAAAGAGTAGAGAAGATATAATATAGTTGGAACTGATGAAAAGAACGTCTTCCCTTTTCTCAGGAAATATTCTGTCACTTCACTTCATGGGGGAAAATGTTCTAGGAATTCCATCTGTACAAGATTCACTGGGTTTGTTCAGAGAATGTTGTAAACAGATCTTGTCCATTTTTAAACAAGTAGTTCAAATTACTACTGACTTTATAACATAGGTTGATGACTTCAGATATTCAATAGTACAAATAAAACCTCCTACAGTCTATTATGTATATATTACGAAAAAATTGCTGTACTACTGAAGCTACTTGCACATAATACAAAGGAGCACAGACAAAAAACAAAAAACACTTCAATTTGTTAACATTCTACAAAAATAAAGTCTTCTCAGCCTCCATGCCCTTCATCTTCCTTAAACACTGAAAAGTGGTTTCCTCGAAAGCAAAACACTCATTAGATTACTTGTCTGACACAAGCAGATCTTGAACCAATTTAGCAAGCATGAGTTATAATTGACTTGGAAAGGAATTATTTGCGTTTATGAGCCTTCTCAGATGTGTAGCCAAAGGGACCATTTACAATTTTTTTTCAGCTAAGTCGGATCTACAAATGCAGTGTCTAGCACTCAGGAAAATTATAGCATGTGGATTTATGGCATTCCCCAAGTAACTCTGTTTCTACAAATTAATGAATGGAGCAAACAAATGTGCACATACAATGTGTCAGATAAAATATTCAAATATTCTTCCCTTCAATGTGTAATAATAATTTTGATTTAACAACCCTATTTCAAAATGTTGCGTTAGAATATGCAGAGCTAATTTATACAAAATTGCTCTAATGCAGGATAGGCTTTAGTTCTATTATTTATTATATATATGGCAACATGAACCAATTGTGATATTAACAAACAAAAATTCATGCCTTACACATCAGTTCTATAAATTTGCTTGCACTGCCTTCAACAGAAAAACTTTTAACAAAATCACAACAATCTAGAGAGTCATGTGCATGTTCCTACCAAATTACACTAAATTCAATAGAAGTTATTCTTGAGTAAATGTGCCTAGATTTAGGCATACATTCAACATATTTTCGTAACCTAAGAAATCTAAATGTAATTGTTTAATCTACAAGAACCAATTATAATCATATTATACAGCTGATATTTGTATAAATCAATGGCAATATACGCTGTAGTTGAGTGTTAATAATTGGCCAAAAAGTTCATCTAAATGGCTGCCTACTCTCATGAATCTATCCAACCACTACTGTCATCTTCAAAAACACTGCATTGGGTGCCCAACCTTCTGTACCCTTTATCTAGGAAAACGGAATGATTACAAAGTGATTGCTACAAGACTGTTATTGGTCTCTGATGAGTAAGGCCACATCCCCATAGGGATTCTTGGTAGGGAGAGGTTCCTGGTATGCCCCTGTCATGACTAGGGCATTTAACGTTTGAGGGGAAAGGCTGAGGACACACCAGTTGTGGCTTCCACATTAGGAGAGAGTGCAAAGTAGCGTACTGCTTAACCTCCACCTCTTTCCATCTGAGGCAAATGGAAAGCTTGACCCAGGAGCATGACAAGTGTGGTTGACAGTGGGCTAAGTCTACGATATGTAGATAAATTAATTAGCCACATTCAGAAAGGTGAAATACTGCCCTATCGTCTATTTGATTAAGTCCCACTTCCTGCACAATCTAACTGTGCAGAATCAAGTCAAGCATGCAAATAGTAAATAAGGCTGCCTTGTGTGAATCACAAAAAGCATAAAATGAATAAATGGACTATTTCCAACCCCAGACAAATGTAGAATTTTAGCTGCCTTTGAAAATACACGTTCTAATTCCCTTGCTAAAGTTTCTCATTACCAATGATGCTATTCTTACAAAATTTATTTTCTCTCCAACCTTTTCCTACTATTACCAGTTGTATCACTATAGGCGCAACCCCAATTCCCCCCAGTGAAATTAGGGATGTATTTTATCATACCGTGAAAGGGCTGGTCAATTCAGCTTTTAAAAATATTTCCTTATAAAAAATTAACTTCTCTCCTAAAGCATTTTGGCTGCTTCTCTGTGTTTTTCATCACAATGACTTGGGGCCATTCCAGGATCTCCCCCCACTCCCCCCCCCCAAGGATATACAGCTGGTATTCATTTACTGCAAAGGTCTCTCAACTTGGTTATTGAGAGTTAGGGGAGAACGTAATACCCATACATCAAACTATGATGTTGAATAGCTGGGAAAATTCAGATCTCTTTCTTGCAGCTACGTCATGTGTAATGCAGTGGAGCTGTACTTGTTCCATGAGCATCTCACAAGTCACTTTCCCACAAATCTGTAGCATGTTGATTTCCCAGAGATTCATTTTGTATCTTTTTGTGGCCGTATAGATCTTAGATTTAAAACAGTTCTGAATACTGACTAATCCTAGATAAGGAAATCCTCGAAATAATCTTCTGTCATCAGAAAACAATGCTACATAACAATGCTTCAACTGCCTTAAATTTATGACTAGATCTCAGTCAACCACTTGACTATAAAATTGGCAATGCTTGTAATAATCATGCCCACAAACAAAAAAAGTACACATGAAGCTAGATCAGCATGATTTTTGTTCCTAGCAAGGCTCCTTTGTTTTTAAATGCCTGTGACAAAGAGAAATTCAGTCATGGAGCTCAAGCGAGGATGCTGAGAAGTTCTGTCTGTTGAATTTCTACCTGGTGTCTAGCTGTAAAGGCATAGGAACATGGCACACCTTTTGTTGAAAGCATTGTCCTCCACCTCCCAAACAGACCCCATATAGTTCTAAAAGCTTTATGGACAAAGCTCTGACCCTTTTGAAATAGTTATAAGCAAAAATTGAACTTGAATATTTGGAATACATGGTCCGAGCATCCTAAATGCCTATAAACAGTCTGCCTTCCATTTTCTGGCCAACATATCACTTGTCACTTCTTTTTTTCTCTAACTGTCCAGTTTCAATTTTGTCTCCCTGGCAAATTCTGCCATCTGAACAGTGGAGTAACATGTTGCCCTGCAGAACAAAGTTTGAAGCCAGTGGCACCTTTAAGAATTAAAGAATTAAACTTTGTTGGTCTTAAAAGTGCCATTGGTCTCAGACTTTTTCCTGTTGCTTCACACCAACAAGGTTTCCCACCTGAATCTAGGTTGCCCTATGAACTGAGGAGAAGTAGTAGGGCTCAGTTTTCAAAACACTTTTTTTTGTAGCACTTATAAACAAAAAACAAACTAAATCTTCATACACTGACTATGTCTCCAATGTCTTCTTTCTTACTATGCTTTTCTGTAACTTAATTATCTTTTTCATTAAACAAACAACTCTCAGTCTACCAGCCAGTGAATCACCAGGCATCTCCAAAAAGTGTATGGGGTAGTGTGGTGAAGCATCAGACTAGGGCAGGTTGGACCCAGGTCCAGATCCCCAGAGCTATGAAAATCACTGGATGATCATGAGCTCAGCACTCCCTTTCTCAGCCTAACTAACCTGAAAACGTTTTCATAAGTGAAAACTAAATGTTAAGGGAATCATAGGCAGAGGGAAAGCAGGTTAAAATGTAACAAATTCCAATGCATTGCAACAACAACCTCTACCTCCAACTTATTTTCAGAAATTTTGATGATGGAGTGATATTTAAAGGAAATGATTACAACCTTCTAACTGATCTCTCTTTCTGTCTGCATTGAGAAATACTGCTTGCTATGTAACCTTTCACCTACAGCAGAAAATAAACAGATTAGTTTATGTCAAAAGTATCCTACAAATAGTCCTGGCATACGTTGACTAAGATTCTGGATTGCTGTAACTTAACATTCTTGACTGAACAATGTTTTAATACCGCTTTGGCATGAAGTGACTCCCTCCCCTGAGTTCTCTGTTTATGCCCAAAAGACCTGGGAAAGGGCCCAGTAGTAACAGAAAGGCCCATTATGCACGGCCGCCGAAACGGCGATTTCGGGTCACATGGAAAACGCGGAGGGGGAAGACGCGACGCATAGCGGTTATACACGGGGCGGGGCGCGACAGCGGCAAAACCCAGAGTAACCGATTATGCACGCGCCGATCCGGGCGCCGCTTCTGGTTGCGCCCCGCTCACCCGGAAGCTGCGCTTTCTTCCGCGTTTCACTGACGCGGCTTTTTCGGCGGCATGCACCGAAGCTGCAGCCGGTTGCAGCCGGCTCCGTGCGTTATCCGTGATTTTAGTCGCCGCCATTCCACCCCGAATGTGCGCTAAAACCCCCGTGCATAATGGGTCAAAATGACAATGGTTCTCAATCTTCCTAATGTTGCGACCCTTTAATACAGTTCCTCATGTAGTGGTGACTCCCAACCATAAAATTATGCAAGTGTTCTTTCACAGAAATTAAACCGAAACTGACCATTGTTCATGATTGTATATTAATTGTTTTTTTCCTGGGGTTTCTCAGTTCAGTTCTGCCTCTTGCAGTTCTCGCTCTTTTCCACTGCTCCAGACAGACAAGCGGTCTATCTCTATCTACCCCGCAAGGCTGTTGTGTAAATTGCATCCCCCAGCCAATCTGCTTGTCCTGCCATGACCTCTGTAAAAGGGTTGTTCAACCCCCAAGGGGTCCCAACCCCCAGGCTGAGAACCACTGTGATAAACAAAAACTGAGTAAGGCAAACATTTCTAGACTTCCACTAAACAACAATTTCATAGCGCAAACTCTTTTTTAAACATACCTCACTAACAAAAATATTTGCCATGCGACTTGGCAGAACCACTTGACAGAAAAACAAGTCTAAAAGATCCTGCATTTATGGAACTATTTCCACAACCCTTTGAATTCTGGCCACATTTTCCTGAGACATACTGCACTTCAGCTAAAAGACTCAGCTAAAAGAAGGGATATCTTCGCTTTTCTGGGTGAGAAAATACTTTGTTTCTGTTTGCGCATCTGAATCAGATTATAGAAAATAAACTGGAGCACAGTTTATTAATTAACTTCCAAATACAAATGAAATAAGATGTCACTGAAAGCTGGGCATTTTGTTTTGAATTAAATAGCTTACATTGTATGGTAGCAAAAATACAATTTTGCTTATGTAATTACATGGCAGTGATAAAACCCTCACAATATGGTGATAAGGCCTCTGATTACACATGTTTACAGTGGCTTTTTGAGGCGGGGGAATACAAAAACCTACAGAATAATCTAAAGCGGGGGTCATCAAAGGCCATGGTCGCAAAGGCCATGGTACCGGGCTGCCGGCAGCCACGCCTGCCTCCCCCCCACAGCGAGAAGGGAAGAGGCAGGCGCTTATGCGCGCAGTGCCCCCCTGGTGGCGAAAATGTGCGTGTGCGGCAACTGCGCATGCACATTTATGCGCAGCTGCCTCACGTGTGTGTGTGGCACCCGGGCCGTCAGGTCTCCCCTCACCCCCGGAAGCGGTCCCTGACCTCAGAAAGGTTGGGGACTACTGATCTAAAGCAATGTTAGTTTTGGTAGCTTTTGATCAACAATTGTATTTACTATTCTAGAAATATTTAACTTAAATACACTGGTGGCATCTCTGAATAATATCTGAATCTAAAGACATTTACTTATATCTCATTGATTTTGATACAATTCAATTAAACTTAAAGGATTGCGAGGATTTCAATTAGAGAAAAAGTTGAACATGAGCTGAATTCTGCCATTCAGGGCATCTGAAGGGTCCAAGTTTAACTGGATCATGTCCAGCTTGCATAACAACTGTACTTGAGATATAAGCAGCAGTCTTTAAAAATCTTATTTTATCCCAAGATCTTGGTAGAAATCCATTTAGCAATCTTCTGAACATACTTGTTTTAATAAATCAGTGGAAAGTGTGCATAACTTGAATTATTTTGAAACCTTTATTTTAAAAAAACATTTAATCAAACAGTTTCCTTAAAGAATGGCTGTAAATCTACAAAAGTCACAGCATTAGTTTTACCCAAGTTAAGTGTATATTCACAGTTGTTTTATCACCAGGTAAAACTGATATTAGCAATCCTCTCTTCACGTAAGCTTTAAAACAATTTCAAAAGAAGTGTTATAGTTGCACAGAAAATAATCATCATTTTTAAAAGAGCCTTAAAAGCAGATATAAAGATTGCCCAGTCACCTTTTAATATTTAATGAAAGGACATATTTGCTCAAGTGTGGGCTCAGCCCTTAAGTACTAAAAATTTACTGTAATCATAAAAGTGTTTCAATTTTTAACCATTCATTGAGTTATAGTCAACAGAAAGCAAATTTAAAACAAAAGAAGATGATGATAAAACAACATGACAAATTATCTGACAGTGGTAATAATGGCAAAGCCATAGCTGTCATAAATTAGCCAATCCCACCCCCATGTCCCTCAAGGTGACTTTACTGATGATGTGCCCAATAATATGAGAATGCATTTAACCACTTTCCTTGCATCTGACTTCGACCTTATCACAAATCCAAATGGCCTTGTTTAACTACCCTGGCCTTTCAGCATTTCCCTGAACAAAGATAATTAAGGAGATGTACTGCCCCCTACTATCACAGGAATTGAAAGACAAATAAACTTTTAAGAGCACAGTCAGGTGTCTTACACAGTAATGTACTACATTTAAGCAGGGGGGCAAAATTAATGAAATAATGGTTAAATAATTGCAAAAGGTTAACTATGTTAACTCTGACACATAAGGCAATTTTGCTTTAGTTAAAAAGAAAGAGCATTAGAAGTAAAATGCTCCAGAGAACATTTTACATCTCTTTGGGCCATCCCCTCCTCCCTTAAAAAAGAATTTATGACTGAAAGGGGAAATGCCCTGCAAAAATGACTATAAATAACTATTCAAGATTTCTGCAGATTTGGGGCATAGAGACTGCCAATAAATAATAGATAAGCATTTTTTATGTCTGAGATAAAAATGGACTAATTAGCAACATATTTATCATACTGATTAGTGAGTACTTTGCTTCCCAAACTAGTTAACAGAAAAGGGAACCTTGGGGTGAGGGTATTACTATAGTGACCAGAGTAAAATTTCATGTATATAAATTACAAGGATGATATGAAGTTTATTTTATAATATCTGATAGCTACAACAAAGCCAGATATGCTTCCCCTTGGTTTATATTCATCATTGCTTTTTCAACAACCATATCTTATAGCCAAAATTACAATTATGTTTCCATTGCAGAATAAGTTGTTTTATCTATTTTTTTAAAAACTCCTAGGCTGCCATTTGATTCAAAGCATGCCTTCAAAACAGTTTCTAACATTTAGGGGAAAGGGTACATTAGACACACACACCCTCTATGTCCACTGTATTAAACTAAAGTTCAATGATTTATCAGGGCTTTATGAAACGGGGCAACAACTCAGATCATCTTGTGATTAAGTTTATACACAAAGGGATTTGTCATACTATTTTTAACTGATTTACAACTTTTATCAAACATTATTAGAGAAAATGCAACCAAAACCCCCACTTAAAGTGTCTAATAAAATCCTCCCAACACAAATAAAATAACAAATATATATACAATGATATAAAAAGCAGAAAAACAATAAAAATGACTTGCCAGTACATATTAATCAATAACAGCTTATTTTACATCACCATCTCTCATGTTTATGAGTTAACTTTTGACTTAAAATTTGTCAGTAATAATATAGATTCCTTGATATATTGTCCAATTTCATTACCTTCTTGTACTGTAGTTCCCTAGTCCATAACAAGTTTTAGAGTATCTGTGTTTTCAAGCTCAGGAATGCTTCAAAGCACTTTTGCTTTGACGTTAGGCCTGCTGTTCCCAGTTTTGTCTGCAAGACAGTCGAATGCCAAAGACCATCAAATCTCTGGATTGTTTATTTATTTCTAAAAATGCATATGACCTGCTAGAACTAGTTTCCCAACTGGAGGGTTCTTTTAAATCTTTAAATTTGCTTATTCTAAAAATATTCCATAATTTAAAACTGGGAGAAAGACAGTCATTTACAGTTGGGCTACTTAAAATGTACAGCTACAAATCTTTAAGCTTATTTAGCTCATTACTCTCTTTTAACATTCCTTAAATTAGCAAAACATTGATCTTCCACTAACATTCCTCTACTGAAAATCTTGTCATCAACTATTTTCCCTTATCCTAAACACTTGGAGATAATTACTTGGAAATAAACACACTTAAAATCTGCAAGGACTTTACCCCTTCATACATTTAAGACTGAGGCAGAATTCTTATGGTCAAAAATAATTTGACTTCTGTTTCAGCCTTCAATAAATGAATTGTAACTATATACAGCTGTAGACTCAATGGGGGAGGTTATGAAACTAGAGTTTAAAACAAAAGTGACGGTCACCTCACATGATCCTACTAAGGGGTTCCAAGCTTTATTGTCACTGGACACTAACAGAAACTTGGGTATGGACTGCTGTTGGCGTAATGACTCCAGATAATAATACCTGTAAAATAAAATATATAACATAGTATATTTGTAAAATATATATCATTGTTGGCCACACGTGCTGGTGAAACCATATGCAGGCTTTCAAGTTACACAGCACAAAATATAGAGCATCTACAAATACCTTAAGAGAAACACAGGAGTTAATACTGCTTTCGGTGAACATATATGCCTATTCTGCAGTACTGCACTTACAACTCTGGAACAGAATGCATTAGCAAAAGTGAGTGGGGAAGACTTCTTTCCAATCATTTAAAACTACCTTTGCAACTTATTAAACCTACAGACAGTTTAATGCATGGGAAGTATCTCAGGGGATAAAAGATTTACTGTTACTTCAAATAGTTATATGTTAATAAGTAATGAATATTTAAAATGTTAATTAATTTTGCTTTTGAATACTGTAAACATTTATAATCCAGCTACTGAATTAGTTCAACTCCATTTCCCACCTTCAAAAAAAAGTGTTTTACATCCATTAATGCAAATGTTTGGAGCACCAGATTTATTGACAAATGAAGATAATCAGCATTTCAAAAGGTAGAACACTTACACTTTCTGCATATCTTTGGAACCGAAAGTGGACATTTGCATATGGTATAGAGTTCACAATAAAAGCTGTTGAGTTCCTTCTATCACATCAATGAGGTTCGCAGAGGTCATAGAAGAACTTTACAGTGGATTTTGGTCATTCATATTAAGACACCACTACAGAGGAAACCTTACAGTGGGAGTGAAAATAAAGTCCCAAAGTTCCTATTCAGAGCAAGTGAACGCAGGCTATCATGTTCTAGAAGGGTTGGTTGAATTTGTTATTCACCATTGTTTGGTTTGCAAAATAGAGTGGAAAAGGAAAATAACTTACAAACAAAATGTGAAGTTCTGAATTCTGATCTTTTAATTATTTGCCAGTGCTGAAAAGAGATCTTTTTTCCATTAATTGTGCAAGTCTTATTAAATCTTTTGAAATACACTTCAGCAAATACAAAAGTACAGCTCTGAATAGGTTCTTTAATTTGGGTCATTTTACATTTCTCACAATAATGATGGGTGCTTAGCAACCCTTCTCTTCTGGATCTTCCAAAGACCTGATTACCTGGAATAAAACATGAAATCTGTCATACAGCATTAATTATCAAGATCTTTGCATTTATACTGCTATTGTTTCACTGGAGAAAATTATTCTACATTCAGTATTACTTTACGCTTATGTGTTCAAAACTACGCTTATGTGTTCAAAACTGCTCTAAAAAAAGAAAACCAAAACTTTCAACACTATAAATCACAAACCCAAAACTAAGCTT
Organism: Paroedura picta; assembly: GCF_049243985.1. Lineage (NCBI taxonomy): Eukaryota > Metazoa > Chordata > Lepidosauria > Squamata > Gekkonidae > Paroedura > Paroedura picta. The sequence continues at coordinate 37,944,646 of NC_135378.1, forward strand.
ACAAGTCTAGACAAGCTGTTCCCCCATCCCAATGAATAATTGGTTATAGAGCTCTGCAGAGTGAATTATTGGAGGGGCAGGGGTTGTGAGCATATCTAGCATGGTACCAATGTTTTTCAATCACCTAAAAAGAACAAATGTATTAACATTAAAATATAAAGGTTTATGAATATCAAAATTGTAGGGGAAAACTCCACCAAAACATTTAGTACTTTTCTATTGTATCAGCTGTGCTTTCTATAGTGAAGCGTATCACTTCTCTGTTTATATATTTTCATATTATTCAAGACATAATGGATTGATAAAAAATGTAGTGATTTCAAAAAGTTTGCAAAAATGGAACTAGATAGGTCACCCAATATTTTCAAGAAGCAATTATATTAACTTGAGGACTAATATGCATATATTCAAACTCATCTTCATTGCAGGCTCTAAAAAGATCAAAAGGTAATACTACCTTATTCCATCAGGCAATCAGTGCAAATGATACGCTATGAATGCTCTACAATGCACATGCTCATTGCTGATATTCTAATCCTTGGCAACTTCTCCCCACATAATTTTAGACCATTTATGTTGCTGATTAATAGGCCTGCAGTGGCAAGGCAGTTCTCACTTTTTAAATCCATTGTTCTCTCTATCTTCCAAATTCCTAAACAGGCCAGGAGCCGAGCTGTCTTTCTCCTGAAGGTTCACAAAGTATCTGCTCCTGTCCTATCAGGGGCCAGCCAACCTTACTGAGCGCATTCTTAAAAGGACTTTTTTATGATGATGTCCAGAAAACAGAAACAAAGTTAACAAAGAGCAGCTGTCCAGGTTTGCTGGGTGAGGTAGACCAGTGCCCTGTCAAAGTTTCCCAGGGGACTCTTCCCCCCCCCCTTTCAAAGTTTCCCAGGAGATCTCCCCCCCTTTTGCATTTAGCCTAAGGTACCAAAGGTCTTAAGAGAGCAAAAGGAATGTTTTGATATTGCTACTTCAAACTTCTTAAAACCTTAATATATTCTTTAACACTAAGAAAAATCACCTAAAATTTATACAATACCGAAAGTATAGACAGTATGACCATATACTGAAATAGACATAAGGGTGGTCCGAATCAGAGGAATTCTACTGTACCTTTTCTTTAATGTTTTTCCAGTAGTACTCAAAGCTACATTAAACAATAAGCAAACAGTGGTCTCTGGATGCTTCACTCAAACATTTAAAGTTGGAGAACAAAAGGTTTACTTTAAATAGGAAAACCTTGGCTTGTAGAACTCCAGACACAAATCTGCTTCCAATTACTGAAAGCATTTCCACTTCACTGGAAAGGGATCAAATCTTCAACTGCACCATCTTTAGGCAATGAATTTGATTATATTAAGGTTTAGGAATACAGGATGACTTTGTGACACAGTCATATATTCTGTATATATCATGCTTCAATTATGAGAAAAGAAGGTATAATTATAAATGGAAACACGCAGGAATGTGTGACTGTTTACAGCAATCCTGATATGCTCTCCCCCCCCCCATTCCATCATAAATGTCAAAGATTAATCTTGAGTTTACAGGCAACATTTAACAATTATTTCTAAATCAATCCAGTCTGCTTTCTGACTGTTAAAGCTACACTACATTTGCGGTTATAAAGTTAGCTCTGCCTTTATGGACTCAGTTTTTTGAAAAGGGGGGGGGGAAACCCAAACCAACCACATCTCCTAGTCCTAACCAACACCATACACGAGGTCTGTTCTCCTCGCGAGCGGCTGAGTCCGAAAGAGAAGTGTTTTAGAGCCGCCGCCGCCGCCGCCCCAAAGCCCGAGGAGGACGCAATCGCCAAAGCCGGGCCCGGCTACGCCAAGCGAGGAGACAAGATGCCCAACGCGCGATGCTCCCGAGCCTGGCCAAGAAAGCAGCGACGGGGGCGGTCGGCCGCCCAGATGGAGGCGAAGCCCGCCAGACCCTCCGAGACCGGGATTGCGCCGGATTTCAAGAGAGCGCCGACTTGCACAATAGCCCCGCTTCGAGCAGAGCCTGCCGGCATCTCTCTCTCTCTCGGAGGCTAGACCCGCGCCTCTCCTCGCTTTCCCTCCGGGGTTGAGGGGGGCGGGGGGGGCCCGAGGAAACCCCCTCGCTCCAAACCCGAAGAGCGTCTCGGCGCCGCTTCAAAGAGCGGCAGAGCCCCCCCCCCGCGGCCAAGAGAGCCGCTCCGGTGCCCTCGGCGGGCCGGGAGGACGGGCTCTTGCTGCCGGCGGGCCTTTGGGAGCGTCACCCACCTTTCCGCGGCGACTCCGCTGCCTGGATGCGACGAGCCGGGCGCTGCGCTTCCAAGTTGCCTCGCTCTGTAATGTATCATGTTACCGAGCCTGGCTTTCTCTTCAGGCACGGCGCGGCAATCAGACATGATAGGCTGAGGCTCCTCCGTTTACACCCCGGCGAGGGAGAGGGGAGGGCGGGCGAGGCGGCGCTTAACCCTTGCCGGCCCGCCGCCGCCGCCCGCCACGCCCGCCCCGCGCCCCGCGCCCCGCGCCGCTCCGGGGCCGTGGCCAAAGCGCTGCTGCCCGCGGGCCCAAATGTCTCGCGCGCGGTCACCGGCCTTGGCACGGGCGCTCTCTCTCTCACACACACACACACACTCTCTCTCTCACACACACACACCGGCAGGCGGGGGCGCGCGCATACGCACGCACAACACGCCCCCCCCCCCCGCTCCTTCCCCGCTCTTGCACGGCTGCTCTGCGAGACGGACGGCTTGCATCCCAACAACCCCGGAGAAGCAGCTTTCCCCACCGGCGGCGCGTCAAGGGTTTTAAGAAATTATTATTACTTGGGATACAAGCGACGTTCGCGGAACAAGGCAGCACACCGCGCGCGTGCAGCGCCCGCAAGCCCTGGGGGGGGGCGGGGGGTCTCTTCTCCGCCGCGCGGGTTTCAGCGCCTCTCAACGGAAGGCTTCTTTCGGAGCGCCTCGGTCCGCGAGCGGCAGGGAAGCAAGCGGAAGCCGGAGCAGCCCGCTCCCTCGTCCTCGAACTCACGCCTGCGAAGGGCTGGCCAGCGCGCCGGGGCGAGGGGTCCCTCTTGCTGTCCGCGCTTTCCCAGCTGGGGAAACCAGAGGCGGCCCGGAGGAGACAAGCGCTCTGTGCCCGTCCCGCATTCGGAGCATCCGCCGCCGTCCCGCAGCGGCTTCCACACCTTTAACTGCTATGAGGAGCCTACAAGTTTTGCATAAGAAAAGAATGCCGAATGAGCCAGGGGAGGAGAAAGGGGACATCCATTCGCCTTCCTGACATACAATGAATTAATGTCACAAAAAAACACCCAGCCTTAGCCCCCCCCCCCCCCATCGTGGTTATCAAAGAGGCATTTCATAGATGCTTGTTATTCGGCCTGACCTATTTGTGATGAGCGGACGGTGATGAGCAATTGGTCCCTCCAGCCCATGATCCAGATAATCTAAATGCAGAGCAACCAGTTTCCCTGAACAACAGCTGCTGAATTTGTTTGGTATGCAATGACCTGTTTGGCACGACAAGATGTGCCCCAATACAGCCGCATCTCCTGTGTAACTGCAGTCGTCCTCCTTGTACCAGTCTGTATCACAGTAATAGCCCTCCTGGAAGAATCCATTCTGTTTTCATACACCTTTCCACGTGCCTCTCAAGACCTCTCTGTTTTCTCTGCCCACCCCCATTATCTATATATACAGTTTCTACACTGTGTGTTGTTGTCTTGAACTGGTGACACCCATCTGTGTTAAATCAATTAATGTTTCTATGGTGTTCTCGGGGAATAAACTGCACGCTACCAGGATAGAGGGCATTAATTTGGGCTGGTTTCCTGCCAGTCCATACAGCTGTCAGTGGTCGGCAGGCTTGCTAGGAGCACAAGAAGCTCTGTGGGGAAAGAGATCAACCTTTGCCCAGAGCATTTCCTACATGAAGGCTGCAGGCCTTTGCCATCTGGACGTGCAAGAAAACTGAGCCAATTTAAATGCATGTGGAATCCACAAACACAGGGGTGTCAGCGGTAAGCATCAGAGAAGGGGATCCATGAAAATCACTTCCCTTTCTGCCTAGGGAAATCTTCCATCCAATCCACTGGAGTTTGGCTCCTTTGCCTTTCTTTAGCCCTGCCTGGTGTGGCATATTTCACATGCATTCCTAGTTTTCCTCACCTTTGGATTTCTACAGAAGATTTTGCTTGGGTCACTGCCTCTGATGCTGGAAAAGACTCCTCTGACTGGCTCCAAACCCTTCCAGTTTACATAATCAGAGGGGTTCAATTCTGGATTACAGGTAGTGCAGACACTTAGAAACCTCTCTTGCTTCAAAGATAGGTGGTTTATAAACTTTTGATCTAAACCTTCTTTAGAGGTACATTCCAGAAATGTGTGGGCTGCTTATGTTTCAATGTGGACATTCAAGTATTTATGGCTCTTACTGCATGCCAGACATTATTGTGGCTGTTTGAGTATATTGTTATTATTATTATTATTATTATCTTTCGATGTATTGCCCGCCACTCCCTTACGGCTCGTGGCGGGTTACAACATTTTAAAAACCCCAATAAAATCCATTAAAATCCCTCAACAACAATTACAATATAACATTATCGGTTAGCAAGCTAACCTGGCAAGATAGGCTAATCAACCTCCCCCTCCTACTACAAGCAGGTGGAGAAGGGATACTGATGGTACTAATCCCCAATCTCAATCCCAGGTCCCGGGTCCCCAGGGGGGGGGGGCATAGATGTTAGCCTATTGATTATTCCCCTCAATAAGAGCTCTCTGATTTCACTATATCTGGTCTTAGTGCTCTTTTCAAACTTGCCGGGAGCCTCATTATTTCGAAGAAGAAAAAAAAATCTCATAGGGATGTGTGAGTGGGTGTGAGAAATCCTTGAAGCCACATGTAAAACCTTTTAGAATACAAATTAGTGGAAAGGAGGTTTCTCCCTCGTGCTCAGACTTCCCTAGAGCAAATCAGGTCTGATCTGGAAAGTAGGTGTAGTTCATACAAACATGTCTAATACATACATGTCTTTGACACGTGGTAAGTAACATGAGAGCCTTTCTTAGACAGATATTCCCATAACTTACCTTCTGAGACTTTTTTGCCACTTCTGAGTACCGTGACATTGCCTGGTTAAAGAATGAAGCGTCTTATTAGTATTGCTCTACTTAGGCAATTTTTATTCCTAACGATTTGTAGAATTGCCTTTGTTGTTTTTGTTGCAATGGCATCATATTAGTGGCTTATAATCATTTTGTGATTAACAAAGACTCCAGGTCTCTACTTCTCCTGTTGCTTCCAGCTTCCAGTTCCCAGCAGATAACAAAAATGCTCATTATTAGCTCCCAACGGTCCCCAAAGACTTTGGTTTAATATTCCGCTAATTCGTACTATTAAATCTCATTTCATTTCTATTACTTTAGTCTGTACGACTATTCAGTTTATCCCATAAACCTTCTCAATTATTATCTGTATTGATGATGCTTCTTCCTAAAAGGGTGATCATCCTCCCAACTAGCAACTTTAATCAACACACTCCTGTTTCTAATGCTAACAAAACCACGGAATACAACTAGTGATGGATATGGATTACAATTTAGATCTGAATTGGCAGGGGGAGGGCCTTTTTAGAACCCTTTTCTTCTGATTCTCCCCCCATGTTTGCATCCCTTTGCAAAAGTGTTTTGTATAGAGAATAGAGAAGAGCGAACACATCTGTCACGCCAGTCCAATTTGGCTGACACTCCCTTGACGCAGCCCAATTGCTTACAGCTATTTGCAGCAGAAAGTTGACCGAGATAGAATCATAGAATCAGAGCACTAGAAGGGGCCATAAAGGCCACCTAGTCCAACCCCCTGCTCAATGCACTTAGTTCAACCCCCTGCTAATAAGTATATGTCCAGCTGCTGCTTGAAGACCTACTGGTGACAGCCAATGCTACTGCTGAACTACTCTGACTGTGAATTCCCCCTTCCCCCCCCCTTGATATCTAGCCGGTCATGTTCTACACACAGTTTAAATCCATTACTCCACTGCTGCCAATAGGAACCTTTCCCTGCCCTCCTCTAAGACCATTTATGCACTGGGGACTTCACTGCCCCAGCCCCCTGTCAGGAGCACAGATCGGGGGTGGATGAGGTGCACCAGGCCAAATGCTCCCCCATGTGGGTGCAGGAAGAGGTGGGGCAACCTGCCATGATTAAAACTCCAGCCTGCAGCCTGGCATGAAACCTTCAGTGCATAAACAGTCTAAGTGATGACCTTTCAAATACTTAAAAGCAGCAATCATGTCCCCTCTCAACCTCCTCTTCTCTATGCTGAACATTCCCAAGTCCCTTAAGCCTTTCCTCATAGGGCTTGGTCCCCAGGCCACAGATCCTGTTGTTTCCCTCTGAACCTCTCAATTTTGTCCACGTTCTTCTTGAAGTGAATCCAAGTTTAAATCCCACTTACCCAAGAAACGCACTCGGCAACCTTTAGGTGCTTAAGACCCTGTTACAAAGCAGAAGGAGTGAGCACTGTAGACCCAAGAGCCAGCAATATGCCCAGTCCTTTTGGTCTGTCAGAGGGTGTTGTATTACTGAAATTTACAAATTTCAATGCAGCTCAGAGCAGTTGTCTTGTTCCCTTTGAATACTATCTTCCCAGTGCTGTGATATTTCAAAAGCAGTTTTGCTGTGGAGATAAGAAAAAGTAGGGTGCCCAGTTCTTGGTATACTAAACTCTTGCAAAGAACCAGCAAGCATGGCTTAACTACCACATAAAAACTTTTCTGACTTAAAAAGCCAAATTGGTTTACATGATTCAAATCAGCCAGCACCCATCAGCCAGCACCCTTTCAACAGCTCACAGGCAAACACAGTTCAGATACTCCAATGTGCAAGTTTATCCAAGGTGAAGCCAACATTTATTGCCTTTTTGTAGGTAGCAGGTAGGGGTTGATCCTAGTGGGCGGGTGGGGTAGGGAAACAAGCTTGATCCTGGGTATATATACCCTGGCCTTGGTAGATCAGTTGTCTCTCTTGTTCCCCACACCACCAAAAAAAGACAAGATGCAGAAGTTGTTTGGAGTTTCTTCATTGTTCATTGTTCCGCTAGGCTCTTATATTAACAAACCCTAAACTAGAAAGATGCAAAATAGTGTGAAAGTCCCTTGTTTTAAATTAACAATTGATAGCTAAAATATTGAAACAGATGTGGTGGTACCTAAAGTATTAATATTATTACATTCTGCAATCAAGAATGCATTTATTTCAATTAAAAAGAAATTATTATTTAAATGTATATGCTTCATTAAAGGGGAGGGGGAAAGCACACAAGCAGTTACAATCTTGGAGGTGAAGATGATCCTTCCCAGAACAATTAAAGCAGAACAGCTTTTTGAAACACGCAATTCTAATTCTTTCCTTTCCATGAAAATGTCTGCACAACTGCAACCTTCATTCTAGAGAAACCTCATTGGCCTCTGCCAAGGTGCTTTAGACCTATATGCTTCTGAGTTTGCAATCTGAATATACTGTCCAAGTATATCTATAGAAAAAGGAAAATTCTTTTACTTAGAGTTCTATCAGTATACTTCCTTTCCCATTCTCTTTCATAAACTTGCCATTTTCTCACATTCCATTCTGCTGGCAGCTGCTGCATGCTAGCTTTTATCTGGCAGAGAACTCCTTCCCTACAGAACTAAGGCCAGGACTGCTTCCATGCTAGAGACTGGCTGTCTAATCTCCATAATACAACACCCTCTGACAGACCAAAAGGACTGGGCATACTGCTGGCTCTTGGGTCTACAGCTCTTACTCCTTCTGCTTGAGAAATGTATTCCATAATCTGAAATTAATGCTTCTGCAGCAAGGAAGGACTTGGTTCCAAATTAAAGAAAATAATAGTTTTATTATGTGTGTGTGTGTGTGTGTGAGTCAGCCTGCTGTGTCTGCACAGAGCTGAATGAAATCCCACCCACAACAAGGTATCTGCACATATCCAGAAGCAATATATGGTTTTGTCTAGTGGTCTGGCAAAGAGAATTGGCTTTCTCAAAGAAACAATATTGCAGTAAATCAACAAGGATTGTTAAAGACCACCAACAAAGCAACTCTCTCAGTAAAACTGAACAAGTTTTTTGAGAATCAAAATATCCACTTTGTTCTTCCTAACGAGAAAGTAGAAGACTCAGTCATCTTTTCCCCTAGCGGAAATGTTTCTATATAATATGGACAGTAAAATATTTTTCCCCACCACACTATCAAAGCTAATTTACAAGAGTGTAAACAAGATGAAAACAGAAATGGGTTTCCTTATGATTCCCATGGAAAATGCTTGACATATTTCTGGCCTCAAGTGTTCTTTCTTCTGATCATTACTGAAACTGCGTCCTGGATCCCTGGATTCAGCTGTTGCCGTCTTTCAAACCAATCTTTTGTCTCTTTGTTACACCAAAGGGGACTGAAAGACCATTAAATCATTTTGGTTACAAGTTTCAGTTCTTTGAACTTTGAGCACCTGCCCACTGTTTTGTATCAGCATTAGTGCCACTTCAGAAACCTACCAGCCTAACTTTTTCTCCATTAGCTCATAAGCAAGAGTATTTGCTTTTGTTATGAAAACGGTATTATGACAAACTAGCAAGAAAGCCCATTGCAACCAGGAATGCAATGGGCGCTAGGACCCAGGGGACACCAGGAGGTGTTTTTTTTTCTGCTGCGTGGAGCTGTGAAAGGCTCCGACAGGGTTTTTTTGTTTTCTGCTGCTTGGAGCTGGGAAAGGCTCCTACAGGGTTTTGTTTTCTGCTGCTTGGATCTGCGAAAGGCTCCTTCCGGGGTTTTTTTTCTGCTGCTTGGATCTGTGAAAGGCTCCTGCAGGGTTTTTTTTTTCTGCTAGCTCTCGTGGGCGTGCCGGCTTGGAGCTCCTACAGGGAGCTGCTGCTTGGAGCTGGGAAAGGCTCCTTCAGGGTTTTGTTTTCTGCTGCTTGGATCTGCGAAAGGCTCCTACAGGGTTTTTTGTTCTGCTGCTTGGATCTGTGAAAGGCTCCTGCAGGGTTTTTTTTTTCTGCTAGCTCTCGTGGGCGTGCCGGCTTGGAGCTCCTACAGGGGTTTTTTTTCCTGCTGCTTGGAGCTGGGAAAGGCTCCTTCAGGGTTTTGTTTTCTGCTGCTTGGATCTGCGAAAGGCTCCTACAGGGTTTTTTTTTCTGCTGCTTGGAGCTGTGAAAGGCTCCTTCCGGGGTTTGTTTTCTGCTGCTTGGAGCTGTGAAAGGCTCCTGCAGGGTTTTTTTTTTCTGCTTGCTCTCGTCGGCGCGGCGGCTTGGAGCTCCTACAGGGGTTTTTTTTTCTGCTGCCTCTCGTCGCGCTAGCGGCGAAAGGCTCCTCCGGGGGTGTTTTTTTTTTTCTGCAGCTTCTCGGCGGCTGGAGTCTTGTGTTGTGTTTGCGGCGGGGGCTTCCTTGGGGCCGGCCTGACGCGGTGAGAGACGCTTCGCGCCTCTCACCACGTCAGGCCGGGAGCAACTGCGAGCCGCGCTGAGCGCGGCTCGCAGTTGCTGGGGCTGGGAATCGGAGGGACCAATCGGCAGGCGCTTCGCGCCTGCCGTTTGGTCCCTCCGGTTGTCTGTCATGAGGAAGGGTCCAATCCGGACCCTTCCTCATCCCGGACACATCCCGCCCCAGAACCCCTTACTGTTTTATTTAGTCCGTGGCGCCCGCGGCGCCACGGGCGGTGTACAGATGTTGAGTTTCCCGATTTCACTTGTATTTTTATTATCATTATTTACATTCCAGACAATGGTCATGTAATACCTTTCCTTGTAACCTGATATGCTCATTATCTAAACCTTAGATGTATCTTTTTTTTTTGTTCTTCTGACTGGATCTTGATTTAACACAGCCTGTTTTTGTAACATCTCTACCCTACCATACATAATGGATGCATCTGATGAAGTAAGATCTGACTCATGAAAGTTTTTGGGAGAATAACTTCTGTCACTTGCATAGATGTCAACAAGCTCTGTAGCTACAGCCAACTTGATGTAATGGTTAAGAGGAGCAGCCTGTAATCTGGACAGCCAGGTTTGAGTCCCCGCTACTCCACATGCAGCCAGCTGGGTGACCTGGGACTAGTCACAGTCCAGTTAGTGCTGTTCTCATAGAGCAGCCCTGTCAGGGCTCTCTCAGCCCCATCTAAGTTACAGGGTGTCTTTTGTGGGGAGAGGAAGGGAAGGAGATTGGGGAGGGAAAAGCAGGGCATAAAAACCAATTCTTCAATGGATATTGCTTTCTCATTGCACCATAGCAGGCATTTTTAGCAAGCTTTTCCTATGCAGACAAAACAATCATGGACAGGAAGGATTATCCAGTAAAATGTGAATGCAGCCCTATTTTCGTTTCGTTTCATTTCTCTTTCTTTCTTTCTTTCTTTCTTTCTTTCTTTCTTTCTTTCTTTCTTTCTTTCTTTCTTTCTTTCTTTCTTTCTTTTTCTTAGACTGGCTTCCTTTTGAAATCTCTATTAATTTCCCTAAACCTTTCTCACTTATTAGCATACCATGCCCATCTGCTAATTCTTCTCCCTTTCTCCCTTTAGAAACCATTCTTCCTTGCTGGAACTCCACAATTTCTTACCCTCTGCACCCTAATAAATCCCTTGGTCACACCTATCTTTCTTCTGCCCCCTCACTTTCAAGCTTCAGAGGAGGCAGCAGAAGACTGACTGATTTAGGACTGCAGTTGACTCCTTTCGTTTTGTATTTATTGGCAGTTCCACTTGGAGATTTTAAATTGTGGTCTGTTAGGTGAATTTATAGTCATTGTTTTAGTTACATTGTAAGTCAGCTGGATTTCCACAAGGTAGAAAGGCAGCTAATAGATGCATTAAATAAACAAATCATACCATTCGTTATCCCTGATCTTTTATAGTGTTATTCAATACAAAGTTACACCATTCTAAGCCCATTGCCTTCAATGGACTTAGAAGGGTGTAAATGTGCCTGGGATTGCACTATTGAATCACCTCCTTCTCAGCTACTCACCTATCCTACATTTACCCATGCTTTTTCCTACCATTATAGAAAGTACATGGCCCCACTTGTTAATATTAGTAAATTCATTATAACAAAACTAGGGCTTCAAAAAAGAAGAAACCCCCCTACCTAAAATAATGGTCCTGTTTGCAGTTACTAAAAACAGAGAGAGAGAGGGGGGGAGGGAGGGAGGGTAAAATGAAACACGGTTTGCTGTTAAATGTGTAATTTATTTCCATTTCCAGGGGAAAGGCTTTGTAACTCTAAGAAATGTATTCCATATTTCACAGCTACTACTTCTTGCACAACCAGAACCATCTACATTAAACTAACATTCAATGGGCATGTTTTCAGCCCAGTGATAAATGTGTTTTTAGGCAGGCTGTTAGGCACAAGGCTCAGTGCCGTAATGCACCTTACCGGTGCATTTACCACATGCCTCGGAGTATTTTATTGCATATTAATGCACATAGAGACTTGCTCCTTCAGACCAGCCTCATACTGTAGCGTGTAGTAGGAGACTTTTACTCACAGGCACTAACAGCTAAAGCTACCACCAGAAAGCAGCAGTGCTTACAAGGAGATGAAGGAATAGAAAATAGCTTACCCACCCTATTGGGCCCTGGTTTTCCCTCCCATTATATAGAGTGAAATTACATATATATATAGACATTTGGAGAATAGGCTTTTGACTTTGAGGGAATTTTTTGAACTGTCTTCTGTCCTCCTTATGAAACTATTTCCAGCTAGGCTATTCAATATCAGGACATGGAACTGGTTGTGTTCTTTATATTTCTTAAGGTAAGATAAGATGTATAGTAACAACATAGTATTATTGTATTACCATTACTGGCTTTGTCCCCAGTTTATGAAGAACACACACAGTCTCTTCAGAGGAACACATGCAGAGTATTCCAAAATCTCTTAAAAGACTTTAAAGCAGGGGTAGTCAAACTGCGGCCCTCCAGATGTCCATGGACTACAATTCCCAGGAGCCCCTGCCAGCGTTCGCTGGCAGGGGCTCCTGGGAATTGTAGTCCATGGACATCTGGAGGGCCATAGTTTGACTACCCCTGCTTTAAAGAAATGACTGTGATTTATCAAGACATACTTTGCAGTATGAACTATCAGTGGAGTTCATTTCCTGTTATCCTGGGAAGGCTGTGTATCTTGGACTAATGGACTATTCACCCTCCTCCATGTTCAGAACTGGAAATTGTACAGTGGCACTTTCAGCAAATGAATGAATGCCTTTTAGCCATTTTTCATAGAGTATATATATAAGATCACTTCCCACTCATGTCATGCACTAGAATACAACATGAACAGATTTAAATGTGGGACTGTTACATGAGGGACTCTGAAGCCACGGAGGTTTCAGCAAGCAAGGTCTGTTCAATCTGACTGGAGAAGGCATCCCAGACATTTATGCATTTGTATTATTTTTTAATAACCAGTTCCAAAGAAACCCAAGACATGGTAATGGAAAAAGTTACCCTATAATGAGAAAAGACTCCTCCAGTACTACAGGACAAGACGGAACAAAATTTCTTTTGAAACAAAACTGGCAGCATACAAAAACCTATGTGTTTAATTTTTTCTATAACATTTAGTGATGGATTATAGCCTTTCTAATAGACAATTATTTTTATCTATTTTAGAAAAACATGCAATATTCAAAGGACTGGAATAGCCATTTTCCTTTCCTGCTGAAGGTTTATTAGTCCTTTAAAATAATACCTCATCTATTAAAAAAAAAAAACTAAACATGAGCAGGCAGTGTGATGCAGCAGTAAAAAAGACAAATGCCATTTTGGGCTGTATCAGCAGGGGCATCACATCAAAATCACAAGATGTCATAGTCCATTGTATATGGCACTGGTCAGACCACACCTGGAGTACTGTGTGCAGTTCTGGAGGCCTCACTTCAAGAAGGACGTAGATAAAATTGAAAGGGTACAGAGGAGAGTGACGAGGATGATCTGAGGCCAAGGGACCAAGCCCTATGAAGATAGGTTGAGGGACTTGGGAATGTTCAGCCTGGAGAAAAGGAGGTTGAGAGGGGACATGATAGCCCTCTAAGTATTTGAAAGGTTGTCATTTGGAGGAGGGCAGGATGCTGTTTCCATTGGCTGCAGAGAAAAGGACACGCAGTAATGGGTTTAAACTAAAAGTACAATGTTATAGGCTAGCTTTCAGGGGGAAAAAATTCACAGTCAGAGTAGTTCAGCAGTGGAATAGGCTGCCTAAGGAGGTGGTGAGCTCCCCCTCACTGGCAGTCTTCAAGCATAGGTTGGATACACACTTTTCTTGGATGCTTTGAGCTGATCCTGCATTGAGCAAGGGGTTGGACTAGATGGCCTGCATGGCCCCTTCCAGCTCTATGATTCTATGACACAATTGGATGGACTCAATGGGCTTTGAAAAATGATGTATACCCTGAGGCTAAGAAATAATAATCTGAAATAATTGGCATATGCAATATCTTAGTCTTCTAATCCAGTGGTCCCCAAACTTTTTATCACCGGGGACCACTCAACGCCTTTTACTGAGGCCCGGTGGGGGGGGGGGGTAGTTTACTCCTCTACTCTCAACCACTGCCCTAACGCTCTCTGATCGCTATGGTTATGTTTAAACATCCCTTCATAATAAGATACAGACACGCCACAACTATGAACATAAGGAACATTTTATTTTCATGGAAATTTTTACTCATGACAATGACAAATCAATGGGAACCCTGACCTTGTTTCTCTGCAACGAGATAGTCCTATCTGGGAGTGATGGGAGACAATGTTAATATATGTTATCTGTATCTTTTCCTGTTTCCTATAAACTGCCCTGGGCCCTCAGAGAGGGCGGTATATAAATATAATAATAAAATAAAAAATAAATGACACCCGAAGTGTGTTGTAAAGGGCTGGGGGGGATGAAGTAAAGGGCCGGGGGGGGGGGAAGCGTTCTTCAGGGTCCACCTCCAATTAGTCGAAGGACCACATGTGGTCCGCAGCCCACAGGTTGGGGATCGCTATTCTAATCAACTGTACTAACTTAGAAGTGCCTGCCTTTGGAAGACTCTTCCTTGCCTTTTTTAGCAGAAGATTACATCCTGAGTTTGAACTTGGAAATTCGTATGTGCTTAACCTGTGCTGAGCAATAAAGGTTAAGCTCTATGCAGAGTTTAACATTTCTGGTCTCCTTGGCTGGGTCTGAGGATTTAGACTGGGAACAGCTCTCATTCCCATCTTCTTGGCCCATCAGTGGGGATGTGTGGTTGAAGGCTATGACTGGAGCTGTGACCAGGAGTTGGTCTCATCCTGGCTGGACCACAGTGGCATCACTTGATGTCTTTATTACCACTGATATATGTTGTATATATTTACTGGAGAAGATGATGGCATCATTCTGCCACTGCTATGAATAGACTGATATCCTTAACACAAATAGTGGGCCACATCATTAGCTGTAATGTAGTTGTTTGTATTGATAAGTAAAAATACTGTATTGATAAGAAGTAAAAATACTTTTTTGCCCAAGTGAAAAAGAAAAAAAACAACACGTGTAAACATTAACAGACTGCTAGCACACAAAAGACAGAGAAGAACCGAGTTATACTTGGGCAAACACTAGGGAGCAAGCTGCAATGTTCTGGTGCTATCAACACCTTTGAAGCTCACCATTGACCTGGATGACTGTCATTGTGGTCGTCTGGGAGGTGACAACAGACACAAGTCACGTTTGTCTCCTTTTCCCATGCTGCTGGCTTTAGCAGTTCAGGGACATATCTTAGTTGCTTGAATGCTTCACCAGCATTGTGTGCTGAGCAAAATAATCTGGTGGTCCACTGTCTGGGACAAATTACAGGAAATGGCTAGCCTTTAAATCGGGGTGGCCAAACGTGGCTTTCCCGATGTTCATGGACTACAATTACCAGGAGCTCCTGCTTTGGGAGAAGTAGTCAATAATATTACCTGTCTCTTGTCATTAGTAGTATTGTTTTCTTAACTTCTTCTTTACTAAATTGTACAGGATCCTGTCCATATAGTATTTAAGTTGGCATTAGCACCTGCTTGTGTAGCAGGGCCGCAGGACAGGCCTGAAATAAAACATTAAGAGCCCATGTATTTAAAGGGGGGATCCTATGTTGCATCTGTCTCTTATTTTAATATCCAGCTTCTCAATTATTTTATAAGTTCTTTGTATGAATTGTTCTTGTGGTTTTAAAAAGTCAACAAACTGGCAAAAAGATGGTAATATTGGATTTGGTAGGTGGAATAAAAAATGGCTCCTTATACACACAGCTGCTCATAATGATTGCAATATGTTTAAGGACTATTCTTGGATACATTTCTCTGTTTTTAGATGCAAATTTTCTTGCCAATCTGA
Organism: Paroedura picta; assembly: GCF_049243985.1. NCBI lineage: Eukaryota > Metazoa > Chordata > Lepidosauria > Squamata > Gekkonidae > Paroedura > Paroedura picta. Next base: position 37,960,031 of record NC_135378.1, read on the forward strand.
TCTTCACTGTCTCTGTTCTACTTATTTAGCCAAACTGTTCCAGTACAGAAATTCAGCAGTGTGGTATTGAAGAGAATCTATAAACAATGTAGCAGGCTTAAGTAGCAAATATGAAAATTAGGTTTACAATCGCTATTAACTAATACAAATGATGCCTGCAAGTCATATATAATTTTTTTTTAATGGGGAATACTTTGGGGTGAATTTCCTTCCCCTGCTTTGCACCTTCTTTGGTAGAATGCATAGAAAAGTGGTGCTAAAACTTTTTTCCTTAGAGATGCATAGAGAAGGGGCTCTAATCTTAGGCAAAAGTGTGAAGAACTGTTCATAACATATAGTTTTAATTAAAACTGCCTGAAATCACTTGAGTATGTGGATATATGGGATATTTTGCCTGCAGGAAAATAAAGCAATTCATATGGATGGCACTAAAGAATCAATGAACCATATGGGATCATTGTGGATATGTCAACATCTTTAAACAGCTTGGGGATTGGTATGAATAATGGTTAAGGGATAAGTGGGTGAAGAGTGGGCTGGGCCGGTCTGGGTGAGGACCCTCACCGGGACAGACAATAGTTCTAGCCAGTGTGCTTCTAGGCCCGGCGGGAAGGCCACGCTGCCGCCAGCGGGGGGAAGGAGACTTTCCCACCAGGCCCAGAAGCACACCCGGTGCCTCGTAAAGAGCCCGGGTATGCTTCTAGGTTCAGCGGGAAGGCCACGCCACGGCTGTGGGGGGACCAGGGGAAGGCTGTGCTGCGGCCAGGGCTGGGACAAGGAGCCCTCTCAATCCCTTATCTTTCTCTTTCTTTTGTACCCTCACTCCTCTCCATCTGCTGCTACCTTCCTCTCTCTCTTCTCCATTCACTCTTTAACTCGACCACCTCTGGCCCACCTCCTTACCCTACACCTGCCTTCCACCCCCTCTGCATTCTTCCCTTTTCTCCCTCTTTGCAGACCTGTCTTCTTCATTCACACAACTCTCTCCTCCCATTCACCCTTTCTAGCGTCCATTGTATTTACAAGTACAATGGGCTTTAAATCTAGTACTCTATAAAACAGGACCTTGACTGACCACACACATTTGTACCTCTAGGCACACAGGATTGCATTTCTCCCACATGAAATACAAGTGTATTTGTATTGATCTACTATTAAAGACACAGAACTTACAGAATTTTGGCTATGACAATGGAAAAAGGAATGTTTGCTAATGCTGGATCAGTTAGCTAGTGTTTTTGCTAGTGACTGGCTACCTTTGCTAGAGAGTATAGAGTGTTTTGGTGCCTGTGTCTTTGAGAAAGGAGTTAAGGATGGTAATTATTTCCCTTAACATATTATATTTGTTGTCCTTGTCATCATTTCTGAAGACAAATTACTTTTTATACTCCATTTTTCTCTGGCTTAAGGAATCTCAAAGCTTACCATCTCCTTCCCTTCCTTGGCTAAAAACATAATAAGAGACCATATGAATCAGACCAATAGTCCATCAAGTCCAGTATCCTGTCTCACACAGCGGTCAACCAGTTCCTCTGAGTAGCCAACAGCAAGGCATAGAGGCCAAGGTTTTCCCCGATGTTGCTTCCTGGTTCTGGGATTCAGAGGATTAGTGCCTCTGAATGTGGAGGTTACCCTCAGTCACAATGGCTATTAGAATTGATAGACTTATCCTCCATGATCTAATACTCTTTTAAACTAATATTTCCTTTTATTGGTCCTGAACCTACTGCCCATCATCTTCTTTGGATGCCGTTGAGATCTAGTTCCTGGGGAGAGGGAGAAACTGCTATCTTTGTCTATTCTCAAATAGCTCTCAGCTACAAAGCATTGATCTGTAGACTTCATTCAGCCGCAGACCATATGTTTCTGACACATCTACCCCCTTATGATTGCCCCAAGCTGAAAGAGAAACATCTGTTGTTACTGTAACTTGTGGAGACAGGAACCCGAAGGGAACACCGGGTAGCAGGCTAAAATTAAGGGTCTAACATTGTAACTCTCTTATCACTACCCTCAAAATGGAAAGGCACTGGTTCTGAGAAGGAATAGGGTGGTGAAAAACCCACATGAACCAGTTCTATAGAGGCTGCATTCTGAAGTGGGAAAGGGTGACCATAAAGGTGGTGAAGGCAATAAGGGCTGAGAGCCTCTGAATAGTAACAGCCCTTTGAAACTGTTTTGAAATAACCTGGTTGACTGGACTCTTGATGGATAATCCCACGTCCTATGGCAAGAAAACTCGTGCTCCAAAAAGGACGCTTACTGAGAAAGAACAAAAAAACAGAATCAGTGGCACCTTTAAGACCAACAAAGATTTATTCAAGGCTTGATCTTTCGAATGCAAGCACTCTTCCTCAGACTTGCTTGCACTCGAAAGCTCACACATTGGATAAATCTTTGTTGATCTTAAAGGTCCCACTAGACTCTGGTTTTGTTTTATTGTGCTGTTTCAGACCACCACTGCTACCCACTTGAGAAAGAACAAAGTCTGAGTTCTCCAAATTATGTCTCCATAGCTAATGACAATTGTGTCTGTTTTTACCAAGCAACCAAATAAGGGAAGATGGAGATCCCTGGGGCCTTATGTGAGCAACCAATGCTGATATACATTTAGTAAAAACTCAAGGTACAGTGGCCATACCAAAAGGGAAAACACTATACCCGTAAGGAATTCATTGAAATTTAAAACTTAAATATTTCCTATGCTCAGGATGAATGGAAACGAGAAAATTCATATCTTGGAGGCCCAAAACAGTGAACCAATCTCCTGAATTGAGTAATTGTAAAACCAAGATCAAGGAGGCCAAAAGGGGCCTGATTTTAAAAGAATGATAATTTGTGGTTAATCCTCTTTCCCAAATTGATATGGGGAGAAGGAAACCAGAACTAGGTTTAACCTACTTGCTGAGTTTTCGCATGATGCTATACTTACCCAGTCTATCCAATAGGCAATAGTTCTTATATTCACCCAGTCTATCTATCCAATAGGCAATAATCTTCTTGCCATGCATTGCAATAGCTTTGGGCATGCATAAGAATTAGCAAATCTCTATCTTGCCCACTCCACTTTTTAAGATGATGTATTTTTGGCTTAGATACATATGGTTCTGTGTGCAAAGTCTTCATATCACACATTCCCTTACAAGCATAATTGCACACACAGTTTCCACTGAATGTTCAAACCAGCCCTTGATTTAAACCTGATAAACTATCATACTGAAATAATTTCAATATGATGTATGAGAGTATTAGTTTACAGCTATTTTCATGTGTTCTAAAAGCTTTCATCTTGCCACAGGCAGGGATAGATTTCATAGCTTGATTATCATACTGAGGTTGGTTTTTCATTCTGTCTTAAAGTTTTTTAACCTTTTCAACTTTTTTCTTTAAATTGTAGTTTTTTATTGTCTTTCTACCAAATAAAATACAAGAAAAATATTTATGCAATGACAAAAAGTGTATTGCCATTAATACGCTTAGCTTGTTTATCTATGTGCATTTTTTTCATTCCCATATGGTTTCTTTTAGTGCTGAAATGCTGTTATAAATGGAAACTTTTTTTTTTTTTTTGCATACTTGTGGTTCATTGATAATCCTGCTATATTCTTCCTTAAGGTCACAGAATACAGCAAAATGAAGTGACTTGTAGAACTAAAATTTGCTTGTTAATATATTCCAGTCTGATAAAATCTGGATAAAGACATTTTGTTATGTCAGCACAATAGCTGCTGAATTAAAGAAAGCCTTCAAATAAATCTATAATTTCTTCTTTGTGTTTTATATGCTAGAGGTTTAAAAGCAACGTTCTCAGTCTAAAATACACTAAAGAAAATACTGTAAAACTGGGTTCCTTTTAAAGAATGGATAGTTTTTAATATTAAAAAGTGACCGTAAGACCACATCCCGTGACTAAAGAGAGCCAGCTTGGTGTTTAGAGTGGAGGCCTCTAATCTGGAGAACTGAGGTAACCTTGGGCCAGTCACAGTTCTCTCAGCATTCTCTCAGCCTAACCCATCTCACAGGGTGTCTGTTGTGGAGAGAGGAAGTACAGGTGATTGTAAGGTGCATATCCATTCAGAAAAAAGTAGATTATGTTTATAGATATTTGCCTCAGTCCAACTAGGAACTATACATGCTAGGAACTGCATATAGCAGGATAGGGAATTGAATGCATAAACAGGTGCTACATATAATTTATTTTTATGCATATATTTCCAGCCTTTCTGTCAAAACAAAGAGTCAAGACAAATTATTTAAATATAATCCTGTATAGGACAACAGATAAAAGAGCTAAAAGGCAAACAGAACCACCACCACAAAAGAAATATGAGGAATTAATCAATTAATTAATTAATGAAACCTATTAAATAAGAACATTTTTCCTGGGAAATGTCAAAAGCAATGGCAGTACGATGTTTGTTGCCTTGTGCCCCAGAACTCCTATTTTGTGGGCTACCAACTACATTGTAGCCCTTCTTTCCACTTCCTGCCAATTTCTGGCTCTGACAACAAAATAAGCTGACAAAACCTATGGGCACTTTCATAAAGGAGTTTATTTTTGTTCTGGATCTCAGCTTGCAGGGATAATGTAACATTGGTGAAACCTTTCTTTCATTGTCTATCCTGAATTCATGTGTGAAATCACACTGAAACTAGAAGGCCAACTGCTAGTTCAGGCACACTTTCCTTCAAAGCGCCAAGCCAAGAACAATCAATCATTCCCCCCGCCCCCCCCAAAGTGTCAAAAATGTTTTTCTTGTATTAAACTCAGAATCCAGTTTTAGAATCACATTGTTTTTAGAATATTATTTTCTGATCTGTCATCTAGCAAACCCAGGAGAATTTCTAGGGCTGTCTGAGAAGAGACTGTTTTGAAATTCTCAATAAATCCAGAGAGCTTTCAATTTGTTTCTTGAGACATGAATGTACTGATTCCCCAGTCTACAGTGAGTACTTTACAATCCTCATCAGTGTGAATGATAAAAAAATTCTTATGATAATTAATTTCGCTGGCAGTCATGATTAGTAATAAGGTCAGAGGAATCTCAGCAACCAAGACAGAAATGTGACTGTAACACTAGTTATACACTTCTGCCATTAATAATTTTAGGAATTTGGAGACAAGAGATTTGTGACAAGTATATTGACCAACCTGTCTGATGCAAAAAACATCAGGTATTGCCTGTTTCAGCACCATTAATATAGTCTTGGAAGTTTAAGAAGACAATTTTAGGTTGCTAGGTAACATTTTAGGAAGTACAACTTAATCCATGCACAGGACCTGCACAGGCATAATCCCAATACACAGATGAGGCAGAAGTGTCAGAAAGAAAGATTAATATTTTTTGGCACAGAGCAAAACCAAGCCAATACAAAATAACCTCTATTGATCCAAAACAGAACCAATAGAACTGCTGGTGCTTACAGTTAAAAGAAAATTACAGAAAACCTTTTAAAACATTCTGACACAGGTTTCTGACAGGAATACTGCAGCATCTGGATTGTGAGATCTCTTAGGGAGTACAATCCTAATGCCAAGAGGCCCTTGTTAGCAGGCCCAGGGCCCTCTCCCCTTACCTGCTGCTGACTCCAGGCACTGAGGTGCGTCTGAGAGCAAAGTGGCTAGAGTCCAGGGACAGAGGGTGGGAGCTGCAGGGACAGGGCCAATCTTTGCTGGCTGCACTCTGATTGGCCCTATTCCAACTTGAATAGCCAGACACGCTCCACCCCCCAGGTTGTTTCACAAATATATAGAGGAAGCATGGATATGGATAGGAGTTTGGGGGAGGGGGATCAGACTCAATCTAGAAACTTGGAAAGGCATTGAAAAAATAATGTGCAGTATCAGTTGAGTAGCCATGTTGGTCTGAAGCAATAGAACAGTTTGAGTCTCATGGCACATTTAAGACCAAGAGATTTAAGGGTGTCACTGGACTCAGGTTTCCAGTATTGTAATGCTTTTGTATAAATCTGTACAAAAATAAATCATTTTGCTTTTATTTCCTCTTCTAATAAATCCAAACTGCTACTTTTGCTGTTGTGTTTAACTTATTCTCTATATTTTCTCAAAGCCAAGAGCAATGATAAAAGCAAAATAATACAATGGAGAATTACATGGGAAATTACAGTATCTCAAAATGCAATCCAAAAACAAAGCACTGTCTTTTGAATAGGTACTTTGGTAGGGGATTTTGAGTTGATTTGCATAGGAGTCAGAAAACTGAGTGACTATCCTCTAAGTGACTATCATCTATATTAAGTAATGGTTCTCAGACAGTGGGTTGGGACTCATAGCGATTAAGATGGGTTCAAAGCGAGGGAGGAGGAGTGACCAGGTAAGACGCAAAGGAGATTCAATAGTTTTTATCAAACTGGATTTTTATTGTTGTAAACCATCACAAGCAGTGGGAGTGGTGGTAAATGAACTAATAAGTACATAAATAAAAGCTAATTAGGTTTCTACTGCATAACCTGTGGAATGTCCATGAAAAAAAGCCTGCTGCTTAGGAATGCTGAATACGAAAAATGAAAAATAAATTGTAAACTTTGGTGCGAATCCTGGATTTTATAATGGGAAAGGGGAAATAGTGTGGAGTTACTAAGTAAGTTCCACTAAAAAAAAAATGGAACTAATGATGTTTTTTACATCAAGCAAAAATGTAGCTTTTCACCAAGCTTGTTTAGAAGGAGAGAGAATAATGTGTTTTAGACAGTTATGGCTTTCAGATAGCCTGTGACTTCAGACATTATTTTTTAACTTTGTCACACACATTTATTCCAACCATAATAGGTTTCTAATAATTTAAAACATGATTTATTGAACATTGTACAATGCTGGATTTAAACCTATAAATATTGTAATGAATAATCTATTGGACTGAAGAAAACTTAAATTTAAAGTAAAAACAATCTTAAAACAGCTGGATCATGAAAAATAGATCAACTCTGAGAACATTAGAGTTCTGTTATAGGTTTATAGAAATTTAAAAGCATGAAGAAAAAAAGACCAATACAGTAATAGGCCTTTTCCTCTTTATTCTTTTCATTTTTCTTCTATGAGGTTACAATTTTTGCAGCTGGTCAGAAATATCATATTCCCTACTGTCTCAAAGGCTTTATATGACTAATCTTAACCATGCTTAAAACCGAACATATAAGCAGCTGTTGAAAATAAAGCAGGCATTATGGAAAAGTTTACAAATGCACCAAAAAGAATAAAGCACCTTCTTTTACAATGTCCACAAAAAAAAAACCCTCCTCCAAACTGCAGCACTGTACGTTTTATCCTGTGTAGTCCATCGTTTGAACACTCATGGTATTTTTGTATGAAGTTTGCAGACAAATAGTTTGAAGGGTCTACAACCATTCCATTGAGCTCCCTAAAGTTTACATAAAAGATATGAGGCATCAACTGCTGGGCTGAAATTAATTAGGACAACAGTGTTTTCACAGGATAGCTATGGATAGAAAAGGAGTTTTCTGGAATGAGCCTTGGCAAGATAATGTACTCTTTAATGTTACTTATACAACCTAACATAAAAAAAATATTATGATGAATTTATGTTTCAATTGATCATGCAATTACTCAAATTATTTGCAACATAATATTAAATATGTATATATTCCACATGCTCTGTGATAGACTCTCACTAGATTTTTAAATTAAGAGCCAAACTGATGAAGGAGGAAGAAAAAAGACTGCTCTCTTTCTCACTCCTAACTGCAGTCCACTGAACTATATATCCAGACTGGCTAGCCCAGGCAAGTCTGATCCCATCAGATCTCACAACCTAAGCTCAGGATCGGCCCTGGCTAGCACTTGGCAGGGACATCCAAAGAACAACAGAGTCGTAACACGGGGGCAGGAAATGATAAACCACCTCCAAAGGTCTCTTGCCTGGCAGCCAGACAGCCTTAGGAACTCCAGCCTATATTACACACATACCATAGACAGACAGACAGACAGACAGACAGACAGACAGATAACTGACCTTTGTGGCTTTTGGTCTATACATAGAATCATAGAATCAAATCATAGAGTTGAAAGGGGCCATACAGGCCATCTAGTCCAACCCCCTGCTCAACGCAGGATTACTGATCCTGTGATTTTCCCAGGTTGGGGTGGGGAATGCTGAGGAAAGGGTTTGGTGGAGAAAATTTGTGATCCTTGCAAGGCTGGATTCTTGGATCCAATCTGATGCATCATATCCTTTTATTTGCACTAAGTGCTGCCATTAATCATTTCATGTATGTATTACCTATTGCAGTAATACTGGTTGAGTGGCTTATGAGTTGCATTTGGCTGTTTGACATGCCATCTATGTCTATTCTGAGCACCACTCCTCAGAGTGGCATTTGCTCTATGTTTCAGGAAGGTGGGCATGACTATTGGAGTTTGTGGTTAGAAAGTGGTCCCCTCCTTGGTGCAGTTCTCACTGAACGGACTGGATGATGGGTATGCTGCAAGCCTCATGCCAGGGATAGAAGTAAAGAGGTTATACTCTTCAACACCCCTTCTTACTCTGCAGCCTGTGTTTTCATGCTGGTATCTGGGCAGCTACAAGGAAGTGAATAAGCTGGTGACCAAGAAGAGAGAGTTAAAGTACCACCAGCAGCATCACCTCAACCATGGTACCCATACAGGAAAAGAACAATCTGGCAACAGTGAGGTGGTGACAACTTTATTTCCTCTCTTTAAAATACCACTGACGCAACCCAAGAAGTTCCTGCGCTGGGAATCCTGCACAACAGAATTAAAATGCTTCATTTGGTAATTAGAAATGGCTGACCTAGTATTTTACTTCTGGTTTTAAAAGGGTGGAAATCCATGATTTTTCTAAAAAATGAATTAAAGAAATTCATACACACGTATCTGAAAAGTGTTTGAATATTTTGGGGTGATCTATAGTGATGGTGGTGTCACCAATGAATGTTAAAAGAAACAGAATGCCTCTCCAGTGACAAAAAGCTTATCATTACAGTGGCCATAAGTAAAATGGCCAAAAAAGCACAACTATCTATATTTATTTTCTGTTATAAATAAATTTTGAAGGGTAACTTTTTATGATTGTCTTAGAAAGAATGATTCAGTGTTAGTGTTAGAGCCAGCTTGGTGTAGTGGTTAGGAGCGTGGACTTCTAATATGGCGAGCCGGGTTCAATTCTGTGCTCCCCCACATGAAACCAGCTGGGTGACTTTGGGCTCGCCATAGCACTGATAAAGCTGTTCTGACCAAGCAGTAATATCAGGGGTCTCTCAGCCTCACCCACCTCACAGGGTGTCCATTGTGGGGATAGGAAATGGAAGGCAAATATAACTTTAAGACTCCTTAGGGTAGAGAAAAGCGGAATATAATAACCAACTTGTCTTCTTCTAGTACGACTTCGTGATCCTAATGACCACTGGCCTATACAGGCCTGCTAATAAATCTTCCTGCATCAATACTATGCTGAACTGGCAGGAAGACATTATGTCGGCCTTGTGTTCTGGGACTCTATCTACAGAAGTTGAGGGGGGACTAAGTGGAATTTGCATTGTGATGGGAGGAAAGTTAAGAAAGGTAGCATACTTTTATGCACTTACTGGTCAGTCTAGTACTGCCTACAGTGTAACATAATAACATAAGCTAAAAACATTCCCACTGAAGTCAATGTAGAGTGCAAGATGACAGCTCCCTATACTCCTTTCCAGCCTCACAGGTACATGACAGAAGAATAAACTCACCGGCTCTACAGACAGATAGTACAGCAGCAGATGTGAAAACACTTTGAACAAAGACTACGAAGTTCTCATCATTGAGCTTTTTTCCCTGTCTGTTTCTCTGGCTGTGCAGCAGTATGGTGCTTTTTAGTGCTCTTTCTGTTTTCCCTCTAAGTTTATTGGTGCTTGCAAGCCTTATGGAGGACACATTTCTATCTTCCAGAAGCAAGATTTGACCCACCTTTCTTTCCATTGCATTATTTTCCCCAGTCAAACTAACAGCATGCTCACAGCCCATTATGAACCTGTTATACTATGTAATGTTTCCTATAATTCATCCATACAAATTGTCTAGTCCTCTCACACTGACACCAGTACAAATATGTTTAACTCATAAACAGTGCATTTCTAATAGGTGGGATATAGTGAGATTTGAACACTTCTCCTAGGAGCCTATGATGATTCAGTTGAGTCTGGGTGGTACCGAGGTGGGGAGGGAAGCCCAATCTTATCTTGGGGTCTGTGGTATCTCTTGGCAGCCCTGCACCTTGATTTACAGAGTAAATATTCAAGCTAATAGACAACTAGCAGATAGTTAAATTTCTGGAGAAATGAGGAGTCTTTTGTGTAGTAGGCTGTGAGCATGCGGTTAGTTTGATAGGTATATTCCATAATTTTGTTTGTACACATATGGGGTAAATGGAATACAAGTCTTTCTCTCCTTAAAAATACTGAAATGTTTAAATAAGGAAGGGGCATTTCATATCGTGACAGTGCTACTGAGAGGCCAGGACTAAGGTGGAAGGTGCAAAATCCAAGAACCCGGTTTTTGGAAATCAGAATGCAGTCCTTTGTGTGGAGTTTGTGGAGGCCAAATTCAATATGCATCAGAAACAAAGCTCTTGGCATTAAGTTCAGGAAGTTCTGATTGAATACATACTCTAAAAAGGCCACACAAAAAAGTTTGCTGATTTTATCCACACTTTAAAGACATTTTACTGATAATTAATCTGCTGATATCTTTCTACAGACTAATATTTTTCCATCTCACAAGTAGAACTACACACCTGCTTTGAGCTATTCTGACAGCTATTTAATTAGAAACTGCTCATATCCCACCATAATTATCTTTGTTGCAATGTCAAAAGACCCATTTTCAACTTGCATTCTGAATCTTTCATTATATGTTTTTTCATATGAAACTTAATAAAAAAAAAATAAAATGTAGAAATTTGGTTGAGAACCAATTATAAGAACAGCCATAATATTTCTCAAATTTACTTTGTTGCTTTGTGCTTCTATTCCCTTTGGCTTATGAAACTCCCTCCCTCTATACGCATGTGTAGAGGGGCAAAAATGACTTGAGGAGGAATCATCCTGGTCACTAATCCAAATTATGCACTGTTTATGACTCTGAAGTCTAGAACACATTAATTTATGAAGGTACATCTGATCTAAGTTTAGAGCCGCGTATCGCACAAAAGTAGTAACAGTATACATTGTTGGTACATTTTATTTGAGTGGCTATGGTTGTTTATGTTTATTAAAAGAGCTAATATTTTAGACGAGGTTGCCTGAACTGGATATTATATCAGAACATAGAAGTATTTTAATGAATGTAACCTTCGTAACCTCACAAGTAAAAAAAAAAAATGTTTCCAATAGCAAATCTTAACGTTGGATATTACTTGGATATCAAAATCATGTTACCAACTTGTTTTGTCAATGTTGCTAAAAATTCAAGATTAGGTGGTCTAAGGCATCCCTTCCACGTCCTGAACCCAACTAACCTCCCTACGAGTTCTTATTTAGAAAATTATTATTGTACTATTAACTGTTACAATACAATACAACTATTAACTGTTACAATATCATTACTCAATTTTGGTTCCCACTGTTATGATTGCTGTTATTATGATTGCAATGTATATCCCTATGTTTTATGTAAACCGCCCTGAGCCTTATGGGAGGGCGGTATAGAAATAAAACAAAGAAACAAATACCGAACTTTCTAGCATGACCTTGCAAACTGAACCTTACGAAACCAAATCACACTACTAACAGACAATCCTAAGCAGAGTCAGTAAATCGATTTCCATCTGCTTAGACTGAAGTAACTGTGCATAGGATTGTGTGATGTTCAATGGTCTGTTTGTGTGCTGAAATATATCCCCCCACACACACACACACACACAATTAATTAGACACTGAGCTCTGGAAAATGTGAAGTAGGAACTGTTATTGATCTGTATTATAGCATTATCTTTACTTTTATTTACTTGTATTTTGGTGGCATTCAGGATCTCCAATCAGGATCAGATCCTCATCAAGATATGCAGTATTCCAACATATGGTGGGCTGGGCAGAAGTCCCTGTTGAGAAAATCATAACATCAAAGTTGCATTTAGAGGGACTAGACCTTCTTGGAAATTGAAGGCATTTTAAAAGTGGATATGCCACTTTTTTTTCAATGCTCCATGGTATCCTGGCAAAAAGAAGGAACCCCACCAATAGCCACAGGTCTCATTTATCCCATAAAATCATATCAGAGTCCAGCACATTCGGTTTGGGTGAAAAAAATTAAAAGGAATATGTTTCATTTCACACACGGCAAATGTTAGTGTCCTTAACACTAATCAATAAAAAAACTCCCACCATGCAAGATGTCTGAGACAAACGGTAAGCTACAGAATTAAGAAATAGTCTAAAACAGATACATAACCCAGTATTTTATTTACTGAATCAGTATCCCTACCTTTCTATGATCTCTGTTCAAGAATTACTCTTTCAGCAAAGAAGTAATTATTAAGTTTATTCCTCAGAATACACCTCAGTAAATCCTTATATGTGCTCACCTGGATGGCCCAGACTAGCCTGGTCTCATCAGGTTTTGGTAGCTAAACAGGGTTGGCCCTGATTAGTGCGGAGATGGAAAACCATGGAGGAGGTCCAAGGTTGCTATGCAGAGGCAGGCAATGGCAAAACACCTCTGGGACTTCCAGGGTTACCTGAAGTTGGCTGCAACTTGACAGCATCTTCCATCACCAATCTTTCTATACACTTTTAAAAATTACCAGAAAAGAAACTTTCAGAAGGCCTGGTACCATTCCTAACAGAAGATCATTTTTTCAGAGTTCTGGTATTAAAATGATTGAGAGCATGCGCAGAGGGGCTTCAATTTGCTTCTAATGGAACAGTCGTGTATATTTAACTAGAAGCAAATCTTTCTATATTCAGTAGGATTTGTTCTCATGCAAGTCCATACAGGACTGGAGACTAGACTATTTGGGAGGGAGGGAAAGCTCCAATTTCCTGTTCAACAACTGAATTACAGAAGAAGTACCTTAGATCATTCTCTCAAAACCTTGGAAAAGGCTGTCTCCCTACCACCACATGGAAAGATTGCTGCTACAGAAAAATTTCTCTGCAAAAATACCTGTAAATCTTCCAGTCCTTGGTTTCCCTTTTTGCTAAGAGGAAATGGCTGATTCCTCTCTGCTCAAAGGAGCACTGAAGCACCAAATGTCCTGAGTGAAAGGACAAAAACAACAAAAACTGCCCTAGACCTAACTTCATTATAGTGTATAGCAGTGGTCCCCAACCTTTTTATCACCGGGGACGCTTGTCAACGCTTGATAATTTTACTGAGGCCCGGGGGGGGGGGGGGGAGTAGTCCTGACTTCTTGCCGCCCCTTGGTGGGTGCTGCCAGAAGCAGCTGCGCAGTGTCATGCCAAGGGGGAGCCCCAGCCATGGCAGCCGCTGGAAAGCACCAAAGGTGAGCTGGCAGCAGAGTGGCAGGGCAGCTCCTGAGGCAGCAGCCGGGGAGGAGGACGAGGAGGAGCTGCGGCCTGGTACCGACTGATCCACGGACCGGGACCGGTCCCCGGACCGGGGGTTGGGGACCCCTGGTATATAGGCTTGATTCTGAGAAGAAAGGAAAATAGAGGTTTTAAAGAGAAAGGACAGCAGCTCATTGAGGCTTGATAGATATCTAGGGCCTTTTCGCACAGGGATCTTTGTTGCAAATTGTTTGCGGAATGAAAAATCGCCATTTAAAATAGTGGAATTCGTCGTTATGCATACCTGCCTTTGTAGTGGAATCAGTTGCGTTTTTTAGCGTTTCCCACAGGCTTCCGGTCTCGGCAGAAATCGCTAGAAAGGAAGCGCTATTGCCAAGCTTGTCCCGCCCCTGGCCGTCAAGCAGCCAATGGGCAGCCGTTAGCATGCTCCCAAACAGCCCCTTTCCCTTTAAGAAAGGTTTTTAAAAAAAAAAACGACCCATAGCAACGAATCTAGGTAGATTCGTTGCTATGGAGAGACCCATCCAGCTGCCTAATGTGAGCTGTCATTTGATTGTATGATCGTTTGCACGCTGCCTCGAGTGATAAAAAAAAAAATCCCCCCCCCTCTCACGGGCCCGATTTTCGGCTGAATTTATTTGTAAAAAATAAAGGGACTTTATTTCAGCAAACGGGCTTTTCAGTGGTTTGTGCTTAGTGACTAAAGGTGAAGGACTGAAGCCAGGGAAGCCTCTAAACAGAAAGAGGCTCGCCGGTGCGTTTATCCGCGCTCGCTCGGAGAAAAAAAAATGGCGATCGCTTCGCCGGAAGTTTGGAGGAGAGAGCCAGGGGGAGGGACTTTGAAGAACCAGCAACAATGGTAACGCACAGGTCTTTAGCGCTACTGTTGCAGATTGGTTGCAGGAGTGTATCGCTATCCGGAGGGTGAATCCACTTTTCTGGATTCCCCTGAAAGCGCCACAACGAAGCGCTTTTTGCTGATTGGTTTCAGGATTGTTGCAGATTGTCTACGACGTCGTGGGTTATGGCAAATTAGTAGCGTTTCCAAATAGCAACCATTGTGCTACTTTGAAGCCGTGCGAAATGGCCCCTAAATTTCTTTCTGCATTTGAGATAAATTTATCTCTCAAATTTTTCCATTCTTCTTCCTCTATGAAGGAAAGTCCTCATTAATGGAAGACAGATTCATTGACCAATCAAGGAGTAAAAGAGAGACAAGGATGCCCTATGAACTAATATACTAGTACAGATAAGCCAGATTTTTTTTTGGGGGGGGGTCTGCCTCTTCTGGAAGAAATATGTTTGTTTGCAGTTAGTGTTTCCAACCAATGGTTGGCACCTGGTAGGAGACTCGGGCTGGGGACATGAGGGAAGGTGTCATTGATGCCATGATTTCATTCACAGGGTGAACCAAAAATTGAAGACGTGTCATTGAACTGACAGTCTAGAATCTTAGAGCATTCTGTTGACACTGGGCGACATATGTTAAATGATGCAGTTTCAATCAACTTCAGCAACCCTTTGAAAATGGATTTTGCCATTTCACATGGTCCAATCCAGTTGCAAAGTGCATTAAAAGGGGATTGAAAATTTGTTACTTAATTTGCGTGAAAGCACCCAGTGTTTTTACCGCCAAAATGACATCACAATGTTAACATAATGATTATTTTTGGCTTCCCCCTGTGCCTTATTAAGCGTTGATAGTACTCAGGGATACTACAAAGAGGTGTCCTGCATTAGTAAGCTGCAATGCTAAGTTAAACAAAGACAACTTGGTTAGCAACCTGCTGACCCCTGAACAGTAAAGGATAGTAGAAGACAGGAGGGGGGTGAGGGCAGACCAAGTTGATGGATCACTTCCCCATTTACCAGCATGCCCCAGCCTCTACTGCATCCCATAAAGAATGTATCTACAAGCCCTGATACATTTACTGGAGCTAGTATACTACTCCTCCTAAAAGCTCAGAAAGCTAGCTTCCAGTGTAAAAGACGAAAAAACCACAAAGGTATTGGGGGGGGGGGAGCCCTTCACCAGATATCCAGTCAAACATCAGTCAGAACAACTGTCACTCTCCTTCACTTTGGACTGTTCATTGCTGCTTATCCTGGGAATGTTTACAATGTACACATGTTCATTTTAATATGCCGAAACTGGAACTGCAGCACATATTGGCCTTACATCTGTTTCATAATTTAGGTGTTTTTAATGTTCTTTTCTGCTTATCTACTTGTTACTCTTCTAAGATCAGAACCTGATCTGGGAAGCATCCTAATATCGTAATGACACATGTAACCTGGCAAGTTCATAAATAGGACACTGTGTGTTCTGAATCAGGTTGTACTCTCATTGAAAAATAAACATGTCATTTGAAGTGTTCTCTATTGTTTCTGTGTATTGAGAATGCTAGGCACATTGAAAAGAACCCCCTGCCTGTTTGCAGGTTTTTTCCCCCCTCTTCATTTCAAAAAGCTGCTTGTTCCAAGGAAAGCTGAGGTCACTATTAGTGTTGGCTTAGCACATACAAGAGGACATTAAGAATGAAAACTCAACGCAATAGAACTGCATTTCTAGGACTGAAATACTGGGGAACATAACCAAAGATACGCTACAAGACCAATATAAATCATTTTAAATGTTAGTAAAATTACTAACAGATTACTGCTAGTAATATTTGGCTGACAGATGCTTGATTTAAGGAAATCAGCTTCTAACAAACTTCAACATCTGGTAAGTGTCGTCATAGAAACAGGGCAGAGGTTAAGGACAGGTCTCTTAGTTCATCAATGTAAGGCATCAATGTGACTCTTTGACTAAATTGGTACAATAGAAATGACTGAATGCTTGAGCACGGCCAACGCCCTCCACAAAAATGTTTCAGCAGATCCAAAGTCCAGGTTCCTTTACTTTTTCCCAGCAGATGTTCATACTTACCATTTAGATTTTGGTAGCCATGTTTTATTTTTACAGCTGCACAATCACTATATTTTGGTATTATTCCTTGTGCTGTTTTTTCTTTTCCTATGAGTGTGTTATATAAATTGTACACAATCTGGAGGAATCATTTTTTCAACTGAAGCAGTACGGAGTCCTCTCATATTCATAATATTGCACTGATGGAACATGTAGTTATTAATATGCACACTACAATTACTAGCTTGGCTTGAATCTCAGTAGCTTTTCTGATTTCAGCTTCATTTTGAATGTCTGACAACACTGAAGCTGCTTTTACTAAGAGAAAGCAGAAAAGTCACTGTCGTATCATCTGGGGTCTGGTGTTTAGGATTAACACACAGGAGACTCTGGCAGCTTCAGTAATGCGCTTCTTTACTGCTTCTTGCACACTTGCCACTACAACCTATACAAACAGAATGACAGCAAAGTGAGGTCCCACCCATCCAGGCCTTGAGGAAGGAAACAGAAACCATTTTGTGAGGGCCTACTTAAAGGCATACACAAAATATACACGTGTATATATCCCAATTAGAGGCAGCTGGTTTTCCATAGTTCTTAATGTTTACATCATCGTTTTTAATATTTCAACAGCATGGTGTCTAATATTATGCTAAATTGGAATTCATACAGGAACGGTTCAGTATGGAGCTTTTCAGAAAATCCATTTAAAAATCAGTTAACATTACACCAAGAGGGGTGGAAGAAGAACTATGGAGTTTGTTAGGAGATATATGGACAGAGTTTTCTAATGAGAATAGATCTGAGGTTTTCTTTGGTCAGATATAACTTGGTTAATCAATCAGTCAGAGAAAGTGCTGGCAAGTGATTTGGTTTCTGTGGTAAAATTCCACTCGGATCACACAGTTTTGTATCACTGTGATATACTATTTAATAATTAGTCATTTCTTCTGTGGCTTGATTTTTTTTATGTATTAGAAATTTGCTTAGTTCTTGATTTAAAAACATTGCAGGGATTGTTTAACCAAATCATATCTTAATATATTTATAATATTGAAATCACAATGGGCAAATAAGCTTCTAATTACTAGATTATTATTATTGGTGTTGTTGTTGTTGTTAAAATTTCTAGCCTGCCACTTCCGAAAAGGCTCGTGGAGGGTTACAAACGTGCATAAAATCCCCAATAAAACTACCCCTAAAAACAGTTGAAAAACTATACCATAAAATGCATAGCAATCCATACACAGAATTCAAGATATACAGCAGCGAAAAAACAACAACTAAATCTCATAGTTTAGATAGTTTAGGTATACCCAAACAGGGAACAGAAGCAGTCTCATGACAGAAAAAAGTTATGAATCCACAACAAAATAAAATTTCTTGTTTCTTTTCTTCAAGTATATGCTTGACAATACAGAAGGAAACCTGGAACACATCCATAATGCTGAATACGTCAATACCATTCATTAATTCCAATGAACTTTCAACTTTAAGTCACTTTGTAAACATCCAGTTTGGGCTATAAATTTAGGTATTCCCAGTTTCACGCCTTTTTCAGGCAGATGCTCAGAAAAAGCTTCAACAAAATGAAACTGTACTGGGAGAATAGAGGTTTGGTGTAAGGTGCAAGCCTGCCTTGAAATTCTGTGCATGTTTCACTCATGCAACACAAGGCTCCACATGCTCCACTTACTCCTGATTTTCTTGCCAGTCAATCCTTTCGCACAGCAATCAGTTTGAGCATGGTTCTTCCACATCTCTGCCCTCCGTCTTCATTTTCGCTATTACACAGTTAGTTTATTTTGTTCTGCACATGGCTCAAATAATCAGGATTTTCAAAGGGAAGATGTCACTGTTACTAGTGTCACAGGCACACCCCATTTATTCATTGAGCGTGCTTATATTAATACAACATAACAGCTGCATTTTAAGGCACTAAAATACTGTACTGATATACTGCTGTAATGTAATCTTTTAAGTCCTATCTTTCATTAAAAAAATAAAAAACCAAGTCTCTGTCATCTTCCCTCATGGAGATATGTTTTTCTCCTTATATCTCCTTCGGGTAGAAGAACAGAGATTAATATTTTGCTTAAATGAAAGATGGGAATTCACAGAACCTGCTTGACCTGTTATTACAGTATTATATCAATATATCAATATTTTAGTGCCATTTTTAAAAAATGAAACCCCTCATTTTCATGAGGGAGTCGTTTGACAGTCTAATTATCAAAAAGTGGACTGCAGGTTCATGGGAGTGGGCAAAGAAAAAGACAAAGAAAAATGACAGAACCATGACACACAGGGGAAAAGACAACTCAAAATCATTTTGTAAAAAAAGCCTGAAATAAAAGTAGTCTAAAAAGAAACTGGGGAAAAGGGGAGGATGAGAAGCAAAAACTAAAGTAACAAGAATGCAAATAGAAATCAAAGCAACATGGAGCTTGATTTTTTTTAATGCAGATAATCCTAGAGCAAAACCTCTGAACTTTGATGTGACCTCACTTTAATTTCTACTTTCTGTGATGTAATAAAACAGCTATAGTTGTAGGAAAAAAACTGCACTAATGTATCCTATATTGTTACAAATAATAATAATTACAGGGAGCTCCAAATTTCCATGGTTTATGAGTGAAGTTACATTCAATATGTTTAATCTGTGTGTGTTAAATGCCATAATGTTGTTTTTGACTAATGATGACTCCATGGATTAATGACCTCTATAACATCCTATCATTAACAGCCTTGCTCAGACTTTGCAAACCGAGGGCTCTGGCTTTCTTGGAAGTCCTCCTCTTTTCCTGCTGCCTTCAACTTTTCCAAGCATTACAGTCATTTTTCCTGTAAATATCATCTTCTGATAATATTACCAAAGTATGATAACCTCAGTTTAGTCGTTTTAGCTTCTAGGGAGCATTCAGATTTGATTTGATCTAGAACCAATTTATTTGTCTTTTTGGTGTTCCATGGTATCTGTAAAACTTTCTTCCAACATCACATTTCAAATGAATCAACTTTCTCCCCGTCAGCTTTCTTTATTGTCCAGCTTTCACACCATTAAGAATACTGTGGCATGAATAATATTTATCTTACTTGCCAGTGACACATCCTTATACCTAATGATCTTTTGTAGCGTCTTCATAGCTGCAATTCCAAGATTCAATAATCTTCAGATTGCTTGGCTGCAGTCTCTTTTTGACTGATGATGTAGTCAAGGAATAGAAAAAATTGAACCTTTTCAATTTCTTCTTGATAAAACTTAAAAGTTGTGAGATTCTCCAGTAGTCATTACTTTTGTCATCTTTATGTTTACCTGAAATCCTGCTTTGGAACTTTTTGCTTTAACCTTAACCATTACCAATTTCAAGTCTTCACTATTTTCTGTCCGTAATGTAGAGTCATCTACATATCTCAAATTGTTAATGTTCCATGCATCAGTTTTCACTCCACCTTCATCTAAATCTAATCCATTTTTTCTTACGATACGTTATGCATATATGAAGAGATAGGGAGATTATATACTTCTGACACCTTTGCCAATTGAAAACCATCACATCTGTCTATATTCTGTCTGAACAGTAACTCTTGTCCAGAGTACACCACAGCTTTTCATGATCAAATGATCATGATCCAGTAACCAAGGAAAATTTACAATATGATCTCTAGTGCCTCATCCTTTTCAGAATCCAGCTTGAATGTCTGGCATTTCTCATTCCTTATATTGTAACAATTTTTGTTATAAGCTTTTTAGTATCATGTGTATCATTAAGTAATTGTGTGTGAATTTAATACAATGATCTGATAGTTGTTGCAGTCTTTGTCATCTCCCTTTTTTTTGTACTGGAATGTAGACTGAAAATTTCTGGGCTGTGGGCCACTGTTTTGTTTTCATTATTTGCTATCATGTGTTTCTTAAAAATTTAATGGACTCTATTTCTATGATTTGGAATTGCCCTATAGAGCTATCTACTCCTTGAGATTTGTTTCTTCCAACTGCGCTCAGTACAGCTTTCACTTCAATTTCTAAAACTGTTAGGTTCTTTTTCAAAAGATCCTTCTTTGAAGGTATCTGTTATCCTTTAATCTCTTCTGTACAGTTAAGTGTATTGTACCCATCTTTTCTTTATTTTATCCTGTTCAGTTAATGTATTTTGATGTTGATCTTTCAGCATGCCTAACCAAGCTTTACATTTCCCTTTGATTTCTTATATCTTGTGAAACAGATCACTTGTTCTTTTTTGTTGTTTTTTCTTCTTTATACTGGTTATTATAATAATTCTCTTTGTTCCTACATGCAAGATCTTGGAATACTACAAGTAAACTGTTTCTATTTATGTCACCTTTTACTTTTGCTTCTTGTCTGATTTTAACAATTATATGAGTTTCATCAGTCATCCATCTGTTCTTGTTGCAGGCAAACAGCAGATAGATAGAAGTAGTTTCTCAAAGTCAGAGTTTATCAGAATATGATTCCAAGGTAGACTTAACTCACAGCTTCAAAGGAAACCCCCAAACCAGAATGTATACGATATGGGCTAGGGTTGGATGAAAGAACATAATTCCAGAGTATAGGCTGCAAGGCCAGTGGCAAACACACAAGCTTCTCCTGAATTTGCTGCTTATATACATCACACCAAGCACCTTCCAATCACCTTAGTCCTGCGCCTGCAAACGCTCCTCCTGATGTTTGATGTGGAAGCGGTTGTGCTGCCAATCAAGGATTGCACTTTCTGTCTTACAGTTCCCTCCTTATGCTACTCATAAGGCTCTGGTGGCAAGGGAGGTGAGCTGACCAGCAGATGACTCTCTTGGAGGATAGTGAAGATGTTTAACAGATTCAAGGACTAAGCAAGAATCAGGTTAGTTAATTTGGGTTTATTTCCAGGAGGAAACATGATGAAGGAAATAAATATGTAAGAAATGATGGGCAGATATATCCTTCATTGTGGAATGCTGACAATAATTAACTGAGACCCTGCCATTATACTCAATCTATCTCCTCTCAAGCATGGAGGTGACCTTACAGCATCTTCTTCTTTGAAGTAGGGTGACTGGCTGTGAGGAGATATCTCCCACATCATACATTCCAAAATTACATCCTATTATTCATTATGTTACATTAAAATATACTATTCTAATCTAGTATTTCAAATAAGAAATAAAATATAGAGGACCTATGACCCTTCGGCAGGATTGGTGAGAATACCGATGTAAGACTGAATATGTAGTGAGATAAGAACAATATAGCTTAACATAAAGGTTTCTAGGATTTTGTAGCAATCATTTTTAAACTTATCCTTGTATACAGTATCTTTGGAACTGTGTTTTCTTATATCATGAATAAAATTACACTGGTTTTAAAGGTGCTATTGAACTCAAACTTTGTTCTGCTGCTTCAGACCAACACAGTTACCATCTGAATCTATTTCCATGTTGCTATATGTGAAAAACTGCTTTGGACTTCCCTTTTGCAGATAAAGAACATACAATATTAAACCTTCATGGACATATTCCATCAGGGAGTTTACTGGGGGAGAAATAAATTGGTAGACTTGAAAATTTTATGGAAAAGCTTTTATTCTTAGCATGTGAAAAGGAAGAGATTCATAGATCATGTTGAACATATACAGAATTCCATGGGTTTAGAGGGGTCTAATTGTTTAGGATGGGACTATTTAAGAGCCATCTTAAATTGGTTTAGAATCGTACTCTGCTGAACTCAGTGGAATTTAATCCTGGGAAAGTGTCTTGCAAGACAATTTATGAGAAGGTGTGGTATACAAATCCATAAATAAATAAAGTGCACTCCAGGTCGTTTACTGCAAAAACATCTTTTGCGTAATAAATTTATTGCTACCTGAACTTTTGTAGGCAACATCCTGAATCTAATGATGTTTTATGAAAGCTATTGCCAAGAGAAATGTGTTCATCTCTAAGGTACCATAACTCATACGAATAAAATGGAAATCTCAAGTACACAGCTATTGATAATGTTAAGGAAATTGTGAGGCACTGGAAAATGCCTCACAATTTTGCATATCTTTTCAGAATAGACAATGTTGGAAGACCTTGATATTAACCCAGTTTTTAACTTGTGAGTCTATAATCAAAGGGGGAAAATTCAGGGAAACAAACCATATCAGCAAAGAAGCCTCTTGAATGACAACAGTTGGGCTACAGTAAGTCACATGATAAAAAATGTCTCCAGTAAAAGCTTTCATGTCAGGCTGCCCTTGCTGTATACCTGTCTTGATTTTTCTTCCCTCTGCCTTACTGTTTAATTTCTGCTGATGCTATATCTGCCTTGTATTGCTCCCAATATCCTTCCCTATAACTTGACTAGAGCCTATTTGATAACTTCTAAGGTCTAACAGGAACGTCCATTTAAGATTACACCTACAAAATCAGGTCTAAGAGTGATCCTAACGAGTCTCAAAGTTAAGTATGCCCTTCTAAAAAAGTCTTTAACTCTATTCTATCAAGATCAGTACAAATCTTCAACAAAACCATGCCCTCTTACATGAAAACATCGCAAACCTAGTTAATAACACACACATGGTGTTGTTTAAACTGTGTGAGTGTTCAATACATGTTGTTGCACCTCTTAATTAATCTTCTCAGTACCGTTATCAAGGTGAACTACCTGTAGTTGAATCTTCATAGTTTCTTATTAGGAATCAGATACTCATGTGAAGATAACTTGCTATCAATGGAAATTTCAGACAAAGGCAGGTGTTTAATATGACCTGTTGTTCTCAACTGTGATTTTCTGTTAGTATTCTGTTTTGCACTTGTTAGGTTCAACATGAAATAATGTTAAAGCAATCATACTTTTCCTTTTGCAGATACAAATTGTTGCTAAAAGCATGTGAAAAAAGATCTTCAGTGAAATCACTGAGGAAACACTGATTATGAGCTAGTCTTTTAAGAGCCTGGTATCTTTCAGTATAGTAACCTGGCAATATTAAACCATTTAAAAAATGTTCCAGTCAACAAATGATGATATTCTCAACACTGTATATCTATCATGTTTTTAAAAATTAGACATCAAATTAAACTACTTCTGTATCATATACTTCTGTATCATATGGAATACTTCTGTATCATATGGAATCACAATATCAGTCTACATGTCTTGATTATTAAATAAAGGGATATTTTGACAGGACCCTAAAGTGCCATCCAATGATGAATATATATTGCCCCCAAAACCATTTGATGAAGACATGAGACAACAGCCTGCCCCTTATTGCCTTTTTTGGCAGATCCACCCAGACTCCAAACACAGCCAGAATCTTCTGCTAGCTTCGTTTATCATTGTCTGCACATAATGTGCCAAGAGGTGCCCAGCCCCTCACCTGATGTGCTACACAGCCACCCCTGGTTCTGAAAAGATGTTGCTCTACACCAGTGGTTCTCAACCTTCCTAATGCCGTGACCCTTTAATACAGTTCCTCATGTTGTGTTGACCCCCAACCATAAAATTATGCAAGTGTTCTTTCACAGAAATTAAACTGAAATTGACCAATGGCATGAAGATCCATTGCTCATGATGATTGTATATAAATTGATTTTTTTCCCCCAAGGTTTCTCAGTTCAGTTCTGATTCTTGTCCCACCATGCCGATCTTGCTCTTTTCTGCTGCTCCAGACAGACAAATGCTCTATCTTGATTTACCCCACAAGTCTGTTGTATGGATGCCCCCCTGCCAAGCTGCTTGCCCTGCCGCAACCCTGTGAAAGGGTCGTTCAACCACCAAAGGGGTCCTGACCCCCAAGTTGAGAACCACTGCTCTATGCTGAGGGCTAATGCTTCCCAGATGCACCCTGCCATACAACCAAAGATGTGCTATTCCATCATCCCTGCTTATCCTGATCAGCCTACCTAATCCCTGCCAAACTAGTAATGGCCTACACAGTGAACGATCAGGCTGATTTAACCAGCCTCCACCTTGACATCACAAAGCTGGCGGGGGGTGGGGGAAAGGCAATTACAGGAACCTCAAAACTTCCTGCTTAGCCCCAATAGTGATTGGCTAATCTCATGATGCCTAAAGGTCTCCCTTTAGGTGGGCAAGCAACCAATGACAAAAGTCTGCTTGAGGGAGGGGCAGTTGGTATAGAGTCTGGACAGCCAGGCCTCCCTATTGGCTGCTATCCTTTTATGCCTTCTTTGAATCTCAGTGGGCTATGGTAAAGTGTTCCTCACCTCTAATGCCAGATGTTCTACTTTCTGTTCCGCTAAGCAACCTGAAATTTGGTATTCCAATAACATAAATCTCAATCAGAAAATATGAAGAACATACTTCTCAGTCTATCTATAACAAGCAAATTACAGGCTCATGCAGCCTCAATTTGTTTTGTGAAAAAGGGGAGTGATTTAACCTCTCAACACTCATTGGGCTCCCATGTATGTTACATTCACACATATTTTCTTTAAAATACTACTACAGCAGCAAGCCTAAATGCAAACAAGGAAGCTGAGGATGAAGAATTAAGTCCTTTCTAGCACAGCCAGAGGCAAACTGAACAAAGTTTAAGTCCTGTGTACAAATACAATTTGTATTTTATGGATGGAACAAGATTTGTGATCTTTTTTTTCCTGACTAAAAAGAGGATAAACTTAACAGACCATACATCACAAGAAACTAGCAGTCACTAAGTCCAAGAAATAGTGATTAATACAGATGTTTGAATATTGATTATTTTACATAAATTGCTATTTTTATTCATACCATATATATCCAGAGTTTTAGCATGTTGAAAAAGCTAAACATACGTCCATTACCTTGTAATATTTACAAACGTGTAATATTTACAAACCCTTTCAAGAATGACAATATTATTTCAGGAGAAGGGTAAAGGTTATGAGGACAAGACATTGTCTTATAATGAGCCAGACGTAGATATAGGCAGATATGCCTCTCTAACTGGCAGCAGCTCTACTGAGTCACAGGGAGAAGTCTTTGGCATCACCTGTCCTTTTAGCTGTAAATGCCACGGAGCTTCTACATGCAAAACAGGTGTTCAACTAATGAATGGCAGTCACTCCTCTCAAACTGAATTTGCAGCTTGGCTTCCTAGCACTATACTTCATTAGTTCTCATTATACCAGTCTACTAGTCAAAACTCAAGACATGCTATTTAAGTCTTAATAAAAGCCAGTATTCCAGCTCAGGGGATGACTTCCCCATGGGAAATATTATAGAGGACATGGGAATTCTATTGGCTCTAGCTTTCTCTAGCCTACTGGATGGGGATACGCTTCTAGGTAACACTGTGTGTGAACGAGACCTTGGGGTACTTGTGGATTGTAAACTAAACATGAGCAGGCAGTGTGATGCAGCGGTTAAAAAGGCGAAAGCCATTTTGGGCTGTATCAACAGGGGCATCACATCAAAATCACAAGATGTCATAGTCCCATTGTATACGGCACTGGTCAGACCACACCTGGAGTACTGTGTGCAGTTCTGGAGGCCTCACTTCAAGGACGTAGATAAAATTGAAAGGGTACAGAGGAGAGTGACGAGGATGATCTGGGGCCAAGGGACCAAGCCCTATGAAGATAGGCTGAGGGACTTGGGAATGTTCAGCCTGGAGAAAAGGAAGTTGAGAGGGGACATGATAGCCCTCTTTAAGTATTTGAAAGGTTGTCACTTGGAGGAGGGCAGGATGCTGTTTCTGCTGGCTGCAGAGGAGAGGACATGCAGTAATGGGTTTAAACTTCAAGTACAACGATATAGGCTAGATATCAGGAAAAAGTTTTTCACAGTCAGAGTAGTTCAGCAGTGGAATAGGCTGCCTAAGGAGGTGGTGAGCTCCCCCTCTCTGGCAGTCTTCAAGCAAAGGCTGGATACACACTTTTCTTGGATGCTTTAGGATGCTTGGGGTTAATCCTGCGTTGAGCAGGGGGTTGGACTAGATGGCCTGTATGGCCCCTTCCAACTCTATGATTCTATGATTCTACGAATTTCTGTATATCTGTTTATATCCAAAATAGTGGGATGAAGGATGAAAAATTCATGCTACTGTGATTTGCTTCCCTCTCAAAAAACAAAATAAAACTTGGCCAACTAGGCTTTCATTAAATTAAGACACAATGACAAATGTAAAAAATGCTCAGCAGAGTGAAACATTAAACATTATAGCAGGTTTCTTCTACAAACAAAAGGATTTGAGCAAGTATTGAAAGCACTTTCTAATGAGTGTCATTCATTCCTCCCTCCCACGCAGCAGGACTTGTAATGGCACTGCAACTGGTATCTGATTGTGAATCCAGGAAAGCACATACTTCATAGATGTATTAATTTAGTAGAATTATAAAAAGCAGACAAAGAGCTGACAAAGCTTTAAATTGCACTTGTAACAAGCAAAATAGAAGACTAATGACACAACTGAGTCTTCATTCAATGTCTAGAATTCATACACACATAATGATCCAAACAGAAAGCTAAAGAAAACAGAAAAGATGCATAACAAGTCCAAACACAAAATTACAGATATCACTATGAATTCTATAAAGGTAACTTTGAACAATTCCTGGAAAAAAATGATGACAGTCATCCACTAAAAATAAAACTATACAGAATTATAACTATTTTCTTAGCAAATTACCAATACACTTAATAATATACCCCCCCCAATCCTCAACTCAATAATCATTAAGCATAGTATGTGAAATTATCATTCACCAAGTCATTACTGCCAGATATCGATGATAAGTTTACTTACCACACATTAGATTTTGGCCTCTTTGCACATATCATAACTTTGGTATTATTATGATTTACTTCAAGGTAGTTTGCAGCATAATAGGTGTTCAAGGCTCACAAAGTTCTTCTCATTCCTATCAGGGTTCTAGCGGATAAAGCTAGATCATCAGCATAAAGTAACCATGAGATGTGTTTTCCACTAATTTTGGGGGGATGGAAGTTTAGTTTTTTAAGAAAGCAGCCAATGTCATTGACAAAGAAGTTAAAAAGGAGGAGGGCTAATATGCAACCCTGCTTAACTCCCTTTCCTGTCTTTATGCAAATGTATCTGTAAAGAAGGACAAATAGAAACAACTGAGCATGCCCTTTTTGAGTTTAAGTTTTATAATAGCATACATACACTTATTGAATCAATGCTTCCAGTTAGTCCCAGAAATCTGGGGAAAGAACACCTTAAACTAATACTGCCAGATACAAATAAGGAGCTAACAAAAACAATTGTTAAGTATGCTTAGGTAGCTACAGTCCAGTCCTACATATTTACTGCTGATTTATACTGGGTTCTTAAAGTATACTAAGAAGAAGAGTTGGTTCTTATATGCCACTTTTTCTCTACCCGAAGGAGTCTCAAAATATACATTTGTCCTATCCATGTAACTTTTATCTGTTTTATAACCGATTAATTTGAATCTGTATCTATATTTTTAATTGGATAGTCTATGATTGCAAATAAAACTGTCTGACTACTGTTTGATACCAGAAACATATTAATTTTATCAAGCAGTAATGTATTAACACATCCTCTAGTCTTCCATTTCATCTTCCAAGCCACCCTGCACAACAGATTATGTTTAGCACGTATGACTGGTACAAGGTCACCAAGTAGCTTCTGTGTCAGACTAAGGATTTGAACCTGGGTCTTTCGGATTCTCTTCTCATCACTGCACCCTACTGGATTTCATGAAGTTAAACAGCAGCAAGCAGCCAAGCCTGAGTAAGTCATGCCAGTCAGGTGGTAACAACCACCCAGTGGTTGTGCTGCACCTGGCCCCAATGAGTCCTCCCTCGAAAGCCAAGAAAGTCCAGAAAAGGGCTCTGCCCCTGACTTGTATTCTTGTATTCTTGCCCTGACAGAAACCCAGGCTTCAACAGTAACGGTACCAGATGTCCACTTTTTATTTATTTATTTATTTATTTATTTATTTATTTATTTATTTATTTATTTATTTATTTATTTATTTATTATATTTATATACTGCCCTCCCCAGAGGCATGTCCTCTTTCTTCATGCTCTTCTTTTGCGTTTTTTTCATAGAAACTGACGAAAATGTCTTCTTTTAGGAATATTTCTAGGTAGTAGCAAATTCACAGTTTAAATAGGGATATTTAAAATACGATTTGTCATAGTGATCATAGTGAAGTAGTCAGTAGGGAAAGAAGTCCTCTTTTTTGCTTTTCAAAATATGATAACCCTATTCCACAGGCAATACCACTTTATTTGTGTGGCAACAGCCACACAGAAAATTTGTTCCTTAAAACCACCCTAAAAAATAAATTTTTAACCCCAATATATATTACAGATTTTTATGCTAACCAGAGGTTTTTCTCAGTTTGTAGAAACATCTATCTTGTCTGTTCATGGCTCTAGTCTCCAGATTTAAGTATCTACAAACATAGCCATGTTAAGAATTAAATATACTGATGTTACAAAAGTTAAAACTGACTCAATCTCAACAAACTAGTTCATGCAATATAAAGTAGTTTCTCATTAAGCCAAGTTAGGTAATTTTAAAAAATCATATTACCCAGTAAATGAAACTAAGGTTATAGTAGCATTATAAAAAGCATTAAAACAAAATGAACAACGTATATATTGAATCTAGATAAAGTTCTAGTAAGGTTTTGTCAGGAGGAGGTAATTAAGTCACAAGAAGTCAACCTGGAATATAAGTGGTTAAGATCAGTAGCTTCTAATCTGGCAAACTGGGTTTGATTCCCCAGTCCTCCACATGCAGGCAGTTAAGTGACCCTGGGCTCATCACAGTCCTGATAATGCTGTTCTTACAAAGCAGTACTGTCAGGGTAGTGAAAAGTGGTGTATAAAATCCAACTCTTCTTTTTCCCTGCGAAAGGCTGTTCTGGTACCTTTTTGCTCTGCCTCTGACTATTGGAGGAATACTGAGCAGTTTACCTAGAATGCTGAAACATTTCTCATAGATATCTCAAACTGATTAATTTTTGATGGTGCATTTTAGAAAAGGTTCCACTCACAATCCCATTTCTAAAAAGCTTGGTGCATTCATTCGTTTTAAAAATGTTGTATCAGGGATAAATCAATGTGTTAAGAATTGCCTGGTAATATTGTTGTGGGATTAATCTTACAAAATAGATCATCAGCACGATTACCTTTGGCAACCTATGTGCACAGAGTTCTACTCTGAGCATGAAAAGCCTTCTAATGTTAACATAGGAGAGCAATATATTGAATGATCTGCCACCATTCAATATTTAATCCTGCAATTGAAGCTACTAAAGGTATACGACAAAGTAACAAGATGAATGAATTGTGACCTCCAACTTGCAAAATGACATCTTGAACAATTTATCTTTGGGGCATGTAGTGCTTTCCATGGCTAATATTTCTATCACTTTTCCTGAGTTTGGGATTTGTAGATTTGATCAATGTCCCATTAGCAAAGTAGCAAGTGACAGACTGAGAATCCATTGCTTATGATTGAACAATCTGCTGGGTCAATTCAGCATACCTGGGGTCTAAAACAAAGGCCATTATGAAAAATCAATCTTACTTTCCACAACTGCATTTCTAAGAACCTCCTACAAGGTGATTAAAAACAGAGTGTTAGTGAATTTATGAAAAAATAAACACATGTACTGCATACAAGGACTCACTAAGAAGTGGGCATTTTAAGTTTACTACGTAGTGTCTTTAACAATGATTTCTTATAGATCTAGCCTTTGTATGGAAGATGAGTTGATCCTTATGTCAGTACACAATTGTTGTGGTTTGATCCTAATATCAGTATGAAATGAATCAAGTTAATGCCAGTGTACAATTAATTACTGAACAATTCTTACAAACCTCATCTTCCAATAGAAGATGATGAGCCTAATGTCAATATGCAATTAAGAGTTATGGTTTGATCTTAATATCAGTGTACAATTAATGCAGTTTGGTGTAGTGGTTAGGAGTGCGGACTTCTAATCTGGCATGCCGGGTTCGATTCTGCGCTCCCCCACATGCAGCCAGCTGGGTGACCTTGGGCTGGCCATGGCACTGATAAGGCTGTTCTGACCAAGCAGTGATATCAGGGCTTTCTCAGCCTCACCCACCTCACAGGGTGCCTGTTGTGGGGAGAGGAAAGGGAAGGTGACTGTATAAGTATAAGGATATATTGCTGGCAACCAAAATCAAGATAATTCATACCATGCCAAGCTTGGTGTTGTGGTTAAGCGCAGCAGCTTCTAATCTGGTGAGCCAGATTTGATTGCCCGTTCCACATGCAGCCAGCTGGGTGACCTTAGGCTCATCACAGTCCTGATAGTCCTGTTCTCATAGAGCAATCCTGTCAGGCCTCTCTCAGTTCCACCTACCTTCTAGGGTATCTGTGGTATTGAAGGAGAGTTTTACAGATACCACAGACCACCAAAGAGATAAATAAGTTGGTTCTAGATCAAATCAACTCTCCCTAGAAGCTAAAATGCCTAAACTGAGGCTTATATTTCGGTCACGTTATCAGAAGATGTCACTGGAAAACACGATAATATAAGGGGAAGTAGAAGGCAGCAGGAAAAGTGGAAAACACAACGTGATAGATTGACTCAATCAATAAAACCACATCCCACAGTTTTATTTATTTATTTATTAGATTTCCTAAGGCTGCCCACCTGAAGAGTATTGTGACTACTTACAACATTAAAACTAATAAGGTGAAAACAACATAAGATAAGCAAGAATGTTAACAGTAGAAGGTTTTGGGGGGGTCATTAATTCATAGGGTTGCCATAAGTCAGAATCAACTTGAGATCACTTAGCACGCAGAATTTGTGCCTGTACTAAGGTGCAATAAATTCCAAAGTTTAAAAATTCTTAGATATTTAAAATGTGAAAAATCTTCAAAAGAACATGAATGTGAAGAATGCTAAACACAAAGTGATGTTCACTTTCAAGTAGATAATGATGAACTACAGGTGCAAGGCAATTCTGAACAATGCCATTATCAATTATTCCACACAATAAAGTACCCAGATTTTCTTGACTCTCCGTCAGAAGCCAGAATAGGCACAGATTCAATTTGCAATTGGTCACTGACACAGTTCCAAGTGTGCCAATCAAAATAAATGGGTTGCCATCTGGAACTGATTCAGATAAATACAAGGGCTCTTCTGATAACTTGAACCTTGATTTTGTTATCAAACTAGCATTACCTAATTTGAACTGCATACATTTAATTTATTCAGCTAAAGAAGGAAACTGTACAATTACACACACAGTTACAACACACACATTTTCTGCATAAATATTATATGTGGAGGGAAAACAAAGTATTGAATGACAACAACACATTCCTTGCCGTGACGAGGGGGTGAGCTAGCCTATTGCAGAGGCACGATGATGGGTCTTCAGGTATTTTTATTATACAATTTGTACTTATTATTTTGTGATGGATTCTTTTCCTAAGGGAAAGCTTGTTAATAGTTTAAACTTTAAAGTCTAATGTAAATGGGAAAAATAACCCCTGAAACATTGATTTCAATAATTATGGCAGCAAAAAAAAAAACAAATGTTGTGGTGACCCCCCCCCCCCATGGACACAAGTTTCCTTGAGCTGGTTCATTAAGAAATATTCCATAGAGAATGGGCTATTAAGTTTGCAAAACAATTTCAGGATGGCAAATATGCCATACTATAGATATGGCTGAGCAATTGACATGAGAAAAACAGTTCCTCCTTATGATGTTGAACAAAAATCCACAGATAAATATGACTACAAATAAACAGCTCCAATATTTTTAATATATGATGCTTGTGGCAGTGAAGTTCAGCCAAGCATATGCATGAGAAAGGAAGAGGAAAAAGGAGAGCAAGTAGTGAGAGACCCTCAATCTTCTGGCAAGCTAACCCAAAGGACAGAGGGCAGGATGGTGACAGTATGTGTGGTGACACCATTGTCAAATGTCCCTGCATTATCACAAAACAGATATCTTGAAAGAGAACTGTCCCTCCCTTTCTTCACTGAAAAGAAACAGAAGCAACCAAAGTTCCCACCTGGCCTGTTGTGCCTTTCCTTGCAATCTTCTTTTTATTATGGGAAAGGAAAATCAGATAGGGGAAGAATTAGAACAAAAAGGAGAAAAGAACTCTGTGATCTAGGTCAATCACTCCAGTATTTAACAGAAATTGTGGTACTAATAAATGACTGGACGTCCACTAATTATGTGGGGATGGAATGAGAAAGAAAGAACTTTTCTGTTGGGGTTAAGGCATAGAATTATTGTCAGTGCAAAATGGGACAGGATAATGGCCAGGATAAATATTTAAGGAGTACAGACAGAGTTATCTGAGCTCACATTCTAATCACAAACAATGTTTGTGATTAGCATAATTTCTAAAAACTGGGGGAGGATCTTGGGACTACAACTTACTTGGAAGTTATACCATCTACCCTAGGGCTTAATTCTAAAAAGCAGGTATGTAAGGGAAGTGTACAAAAGGATAAGCTGTGAGCTTCAGTAGTGAGGACATAGTCAAAGGCCTTTTCTTCCTCATAGACCAGAACTTCTGGTACTGAAAGAAAAATCTAGGGTTTGCTGTGGTGAGTCCAAGCACTGATGCTATATAAAGGTAAAGGTAAAGGTATCCCCTGTGCAAGCACCGGGTCATGTCTGACCCTTGGGGTGATGCCCTCTAGCGTTTTCATGGCAGACTCAATACGGGTAGTTTGCCAGTGCCTTCCCCAGTCATTACCGTTTACCCCCCAACAAGCTGGGTACTCATTTTACCAACCTTGGACGCTATATAAAGCACACTTTTTTTTTTTTTGTAGCTCGGGAATGTTTGGAGGGGTGCATAGGCTTGAAAAACAGAAACTTGTAAGCTTCTGTTTCAAGCATAGGTTTGAAAAACAGAAACTTGAAAGCTCTTAGGCAATAAATGCATGGCCAGTAAGAAAATTACGCCAAAGGAAAGCAACCCAGGTCAGGCATTGAGGAGTTGTCATCACTGGGTAAAGTCAACATACAAAAGATTTTTGTGAAAAATGTTGGTTAGGGAACCCAGAGAACCTGATCCATGTAATTCAATATTAGAGGAGTTACTAGATAGTGTGAATCTAGCCACTCAAAAGACCACCTACATCTGTCCAGTGACATATGGGCTGGCCCTTAGAATACCTGTGGTAGGGTATTGTTATAGCCATATTTTATTTACAATTTGCTCAACTTTCTTTGTGTCTTACAAACCATCAGTGGAAGACAGTAAAATCTCTGAGCTATTCTACAAACTCTTGCACAACTGACAGAGCAATAGAAATGTCAGTACTCAATCAGGAAGTCATTTAAAAATGATAAATAAACAATGCTGTTTGACAACATGAATGATTTTCATTTCCCCTCACATATGTATTGTTTCTTTGCTTGAATCTGCTGGATAGAACCTAATTAAATGTTTGCAATTATGATGGCAAGTACTTCTAAGTAAGCAACTTTAGGAAAAAGCGAAATGGGTCCAGTCTGACTGAATCTGTCTTTGGTTCAGTCAAGGGGGATGTGGGATCTATGGATATTACGCTCAAAGGGAATGTCATTGTCAGGGACAGATCACTGGTGAAGGCTGGTTCCTACTGCGTTTTGCACAGCTGGCAAGTTCATTAAGATTGGCCGTCTTTGAAGGTTTACATTTCCAAACAACTCTAGGTAGACTGGCCCAGTTATTCTGCTGAAGCCCTACATTGCTCACCAGCCTATAAGGAATGCACTCCATGGAATTTAAGAGAACTACCTGTCAATTTATTTCTGGATTCATTAAACTGGCCTTTAACTGGCCCAAGACAAGAGTAATTGAAGAAACTGTCTGATCCCATATGAACCTGCTAGTTGAAATCATCCTCCAGTGTGCTTTAACTTTCTGGAGTAAGATTGGTTGATATGAGAGAGACTTTTTTTTTTTTTTTTTTTTTTTGCTCTGGAACTCTCTTCCCACACCTGCCTAGCCCTGGGTAAAAACATTTATTTTTGCCAAACTTTTGCTGTTTTATGATTTTGGATCTATTCTTGCAATTCAACACTTTAAAAAAAAACGTTTGCTATGGCTTTTACTTACTGTTTGCACAGTTGAAACATATTTTACTACTGCTGGGTTTTAAAATTACATTTCATGACTGCTGATTTTACTATTAATATTTAAAATACTAACTGATCTATACTTTTTTTTTACTCTTAAGATAATGGGTTGCATCCAGACTAAAATTTTAAAAGACAAAAAGGTACTTTCCTTCCCCACCCTTCACTGTAGCCTATTGACCTCCACAAAATGGTACTCCTTGGCTGTAGGGCACCACAGCATAGGCCTTCAAACAGGCTCTATTCTACATCTGGTCAGATTTGCCCTGGATTTTCCTTTACTTGTGCCATACACAGTCCCACAGATCCACTTCTGAACATACTTTCTGGATTGTTTTGGAACCAGCTGCCTGCAGAAATGGAGGAAATCCAAATCTCACTGCTTTATATAAAGATATTTCTGTTGTTTGGTATTTTTGATACCTAACTATGTTTGGAGGCAGATTATTCCTTATCAAGCTCTGCAGTTTATAGCTGTGGTTATATATAGGTTTGAATTAATTATACTACTGATTTTAGTATGTTATTTATATTTTTGCAACCCACTCTGACAAGTCATAATTTTTTAAATAAATAATTTTTGAAAAATGAGAACAATATATTAAAAGAGCAGTTATTCTGGGCACAAATGTGTAGTATACCAAAATGAGCAAGGACAGGGTAGAACTGGGTCACTGGTGATAGAGGGAATTATGAAAGTGTTGTTATGCTAAGACCTGCCGAGGACCAGGCTTGAGGTCTGAGTTTGGATCAAGGTTCTGAGCCACCGATTGGCTTGTGGCTGAACTGGCTAGCTTCCCCGCAGGAGCCAGTAGATTCATATCCAGTAGCTCCAGCCTGACTGGTCAGCTTGTGGCAGGATCCTCCATCGATCAAATCAGTTCAAATTGCCATGTGTTCAATCACCCACAGCTATGGGCAGATCCATTGTTCTCTAACTGCATATACTGGGGGATTTGTTTGAGGGATTTTCAGTGAAGTCTGGTACTAAACTGTCACCAATAAAGAGCTGAAAGATTCCAGATCTAACAGAAGGTATGTTGTAAAATTCTGGTTTTCAACAGGCCAAGCCAAACATTGGTGAAACAAATAGGCTGCACTTGCACAGTCTGAAGTTTCAAAATAATGAGTGTAAGAAGTTTGAAAATACAAGGGAAGCAGGAATGATCAGAGTGAGAACGAAGCACAGGGAGGCTCATCATATGGAAATTGGGCAAAAGAGGTAAGCTTAACAGGAAGAAAACATAAACAGCTTCCCTGCTCAGCCACCTTGCGGAACCATCACCCATGTGCTTCTTACCTACTGAACACCAACAATTTCAAACATAAATGGGCCTTCTCCAGGGCAAGGATGGATGCTCCTCCAACAGCAGTTTTATATGGGAAGTATCAACATTAGCCTCTACATCTGAGATAATCTTCTTTGCAGACAACTTCCCATATTTTGTTCCCTTGTACATTATATGAATTGGAAACTAATGAGCTGATAATGTCCTCCCTTTCTTGCTTTAAGCCCTTGGATAACTAACTTAAATATGGAGAGGAGTGCCACTTGGATGATAGGTCAAATTCCTTTTGGATGATAGGTCAAAGGCGATTTCAAATGCAGTTGCAAAATTTTGCTTCTTAGCATTTAAAAAACAAAATCCTTAGTTAAACAAAATGTGTAAATTCATCATTGCAGTATTTTTATACCTCTTCATCAATGGTATATGGGGAGCACTTTTTATACTTCCGCCATATTGTATTTGTATTTATATTTTATGTTGTTTTACTGTTTTTTGGGAGATTTTATTGATATTGTTTGTGAACCACTGTGAGGCAGTTCTGGGAGCAGCGGTATAGAAATACAAAAATAAATCAATAAAGTAAATTCAAAAAATGTTTCCATTTTCCATCTGATATATGTTAATAATCAAATAATACTTTGTTTGCTGGTTTTTGACCATATTAATAAATCTGATCTTCCCCATCACCCATGCAATTTTTAAAACAGAAGAATCTACCAGAATTTGCAAAAGAATAATACAGTTAAGATTAAAAAACAAAAGAGACTCAAAACCAAAACACATCTTTCAAAAGGGAGAGAAGTTTGGGTCCTCATTAGAGAGATAAACAGGATACAATAATGAAACAAAATTCAACAAAATTATTTTCCTCTGACTCACAAATAGATAAGTTAGCATTAGCTTTCAAAGGAGACCTTACTAGGACTCCTTAAAGAATATACCTTGTTCACCTTGTTGTAGCAGTCAATAACTCAAGGACATCACACAAGTCCTGCTGATAAATTAAGCTGTTCTCAAATGAAACATCAGTAAAATGAGCAGAAAAAAGGGCTTCTATCTCCTTAGAGGGAAAAAAAACTTTAAAAAGCAAATTACCAAAATGTTAGACCATTTGGTTTAATCATGGTTACAATGCTTAATGCTAATACAGTCAAACCTGTGTATATATGACAAATACCCTCCAAGTATTGGAGATGACGAGCCAAAACTTTAACTTTTGGGTTTGAGATTTGTAATTACAGCTTGTGAGACTGGAAATCTATTAATTGAAATGTATGGCTTACTTGTAATACAGCATGTGATTAAATGAAGCCTCCTTTCACAAATTCTCTGGTAAATGTTTACAGTTCATATTTTAAGACTGGGGCAATTGCTATCCACTATATAGACCTAATGCTTTAGTTATTACAGTTGGCATCCATATAAAAGAAATCACAAATTTGAAAACTGCTGTGTTTTCTTTTGAAATCAAATTTTCACTAGCTGGAAACTGCTCCTAATCCCCTTTGTCTCACACACTAAAAATGTGAAACTGTTTCATTCTACTAAGCTAGCTTTAACGAGGGCCTGGCTTTGATAAGTGCTCTTTAAACATGGTTTTTGGAAGCCCTTTATTCACAGGGCAGGTGGAAAGAGCAGCTGGCTGAATAGATCAGGTTTATGGAAACACAAAACCAGTACTTTCATCTGCCTTCTCCTCTTTAGGGCTGTCTTCTACCTCATGTGCATCTATTTTTAGCATCAGGTTAGCACTCTGGATAGCATCCTGATTTCAGCAGGAATGAAAAGGAAAATGAACTCACTTCCATAAAACTAGATGAAGACAACGCACAATAAATGCAAGTTTTCAGAGATTTAAATAAACATGCTTGTATGTGTGTATGTTCATCAGATTTAAACATGTCATTAAAAATAAGAACTCCTGTTTAGGACTGGTTGCTGGGATGCTAAATACTCGTGGCACAAGTTTAATTGAAACCATGCCAATCATCCAACAGCTGGGCTGCCATCTCTTCCTGAACAATTACACTATGCAGATACGTTTCCCTGGCAAGGCAAACAGATAAGTTACTGCAGATTTTGAGACCAATAAGTCACCTAAAACAGGTGCGTCAGTATAGGCATCTGGAGAAGGAGGAGGGATCACATGTCCATTTAATACACAGCAGTCCTGTGGTTATACTATTTACACTATGTATGACTGGCACTAATTTGTACACTAGCAGCAACAATAGTCTGCCAAAGTTCACTTTTCCTACTATTTCAGAATAGATTCAAAGGGGTAGCCAGGTTGGTCTGAAGTAGCACAATAAAATCAGAGTCCAGTAGCACCTTTAAGACCAACAAAGATTTATTCAGGGTGTGAGCTTTCAAGAGTGCTTGCACTCGAAAGCTCACACCCTGAATAAATCTTTGTTGGTCTTAAAGGTGCTACTGGACTCTGATTTTATTTCAGAATAGGTAATCTACCTTGTCCCTTATATGATGAGGTCGAACTACAAACGGTATGAATACTTTGTAAGGTCTGATGTGTTAATGTATTACTGATCTGGTCTAAACTTCATAGACCAGGGTACTCAAATCCGCAGCGGGAGAGGTCCGTGTGAAAGGGCTCCAAAGTAAAATAAATAAGTAAAATATAACCTACTAGCTTGGTGACTGCATGAGCTTAGCAGAAAAATGTATTAGTAGGGCCTAATGAACACAGAAGTTCACAAAAGCATAAGTCCCAAAATAGATTTTCTAATCTGGTTTTCCCAGTGTTATTCATTAAAAACAGACTTTAGAATTCTCAAGTATGCTTGATGTTTTTCTGAATTATTTTTAATTCTTGTGTTTCTTCACACATGGGATTAAAATGTGGGAGTCGCTGCCAGAGGTTATAGATGATAGCAAAAATCACAGCTTTAAAAATGGTTTAGACATATCAATGGCCAATCAGTGGCTCTTAGCTATGAGTAAAAGCAACCTCCCACCACCACCACCCACAACATCAGAAGCAGTAAACCTCTGAATCCCAGAGCAAGGGAGGCAATATCAGGGGAAGGCCTTGGGCTCTATGCCCTGTCCTTGGCCCTCCATAGAACCTGGATGCCCATGTGTGAGACAGAATGCTGGACTGGGTGGACCACTGGTCTGATCAAACAGGGCTCTTACGTTTTTAGGATTGCTTTTTTGCATGAAGAACTATTCAGTCAAGTCAGTCAGGAACGAATTTATCCAGAATCTTCTGCAAGCAAAGCACAGATACTACTTTTTCCCCACATAATTTGTTTAAAAGCATGAGTAACACTTGTGTAATAAATGCATAAATGAAAAGTACCATTAAACTGTACCATAAGTTCCAACAATTCATTCTGTTATGGTTTGGAATGGGCTACGTAAAGATATTTACAAGAAAAATGATCAAAGTATCATAGAGTAAAGCCACACAATCATAAATGTAATCATTTTTTTAGGAATGGGGGGAAGAATTTGCACTATTTGATGACATTTATGTGGCAATATTGAATAACTGCTGACAATTAGCTGGAAGACAGAGCAGAGGTCTTATAAGGAAATTATTCCCCCATGGCAAAAGATTGAAAATTCAATTATATTCTGTTTATTACATGCCTACTTCAGTAACTGTATTCATAACCAGGTCCTTGATAATGTACAAATTAATGGGAGCACAGGGGACTGTCTTAGTAACTTTTTCCTCCTGATAGTCTTCTTCAATATTAAATTTTTAAATGTGTCCTTAGCTTTGTCTAAACTGTTCCACATGATACTCTCAGCAGAAATTGAGTTTAAATACCAGTATAGTAACAAACAATCATTAACCTTTAAAAGATTTACTAAGGTGAGAAAACTGAAGTTTAGGGACTAAATTTTAATGTAAGTTTATTTTCTACTTTTAAAAAGATATATCAACAAAATGGGAGGGAAATTGTTTTAAACAAGAAAGAAAAAAAATCTAAATGTTATTTAAGTATAGTGCAATCCTAAACCAAGTTACAAGATTCTAAACACACTGACTTCATTTGACTTATTAGAGTACAATTCTGTTTAGGACTGCACTATAACTGTTTTAAATTGTGGTTTATCTTACTGAGGATACAGATAAAGTTTACCTGCTGCAGAAAAAGGAAGCAGAACAGTGCAAAGAAAACTTTATTGTGCAGATTTCTGAATCTTTATCTCAGTGGTCCCCAACCTTTTTATTAATGGGGACTGGTCAATGTTTGACAATTTTACTGAGGCCCAGGGAGGGGTAGTCTTTTGCCAAGGGATGTCGCCACCGCCACTTGAGCCCCTGCTCTGCTTGCTTTCCCGCTGGCATACCTGACTTCTCGCCGCCTGCTGAGGGGCGCTGCCAGCAACAACTGCTCAGTGCCACGTCGAGAGGGGGCCCCAGCCAGGGTGGCTGCCGGAGGGCAGCAAAGTGGCAGGGCAGCCCCTGAGGCAGCAGCCGGGGAGGAGGACGAGGAGGAGCCGCGGCCCGGTACCAACTGATCTATGGACCAGTCCTGGTCCCCAGACCAGAGGTTGGGGACTACTGCTTTAACTGACCTTAGAAGGAGCAATATAATGACACAGAAAAAACAGTCTACCTGATCAGTGAGAGAGCTGGCCAGAACAAAGTATATTCTTATTTGGTAAAGAATGTACATCTTTTCTTGTATCCTCAGGAATGGACTTTGCTTGTGAGAAGATAAAATTCTGGAACAAAGTGAAATGCTAATGAATCAGAGGCAGGTGTCCAAAGGGAAATTTCAGGCACCAACAGTAAGGTTTGTTGCTGTCCTTGGAAACATCCTTCCTTTCCCCAGGATGGGGAT
This sequence comes from Paroedura picta, assembly GCF_049243985.1. NCBI lineage: Eukaryota > Metazoa > Chordata > Lepidosauria > Squamata > Gekkonidae > Paroedura > Paroedura picta. The sequence continues at coordinate 38,000,627 of NC_135378.1, forward strand.
TAAAAATCTTGTTTCTCCCCTTTTGTTTCCCCTGACCCCTAATGTACCTCAGTGCAACTGATGATCATTAGCCCTTGGCATTCTGATTAAACTGCAAGAGCTTTCTGGATTTCTATTTTAAGACTGTAGCATATTGGGATTCCACTGGGCTCCCTACCAGGATTATTTTCCGTTCCCTGTTCCTTCCTTCCACCCCAGCCTTCTTTTCCTGTCTAACATAAAGAAGTTCTGTAACATTCAATACCTTAGAATTTTTGGTTGCTCTTAATTAAACAATATTTTGTAAAAGCGCAGTCCTATCTTTTCCACTCAATGATCATCATTAAAAAAGGCAGAGCTCTTGTGATCATAATCTTCCACCACTCCTCAACTTTAAACAAGAAACTTAAGCTGCTAATGTTGCTATTAGTTCATGAAGAATAAAATGGTGAGTTTTAGAAATGAACTTTACTGGCTGAACGCCTTCCTGTTCTGGTAAAAAAAGTTGAGAAAGGCTGCAGTATTATTATTAGTATATTATTATTAAACCCACTATGTCCTATTGGCTTCCCATTTGTGCCACATCACTCCCACACATCTCCTAAGACAAGAGGCTCTTCGTTGTAAATATAGAAAGATCACTGAAAACAGTGAGTTGTCCATCCACAAAGACAAGACTGATGTGGGTCTATTCAGACTAATATCATAACACCTAGCAAAAAGATCTACGCAAATCATGCAATCACAAAATGTCAATATAGGGAATGAACTGTTGCAAACATGGATGCAATCCGTTCCACTTGACATCTATAACCTGATAAACACCAACGAGAGAACTGCAGGATTTGACTTGCCTTGGAAGATGGCTAATAGACTATGAACAGGCTTTGGCAGTTGTGCAGGCCTGTTGTTTAAATGGGGCAAAATAGCAGGACCTGAATGCGATTGTGGTACAGCTCGCCAAACTATTTTCCATCTGCCACAGGAATGTGAGTGTCAAGCTTTCCAGGGTGAAGTGATGGAGCCCTTGGTCCAATCTTCTTGAAACTTGCAGGGGAGTCAGGGAAGACCCTCCCTGAGCTCCCCAAGAAGTTTCAAGGGTGCAACTTACACCCCCTCCCCCCAGCTCCCGGGGAAGGCAGGGGAAGGATTTCCAATGCAAGTCAATGGCTCCATTGACTTGCATTGGCCCCAAATCGTTTTGGACAGCTCCAAAACGACTTGGAAGGCTTTCCTCCATTTCCTCCGATTCGGAATGGCCTCCATTGACTTGCCTTGGCCCTGAATCTATTTGGACAGCTCCAAATCGGTCCGAATCAGCTGATTCAGATCCCAATCAGTCCTAATCGGCCCAATTCAGATCCAAAACGGTCCAAATTGGGCCCTCTGTGCACAACCCTAGTCTGCATACCTATTGTATAAACTTGGTTGTGTATTTTATATTATTATTATATGCTTCCTCTGCCATATGCTAAATAAATAAATCTAAGCTGAGTTTTACAATAGCAATGGACAGAAGCAAACAAACTCCAGTTTGTTCAGAAATTTACATCTAGAAAGCAGAATTTATTGCAAGACTTCTCAAACCTGTAAGCCTTGAATAGATTCTGTAAGGACTTCATTTATGTCTATAAAGGAAAATGTTACCTTCCTTACACATTACCATGATGTTGGAATGCAGCCTGCATGATATAATGGTATTCCATGTTATTTTTATCAATGAAATCTTCAAATTTCATACCCTTTCAGGTTCTGCCTTTAAAAAAGAAAATGCAATATACACTAAGAAGGCTGTGATCATTATTATAGCAGATTTGTTTTATTTTAGAAGATTAAGTGGAATAAAGAGAAACATTCCAATTTACATACCTAAGTCTGAAAGCTATCTAGCATATTCCCAGACTCAGCACAATCTCTAGTCAATAAAACCTTTGTGGAACTCCATGTTGGTGCAATAGTCAGCACTCTTGTGCTACGTATATTCATTTCTCATTATAAGGCAATGCAGCTTATTATGCAAAGGTGTTATCTGATACATAACTAAATAGTGCTGAGCTCAATGGGGATCACATATTGAGAAAAACTTTTGGACCTCCAATCTTGCACCCCTTTCCTTCTTCACAGGACTGAGATGTTCATAGACAGCACCTCTTATGGAGCAACACCCCCTACTGCCAATACTTCCTTCCCCAAAGGCGACTCCCCTCATCCTACCATTAGTACTTTCCAAGCAACAGTGGACATGCTCCGAAGTCCACTGTTGCTTGGAACATTTACTGCTATTTACTGCTGCTGACTTGACTTTTGTTGTTGCCACTGTTAATGCTGTTTGCTCTGTCCTGGCAAAAAGTGGCCCCATCATGTCACTAACAAGATTTGGCTTCATATTTATACAGCTCAGAGGAAATGGAACCAATGCAAAGTAGGTTTCTACAAAGAAAGAAAGAAAGAAAATAGCACCAATTACAACCGACTTCTGGGGCTGCAAACCACAGCATGAAAGGGACAAGTTTTGGGAAAAGGTTTACAAAACATTTAGTCCCATTTTTAGACAGTACACACATTTCTGTTCACTTTTAAAATGATGTATTCTGAAATCAGAATATCTACACTCTGATTCTCACAGGAAACTCTACAGTGGCTTTGGGTTTTCTGTTTTTTGTTTTCCATAGGATATTAAACCTGTGACTAGGCTATACTGTGTTACTATGTACTTTTGTTATTTATAACCCTGCTGGGTGTGGGGGGAGTCAACTGCCTGGACAGAATGCTGAAGCACTAGTCTGGTCCAATGTTACATAGCGCTAAACAAAAATGGTTTCACTTTCTGATTGGACCATACCCTACTAGGTATTTCCAAATGCAGTTTTAAAAGATAAGTGATGGTGGCACAATATTCTATAGGCAGTTTATTACAAATTAATGTAAATCTCTGTCCTCATCATTTGCAACATGTGATTCGATTTTTGTCAAAAAAATTATAAATTACCCTAATACACAAGACATGTTGAAATGTTTATGGAAAAAACTTTATAAGTGTATAATCTTTATAACCATCATTTTAAATTGTCTCTGTGCGCTCATTGGATAGTTTAGTTTTCTTTTATGAATCTATTTAGGTCTCCATTCTTTTGTCCATTTTGTTCAATGTATGCGTGAAATCTGTTGCTATACATGACTAAGACACTAAGTTGAACATCATCAGTCGGCTGTTGATAGACAACTGCATACTCTCTGTTCTGCTGACTATTAGCATCTTAGATCCTTGGAGGAATTCCAAATAATATAGCCACCTAAATGCATCAGGGCTGTTTTTACTAAGGTCTGGAAACACCCTGATAAACATGGGAAAGAGTGCAGATGAAGCAGTGTGCAACATAAAGAATCTACATGTGATCTCTGGTCATTCTCCTCATCCTTCTCGGTCCTTGCCATTAGGTAGAGTGCAAAGATTCTGTTTTCAGCTGTCTACATGGCACAAGCGGCATACATTTTTGTCTCAGGCTAACCTTGCCACATGATCCTAATTCTTTTATGCTCATTCTCTCTTATATGGACTTCCAGCCATGACTTCTTTGTGACTTGCAGCTTGTTAAGAACATGACAAGCACAGTTGTTTAGGAAACTGCACTCATATTACACCAACCCTACATTCTTTACATGGAGTGCCTGCAGGGTGGTGGATTAAACTCCTAGATGGCATTGTTCCTATTCAGGTTCCTGAACTAAGTTGGCTCTGGCTACACTTGAGAACTGTTCCAAGAGTCTAAAGCATGCCCATCAGTTCTCAGATACCAAAGGCAAATGGGCCTTTGATGTGGTGAAGCTCTCAGTTCGAAGCTCATTTCAGAATTTAACTGCTACTCCTCTCCCAACACCTTTAAAAAGCATCTGGACATTAACTTTCCATTCCCTTATTTTTTTATTTTTTCTTCTTGGTGCTAATATATCACTGTCCCACAACTACTACAATTAACCATCAAACTCTTTTCATTTTTCCTGTTAGGTCAGCATCCAGTTTCCATGCAATGTATTACAGGGAGAAGACAACAAACCTGTTTTGCCAGCAGAACAGCAGTGATATGGTGAGAGGTCTGTTGTTGTTATTATTATTTGAGACACAGCACTGCAGAGTGCTAGTTGTTTAAAATAAAAGAAACAATGAAAATAACTCTAAGGGATTGATGCAAGGACTATGCTGGTTGTTATGGGGATCTATTGAAAGATTTTTAAAAGGTTAAATGAGCATTCTTGCTAAAATCACATAGTAACACCTTTAAGTCCCCTAAAATTAAACTTAAAACAAACATTTAAAGTTGTAGAACAGCCTTCCTCAACTCTTTTAACACTGAGAAACTGCAGAAGTGGTGTGATTGTGCAGAATATGGCTGTGAAGCTTATCTGTGTACACATCCACCTGGAGCCCCTCCTCTTCCCACTCCACCACTGGCCATTTGAGGGGGTCAACATGACCATGGTCATACATCCTGATAAATATTTAACAGATTTAAAATACATACAAAACATTAACTCCCACCCATTTAGGAAAACCTTACAGGCCTGCCAAGAAATCCAAGAGTTTCATGAAACCCTGGTTGAGAAAGCCTGTTGTGGAAGCATAAGAACATTAGAAAAGCTTTGCTGGGCCAGACCAGACGTCCATCTAATTCAGCAGTAGATACATTTATTTCAGTCAGCGACCGGTAAAGGTAAAGGTATCCCCTGTGCAAGCACCGAGTCATGTCTGACCCTTGGGGTGACGCCCTCTAGCGTTTTCATGGCAGACTCAATACGGGGTGGTTTGCCAGTGCCTTCCCCAGTCATTACCGCTTACCCCCCAGCAAGCTGGGTACTCATTTTACCGACCTCGGAAGGATGGAAGGCTGAGTCAACCTTGAGCCGGCTGCTGGGATCGAACTCCCAACCTCATGGGCAGACAGCTCCAGACAGCATATCGCTGCCTTACCACTCTGCGCCACAAGAGGCTCATTCAGCGACCGGTACAAAATACTAAACAGTAAGACACAATATTAGATTGGTTAAAAGTTTCAAAATACTTCCTGTGTTCAATAGAGTCATCCTAAGCCTTGTGCATATTTAGCCAGGCACTTATATATCTAATTCAGCAACCTAGCCACACAAAGAAACAAGCAGAAAGACCACAAGTAGGAACTGAAATCCTTCCATTCCTCTTCTTCCTCATCCTAGACTCTCCTAGAAACAAGCAGAAAAGCCACAAGTAGGGATTGAAGGCTTTCCTCTCTTTCTTCCAGCAGCTAGGTTTTCACAGCTACTCTGGTTTTGGACATAGGTTATCCGGCCATTCTAGTGATGACGGGCCTATCTTCTAGGAATTTGTCTAACACCCTCTTTAAGCCATGTAACAGTCATCCTTTAAGACTCTTATTACTTAGAATTCTGTAAGTGAATTATGCTTTGCATGACAATTTCCTGTGCTATACAATACATTTACTGACCCCAAATTCTAGTATTGCATAAGAAAGTTTAGTTTGTCTTGATCGTGCAAAATTTTAGATGTGACTTCAATCTTGTTCTTTTTCTAAACTTAAAAGGCTCAAACTCTTTAGCCTTTCATCACAGGAAGTTCTCCAAATCCTTGATGATTTTAGACAACAGGGATATTTTCTAGCTCTAAAAGATTCTGAAAAAGAGTGACCAGCCTAGTTTACAGCATCGATTCTAAATAGTTTACAGCATCGATTTATATGGAGTATAATTTTATTTCCAATTCCTTTCTGAATAACCCCAAGTATGGATTTTGTTTTTTTCACAATTACTGCATTCTGTTGATAGTTTCTTTAACTCAGAGTGCTGCTACAGTTTTTCTGTGTGAAAGATATTCATCATTAGTGAAATCAGAGAAAACAGTTACTATATTTTTATCTTGCACTTCATCCAAGTACCTCAGCAAAATATAAGGGGTTCTTCCTTCACTTCCTGCAATAATCCTTAGAGGTAAATCAGGATAACCGAACTAAGGTCACACAGTGAATGTTATGGCTGAGTGCTGATTTGAATATAGGTCCCATTAGTTCTACTTCTTGAAACACAATCAGAATACACAGAAACCTTTTACATACAATGATTCAGGATTTAACAAAGCGAGAATGGAAAATAAGAGAAATATTCCAACAGAAATCATCCAAAGAGTACCCAAAAGCTATGTCCAAAAAGGAAAAAAGGGAGGGGGGGGGTAACAGGCACAAAGTTGATGCTCCCAGAATGGTTACCTGAAAAGGCCTCCCTATATGCATATATGCAAGAAATACAGTTTCTTCTAAACGGTTGGGAAAATAAGATTTTCCTGTATTACACAGAGTGACAAAAGATAAAAGATCCTTAATTTATATTCCCTATTTTCCCAGATTGGTTTCATGGAGGTGTTGTGGTTAGGGATGCTACAACATACATATTTACTTAAATCAGCGGTCCTCACTGTGGTGTTCAAGGATGATACATTTTGTGCCACCAGGCAAGTGTTTCTAGAACATGAGTCTCAGGTGGGTCTTTTATCCAGCAAGGCTTCTGATTGGCCACTGAAGTCTATGCAGGTTTTTATAAACAGTGCTTTGGCAGCAGCTGCCACAAGTTCACCCGGTACAGAATGCAGCAGCCAGAGTCTTGCAGGAACACCTTGGAGGGCCCACATCTGGCCCGCACTCCAACAGCTGCACTGGCTACCAGTTGACAACTAGATCAGGCTTAAGGTTCTGGACCCAATAAGTAATATCATCACCTAAGTGTATTTCCTTTTCGCAGGTATTTGTTTTTTACCATACCAGATGCATTGGTTTTATAAAATAATAGGCTTTACTTTGTGCAGAATTGCTTTCTCCTGTGATTACCTTTTTACAATTGAATTGTTTCATCTCCCTGTAGGGGAGATCTGAATGTTAGGGGGGAAATTCATTCAAAAGAAGTCCTGATTAAAAATTTCCTTTAAAAATGTGAATGAAATAATAACCTGGTAGATACTTCATTTGATTTTAGTGCCTACTGTGTGCATAAGATTGCATTCTACCAATCTCTGTACTTGTTTAAATAGGACTAAATTTTTTTTAAAGGAATTATACAAAATCTACACACAATGCTATCTAAAAACGGATTATAGTTGTAAAATTTCATGAAAAATGGCCAGTGTGAACAAACTGTCTCAATCAAATAAGAAAAATCAACTGCAACCTGATTATCAAGTATACTGTTATATCAGGAACATTCTGCAAAGTTTGGTCTGCAGCCCTATCTATAAGGGATCTTTGACAAAGTGGCATTATGACTCTATAAGCTTGAAACGTATCCTGAGAACCCAGACAGAGTTAAAATGGAAACAAACTTAATTAAGAGTTATAATATAAGCATGTGGGCTAGATGGCAAATTTAATATTGATAGCTGAATAGCAAATTTAATATGAAATAATATAGAAACAATCTCTTATAATCAAATACTCCAAGGAATCACATACAACTTGCAAGTATTCAACGCAAGAAGAGGATGTAAGGAATTACAGAGGATAGAACACTGCCTATGGTTATCTGTGAAGGTCTGACAAACATCTAGCTCCCCAGGTAGGAGAAGCAGCAATAATGGAAAAGGTGATTCAGAGGCAAAGGGGAAGTCTGTTTGCTGTAAATGTGGACACTATGCAGCACAAGTGCGTATGGTTGAAGGCATTTCAGGAAAGATTCTGGCTCCAAATATAGGGCAAGATATAGGGCAAATATAGGGCAAGAGTCAAGGCAAAATATTATTTTATTTTCATGCATGGAAGGAGGGGTAGGAGAACAATGGGGATCATAAGTATCTTACCTGATTTAGGGTTTAGGGAATATTTCCAAATAAGAAAACATAATATAGTTATCTAGATTGAAAGGAGATATATTTGAGGGCAATATTGGTTATATTAACCAACTACAGTTTCAGCACAGTTGTCTTATTGGAACAGACCAATCTATATACCATATACTGCTCATTCACAGCTATCTGTTCCTGGTAACACCACTAAGGCAAAAATTTTGTATCCTGGGAGGACAGATCAGTTGCCTCCCTGTAGAAATGTAACCAAATTTCCTAACAAATATAATAGTTATGATAATGGAATAGTGACAGTAAAAACAGACTGGAGCCCATGTTACATGGTACATGGAATAAAATTGTAGGTCACAAATCAGTGAATGGTGAGGATTTACTATAGTTCTTTCCTTTACAGACTGTTAACATGGCAGGATCTTTTTCATAGGGACCTCCTGGGTAATCTAGTTGAACCCCCCTACACTATGTAGGACACTCACAACCCTATTGCTCATCCACTGTAACCTGCCACCCCTTAAGCCTTCACAGAATCAGCCACTCCATCATGTGGCTATCTAACCTCTGTTTAAAAATCTCCAAAGATGGAGAACCCACCACCTCCTGAGGAAGCCTGTTCCACTGAGAAACCGCTTTAACTGTCAGGAACTTCTTCCGGATGTTTAGACAGAATTTCTTTTGAATTAATTTCATCCCATTGGTTATGGTCTGTCCCTCTAGGGCAAGAGAGAACAACTCTGCTCCATCCTCTTCATGGCAGTCTTTTAAATACTTGAAGATGCCCTCTCAGTTGTCTCCTCTCCAGGCTAAACAGACCAAGCTCCCCCAACCTTTTCTCATACATCTTAGTCTCCAAATCCCTCACCATGTTTGTTGCCATCCTCTGGACATGCTCCGGTTTTTACAGCTCTTAATATCTTGTGAGGTCCTGATAGTGGATAAATTATGCTTTTCAAAGGCTAATTACCACAGTAAATGTACCCCTGGATGATCTCCTATTATTAGCAGAAAAGACTCCCATAAGAGGGAGAAATAGGAACCAAAATGGATGCTTGATGGCATCTTCAATCCATGCAACCCTCTTCCTCCACTCAATACAACATAATAAAATACCCTAATTAGAATAACCTTTGCTGTAACTATTAATGGAGTAGTCTAATGCAGTGGTCCCCAACCTGCGGGCCGCGGCCCGGCGCCGGGCCGCAAAGGCCATGGCGCCGGGCCGCGGCTCCCTCTCCCCGCCCCCCCCCACCCACCCCCGCAGTAAAAAACTTCCCAGGCCGCAAGCTTGCGGCCCGGGAAGCTACTTACTGCGGGAGGGCGGGGAGAAGGAATCAGGGCCGATCCGCGGGCGCGGCCCGCGGCCCGATCCGCGGGCGCGGCCGGGCGCGGCTCGCGGGTGCGGCCGGCGGGCGCGGCTGGGCGCGGCTCGCGGGTGCGGCCGACGGGCGCGGCCGGGCGCGGCCCGATCTGCGGGCGCGGCTGCGGGCGCGGCCCGCGCGGGCGCGGCCGGGCGCGGCCCGATCTGCGGGCGCGGCCGCGGGCGCGGCCCGAAGCGTGGGCGTGGCCCGCGCGGGCGCGGTCCCTGCGGCCGCGGCCCAATGCCCTGCCGGTCCCCAGCCTAAAAAAGGTTGGGGACCACTGGTCTAATGAATATTCACTAAGTATTCTAATTCTATGATGGACAGCCTTTGACAAATAGATTATTAAGCCCCAAAATAAAACAATTAGCATTCATAAATGCTTTCAGTAGAATATTTTCTGATTCCACTATCACACCCCAATGTTATTCTTTCACCGCCACCTCTATGACTTGCAGTTACTGAAAGCTATATTTCTGGCCTTTCTTCTCTACAAGATCTCCTTCACAGCACTTTCTTCCATCTTGATTTCTTGGAAGAGTCATTCTGCCATTCATTTCCAGTCAGAAGTCACCGATTGTAGATATAAGTTATTTTTCATTTGTGTAATAATCAGCATGGTTTCTGCTATATATACTACCAAAAGAAGAATGTGGCTCAGGGGGACATACATATGCATGATACAACCATGTTCTCTAGAGCAGTGGTCCCCAACCTTTTTATCACCGGGGACCAGTCAATGCTTGACAATTTTACTGAGGCCCAGGGGGGTAGTCTTTTGCCGAAGGACATCACCACCGCCGCCTGAGTCCCCGCTCCACTTGCTTTCCCGCCGGCGCCCCTGACTTCCCGCTGCCAGCAACAGCTGCACAGTGCCATGGCGGCTGCTGGAGAGCACCAAAGGTGAGCCGGCGGCAGAGTGGCAGGGCAGCCCCCGAGGCAGCAGCCGGGGAGGAGGAACAGGAGGATCTGTGGCCCAGTACCGACTGATTCACGGATCAGTCCCGGTCCCCAGACCGGGGTTGGGGACCACTGCTCTAGAGTTTCCAAAATCATCATAAGGAAATGGGGGAATGTGACTCATCTGACAGCGGATTTTCACTTGGTATCCACACTGTTACTAACCTTTGAAACAGCCACCAGGTTCAAATTTAGGGCTGTAATCACCTTCATCCTAAAATATGAAGTTCCAAACCTATTTGTATTTTTCTAGATTTGTTTCATTCCTTATTGGTGGGACAGTGATGGTTTCTGGTCCTTGAAAACCACGGAGAGAGCATGTAGTTGACTATAACATTAGTTGTCAATGACATGTGAAGAATTCCAAGGCATTATTTTTTAATACTTCCATAAAATCACTGCCTAATTACAATATTCAAGGACTTTAAAGTTAGCTAAGTTCATATCTCAGGAATGATATTTGGCTTTATATACAAGCTTAGCCAGCTCTTGATTTTCTACAAAAGGATGTTATGTCAGAATGTTGCAAATAATGCTTCATCCATCTTACCTATGAAACCAATGTCCTGTTTTTATGTATGTTTCTTCAGATGCAGGCCTAACAAGGTCTAACAAAGTCTAATACCGCAGGGCCTGTAAAATGGAGCTCTTCCACCAGGTCTATGGTTGAGGCTGGGGTCAGCGAATCAGGGACATCGCTCTCCCCCTAGGAGTTGTAGTGTATGCTACTTCCCTATCCTTTCCTCTTCACCTCTTTGATAATTGGGGGAGGGATGGGATTTTTAGCCGTCATGTTAGTAGACTGATGTTTTAATGGGAATTTTAATGGGGTTAGTTGTTGTGACCCGCCTTGAGCCTGTCGGGAGAGGCGGGAAATAAATCTAATAAATCTAATAAATCTAATAAATCTAATAATAATAATAATAATAATAATAATAATAATAATAATAATAATAATAATAATACACATTCCTAAGGAAAAATGCAAAGGACTGCAACCTAATGCATCATTAAGTTGATTCTTAGGAATCTCCTTTAACAAAATATGACTTGTTTTCAATTAAACATGCATGAGATTGGTTTTTTAGGGTTCTCTATCAGATCAGTGAGATCTTTCATCCAAATTTACAAAGGATTTCCCCTTGTTCACATATTCTCCCTGACATAAACATAGTGGGCATGTAAATCCAAAGTCTTCTACTCTCTCCAGGCACAGTGCCTGGGGAAGGACAGAATACCAGCTAAATAACCCTTATGAAAGAACAAACTTAGTTATAATATCCAGCAAAATCCCAAAGTAACACAAATATAGGAACACACAAGCGAATCCATAAAAATTTAACAACTTTATTTTGTGTTGCTTTCTAAGTTACTGATAACAGGACCCTGCAATCCTGCTCAAAATACTCTGCTATGCCTGCTGTGTTCTTCATAGAATGATGAAGGCAAGAGCCCTCCACTCTTGAATTTAAACAAAAGCTGCTTCATAATGAAAGACAGAAGGAATCTTTATATTTGTGATCAAAACAAAATGAAAAACAAAAATGATACTAAGTTTTCCTAATTGCAGTATTTATATCGTAAAGTAAATATGGCTGCATCTGAAAAAAGATATTATGATTATCAGAGGTCAAATAGACAGCTGTCTTCAAGTGAAAACAATTCATATAAAACAGAGCATATGAAATATAAGCCAGGTACTTAACTATTTCTCTGAAGGCAACAAACATCCTGCCAGATTTTGCTTCCTTTCTGTCCTAGTGATAATTACATCAATAGGCCTGATTCAGCAGATCTGTAGCTCTCCCATTCATTAATTAAAACAATTTTACCGCTACTGCCATGATTTTTCAAGGACATCAAAAACATATTCAAAATCTAAACAGCATACATCATCAGTTCTGCTATGTAAGCCTCAAAATCAGAAACAATATTTATAATTTCTAAAACAGAATACATTGTGTTTAGATGTCTTTGTTCAAGCATGTATAGAAGAATACAACTTAACCAATGAAACCGAGCAGCAATATTTTTGAAACCTACTCAGAAAAGGCAAATTCTGCAAAAAGAAGCTCTTTATGCTTATTCTGGAATGAATCTAAATGTAAATGCTCATATTAAAGTAACTTCCAAAGCAATAGTCCTATAGCTTTTATTTTCCTCACTGCATAACGTGCAATACTTTCCCCAGTAAAAGCATCCTTAAAAATTCTCTATAAGTATCATCTTGCATAAAATGTGTTATACATATATTTCAATCTCAGATTATTTTTGCTGTAAAAAGTGTTTATAAGCAATTCAATTAGCATCTCTGCTTTTTTCCTGCAAGGCAGCAGTTTGATTTTGAATCAGTAAATGCTAGAAGATTACCTTTGGCATTTTGTCATCTCCCAGCGCATTGTGAAAAAACCTAAATATAAAACAGTATCCACACATATGCATTCCAGAAATAATACTGACATTACAAAAACTTTCATAAATAAGAAATAGATTCCATTCCAAACTAGTTTTGGTTGTTACACAAAGAATCTTATTTGAATTAATGCATAAAAACTGCATCTGAAGCAGATAGTATTGCTATATATACATAACAGATTCAAACTCCACCCAGAACTAGAAAATGAAGAGAGACTCTTTCTCTTCACATCCTGTAGATCAGGGGTAGTCAACCTGTGGTCCTCCAGATGTTCATGAACTACAATTCCCATGAGCCCCTGCCAGCGTTTGCTGGCGGGGGCTCATGGGAATTGTAGTTCATGAACATCTGGAGGACCACAGGTTGACTACCCCTGCTTTAGATGAACTATAACACTCGAAACCCTGGTTAATCCACCTGTGTGGTGCCATATGGTGGAAGAGCAGACTTCCATCCTATTCTACCATGTACGTACCTTGTAACATGAAACAAGAGGACCACGCAGTCTCTATACAAACCTATGCAATTTGAGTAATTCTTTAGCAAAGTAAATGGGGGAAGATTATAGGATTTGGGCTTTCACAGCTGTTAGTGAAGTACCCAAATAATAAATTACAGTATGTGAATGATGTAAGGATGTTCTTCCACTGCTCAAGTTAATGACTGAACTTTCACATAATACTGTTTTCGGCAACTGTTCAGTTGCTGTCATTTTGACATCATGATGTTTAGTAGCTGCTGTCAATTTCTGTAACCAGTCTATCAATTCTGACCTTCAGAACCATAAATAAGACTTTACATAAGTCAGTATAATATGGCAACACCGCTAGACAGCTTCTTGAACAAACCTTGTAAAGACTAAATTGTTTGTTTGGGGGGGGGGAGAGTTTTCTCCCTGGAGCCAACATAACTTACCTCTGTTATACCTTTTCTTAATTTTCTCTTAGCTCTTTTATGCTTTTGAGAGTCTGTTGCTTACACTGTTGTCCCACTGAGATAGCTATTTGAACAACAAACTGCACTATCTTTGATAAACTGCTGTTTGGTACTATCTTGGAAGCCGAAAAAACGCACTAAATAACATACACAAGGAACCAACGTATTAATTCCCACACAATGGTGGACACACCTGCAAAATTACCAATTCTAAATTTTTGTAAGGGTGAGCAATTTCGCCAAGGGGAACTTTTCCTTACTGCACATAAATGAAGTTAGGCTTTTTTTTTTGAAGCTCCTGTACACTGGAACACTTCAGCCATGGTTGTATATGTGATCACATCAACAGCCGGATTAACCCCATGTACTCTTGGCTCTGACAACAAATATTTTTCACACCATGGTTTCTATAGTTTGTCTTTTCTGGTGAGTCTTGTCTTCTCATGATGTGATCAAAGTACAGTAGTTCACTTTGGTCATTTTAGCTTCTAGGGAAAGTTCAGGCTTGATTCAATCCCCCCCCCCCGTCAAGTCATAGCTGATTTATGGTGAACCCTGAAAGTTTTCAAGACATCAGACATTCAAAGATGGTTTGCCATTGCCTGACTCTGCAAAGTGACCCTGATATTCCTTGGTGGTCCCTCATCCAAATACTGACCAGGGGCAACCCTGCTTAGCTTCCAAGATCTGACAAGATCAGACTAGCCTGGGCTATCCAGATCAAGACAAAACCCCCTTATTTATCTTTTTGCTAGACAAACTAATTTAAACATAGTCACATACCTCACAATATTGTCTGGGAATAATTAAAATAAATACTGGTTGTTACTAGTACACAAAGTTCTTTTCGCAAAGGGCTGGCCAAGCATACTTCTCTGTGAGCATCCTACCATAAACTAACATTCAAGGTAAAAGCAGCAAAGTGGGAAGGTATGCACTGCATGCCTTGAATCGATGACATCAGCAATAGATAAGGATACTTTAACACCATCCAAAGCATAGGATTTTAGCATCTGTGGGGGGGGGGGGGCTTGATATACAGTATATAAAGCCTCTAGAGTGAGTTCCTATGACAACTTGTGCTGGCCGTCCTGAGTGGCACAATGACTGTAGTGGGCTGGCGAGGTCATAGGATGAGAACAAGGATTTGTAGGTGAGTTTCAGGGCTTGGAGGCTTCCACCCTACTATTAATTTCCTTTTTTGTTTATATTTAACAATTTCTATTAACCTCACTTTAAATCAAAATCACTTCTTAAAAATGGCTATATTTAGATTTTATAGTCCAACACAAAATGTATTATAATGGTTATTGTATGTACATATGTACGTATGTACGTATGTATATCATGAGTCTTACAGTTTATGCAACAATAGTTATAGTTATGGCATAATTTCAGATAAGAAATCTATAACAATCTGCTTTGCAGTCTCACCAATGCTGTGTCTTGTGACATGTCCCAGTCATTCTTTTACATTTTACCCAGGGGAGATATTTGAACTAGCAAAAATTTATTTTCCACAAAGGACCTCTTAATAGTTTCTTATGCTAGACCATTTTCCTCCTGATCAATAAATAAAATTAAGTACTTTTTAGTAGCAAAAGTTCTCCCTGAAGTTGGTACCTGAAATATCAAACAGTGTGCTGCATAATTTGGCTAACACTGAATAATGGTCCTTTAATTTATGTTATTCATTAAAATTTAAAACAAATTCCAAACTTCAGTTCAAGAAAAGAGGCAGAGAAATAAGCACAGACTTGCTATTTTGTTTGGGAATGCATTTATAAACATCACAGATGTGCAATCTGAAAACTTAAAGTTTGAAATAATATACTGCTTTGGGCAAAGGGATACTATCAGAGAGAATGCCCACCATTATTTGCTAAAACCTGGCACTGTCTCCTAACTAAAGTCTTACTTTAAAATTATTTACAATCCTAAACAGGGTGGTTGTTGTTGTTGTTAGGTGCCAAGTCGTGTCTGACCCATCGCGACCCCATGAACAATGATCCTCCAGGCCTTCCTGTCCTCTACCATTCCCCGGAGTCCTTTTAAACAGGGTTGGTTACACCTTTCTAAACCTACTGAGAATATATATAACAACAACTCCAGTGCACAAAGAGTTTACACTTAGAGAACTAACTTGAAACAAAATTCTTGTAAAATCTAAAATATTACGATGTCAAAAGGCAAGAAGTTTCTTTTAAATAACTGTTGAAAGGTTAACATCAAATTCTTCTCAAGCGCTGATATGATAAAGCTTCATATTTGAACAGAACTTTCACTTGTTATCAAACCTTCATCCATCCACCACTTCCTGCTTATCTCCCTTGACTTTTTCAGCAGTAACGGAGAAGTAACATCATCAATGGTTTCATTTCTGATATGCACTTCTGCCTTTTCAGATGACAAGACAAAACTTATTTTTGGCACAGTATGGATGCTACCCTTTAAGAATACTGCATTCAAGATAGGCAACGTCTCATTATGGAAGAGGGAGGGAAGGACAGAAAGAGGAAAGAAAGATATACCCTTGAAGGCTTGCAAAATAATAATTATTTTTTGTTAAAGTAAAAAAACTACACGATACAATCTGTAACCAGCAAAAACAGACAGATTTACTTCACATTGAGCCATCTTGGTCTTTGAATATTGCAGAAAAATCACACTTTTCTATCCAAAGTGCTACCTTGGTGAAAGGACAATCAGATTTCTGTGAACAACAAACAACTGCATAATTATTGTGAAATAAGATCATAATTTACAAAGGATCCCATATATTTATGATAATTATAATGTAAAATAGTTTAAAGAAAACAATTAAAGGCTTCTATCCTAAATATTCTAAAGAAACTGGTATCAGCAAAGGCAATTTTGAAATAATTTACCTTAACTGACAAAATACTGGTTTCTGAAATTATAATACAAAAGATTTTCTGGTAAACGAGAAATTTAATAGCTTCCTTTATAATATTGACATTACTTTTCAAGATACATTATTCAGTTCTTGGGCAAGGTGCTCAAAGTGGGTCGCAGTTTCAGTTTAGAAAGTCTAAGAAAGACTGTCTAGACCAGTGGTCCGCAACCTTTTTTAGGCTGCGGACCGGTGGGGGGGGAGGGTGATCCAGCTGCCGCGCATGCGTGTTTGCGCTGGTGGCTGCGCTTCCCTCTCCCCCCTCCCGCAAAAAAAAGCCTGCCGGGCTGCAAGCTGATCGGCCGCTTTGGCAGCCGATTTGCTTGCGGCCTGGGAAGTCTCTCACTGTGGGGGGGCAGGGAGAGGGAGCCAACAGGACACCGGGCTGCAAAGGCCCAGTGGTTGGGGACCACTGGTCTAGACTATCTAGAAAGATAGATTATCTAGACTCATTTTAAACTGGATTCAGCACTAATTTTGAGACAGAAATTACTTTGGTTACCCTGCCTGAAGACTTTGACCAGGCAAATGACAGGAGTATGTTCCTGTTGATTTTCAAACCATAATGGCCTTAAAAGTAATTACCAGGAGCTTAAGCTTAATCTGTAATTCAACTGATAAACATTGCAGCTATTGGAGCACAGAATGGATTTGGGCCCTTCAAGAGGACCCTGGCTGTCACATTCTGGATTCTGGATCAGTTGTTTCTGGACCAGTAGTTTCTGGATCAAGGATAAAGGTAGGCCCACATAACGAAAGTTGCAGAAGTCCAGTCTAGAGTTGACTGTAACATGGATCACTGTGGCTAGGTGTTCTAGGGCCAAGAAAGGCACTATGGAAGAACGCCAGCCAGGCTACTCTTGTGACCTGCACCTCCATTGAAAGGGAAACATCTAGGATCACACCCAGATTTCTGGTGGAATGAGTCACTGACAGTTGCATTCCACCCAGATTGGGTGGTTGTGTTTCCTCGGTTGGACTCTTTTTGCCTAGCAACAGGATCTCCGTCTTTGAAGGGTTGAGATTCAGATGGATCTACTTATCCATCCCTTATGCTACTTTTTTCTTTTGCCTTGTTTTTAAATCATTTTTTATACTGCGTTTTTCAACATTACATAGCTTGAGCAGGACTCTGAAGAGGCAACACAGAAATATTGTAAATAAATAAATGTGTTCAAGCATAATGAGATGCACAAAACCTGTATTTGTTTCAGGAGAGCCAGCTTGGTGTAGTGGTTAGGAGTGCGGACCTCTAATCTGGCGAACCGGGTTTGATTCCACGCTCCCCCACATGCAACCAGCTGGGTGACCTACCTTACAGGGTGACCTACCTCACACCTACTTCACAGGGTGTCTGTTTTGGGAAGACGACAGGGAAGGCGAATGTAAACCGCTTTGAGACTCCTTTAGATAGAGAAAAGCGGCATATAAAAACTGGCCCTTCTTCTTTTACTACAGTAAGTTCACACATTTCTTTTTGAAGTGTTGAACGAAGTATTTTGGGTATGTAGGCCAAATAGGTTCTTACTGGAAAAACTTAACTGTTATGATGCCCAAGATAACATTTTAAAGCTACACGAGAAATAGAAACTGGTTGTCAAAATGTCTTCATAGAGACTTTTATCTACTCTCAAACGAACATGATTCTGACATAGTACACAACTGTGATAACAGCAACATTACACTGGTAGTTAGCCAGCTGTGCTGATAATGTTGTATCAAGACAAATGAATGTTTCTTTAGTCTGCATTTTTTAGGTCATAATTCTACTATCACTGCACTCCACTGCTTAATTTTCTATTGGCTAGCTGACATGCACAATGAAACTAACATTATTTTATGTGTGTTACTAGCTTCAAAGCCTGTTCCTAAGAACGGGCCTTGAAAGGGTCCCCTCCCCTGGCCAGGCAGCGGTGCGTGCATGCGCAAAACTGCCGCACATGCGCATTTGCGGTCCCGCCGGACGCAAACGCACATGCGTGGCAGTCCGCACGTGTGTGTTTGCGCTGCCGCCATGCCGGCAGCCGCGGCTCCCTCTCCCCGCCCCTCCAGGCGGCCGATTTGCTCGCATTCTGGCAAGCTTCTCACTTCGAGGGGGGCGGGAAGAGGGAGCCCCGGCCCGATGCCGAGGCCTTCTCAGCCTGACACCGGGCTGCAGCCCGGGGGTTGGGGACCACTGCTCTAATGCTCTCAGAACTACAGACTTCCAACTTGTTTAGTTATTTTGAGAGAAAAATCCAAATGTTTGGCATCTCTTTGGACTCACTGGCCTTAGCACCTGCAACATCAATATATAAAACTATAAAATGCAGATTATTAGATATTGAATTTCAAATGCTGAATCAAGCAGCTAGAAAAACGTGCTCTCCACTTTTTTAGGTAGCTCTCCACCATCTGATAAATTAGCATTTTATTTTTCTCATCTTGTTATTCCCCAACAATGCCGGGCTTGCCAGGTTTAACATCCTCCCATCATCAGTAGTTATGACAGGGAGATTTCAGAAGATACCTTACATACAGAGACACTGCCCATGTAAACAAGGTTCTATAGAAACCATACAGCATGTTTTTTTTACTGCCCCATAAACGATGCTATTCGGACTAAGGCTCTACATTTGCTCTTACAAATGGCAATTAAGTTGCATGAACTTAAAAACTAATTGACTGTATCCTGATCTGTTCTATTTTTTATGCCAATAAAGGTTGTTGTTGTTGTTGTTGTTGTTGAATGGTTTGTTTCTGGACTATTGTCAGAGATTACTCTCTTACATTCTTACTTGGTGCCATATCAGGTCTTAGGAATGGCTGAACTTTGAGTGACAGTGGAAGATCACAAGTTTTAGACCTGATTTTTGTTAAGAACCCTAAATTAAAACTGTTTCTGAATTAGTTGTTTAAATAAATGGCTGGTTATTCAGGAGCAAGAGCTTTCAGGCTGAACATGTGAATACAATTCATCAGAGAGATCTCCTGCAGAAATGCCATTAAATTAAATGATGGAACATATTTTGTTCATTAGGACAAGGCAGTGGGAAATAAGTCCAGGGCCTCAGTTAATGGACTAAACAGGGGCAACCCAAAACCAATCTACAATCAGTATAAAGTACCACACTAAGCTAATATAGTTTAAGAGGAATCTTCTTCATGTATAAACATGTATGGCATGGAACTGCAGTCCCTCTTCATTGAACAGAATTGCTGAAATTCTGCATGATACTTTAGAAGCTCATGCAGAACCTGGTAGAATATTTTTCAATCCAGAATTAATAAAACAAGTAACTGGGCACAGGGATTGGTGGAGGAGGGCACATTCATATACAAAGTCTACCTTCCACATTCTCACAATCATTTCCAGACCATATGTGTAAAAGAATCTAATATTCAAGGCACAATGGGCACATTATTTGACATTCCACAATTTCAGTTGTTCTCCTCAACTAGCTACTTCAAGCATGATAAGTTTTATTTTTCACTTACTTAAACCTTGTTAACAATCTATTCTGAGCATTTATTAAACTTTAAGATTTTTCTTTTAGATGTCTTATAGGAATTTTCAAAGCACGCAAGTTAGCCCTGGGGAAAACTATAACACTTTGCTTCTTTACCCTTCCATGGATGATGATATGGACTAATAACTTATAGCTGATTTAATTTCCTATGTAAGTATTCTACATAGTTGGTAAATTTTATAGACTGCTAGTATAATTTAAGTGATCAATAATGGATGTTGCTTTTTCCTGGAAAAATTATTACTCAATCAGAGATTAATAGAATAATGTCATATTAAGCAAAATAAGCATTACATGAAATATGATGGTTGAAATATTTCTCCATATTGCAAAAAAGACTTACCATTTTCACTGTCCGACTTGTTTTCATGCTCAGTATCAGTTAAAGTGAGGGCTGAGTTGGAACGACTTGAAAGACAGGAACTGCGGCCTGATTTGACCCCCCTGCCCCACAGTCTCATGGCATGCTCTGGAGACATCACTCCTTCATTTTCTGTATCAGCATCTGACCCTGCACTGATAGAGTAACCTCTGTGGGGGAGCCCCATTTCAGCACAAAATGCCAGTCCTCTTCGAGTTGCAGGTTCACAAACTCCTAACTGCCTTAGGGTAAAATTCTGTCCTGATTAGGGAAGAAAAAAAGATAACAAAACATGAGGATATATTTTTGCTTAAAAATAAAATGCTTAAAATAACCACACTTTAACTGCACAGTTTTTCCCCAGGTATAGAACAAGGTCTTTTGTAAAGCGCTTCATGAGCTATGGTCAAGTAGATCCTTTTATCTCTGGCAATCTCTAGTGACCCTTTTCACTCTTTCTATCTCAGGCATTCTTTGTCAACTACTTAAGCACATCAGGAGTTCTCTAAGGTATAAAAGAAATACAGAATGACCTGTAAATGAAGAAGAGCTAGTTCAGCATATAAAAAGGATTAACTCTAACTGACAGCCCTTTTTGCTTTATGAAAGTGTGAAAGCAATAACAAGTACTTGTTAGGATTATCGCCTTCTGCCCTGGCTAAAGTCCCAAACAACAGAATATTTTCCCATCCAGATGTCACCTGTCATTACTGAAATTCTGCTTCCCTTAAGAATAAAATGTGAATTAAAATGTGAATTAATTGAAATAGGGGGCTCATTCATCTTTATTAAACTTTTTCTGCATTCACTAAATCCCTAAAAGCAAATTAGGATATTCCTCTTCCCCCTGAAGAATAAAACACAACACTAACAACATATAATCATACAGTTACTCCTAAATTTTGATTTTGTGGTATGGTTAACCTATTCAAATGTAAATTGGACATCCTTAAAAAAACAGATATGTTTTTCAGCAAGAATGGATAATGAATAGCGCTGAAGGAATCCAAAATAGTAAAGTGAATAAACTAGCTGCAATAAAATTGCTACTAGAATAATTTTTTAAAAAACTTTAAAGTTTTTGTAGTAAAATCTGGTTTCAACCCACAATATGCCTTTAATTCCAGAAACTTCCAGACAAACATTCATGGTCTACAGTCCATTGGCATACTTAGGGGAAGAACCATAGGTGAGCAGACCTTGCCAGCGTGCTGGCCTGCTCTAGACAAGGGCCTCCATAAGAGGCTGTGTGTAGGTGGAGCCGGGCAGCCATCACTCATGGAGGGTAAGATTTGACAGGAGAGCCGCATTTCTGGGCAGCAAGGGAACCCGGCAGAGGTTCATGCCTCAGCAGGTTCCCAAAATGCTGCCACCTTCCTGATAATCAGCAGCATTCCTGATAATCATTGGGGGCACGGGAAGCCTGTGTTTCAGATGGTCCCGTGCATGCCCGCTGGTATAATTACTTGGCTGCCTTGTGGCCAGAGGGCCATGAAAGGGCTGGTTCTTTTCCTCATGCTTTCTAATGCTCAACAATTATCATTAAAAGTTGTGGCCTATTTTAAAGCCAAAAAGAAGAAGTTGTCTCTGTGTCTTTTATGACAACAGGTATTCCCCTGCAAGGCAACCATCCTACTGGATCTGAAGGTCCTTTCTAAAAGGACTTTCCACCCCTAGAAGACATTCTGGGTTGTTGTGGGCAACTTAAATGTGTGCTGTTCAAAATTACCAAAACAATAAAACCCAAAAAACGAATCTGAAGATCTCCATGCACAGAAAAAGGTATAGTTTATGAAACAGAAAAAAAGTTATTGCCGTAGACGTTGAGAGCTTTCAAGTATGCCAGTTAATTACTTTATTGCTGTGGTCATATCAGTTTTATCACACAGTCAAAATTGTAAATGGATTCTGACTATGACACTCATAAATAATGAAAAACAGTTGCTGCAATTAGTTACAAATCAAATAGTACTTATCATTGAGTTGTATGAATAAATAACAGAACAAAAATGCATGAAGGGACGAAAGGCAACTATCACAGCAGTAAATAGCCATACTGGTGAGTAAATTGTGCGAAGGCCATTAGAGAGGATGAATCAGTAAACGCATCAACTGCTAGGAGAGCCTGTTTAAATAAAAATCGCACTATGTAGCTTATCAAAGTTTGTGTAAGGATGAAGCCTAAAGGATGTCTTCATGGTCACATGCCACGAGTGCAATTTAGCCACTGGGAAATATTTCTGACTTTAGAATGGGCTACTATAGTGCTGTGGGTTGTAAATATTTGTCAGCAGAGTTTCTAGAAATGTTTGTACAAGGTAAATTCTGTTTCAGTTTAATTTAGGAAACTCACTCTAAGGTTATCTATTCTATCAATACCCACAGCATACATCACAAAAATCAAGGATCCAAACTTTCAGGGCCATGCCACGGACCAAAACCAAAAGTCAGATCTTCATGGATCCTCAGGGGTTTTGCATCCATACACCCCCAAACTCACCACAAGATCACTTCTTGTATTGATAGCCACAGCTTACACCACAAAAATCACAGATCCATGTCTTCGTGGCAATCCCTTGGGGCAAAAACATGGTTCCAAAGCACAGATCCTCAGGGTTTTTGTATCCAGTCGCCCAAAACTCTCTATAAGATCATCTATTCTATCAATAACCATAGCATACATCACAAAAATCATGGAGCCACACCTTCCTAGCCACACCGTGGAGCAAAAACATGGTTCCAAAATGAAACCCCATGGATACATCGAGTTTTACTTTTAGTTACTCCCAAATCATTACCCAATTACATATCATGGGTATGGGTATGGGCACTTTTAACACTACAGAAATATCCAAACGTGCATCTCTGTGGCTCTGCCATGGTGCTAAGATGTTATCCATGATATCCTCATGGATCCTCAGAACTTTTGTGACACGTCACCCAAAACACAACTCCACATTTTTTTTTCTGTGCCTCATATTTCAAC
This sequence comes from Paroedura picta, assembly GCF_049243985.1. Taxonomy (NCBI): domain Eukaryota; kingdom Metazoa; phylum Chordata; class Lepidosauria; order Squamata; family Gekkonidae; genus Paroedura; species Paroedura picta. The sequence continues at coordinate 38,023,877 of NC_135378.1, forward strand.
ACAAGAAGCATGGATCCACTGCTTTGTGCTGCTGCCATGGTAGAAATCCATGGTTTCAAATAATGGATCCTTACAAAAGGATTTTTGTACTGGTTCAGCAAAGACTCACAATTACTTATCATCTCCATACCAACAGAAGACATAACAGAAATCATGAATCTGCTGCTTCTTGGTATCACCACATTCAATATACTATCTTTATCCAATTGCCTTTGAAGGACATCCATTGGAAAATCCTCCTTCCTTTCCATCTGCATGCTTATTGCCCCCTTTGACATTCTGACAGTGAGTCCAGTCATAGATGTCAAGGGATAATTTTTGAGGTGTTTTGGAGAGGATCTGGTTTGCCACTTTCCCCTCCCTTCCAAGTTTGTTTACTTGAGTAATTGCACTTTTTGGTTTTCCTTTGCCTTTGGGTCAGTTTGGTGTAGTGGTTAGGAGTGCGGACTTCTAATCTGGCATGGCAGGTTCGATTCTGCGCTCCCCCACATGCAACCAGCTGGGTGACTTTGGGCTTGCCATGGCACTGATAAAACTGTTCTGACCGAGCAGTAATATCAGGGTCCTCTCAGCCTCACCCACCCCACAGGGTGTCTGTTGTGGGGAGAGGAATGGGAAGGCGACTGTAAGCTGCTTTGAGCCTCCTTTGGGTAGGGAAAAGCGGCATATAAGAACCAACTCTTCTTCTTCTTCTTTTCCTTGTTTTACATTCAACAACACTTGAGGCATCCCTTTGTTGCTTTCCTGCTATGTTTACCCCCCCCCCTCCAGCCTGCCACCAGAAGAGGAGGTGACCCCCACTGTTGAGCATTCCTCCCCTCCCAACAATCCCACAAGTTCCAATTTGCATGGCATGGAAGGTGAGGATGCAGAGAGGTGCTCCTCATTGTAAACTTTCCTCCTGGAATGAAAAATTACCAATAAATCCTGGCTTCTATTTCCCAACATTCTGAATCTGAGGTGTGGTTTTACCTCAAGATTGACCTTCACTTGGGTGTGTGTGTGTTGGGGGACTGTAGCTCCAAACCCAACATCTTTTCCTAGTATCTGCGCGGCTGTGGCTGGATAGCCAATTCAGTATCTTGACTTCCACATTGTTCCTCCCTTTTTCTCCCAGATCACACATGGGACTACCTTAAAGTGTCCCCCAGATCACACATGGGACTACCTAACTTTTTGTTTTCTGTGATTTTCTCTTTTCCACTCACTTCCCCTTGCTTATGCCCTATTGACAAACTTTGAAACCAGTAATACATCACTACTTTTGCTGCATCAGGGTGGGATCAGTTTGGGATTCCCTTTTGTTCTCCCCTCCCAACCAGGATGGGTTATCCTGAGTAGTCTCCTTTAAAAAAAATAGTGGCTGTGATACTGCCTTTGGAAGACATCTATTCCACAGTCCTCTTTCTTTCTACCTGCATGCTCATTGCCCCATCTGACATTCTGGAGTCTGATAGCAAGTCCAGTAATAGGTGTCAGGGGATAATTTGGGAGAAGATCTCATTTGCTACTTTCCCCTCCATTCCAGGGTTGTTTACCTAACTAATTGCACTTTTTGATTTTCCCATACCTTGGGGCTTTCCCCAGAAAACAGCTAAACAGTTAACGAGCTCAAGGGAACCCAAAGGTTCATGAACACAGGGGAGGTTCAAGTTCAGGGTTTGTGACTTTCCCCTGACCCATGACCACTCATAAACCCAATGAACTTCCATTTTCCAGGTTCATGCCCACCTGTATGTAACAGTATATTCAACCTTCATGTTGGGAACTTGTAGCTGGAAGAATTTCCAAATTTCCAAAATACCACTTAGAGAAAAAATGGTTTTCCACATAATGCCACAAACTGCCTGAGGGAATTTCTTGCAAGATGAAGGACAGCTAAGAACAACTTTGTTATAATAGACTAGATTCTGCTAATGCTTCACTCAGGGGGAAACTATGTGTTATATTATTTTTATTAGTTGAATTACACAGCAGTTAGAAGAAAGACATTATTTAAATCCCCAGGAGATTGAATCGGCTTGAGACAATGGCACAGAAGAAGCAAGTTGCCCTTAATACTGCCACACAATATTGGAGTTAAGGATGCATCCTTGCTTCTCACCTGTTTAGCCACTTCTTAATGACCTAGCTGATCATCTAAAAGAAGTAAATGGAAAAACTCTGTGGATGGCCTCTCCCTCCCCCAGGACCTGGAAAGGGTCACTGGCAGGGGCAGCTCTCATGCAGCACGGATTTGCAGCCTCTGAGCCTTGGAAGGAAGTGGAAGGGGTGGTTGGGTGGGGTACAGAAGGTGATTGTCTGGCTGCTGGACAGACAGGCAAGCTGGTTGGAGGAGGAGGCACTCAGGGGCGGGATAGCCACCCTGAGTGGGTGTTAAACACTGAGTGACACTTAAGCCATTAGATACGCTCCTCCTTCAAGGCCTTACCAGAAATATATTATGTGGAATAGATAAAAATGCAGATTTAAAATAACCAGAAAAACAAGCCCAGGTATTTCACTCACACGTCCCCTTCCTGTAGCACAATTAGTTGTCATCTCTAAGGAACTATAAAAGAAGATGTACACACCCTTCATGGGACTTCTAATTCTCTAAAAAAAATTAAAAGAAGGCAAGATTAAAAGAGCATGGGAGTGTGGAAAGTATGTTGCAATTTCACTGGTCATCTTGCTTTGAGAGAAGCTGTGGCTTCTTCTGCTGTGCAAATTTCCTATTGTTTTCCTGGTTCAATTGAGATTCAAAATATCTAAAATCAGTTGACCTATGCTGTCTGTAATCCATCAGAAAACTTCTCAGTTCAAGAATCATTCTTTATTGCCTTTCAACTGATGCCTTAGCTTTGTTATTCAAGAAACCTTGAAAATGCTCTGCAGGCAAGCCCATGAGGTAGAATAAATCGATCACACCTTGCAGAATACTTGGAAACTGGATCCATCTCGGCAATATGCCTCAGCCCCCATACTTAAATTTGCTTCCACTAGTTGGTGTAATTATTGGTTGGCCTTTGGAAATAAAACGAGGTTCCTTTCTATGATTGTTTTAAGACTCCTCCCCCCCACTTGCTGCCTTTATGGAATGATGGGGTTCCTTTCTTCCTCTAACAATATCCTGCTGATAAATGTCACACCAAGCTACATTTAAAAATATTCATTTTTTCCCCAATGAGGGGACAAGCAGTTCAAAGGCTGGAACTTGGATTATGGTTTGACTGAAATTGCTGGGGATGAAAGGAAGTATTGAAGCACAGCTGGTACCATTCTTGGAATTTTCTTTTTGTGATGCAAGATAAGACCTTTTTTTCCTTATCCTTGGTCACCACCACAACATACTGACTCTCCAAACAGAAGCCTTTGTCTTCAAGGTAGTTGCAGCTATAATGTACTTCCATTTGAGCTTTAAGTTCAACATAGACATAGACCATTTATGCACTGGGAACTTCACTGCCCCAGCTCCCATGCAGGAGCACAAATAGGAGGCGGATGAGGTGCACCAGGCCAACTGCTCCCCCATGTGGGTGCAGGAAGAGGTGGGGCAACCTGCCACAACTAAAACTCCAGTCTGCAGCACAGCGTGAAACCTCCAGTGCATAAACGGTCATAGACAAGGCTCAGGAGAGGAACTGAAGATGAGGCATCAACCATGACAATACCTGGAAGGGGAAATATGTGAAGACTAAGAGTTCTGATAACCAGTGGCATCTGAATTGACAGCTGCTTTTCTCAACAACACTAGAACTCACATTAGCTGGAACAGAAACTGGAAACAATGGTGTAAACCATGTATCCTTTGCAGAAAACTCAAATACTTTTTGTTTCTCCCTTAATAAATTCATTTTTCCTTCAAGTTCATCTTCCTGTGGTGGAGCTCTTTTTTCAATGGCATTGCAGAAGCATCCTACCATACCTGACACTTCTACCTGAGGAATCTTCTTCAAATGTCTTAAGAGTTAGGTAGCTTTTATTAAGATTCTGCAAGGGGAGGGAATCAAATTTAAACAGAAGGTTTTTGTTTAGACTCAGCTGCAACATTTTTGTTCTTCCACAAATATTATCCCTTGTCCTTTTGATGTTTCTGAATTCCTGGACTGAGATAGGTAGCCACTAGTCAATCTGGGATTGTTTTTTTCTGCTGACAATATGGTGCCTGCTATGCAGCAATTAGTTTTCACTCTCTGGAAGATTAAAAAGATGATTTTAGGGAACATGTGAAAAGTTGTGAATTCCAGTAACCATCCTCAGCAGAAGCCCCTATCCCTTGATCTACAAGGACAGTGTGAGTATGAAAGAAAATTCAGGAGCCAGTACTGGTAATAGGAGACTTCTTGATTCTGTGGTGGCATCTGTAGTGTTTTTGTTTGGTAATCTTTAAAAGCAATTGGTGTGCAGCCACTCCAAGAGGAAGCAGCCCATAGATGTAGTCTTTCCTGTCCACATTTTTCTAAAGTTAAGCTCCTTTTTTAGCTTTACTGATGGGAAGTGAGATCCTTTACTACATTAAAAAATGTTTGCAAGGTAAGATACATCTAATAAAAACACTTTTCTGGGACAAAGAAAAGATTGCTGATCTGTCTTCTGTTCCTGTTTGAAAAAGAAACATAGTCCTATATGTGCAACAATGATTAATTTATCCTTTCCAACTAAGGAACCTCTCCATTAAATGTTTACAACAAATATAGATTTTCCTATTTTCCAATGTGCACCCTAAAAAAAGTTCTGGAGAAGGAAAAACCCAACATTAGAATCTGACATGAGATTGCCATGCTTCATAAAACAAAGCAAATGGAGACAGATCCTGAAAGAACAAAATAATGGACTTGCACTAAGAGATTCATTGCATGAACATGCTGGTGTGACACAATACTGTGAAAACTATATGATACTTATAATTTCCAAATTTAGAATATACTGGCAAAAATGAAAAATTGGAAAGATTAAGCACAGACTGTTGGCACAAGCCCACTATCACCTTCTGATGTAATCATATTGATAATGATCCTTAGCACTTACATAGATAACACTGACAACCCAGCAAGCCACAGCACTTTACAAACATTAGCTGATTAAGACTTTCACACCTCAGGAAAAACTTCCACTTTAGAAATAAGAAAATGCATTTGGCATGTCTTCCAATTACCGAACAGCATGTGAGTCACAAAATTGCAAGCAAGGTTTTGTCTAATACTCTATTCAGTGAAAAATGTTGTCGTTTCTAAGTTCTAAAGGCATGTTTCTATGCTTTAGCATAGATACCTTTCACAGTCAAATTTAGAATTAAACCACTATGTCTTCTGTTCTGCAGAAAGATGAAATTAGCAAACCGCTCTAGTAATTATTCTGTCATTAAAGTAACTATCATCAGAATAACTGTCTGTGTATCTAGCTAAGTGTGTGCTAAACTGTAAATTTCTCAGTCTTCATATGAGATCCACGACGGCAGAAAGGGTATTTTTCTCTAAACATAAGAGATCCTCCATAGGTTTGCAGAAAAAGCTAAAAGCAATTAAAATATATTGGAGATTTTAACATTGTCTAACCATGTGTAAACATTAACCATGTGTAAACAATGCACCTATATCCTCCAAGCAGCAATCATGGTGTGGCTGGGAGCAGCAGTGGTTGGAAGGAGAAGTTGTGGTGGGCTGGGCAATGGAGGGTGGAGGCTGAGTCACGCCTGAAACTGGTGATTGTGTGTTTGTGTGTGTGTGGGGGGGGGAATGACCAGAAGCAGTAGCAGCTTCAGTGATGGCAGCAGAAATTGGGAGAGGCCAGGAACCATGCCAGGCTCCGTGTCATTGATCAGGGGGGGGGGGCAGAAACCTCAGAAATTCCAGAGTTTATGACGGTGATTGTGGAGGGAGATGCTACCATGTGCCATTCAGTGGCAAGAGTAGGATGCTCTTGAGGGTAAGAGAGAGAAAGAGAGACCGATGGAGTGGAAAGAAGAAACAGAGAAAGGGCAGAAAGAGAGAAATAACGATATAGTGATGAGGTGGAGACAAAGAAAGCAAGAGGAAAAAAACAGAAAGAGGCAGAAAGAGAAACAAAGTGATTGGGTGGGGCAGAGAGAAAGAAATAGTTATGGATGGGGGACAGAAATAAAGAAAAAGAATGTTGGGGTGGGGGTCAGAAACACAAATAGTGATAGGAAGAAGGCCAGAAAGAAAAGGATAGCAATGGGGTTGAACTGACAGAAAGACAAAGAAATAGTAAGAAGGTAGAAGACAAAAAGAGATTAGAAGTGACAGGCATGGGGAGAGAAAGTAAGAGAACAGGAGGCAGGTGTATGTATAGGGAGGGGAGGAAACAAAGGTGTGGGGAATGAGATAGCTGTTCCCACAAGTTTCTTGTAAATCATTTTTTTAGAAATTTTTACATCACCATCATGTGCCTTCTGTCTTTTCCTGTACATATACATAGATAGTCCTGTGAGCCACTTTGAGCCTCTTTCGGGTAGAGAAAAGCGGCATATAAGAACCAACTCCTCTTCTCCTTCTTCTTGTCCTTGCCTTTGCCAATGCCCTCTTGGCTTCCCCCTGAGATCCTTCTTAAACTACATGGTCATAATCCTATAATGTAACTCTTAAATTTAGAAAAAAACTAGGCCAACTCATATGTGACTAATAGAATGATTCCCTGCCCCCCTATGGCTCCTTTTGTACCATTCAACTTAAGTTTCACATGGATAGAACTGACACATACACAGCCTGTTTGTGGTGTGGACTACCACACCAACTCAGGACAGCTAAGTGTGACTGTACATTTATCAGGTGCTAGGCACAGAGTGGTAAGGCAGCTGACATGCAGTCTGAAAACTCTGCCAATGAAGTTGGGAGTTCAATCCCAGCAGCTGGCTCAAGGTTGACTCAGCCTTCCATCTTTCCGAGGTTGGTAAAATGAGTACCCAGCTTGTTGGGGGGTAAACGGTAATGACTGGGGAAGGCACTGGCAAACCACCCCGTATTGAGTCTGCCATGAAAACACTAGAGGGCGTCACCGCAAGGGTCAGACATGACCCAGTGCTTGCACAGGGGATACCTTTACCTTTACCTTTAGAGATGGTTAACAGCTGCGTGAGGAATGAGTGTTCAATCCAACCAGCCACATAGCTCTTGTCCTCATCACTGAATTTATGCTGCTGTGGGACACAAGAATCCTCTGCATAAATGATTACAGGCATTGCAGCAGTGCTCAGATTTTAGCTCCATCTCTAACAGCTATCATCCAGTAGTTATGCTAATGTGACTCATAGCCAGTCCTCTAATTCCAGAGCTTCCTTTTTTCCCACTTGTTGGCTGTTGCCTAGCAGTTACATCAGCACAATAAAGCACAGTGCAATCTGTCTTTTGCTGTGTATACTCATAATCCTTGACTTTGTCAATCCCCACTGTTTCACCCTGTGATCCTTTTTCTTAAAGGAACTCAGCTCTTGGACTTCCTCTCATGCAGCTGCTGGGATTCCTTCTGTGTGTGACTCACCTTGCCTTTCTACAGCTTGTGAGACAATATGATAGTTGATATTTGGCTACTGCAAAAGTGCTATCCTGCGTCCTAAAAAAAGGATGCAAAGCCTGAGGGTGGGAGTACGGAGATGGAAAAAAACTGAATAGAGACCTGCTGAAATCAAGACTCTATTCAACATTTTGGTGGAAAAGCACAAAACCCAAGATCAGTCCTAACTTTTGAAGAAATCACCACACAAATAATGACAATGATGAGAAGCAACACCAACATGACCTTAAGATGAACTTCCTTTGAATTTCTTAAACTACACATGAGGCCGGCTCTGGATCAGATTGGATTGCTCCTCAGTTGGTAGTAGAATTTTCTAGTCCTGTTATCTCTAGCAGCCTACTTTCTGGGTCTCAGAAATGAATATTAATCCTTGTTTTTTTGTTATTGTTATGGAATACCAAGTCACCAACAAGATAGTTTTAGACAGGAGCAAACCAACTATGTCATTAGAAGGGAAGATATTATGGCTAAAGCTCACTTACTTTGGACACATTAATTAATCAAACTCGCTAGAAAAATCATTAATGCTCAGCATGGTCAGCGGCAAAAGGAAATGTGGTTGCCAAAGGATCCGCTGGCTCAACATGATCAAAACCAATATAGGGATGACCATGAACCAACTAAAAGAAGCAGTCAGAGGTCGGATACGAGTGAAAGGATGACATCATCATCATCATCATCATCACCACAGGGTTTTTAAGGCAAGATATATTCCTAGGGGTTTTGCCTAGCCTACCTCTCTGTAGGTCCCTGATATTCCTTGATGGTCTCCCCCCATATACAGATCAGGGCAGACTCTGGGCCATTCCACATTGGGATCCATGTTGCAAATTGGTTGCGGAACGAAAAATCACCATTTTAAATAGTGGAATTCGTCATTATGCATACCTGCCTTTGTAGTGGAATCCAGTTGCGTTTCTATCGTTTCCCACAGGTTTCCGGTCTCGGCAAAAATCACTAGCCAGGAAGCGATATTGCCGAGCTGTGTCCCGCCCCTGGCCGTCAAGCAGCCAATGGGCGGCCGTTAGCATGCTCCCAAACAGCCCCTTTCCCTTTAAGGAAGGTTTAAAAAAAACACACACACACGTTGCAACGAATCTGCATTGATTCGTTGCAACGGAGAGACCCATCCAGCTAGCAGGTGGTGTTTGAGATGCCGTTTCATCGTTGCCACGCTCCCCCCGAGTGAAAAAAAAAATACCCCCCTCACGGGCGCGATTTTCGGCTGAAAATAGTGTGAAAAATAAAGGGAAAATAAACCAGCAAACGGGCCTCTGTGTTGCTTGTGCTTGGTGACTTTAAACAGAGGGACTGCAGCCGGGGTAGCCTCGCTGGGTAAATGAAGGCTTGCCAGTGCGTTGATCTCCGCTCGCTCGGAGAAAAAAAATGGCGATCGCTTCGCCGGAAGATCAGAGGAGAGAGCCAGGGGGAGGGACTTTGCAGAAACCGCAACAATGGTAACACACAGAACTTTTCCACTAGTGTTGCAGATTGGTTGCAGGAGTGTAGCACTTTCCGGGGGGGGGGGTGAATCCACTTTTTAGGATTTCCCTGAAAGCGCTACAACGAAGCGCTTTTTGTGGATTGGTTTCAGGAGTGTTGCAGATTGTCAACGACGTTGTGCATAATGGCAAAACTGTAGCGATTTCAATTTGTAACCATTGTACTATTTTGGACGAGTGCGGAATGGCCCTCTGTTTAGTTTCTGTGATCTGACTAGATCAGGCTAGCCTTTAGTAATATTTGGTTGCCTCCCTCATAGGAATGTACTGAAAATCGTTATTTAAAATTTACAGAGCACTTTGAAAATAAAAGCTAAGTAATTAATTTTTTCATTACCAGTGTGTGTGAGTGTGTGTGTATCTCAGATTAAAAATACTGAGATACATTCTGCATGCTCTGTCCAAACTTTAGTAGGAAGCAGACATTAAAAACTGAAACTGTCCTGAGAAGGCTGAAGTGGTGATTGTTGGTAGGAATCATGAAAACACTGATCATATTAAGTCCAGCTTCCATTCCTAATCACTGTACTTGGAACATGAGAACTCAGTGGTAGATAGGAACCTGAATTTCTCTCAAATGGAGCTCTAGTTTCTTCTATCCATGTTTTTATTAACACCAGTAGATTCCTCTAATGTCTTGTAAGGTGCATTTGGTAGAAAAGCTGTTTCAAATAGGGTAAGCAACCTGTAAGGATTTGTAGGAGGCATCTCATTTCCCCTTTCCCCTGAAAGCTTCCATAGCCTCTTTCCCACTTTCTTTTTTCCTTCTCACTCACTCCCCATCTTCAGATATATTTATTATTTATTTAATTCATGTATATCCAACTTTACCATCAATGAGCTTAAATCAGCTTATATCGTTCTCTTCTCTCCCCATTTTATCCTCACAACAACTTTGTAAGGTAGAGGAGGCTGAAAATGTACAGCTATACACTGATTTTTGTGATGTGGCTGCCATGAAACAATAGCAAGCCACAGGGCCTTGGTGAGTTGTGCAAGTCACCCAGGGTTGCTGCCAAGTCTGATTATGGTAATCCCCCCTCAAAGGCCAAAACAGTCCTGGAAAGGGCCCTGTCTCCCCCGCCTTTTACTGATACAAACCAAGTCTTAAAGTCTAGAAATATCATTCTGATTGCCTAGCAACAATAATTGAGAACACTTGCTTACTAAAGTTCCTATTATTTTGAGAGGTTTAATTCCCCCATGTTTTGTTGTTGATGATGATGTTTAGATTTTCCATTTTTATGCATTTTCCTAGGCCTAGGTTTCACACCATCCTATTACCAAAACCTATTGTTGATTGCCAGCTTCCCAACTTTTAACATCTCATTCCACCGTTAACGCTCACATCTATACTCTTTTACCCAGACAATTCTGTGGAACTCTGTTAGATATTCTTTCAGGTAAAGTGGTTAAGATTAAGTTGTGAGGTTGTAAATCATTAGTCTGATGTGGAGGCAGAGTGAAATTTCTACATAAGAATAATAAGATAGATTTGTTTAACTGGTGTGTTTAACTACAGACAATTTAAAGTTTAAAAGAAAGAAAATCATGGCTATTTAAATCTTTTCATGCTGCAGCTGACATTTATAGCAGCTGAATAAGATTAATCATTTTGCTCTCCAAATGAATCATGTTGAGTAGCTAATATTTAAAAAGTAATAAACTTTGGATTCACATTAATTAAACAATGAAGTTCTGATTAATGTTTTAGGTTTCTGCAGTCCCATAAAATGACAGCCTCATATTCGAGTATCATTATGATTATTCTGTAGCAAGGTAGGTTGAATTTTGCAGTGATAGCTGATGATGGTCTTGCATAAGATCTTATCACAGCAAGTTCCCTTTAAATGGCATTTAACCCCCCCCCCAAAAAAAAAATCAAGGGACGTTGCATGAGTGCAAGGATCTAATTTATTTTGAATTCTAGAGCCATTGTACTGACACAAACTAAAAAGTAGAAAGAACTGAACCCAACCTAAGACATCAAATAATAACTTTAGAGCCCAACGTTTTCCTTTATCAGGCATAATCTAAATAACATTATTTAATTGGGGCTTTTGTTTGACCTAGTACTATAGCTACCTTCGTAGATAGAATTGTTTTACAGACTTTAATTTTACAAATTATCTATTACACTTACTTGCCAAGAACTTGCATCCTGATAATTCAGTACACTACATTTTACACAGGATACAAAATGCATTTTTTGAAGATGAGATAGAGAGGTTAATATTAGATACTAGTATGATTTATACTTCTATTATTGTTGAAATGTGTTCTATGACCTTGGACAAAATACATATCCATGCAAGTCTATGTTAAGAAATTCTCTTTAATTCATGATGAGTCACTATCCAAGAATGCATAACAAGCCAGGGGTAATCTGAATTTTATCAAACCTACAGGTAGCAATCACAGCTGCTAGAACAGCAAGCATTACAGAAAGCCAATAGGCCATACCAAATGCTTTTAAAAGACCAAACAGTAAACCATATGTCACTGTAGAAAACATTCCAGGAATTGGCATTTCAGTCCTTCAGCTGCCCCAATTTCTGATACACTGGCTGTCTAGAGACTGATGAAATAATGCACTTTAAGGAAGAGCACAACTCAATAAGCAACAATTTTTTTAAAAAAAATCTGCCCTACTATAATAAAGTCCAATGTTTCTTCTGGTACAACTAATAAAATATAATTAATCAAGGAATTCAAATACAGATTCAGGCATGATTAAGGCATTCAGACAGCACACTACCACCAGTTACTGATTAAACTGCAATTTAACATGAAGCCTGAATGCCAAATAGGTTGTTACAAGGGATACAAACCAGGATTCTTTAGCAGAGTTATATCCTGGCTTGTGATTTCTTGTTTGTAGAAACCCTGGCCCAAAGTAGGAATTCCAGCCTACCCGTCTCATTCAGTGGCATCTTCCCATGGTATACAGCCTGGCAAAGTAATTAAGAGAGGTGGCCTCTAATCTGGTGAACCTGGTTTGAGTCCCCAGTTCTCCTGCACTTGAAGCTACAGGGTGACTTGGGGCTAGTCACAGTCCTGTTAGAGCTGTTCTCACACAACAGTTCTGTCAGAGCTCCCTCAGCCCCTCACCTACCTTGCAGGGTATTTGCTGGTGGGAGAGGAAGAGAAGGCAATTGTAAGAAGCTTTGAGACTTCTTCAAGTAGCAAAAAGTGGGGTATAAAATACCCAACTCTTCTTCTGCACAAAAATCTGCTTTTAAAGTTTTCTTTTTCTAAAAAAACAACTCGCACACTGAAAATTGCTGTTAAAGAAGCAGTCAAAAGTTATGAAGAATTTAAAGATGTCTGATTCTTGGGTCTGATTAAATTCTCAGTAGGATTTAGGAATATGAAGACATTAATAATCTTGCACAATTAATCAAGGCAATGCATCTAAGATTTCTGTTATTTTGAAGGATTTTATCCAATGTATACTAGTAATTCCACAGTAGCTGGACCAGCATGGGCCAGGCAAGGCTAGTCTCATCAGTTCTCTGAAGCTAAGCAGGGTTAGTCCTGACTAGTATTCAGGTGTGACACCATCAAGGGTTGGACAAGGAAGCTGCCAATGGCAAACCATCTCTGAACATCACTTGCCTTAAAGGTCCTATGGGGTCGCCATAAGTCAGCTGTGAACATGACAGCAAATAAATAAACACATAATATTGCAGTTCCTATTATAATTGGAAGAGCCTCTTGTGGTGCAGAGTGGTAAGGCAGCAGACATGCAGTCTGAAGGCTGGGAGTTCAATCCCAGCAGCTGACTCAAGGTTGACTCAGCCTTCCATCCTTCCGAGGTAGGTCAAATGAGTACCCAGCTTGCTGGGGGGGTAAATGGTAATGACTGGGGAAGGGAATGGCAAACCTGTATTGAGTCTGCCATGAAAATGCTAGAGGGCGTCACCCCAAGGGTCAGACATGACCTGGTGCTTGCATAGGGGATACCTTTACCTTTATTATAACTGGAACAGGTTGCAATTCTTTGGACACTCTGATCCGCTTGCATCTTGATTATCAAATAAGCCTCTGGGAGCTGCTATGTTCATAAATCTTCTGAAGTGGTCAATGCAATTTAGCAACTAATTCTGAATTATAGTGGATATATACTCTCAGTGATGCCATATCAGCACCAATTAATGTCTAAAACTGTATTCTAAAAGTACTGCAATACTTTGGAGAGTGACAGTTACAGATTTAAATATATTTTACATTCAAACCACCTAACACAATTGCTTTATAAGTTTGAAACTGTTGCGTATTTATGCTTTACATCCAGAAACTTGTGTTTGTATGGCAATCCAAGAGACCAGGTGTGTTTCCAATGCACAGCAACCCATTCTATTAAGTTGTTAACGAGACTGCTGTAGGAAACGGTGTCAATTATAATATCATCTACATCACTAGCATCTGCCTATCCATATTCATATACTATCTCACAAAAGCTACCAACCTCATTTTAAACACTGCAAGCAACATTATTGAACCAATGTTGCCCATTATACTTTGCATGGCATTTTTGACTCAAGTGTAGAAGAGCTACTTGCTTTCTGAAGGAACAAAACTGATGCCACTTTGTGCAGTTCCAATTTAGGGCACAAATACTGAATTAAAACGAGAGTAGGAATCTCTCATTTCTGTGCACCTTAAGAAATGACAAGTTAACACCTCTCAAATATATTTAACATGGACAAGATGTGATGAAAAACAATCAAACTATGGCAGCAAGATTCTTTCAGGAATTATGACTGTTCAAAATAACGGACATCCATTATTTTATCACAGTAGGGTGGCTGTGTTTGCCTGTTCCAGCAAAAGAAAAAAGTATCATAGCACCTTAATAATGAATTTTGAGGCATATACAGAATTTTCAAGCATTTTAAGAGGGAGAAATTTAATATACATGAGCTCCCACAACTCTATAATATGACTCTGTACAATATACATAGACTATTATACTGTCTGTCTGTCTCTGCCTGTCATTCTTCCAGAATGTAGAAGGAAATATATATATATATATATATATCTACAGAAGTGATACTCAGTGGCTTTAGAGTCCCATGTGGCTCTTATGCCACCATTCACCAATGTTGCTACTGCCCCATATTACAAAAGAATAAGGCCAGTGCTCAGTAAGGATTTTATAAGTCAGAAGGTTGTCACCATGAAACAGTGCCAATGGAGTAGATAATGGGTAAATTGCAAGTTGATTACAATGGGGAGAAAGTGGTTTTACTCTCTTTTCTCCACAGCAGCAGACCATTGGGTACTTTGGAAATTTCACTTTTTCATTCAGCTTGCTATCTCATGCTGAGGAAAGAACAGGAAGGCAGAGAGGGGAGCTCCTTACACAGATTCCCAAGGTTCAGCAGAGGTGAAGAAAGATAATTCCACATAAGCAGAAGTCATTACTTGGTCATTAAAAATAGTTATATGTTTATTCTTATATTTTATATTATTGTACATGTATGTTTGGTAGACATGACAACCAATGCCTGACACCCAGCAGGAAATGGAAGGCAGGGACATAACTGATGTTCTCAAGCGTGACATGTTAATATTGGAAGAAGTGAGGTCATGTCATGCTACAAACTGCTAGAAACTTTATGTTTTTCAGTTTTCACTTCCATATTTCCCTGAAAGTAATATCACATTTTTTTTCTTGCTGCCCAAAGGAGTGATGGCAGGAAGTAGCAGTAGGGAGTGGGAAATCTCCCACCATTGTGAGAGATCTAGGAACCATAGTATTTGGTGCAAGGGAACCTTAGTATACATTTTGTGGCTCTTTTGGCCGATGGTAACTGCTGTTCACTGAATACCATTTAGATATTCAGCTAAAGAGAGTCGAGAAAGATAGTCTTTGAAACTATCTTCAGTAACTACTAGTCCATAAAAACATGAATTTCTTTATTCATATTTTGTTTGGCATCCATCTTTCTAAGTATCAGGGGATTATCAAAGTTGTCAAGCTTGGTAATTAATCACAGATAAGTTGTTCTGTAACAACCCAAGCTAAATATACCATAATTAAAATGCACTTGTTTATCCTTAACAAAAGACCTAGATAATCCAATTTTGACAAATTCTACAGGGAAACAGGATTCTATAAGAGAGAAATAGTTGTGTAGAGCTGGTCTGTTCAGTCTGCCTGTAATCATTTTTGGGCACTGCATATTGTTAGTCTCAGTGGAAGAAAAGAACAGCAACCTTGTTTCCTTGCAACAGTCCCACAACAATACGGGAAACCAAGCCAAGTCCTGCAGTTGTCTTACCACCTGTGTGGTTTGGCGAAGGACCAAAATTGAAGCTTCAGAAGCATATAGATGACTATAATCCGACACCCCCCCCCCAATAAACATTCTGCAAATGTTCCCAAACATGCCTCTCACCTTGACATACAAATAGCAAAACAATCATTTTCAGCTGACCATAGACATCGAATCAACATCTATATCAAAGTAGAAATAATTAACCCTCAACCCTCTTCAGTTTTGTGAAGCCAATAAAGTGATTATTAATATGATAAGCAAAATTCCTGTATAATTTTTAAAGGACTAATAGGAAGGAATGGATCTCCCAAAATATGAATGACATATCATTACTTTAATATATATATATATATATATATATATATGCCTACCTTGCCTGCTATACTCATCTGACTCCCTGTGGACCAAATCTTTTACCCGGTTTCCATACAGCAATCTGGAGGAATCATGATCAAAAGCTTTCAAGGTTTCACTTGAGCTGTAAGACTTCTGTGTAGGCACTCTGCACTCTTCGTTTTCTGTTGAGGAATTTGTGTAACGTCGTTCTTTGTCTCTTCTGCTCTTTGTCAAGGAGCAATAAGGTCTGCGTTCTTTCACATCCATGCTTCATTCCCTCTGTATGTGCATCAGTCCAGGTTACTTGGAAGTATCCTCTACATTCAGTTTAACTCCACCTGTAAGAAGATTTAGAAGATTTTATAATATATATATTCATGTTCTTATATAGCACCACATATGCTCATATGCATTGGAAGCTATGTAATTACTAGAAAGTAAAAGCCTTAGTCGAACATCATAATAGTGACTTTTGGATACAACTGAACTATATTTAACAGTGAGACCAAAATAGCACACTTATTCAACATTACAACCAGGAGATTGGTTGAGAAATCCCTGCCAAAAACAGAATTACAGAACACTCTAGTAAAAGAGCAATTTACCAAGCAAACTTAACTCTGCTTGCTGAGCTTCAAGTCAGAAAGTTACACAGTATCAGTTGTTGGACTCTCAGCTTATAAAATTGTTATATAAGGAAGTTTATTAGAGATGGGCATGAGCTGACTGACAAACTAACATTTGTCACTAATTTTGGCTGGTTCATGAGGCAATTTTTGAAAACGGAAGAATCACCACAAACTGACAAATCTTGATGCAGTTTGTGGAGGTTCATGAAAAATATCTGTTTGGTTTAAATGGCTGGAAGCCCTTTAAACCACTGCTTTCTGATACTTGCAAAAAGCTGTGGGAACCAGAAAGCAGGGATTTAAATGGCTCTGGGTTGGGGGCTGGCAACCCAACAAAGCCCCTTTAAACAGCTGAACCACGGGAGCAGTTTGCCTGTTTAACCAGCTACATCGTGGGACCAAGCTGCCCTGTGGTTCAGCTGTTTTCAATTAAATGGGGCAGCTCATGTAGTTTTAGGACTGGACAAATGTCCTGTAGTTTTAGGACTGGACAAACACTGATATTTTATAAATACAACTTCATGACTATTGTGGAAAGAATAATGTTTTTCTTCTATTATTGTAATAGTAGGTCATAAGATGACCCAATGAAGCTGTCTGGCAGCAAATCTCAAAAGGAAATAATATATAGAATACCAGTAGTAAATGTGGTGATGGCCCCAGCTTCGATAGGTTTTAAAAGTATTATACAAATTCACAGAGCGTTCACAAACTAGTGACTTCAAACCGTTTTTTCAAAATGGCACTTTTTTGTTCAGAAGGCATTATGCTCTCACATTTTCTGCCAAGAAATAACACAGAGTGGTCATATCATTTACACTAAGCTTGTGACCAGCCGTAAATGGAAACAGAATGCTACTCTAGATGCTACTTAGTCTGATCTAATAGTAGCTAAGAATCCCTTGATGCAACGAAATCTGTTGTGGTATAGAAGCACCAGTAGATGATAATTAATAATAATAATAATAATAATAATAATAATAATAATAATAATAATAATAATAATAATAATAATAATAATAATAATAATAACAATAAAGGTAAATATTAGCACTGGTGACAAAAATAATTTCTAGAATCATAAAATGAATATTTAACATTATATTGGAACTTGTATGTGTTACATTAAAACTGTGTATTTGTGGATAAGAATATTTATTTGAAGCTTATATTTGTTTGATGCAAGTATTTTAAAATGCAACAATATTTAAATTTATGCTATGAGATTAATTTAAATCACAAAGCTCTCTGGATTGTAAAGCCAATGCATTTTAACTGGGGAAAATGGGATTGGATTAAAATAAAGAACTGCTGTTCTAGCAGTAATGCAGAAGGGGGGGGGATTCACCAATTTCCTTCTGTCTGCAGAACTTGACTTCATTCTGCTGTCCTCTAACCCTCAAAGTTAGAATTTTACAAGGAGAAAGGAAATCCTGATCCACAACCTACATTCAATTCACAACACTGCAGTCCTAGTATATACTTATCAATGCAATGGTTCAGAGTGTTTTCATATTTACAATATTTATTAATGGTTAGAAAGCTAATATGATACAGGCTTTAAAATTTCAATGCTATTTATAAGAAAGCTTGCCATTCCCCCCCCCTCCCTCTAATGCATAAACCAACCTCAAGATCTGAGGATTGAAACTGCTGATTGTAGCAGCTCACTGCTGTTATGGGTCATTTTTTCATTTTCTTTGAACTTTAGGACATGATGCTCTCTTACTTCAGTACATCCTCCAGTTTAAGGCATTTGAGATATACCTTCCAACTCTATGATTCTATGATCATTTCATAAATACTGGCAAAACAGCACTGACAATGTGGACCTTAAGAGTATTACCATTGGTACCATTATGTGACTTTCATGAACCAAAGGCATTAATTTATAATTTGGTTCTTACTTTCTACTTTTGCATGTATTTCATTATTTGAGAAATCCACATTAACAATTCCTATGTTCTCCAATCTAATGTTCATACCCAGAGTCAGTCATTTGCAGACTGAAATTAGTAAGCCCATTTCTTATTTATTTTTAATTTACCCTATTGGTAGTCTACCACTGATAGATATGTTGCTCCATTATATGTTATGTAGATATTGTTCCATCATATGTTATGTAGATGTTTTCATTGTAAACAATGCCAAAATATAGTATTAAACATTTTTTGGGGGGGGGTGTTAAGTGTTCAACGGTCCACAGCATTTTTAACAATGCTTTATATATTCTTTAGATTAGATTATAGTTTAAGGGTTTTTTAAATAGTAAAACTGTGGACAGATTTAAATCCACATTGATTTAATCTGTGCTGTTGTGTTAGTGATTACTGATCTCCTTACAGAAGTCAATGAATTCAATATACTTCAAAGGCAATTTTCTGGGTTATCTATTGCCTCTCCAGGCAAAGAAGGAGAAGGCTAGACGTTCCATGCTGATTAATGGAACTGTATTATTTGAATACATTGGCAGCAATTATAAATGTGTCATAAACAAGAATATGCGAAAGAAAAAGAAATATTAATTTCCTGACATGCTGTTTTTCAGAAACACTAAGTTCCTGAGACAGGAGACTTGAGGGACCTACAGAATTATACCTTTACTAATTGTCTCCACAATGTTTGTGCTGCAGAATAAATGGAGTGCTGCAGTCTGTTGATACTATTTATGAGGGCTGAGGATTCTTTGTGAAACCCTGTATGAACTTCCATCTTCCCAGTCAGCTAGGAGCCGTTGAGAGTCTTGGATAAAAGGGATTTGCTTTATATACAAGAAAGGCCAGAATATGGTGGCAAGCTCTGAAACTGCTGAGTTAGCTTTGTTGCCATGGCAAAACCTATATTACAAAAAGTCCTTAGTGAGTGCTTCCTCAGGCTATTCATACCAAGGAATAAGCTGTTGCTAAGGTTGGGTGCTGAAGGTGATTCTTTGCACTTGCCATTAAGATTACCAGCCTCGAGGTGGGCCTGAAGTTTTCCTGGAATTACATCTCATCTTGAGACTACAGAGATCAGTTTCCTGAGAAGAAGTGGCAGCTTCAGAGGGCTGATTCACATGGCTGCTAAGCCCCCTCCCCTGCCTAAACTCTGTTTTACCCAGGCACAAAACTCCAAATTTTTCATTTTGGTGTTGGCTGCCCTACATTCCATACCACTTCTGGAAGCTTGAGACAGGAAGAAGTAGCCTTCTTTGCTTCCAACTGTGGGTGAATGAAGGCACGCAAACTGTTCATGTGACCACAAAAGAAAATGTATGTCTGCTAAATTTAAACTACTGATATCGGCTCACTATTCTTAACATTTTTAAAGGCCAGGGGCAATATATGGGTGAAGTGCAGCAAATCAGATGCCTCTGATCATTTCAAAATTTCCCCTGGGCACTTATACTGATAAATGGCAAAATTAAGAGCTACATTTAAAAACAAATAAACTTGCAGGACAAGAGTTTCTAAAAGAAACCATAAAAGCAGTTCCAATTTATATTATATTCTGATCCAATATTTTTCTTTCTTCCACCTACAAAACTGATGATCTGTGGGAGTTGGAAAGAAAGGCTTTTTTTGTTTCCAAATTGGCAATTGCCAATCAGCAAAGCAGATTATTCCTAGGGTTATCTAAATATGTGGTTTATACAGTCTTAGGCATCATTCTTTCAATTTTCTTGCCATTGCATCCTACTAACACCAATCAGTTGGTGGTCCCTGGACCCAAAAAAGTATTTCTGGCCTCAACTAGGGCCAGAAGGTTTTCTGTCTTGGCACCCATCTGGTAGAATGAGCTCCCAGAAAAGATTTCAGCCCTGACAGAACTAGCACAGTTTTTCAGGGTCTGCACGATGGAGCTCTTTCGCCAGGCTTTTGGTCGGGGCTACTGAAATGATTACCATCTATGGGGGTCCTCCCCATTTGTAAGCCACCCCAGACCATAATTAACACAATGTGCTGACATCACCCAGAAGTGACATCAGCATGTTGGTGACATCGGAGGGGCAGCTTTGATTTTGGGGGGGAAACTCTATGGCAGAATCAGCTTCTTACCATAGAGTTTTGCCCAAACCTAGAGCATCACCCCCTGACGCCACCAATGTCCCTGTGTTTTGCTTCTGGGTGACATTAGCATTTCACTTCCTGCTTCTTCCCTCCCCATGCCTGGTAAGGTCTCCTACTTTCTGAGAGCCCTAAAATGAGGGGAGGGAGGGAGGCTGCATACTGAGGGATCTCCAGGTCACAACTGGGGACTAGCAATCCTACATGTTCAGCTCCACCTAAGTGTCAGTTTTCCAAGATAGCCAAGCTGTGGAAGTAGGGAAAGCATTCCTCATGATATTGAGATTAATTACAGTTCTGGGTGAGTTTCCCAAACTCAAGACATGTCAACATACATGTGAAAATGAGCACATGGGCTAACACTATTTCTGAATGAATCTGAAACCCTTGTGACAATGCTAGCACACCAAGAATTACCTTCAAGGCCGTACGCGGTCAGGGCCCAGTGTACCTGAGGGACCACCTCCCCGCCTATGCCCCCAAAAGAGCTCTACGCTCTACTGCCTCCAATCAGCTAAGGATCCCTGGCCCTAAAGAAGTCCGTCTGGTCTCAACCAGGGCCAGAGCATTCTCTGTTCTGGCCCCTACCTGGTGGAACGAACTTCCAGAGGAGATCAGGGCCCTGATGGAGCTTAAACAGTTCCGCAGGGCCTGCAAAAAGGAGCTCCTCCACCAGGCATTTGGCCGAGACCAGATGTAATCTACAGCGACCAAGGGCCCCTGCTCCCCCCCACCCCCCCTCAGAATTCAATCAATAAGCCACCCCCCTCAGAATCCCATCAACAAGCCCTGGACCTGTTTGTATTATGATTGTTTATTGTTATACTGTGTTGTGTTTGGTTGCAATTGTTGGTTATTGATGTACATGTTCTACAGACTGTTTTATGTATGGTTCTCTGTTATAATGTAAACCGCCCTGAGCCTCCGGGGAGGGCGGTATAGAAGTATGATAGATAGATAGATAGATAGATAGATAGATAGATAGATAGATAGATAGATAGATAGATAGATAGATAGATAGATAGATAGATAGATAGATAGATAGATAGATAGATAGATAGATAGATAGATAGATAGATAGATAGATAGATAGATAGATAGATAGATAGATAGATAGATAGATAGATAAGAAAGAAGCTGAGGCATACAAAACTTCAGAATAGCCCATTCTTTTGGTATCTTATATAAAGTCCATGAAAGTCAGCTTTATTTATTTATTATACTTATATGCTGCCCTCCCTTGAGGGTCAGGTTTCTCTTGTTCTTGATCCCAACAACAGAGTTCCTTTCTCCATGCCAACGCACACTGGTGCATGCACAAGAGTGGCCTGTCTATTCCTTTGCCCTGATATCCAAGACACTTATTAGACCAAGTCTCATCCCATGTGTTCACCTCTCTGGATTTATTGCCTAGGATTCCTGCTGAATCATTTGCTAGGCTTCTTCCTATTCCCAACAATTTCCTGACATAGAATAGGATAGATAATATTTGTTCTCCTTTTTTTTTGCTTCCTATCTCTACCCAATGTGTTCCCTTTCTCTTATTCTCTAAGGGACACATTGTTCTGTGGTGTAGTTACTAGGAGGATCAAGGATCAGGTCCTGATAGGTTATGGCATTTTTATGCAGAAATGTACTAAAGTATTGTTCAGAGTGCCTGCAATTCAGCTTCTTACAGACGTCATTTTCATTTCTCAGTCTACTCTGGAGTGCTGTCACTTTTCATTTTGATCCTAAATATCCGAGCACTCAAGTATTCAGTTTTCTCAATTTCAGCCTGGGCTCAAGTCTTGTTCAAATGGTCAAAGAAGTACGTACATGTGCTGCCCCAAGCCCAACTGGTGATAATATGTCTCACAGACAAGAAAAGGTATGCACGAATCCTTGCAATTGACATTTAGATCATAGAATTACTTAGTAGCATGCTTACTGCTTGAAAATGGAAGCAGAAAGATAAACATCCAACATATAGAGATTCAGACTTTTCTAAAGGGCAGTAGTTTTTAAAAGTCTGCAGTATTCTGGATGTTTTTAGTATGTTTAGCATAGAACAAGATACAACAAAGTGTACATTTCTCCTAAATTTAGAAAAGTATTTGAAATGTCAAAAAATAGTGTTCCTGCATTTTCACTAATGAATTTCTTGAAACTGCTTTAATGAAATACCTTCACTATCACAATGATAGAGCTATAATCATGCAATCTAGAGGTGCTCCAAGAACTTCAAAAAATATCATAATAGAGCACCATATTTGGTGGAAATAAATATGAGCAAACTAAGGTCGGTTTTTTCAGCATTGAGATTCCAGTTAATACCCTCAGCTGTCCTGTCTGGGAAGTATACCCAAACTGCAGGGATCTATCAGTTTGTTTGTTTGTTTGTTTGTTTGTTTGTTTATATACCACCGTCCCCGGAGGCTCAGGGCGGTTTACATAGAACATAATACATGAAACCACTACAAGTTGAAGATCTTCCACGTTTCTTATTAGACTGTCCACTTTATGCAGAACTCAGGGAAAAATTTCTATACAAAATAACTCAGAGGAAAGAATCTCCAGCAAACGACAAACTAATATATTTTATCTCAGATCTAGATCATTATGTGTCACAAAGGGTTGCTATTTTCATGTTGGCCATAAGAAAGATCCAAACTGAGGGCATGACAAATATCATGGTTCCTTCAAACACCTGAACTATAGTGTCTATTGTTAGCATTAGCATTTTTCAGTTCTGTTGGTAATTGGGGGAGTTTTAAACCCTGTTGTGGCACCTGTAAACAATAATGTGCTTTTAAATTTTGATGACCTATGTTCTAGTGCAATAAAGTGTATTCATTATTCGCTATCACAATGCTATTTTATTACTGCATGGCATTTTCACTTTGTCATACTATGAACTTCAAAACCAAAGCCTTTCCCCATCCCATCCATAACCAGTTTAACTAAATAGCACCAGTTTAACTAAATACATGCTTCATGTAGCACATCTAGCATGTGCACTGCACATTCAGGGTCCCTATCCAGTGCCCCCCCCTCAGGGCCACTTTACTTTCCAGCATTTCCAGTACCATAGGGGGAAGTCAGAGCTCTTGTGGCTCAGGGTGGTAAGGCAGCAGAAATGCTGTCTGAAGCTGTCTGCCCATGAGGCTGGGAGTTCAATCCCAGCAGCCGGCTCTAGGTTGACTCAGCCTTCCATCCTTTCGAGGTCGGTAGAATGAGTACCCAGCTTGCTGGGGGGTAAATGGTAATGACTGGGGAAGGCACTGGCAAACCACCCCGTATTGAGTCTGCCATGAAAACGCTAGAGGGCGTCACCCCAAGGGTCAGACATGACCCGGTGCTTGCACAGGGGATACCTTTACCTTTACCTTTATTGCCTAGTTAGTCTGGATAGGGTCGTTGATCTTAAAGATATAAGTTGATTGACTTTACAAAAGCTTAAAGAAATGATTGCAGACAGAGCTGCATGGAATCACCATGAGTCAGAAGTGACTTGACAAAATCTAACAACAACTAACTCTGGTGCAATGGTCCCACAAATTTTTAAACCAGACCTGATCCAATAAAGAAATCAGAATCTTTTGTCATTACAGAAAACCAACAATTAAATGGTGAATGTTTGCATTGAAGATGCAAACTCTCTAATTATGTTTCACAGCTTAAAATTATCCAAAAAGGTAATACTGACATTATACAAATTTAAGAGAACAGAATTATTCAAATATGATACATTTATATGGGGTTCTATTATAAATCTGATTTTTAAAGGCCTAATTATTATTACACTCATTTTTTTCTTCATTGCTCTTTTACATAAAAGTCGGTCGATTCCTGTTTAGCTGTTCTCCACTTGATGAAATTATACTTCAACATTGCTTTATTGTACAACTAACCAAGTCCCCAAAGCTGTACTAAATAAACATGATAGACAACTATGTTTGTTTTATAGTACATTTCAGACAGTTATTTGTGCAAATCAAGCATTTTATGTATAGACCAAATCTTCTGGGTCATGATAACTGCAGAACAAGTTATATTATCTATGTAATATCCCGAGGGGGGCATTTTCCAGGTATAAAAGTCTCAGTCAGTGAAATCTCCTTTAAAATTAATTCAAATGAGGTTTCTTTTTTTGTTTTTAAAACTGTGTATATTGATTAAGTTATCTTATTTAGTAGTGTACCTTGTATCTGTTATAATGCATTCATAGGACTGCCCTTAAAGATAATTAGGAAATTTCAATTAATGTAAGTTCTGTCAGCTGATCTATTAACAGGGGAATGTCATATTATACCTATTTTGTGATCCTTACACTAGTTGCATACTTGCTTGTAATGAAATTCAAAGTATTGGTACTTACCTTTAAAGCCCTTCATGACCTGGGTCCCATATACCTGAGTGAGCCCTTCTATTTTAATATTGTTGTTTTTTTAGAACCATGTTTTGTACTGTTGGCATTGTTCCCCATCTTTGAGTCTAATTATCTGGGGAGAAGGTGGGCCTACATGTGTTTTAAATAAAAAGATCACAATGCACCTAGGGGTCAAATCAAATGCAAGTGGAATCTGGCATGCATGTCTCCAGTTTGATATGGAATTACAGGTGCCCAAAATGCAGGCGCCTCTTACTGATTCAACCGCTGAAGCTGCAATTGTTGGGAATATATTTATAGGGTACAAAAAAGACTTAATCCCCTTAAGTTCCCCCCATCCTGCCGAGTAACACATGAGTCCCAACTACTTCAGTAAACTGCTTTGTACATGGACGTGATACAAACATGTTGACTGCTTTCACATGCATTTAATAATGCACTTTCAATACAATTATCAACTGTGTGAAAGTGGATTTTCCTGTTTCACACAGGGAAATCTTATGCACTGAATCTTCAGTGCACTGAAAATGATTATGCAATGTGTAAGAATACAGCCTTTGTCTTCATTAATAAAAAAAATCCTAATATTCTAATTACTTGTAAATATTTATTATTCAGTGGTTCATATTAATGAAAATATAATTGTATGGTAATTTTCCTTATAACCCTTTTTGAGCAGGAATTCCTTAAAACAACTGGACTCAAGTTGTGCTCATTGTTAAGAGCAACATACAGTCCCTTCTCATATTTAAATATAATGTTTAAGTCAAATGAAAGGAGTAGTGGTTAAGAAAACCAATAAAGCAGTAGATTCATAAGCAGAAGTTGTTTCTAAAATGCTCATGCGTATTGTGACTACTACAACATGCTAATAAGTATTGACACACTACAGTACTGGATTGTTCAGTTCATGTAACTTACTTTATAAGCATTTGTCATCTGAACTTTTACAGGGTACTTAAGATTTCCAAGCATACTAAATCAAAATTTATAGCACAATCTTATGCAGAGTTGCTCTAGAAGTAACTCCAGAAACTTTATTGGGCCTTAATTAATGACTAAATAAAAAGGCTACAGAACTATATATAGTTCTGCTTACCAAAATAGAAATTGAAATGTACAAGAGGAAACAGAAAAGTAAAATAAAGGTTTTAATTTGTTGATTTGTCAAACAAAAAAGATTCCACAAGACTGTAAATATATATTGTAGAAAGAATATGCTGATTTTATGAACTTAGGCAGATTGTGAGTGGGTGTGCAGGAAGGTATGTGCCAGTGTTTGTCTCTTGTGGCCCTTCCATGCTTACTCAGAGAATTGCTAATCACCACTGTGGGATGGTAGGTGAATTTCCTCCAGGCCAGACTGGATTTTTGAGATATTTAGTAGAGGGATCACTTGAGCATGAAATTGGGGTCACTGTGGGTGGGCATGTAGTTGTGAGTTCCTGCAACATGCAGGGGGCTGGACTAGATGACCCTGGTGGTCCCTTCCAACCCTATGATTATATGAATATCATTTAATTGATGTAATGTAAATTAGGCTTTAAGGTCATGTTATTGTTAACTGAAACATCCGCTAGGGTTTTAGCATGCCTGCAGGCCCTTAAAATTGCTAAGGAACGTTACTGCATTCACTTAAGAACAGTAGTTCCACCCAAAAAATTCCCTCAAGGATTATTACAATCTGTTAACATAATGCCAGTTTCTTCTACAGCATATAAACACTCTCAATATCCATTTCATAGTTTATATATAACTCTTCCTAGTTATAGTAGCTGTAGAAGAATAAGTGGTTCAAACTGTCAACAAATGGTTAATTTTGGAATACAACTAACAATAGTTCACAATGTTGATTCCTAAAAGAAAAAAAAAGAAAACCACATAAATCCATAGAAAAGCAAATTTTAAAATAAATTAGTCAGATAAAGCAAATATGAATATACTTTAGTGACTATAGGTTGTATTCTAATTGACTGACTTTGCAGATTTCTAGTGCACTGTTTCTTTTGCTAGAGGAAAGTTCACTGTTCACAAAACATGTTCATAAACCACAATCCTTCGGAAGCAAGATTTTACCTCCACTTTTCTTTCCCTGGAAAGAAGCTGTCCCTAGGATCTTAGTGCAGCATAGAGATCTCTCCCCACCACATGCAAAACTGGTTGGGAGGACTTCTCCTTTGGCATGATTTAAACTAGAATCTGCATGTGGCCAGGAGGCCTCTTGTCACTACACACAGACCTGAAAAGATCAGCTGGGGTGGTGGGAGCTGAGAACTGTCTTGGCTGGGGTTGGTTCCCAGTTCAGTATAGCTGAATATATTCAAATAAAAGCCAGATAATTCAGTTTTTATTCAGGAAGAGCTATACCAGTAGTTGATCAGATTCTTTAATCTGTATTTTGTTTAAACAATACAAAAGAATACCGGAAAAGTATTTGGGGGGTATTTTTTAACCTCATTTTTTGCCAAATGCACATGCTTAATGCAGTCCATCATAGTACCTCACAGTACCTCCTCTGAGGAAGAATCTAGCCAGGAGCTCCTAGTTTCACTTAGCTCAGCCAGATGCTCATCAGGTAGAGAGCTCTGACTAGCAACGTACATACCAAGGCTTAGACTCCAAAATTGTTGCAGAAGCCCCTCATTCCTCTGTCCAGTCTCCTGTTGTAGTTCCCTGTTCTGTCAGCCCACCTGGCTCACCTTAGCCGATTAACCAACACAGGCTATGTGCCCAAAGATAGTTGTAGATTGCAGAAGTCTGTGAGTCATCATGAGATGAGGACTGAGAAGCTACTGACAGCCTATATTAACTAGAAGCTAAGAAGCCTCTTTGCAGTTTTATCTGTGATCCTTCTTGCCCGTGTTCCTGGACTGCCAAAATAAACTCTCAACCTACTGAATTGCCTGACTTTAACATTTACAGATTACACAGATCTCGTATTACAAAATGTGGCACATTGCACTTTGAATATGCAGTTTAAATTTCTTATCATTTTCACCCTAGATAGGTCTTTTTAATATAAATACTATTTAAAATGACTACATTCCATGGAAGTACTCGGAAACATATGTAAAGGAAACTAAACATAGAAGAACACTACAAGTCCTAAACAAAATTACACCCCTTTAAATCCAGTGAGGTTAGTAGGGTTAGAAGATTGTAATAGTCTAGGATTGGACTGCAAATTGCTTATTTGCACTTATATACAAGAAATGTTATTCTGATGTTGAGGGAATATTTTCTAACTAGTCAATTTCTTAGCCCTGCTTCTGCTCACTTGGCTAATAATCTATACATCCACTGACAAGTTTATAAATGTAAAAGCCTGAGAGACACAACACAGCAAATATACACTAACTAGTTAGCTGAAAATGAACACTGTGGGTTTCAAACCAGATAACCAAATAAGAGATCAAGATGATTTGCATTGTCGTATTAAAAACACAACTGAAATTTGTATATATAGTGCTGGAGATAAAAAGTATACAATTCCTACCATCTCTAAGAAGAAAGTCATAAAAATACCATTTTAAAGATTAATCATTTAACTTAGAACTCCAGGAGTAGAAGCATATATGCCACTTCACTGAACATTTTGAAAGTAAAATATAGCACTGGATACTTTTTGTAAGGCTACCCTCTAATAAAATTATCAAATGTCATGGTATTTTTCTGTTTGGGGTCCACGGGCCAACCAGACTGGAAAAAGGGCTAAACTGTTAGGTGCTGTTGGCCATAGGAGAAAGTGGTTGAGCAGAAATGTCTGGAAAATTTTGTCACATAGTTGTCACATAGCCCTGAAAGACCTTGGATCTCATGGTAATCTACATTGGGTACACACAGCTTGCTGCATATATTTTGAAAAGGATTGGGAAGTGGCTGCTCTGCCTCCGATCCAGACAAATAGCAGCTGGAGACAATGGAGGAAGAGGAAAGAACTAGTGGGAATTAACCTCTGTCTTCTATTTTGGAGAGAAATGGACTTTCCTGCATGCAGCAGGCTTGTTTGTAGCAGGCATTTGTCAGGGACATACAGACAGCTTTAGAATCTGGGGGAGGGGGAGTTAAAGCAAAAAGGAAGCAATCCTAAAGTTTCTAACTATTGTAAAGATTCTCTTGGACCATCAACAAAAGGCTATTTTCAGATGTATGAAAGGGAAACCAAAATCAACACAATAAATGAAAAGACAAACTATAAACTGCAGTTTATAAAAAAAATTAAGAAACAGCCATTTCTACAAAAATGACAGAATTCACATAACTAATCATCCATAAAACCTATTACAAATAAACACTCAGAAAAATTCACAACACATAGCAAAGTGATGGAATTTCCACATCAGTGACTGATAAAGTGAGATATGTCAGAAATCAACTGAGCTGGAAAAATGACACTCTGAAGAGGTGCTTAAGATGATCTGTGACTATGGTCTACCATTAGTCAAACTGATGACTCTTAATACATGGATATTTCAGGTCATCATATCTAGAATCTTAATATCAGTATTCTGTCTCCTGCTACAAGAATATGAAGTATGATTCTGATGCTGGCACTCTGGTTTTCTTTTTAATACCCTGTCAGATAAGCCCTTTATAAGCCAAAACTTGAGAACACCTCCGAAGTCATCAGCTACCCCAACATTTTAGAATTAATTAAATTCAAACAAGCACATGATCTGTTTCTCTACAACTCGTTTCCAGTTTGTGGCCTTCTGTTTTGCTTTTTGATGCTAAAAATATTGGGGATAGATCAAATTTTGTGAGACCACTTGCAAATGTAAAGGGGACCAGTAAGACACTGATTCAAAGCCCCACTTAGCTACAAACTTTACTGGGTGATTCTTAGAGCCTTATGAATTTAAGACAAGAAAAAGATTACAACTTCCTGATGTACAATATTCCCTGCAAACAGCATTTCACATTCTTTAATACATGAAAAAAAATGAAATATGATTCTATCCCACAATCTGAGGCAGTACAAGTCCAGAAGAGCTTTACAAAGTGAGTTTATTGAACATTTAGATGAAT
Source organism: Paroedura picta (assembly GCF_049243985.1). NCBI lineage: Eukaryota > Metazoa > Chordata > Lepidosauria > Squamata > Gekkonidae > Paroedura > Paroedura picta. The sequence goes on from NC_135378.1 coordinate 38,053,592, forward strand.
TTAAGAACACTTAGTAAAACCTCAATCACAGCCATGGTTGTACCCGCCTCACATGAGGCCAGTGGATGTCAGTTTATGACAGTTTACTCCTGCCTCAAGTGAACTGACTTCTTCTGGCTAGTGGTGTAATTCTTAAGAGTGGTGGCCTCTAATCTGGAGAAGGTTTTTATTCCCCACTCCTCCATGTGCAGCAAGCTGGGTGACCTTGGCCTAGTCATAGTTCTCTTAGTGCTGTTCTCATACAGCAGCTCTGTTAGAGCTCTTTCAACCTCATCTGAGATTGAGATTACAATATTGGGGGTATTGAAGGATTTATTGAAGAGGATTTGCTTGTCTGGTTATTGTAGAGTAAGTTTTGTTTTGTTTTGTGTGTGAGTGTGAGTGGAAAGGGGAAATTAATTCTGACATCAAATTTTAACATGAGAAATTTGTCTATGAAGAAAGCATCATCTCTTAAAAGAGGAAAATTGACAGAGAGCGAGCCCAGTTGAGTAGTGGCACTGAAATGACTCTTATGGAACAAGCATTGTTCTTGTAAGCACTAGAAGAAAAATGTTGGCAAAAATGGAAGTAGGTACAGTGGTGAAGCAGACTGATATTGAAATGCTATGATATAACAAAGGAAAAGAAATAATATCAAGGAACAATTACTGCTCATTGTAGAAAAATTAAAATGTGGGAAAGGAAAGGAAAACAACAGAAGAGCTGCAACTACATGAGGAAATAATAATCATAACAAGGTAAAAATGAAGCCAAACTACAGCAAGAAACTTAGCTACATTTGGAACTCTAATATCCCTTAGCAACTTCGGAACACTCTTAGAAAAATCCTTACGAAAATGAATAGCTTACTTTTTGCAACCAAACATTTCTTCTGACATTGCCCCACCCTCTTCTACCTCTCTCTGCTGTAAGAAAAAAGTTCTAATTCACAATCTTGCCAAATAAAGAGACAAGTTAAGAAAGACTCTGGGTCATCTGGAAAAACTACAGCCATCTATAACTCACTGAGGCATACACTAAGCATTTTGGCTATAAATGTGCACACGGAGATATTCAACCCCACATTTCCCATGTAATGCTAGTTTAAGATAAGGGCACTTGCTGGAGGAAATTCATGGGTCATAGGATTGTGTAATGGAAAAATGCATTTTTGATTTGTTTTCATATGCTGATAGAGTTGTCAGCTTCCAGGTGGGGACTGAACATTTCCCAGGATTACAACTGTCTCCAAAGGACAGTGATCAATTCCCCCTGGAGAAAATGGCTGCTTTGGAAGGTGGACTTGATGGCATTAAATCCTCCTGAGATCTCTCCCGTCTCCAAATCCCACCCCTCTAGGCTCCACCATTTGCAAGGACAGCAGAAATGCTCCCTCCTACTGAGTTTCTACTTTCTACTTCTGTTGTGTTTGGCACTGCAACAGTGGCACTGGTTCTACTGTTCTTGCAAGTCCCCTTCCCCTTGCTGGAATTGTGATTTTGTGTTGTACATTTGGTGTTTCTATCGCAAACCTCCCATCAGATCACTGAATAGAGAGCCTAGATTCAGTCATGATCAAGATGTCTCCCCTGCCAGGTAAGTATGCTAGATTTGCAATTGACTTTAATCCCCCCTTGGGTATAATGGAGCCAAATATATTTGATATACTCACATTTTGCCAAATTCAAATACCAATATTGGTATTCAGGTATGCCATATACTGAATTTGGGGTATGTGTGTGTGCAATCCCCAAAATACCCATTTTATTTTGCACATGCCTAGTAGAAGAGAGAGGGGATACGGAGAACCTTTCTCCAAACAAAATACTAACACTTGAGGGCATCTAACAAAATTGATAGGTAGTACATTCGGATAAGAAAACAGAAAATACTTGTGTATGCTTAAAATGTGGAATCCACACCCAGACAGTGTAATTATGGCCACAAGCATAGATGGCTTTAAAATGGAATCTAAAAGACATATCAGTGGTTACTAGTCATGGTGACTAAAGGGAATCTTCATAGAGGCAGTAAACCTCTGAACACTAGTGCCAAGGGGCAACACATTAGAATGCTTTGGCCTCTTGTTGGCCCTCCAGAGGAACGTTAGTCACTTTGTGGGACAGGATGGTGGACTAGATGGATCATTGGTCTGACCCTGCCAAGTTCTTTTGTTTTGCTGCAACGGACTAACACAACTACTTCTCTGGATTTGCAAGTGAAAGCACAAGGATCACAAGCTGCCACCAAAAACCAGTTATATATACAAACAACAACAACAACAACAACAACAACAACAACTTATCCTATGAGATATGAAGCAGACGTCACCTTTGGACAGAATGCTTCAATCGCATTTTACATTGATATAAAAGTGCGCCTTTTAGGGAAGTCCGCAAATTACTTCCAATGCCAGAGTACAATAATTCTCTTTTAAAGTATTTTAAAAGTTTTCTGCATTTAACAATAAAATATTTCCCTGTCTGTCTCTATATACCGCTTGAGAGCATTGTGGAGAAAACAATACTTCACATTCTTAGATTTATGTATGACGTTAATCATCTGAATAGGAGTAGACCTTATAAAACTGGAACAATTCTGATAAAAAAATAGTGTAGATCTTCTTTTACAAGGAAACTATACTTAAAAGCTGACTGGTTGCTACTTTTCTATGAGAGAAAGCCTACAGAAAAAATGCAGGGTGCACAAAATATTATGTACACTGACGTTATTAAATTCATTGAGGTGAGCAGTGCCTGCCACGATGTTCTTAATCCTTCTCCCATATACCAGTTCTTCCCTACAAATCCATGTCCTACCCAGCTGTTTTTAACTGATTTTTTCCCAGCCAGTCTCTCAAGTAATAGAGCCAAACAAGGCTGAGGGTGCTTTTCTATAGGTAAACTGCTGCCCTCCCTACCATAAACGCCTCCTCCTGCTCCCACCATTCCATGTTATCTGCCTTAACTCTTTGCAAGAAAGGGAGATCCAGGGTTGGGATAATATCTAATTCCAGGATTATCCTTCTTTGGGCGGATAATACCTAATTCCATTGAAATCAATGGGATCTCGGTAGCCAGGCTGCACACAGGATAGCAGCCTTTGTGATTAAACCACATCTGCCAAAACAGACTATGAATATTTGACACTAAAATTAACCGACTTTACTTGACAGCAATACATACATCATTTGGGTCAAATACCCATATGATAAGAGGCCTCCCATTTATAAAAAAAAATACAATATACTGATATAGAGGAATGGAAAATCCTAAACAGAATCCCAACAGCTGTGTACAGTATAATATGTAACATTTTACAAGTCAAGCATCGATAAGGGTGAAAAAGATATCAACAGAACTAATCTAAAGACATTTCTAATGATGGAAGTTTTGTTGTGGGGTACAGAAGATACAGAATGATGCCTCCAGAAAACTGTTAATATATGCATAATGAATGCCATGTGACAATTTATAAATCCTAAAGTTTACAAAGGTGGCACATCTTAAAATACATCTGAAGTGGTTATATAAAGTCCTTAAAGTACTTATTTGCTGTATCAAGTCTCTCTTGTACACTCTTCTATCCATCCAATTCTTTTGTTTAATTAGAGAAGCAACCCAAGTGCTCCATCCTGTTGATTTCCCTCTTTCCCTTCATAGTCCACTGCGGGCTAATCCCCCCCCCCAAAAAAATGTGTTCAGTCCTAGCAAAAATTCTGTCCCAAGAAATTTCAGGTTCAGTTATGCCAGCCAACATTTAAATGGGCCAGCAGAAAAGTATGTGTATATGAAGATGTGTCCTCAGTTGCGCAAAGTCTGTATATGTAAGACCAGCTTATATAATTTCAATTTTACTCTCAATGTGTACGTGTCATTAACATAACATACTGGATTATTGAAAAGATAAATTGAGGGGGGGAGCAGAAATCAGGATGGGGTTTTTGACATAACAGGAAAAAAGCCCAACAATATTAGCTGAAATTTTGTATATAAAGTTGGTAGTCAAATAATTATGAGCTTGATGTTCCTATCATCAAGATTACTTGGAAGTTGTTTGGTTTTTGTAAAGATGCAAAGGCACTTGAAGAAATTATGACTGTCCAGCTTCAACTATTATAATACCTAAAAAGATATGTGTTGCTAACTATACTTGAATAAAGAAGCCAATTTTATTTATTTATATAATATTTCTATCTTGTCTTCTCTCAAGGCTCAGAAACATCATATCATACAATACCCCCTCCAAAAAAATTCCCCTGCATCCCATACCTCATTAAAAGCCCTGGCAAACAGAATGCAGCCTATATGGGGTACATTTTTAAAAGTCAGTCTTTCCTTGTACTTTCTCTTTTCTGTGACCAGCAAGTTAATTTTTAAGCCTAAATTCAATAGTTCAATCATTGTCAGAGGTGATTTAACTTGTTCTAGTAAATTTAAATGAGATATAACTTTATGCATCTAGAGTGAGTTTCTGTGTTTCTTCCCTCCTTCTTTCTTTGGCAGCAAGAAGTAGGTGAGCATGATGCAGATGGCTGAGGGAGCAGGGTGGATAGCGATTCCCAAATCCTGTTTTTTAAATATTTCCTTCTGGTTTTTAAATATTGCCTTCAGCTACAAAACACAAAGGTCTAGAATAGTGGTCCCCAACCTTTTTTCGGCTGGGGACCGGCAGGGCGATGGCCACGCCCGTGCAGCGCGCATGCATGGCCGCGCCCGCGCATCACACATGCACGGCCGGGTCGCACATGCGCGCATGCGCGGCTGGAACCTCGCATGCGCGAAAGTGCTGCGCATGCACGATTTCGGCCGCGCATGCGCGATACGCGGCCCTGGTTCCCTCTCCCCCCCTCCCGCAGTAAGAAGCTTCCCGGGCTGCAAGATTGCGGCCTGGGAAGTTTTTTACTGCTGGGGGGGCGGGGAGAGGGAACTGCGGCCCGGCGCCCTGGCCTTTGCGGCCCGGCACCGGGCCGCGGACCGCAGGTTGGGGACCACTGGTCTAGAATACTGGTACATGTCAGTTGAATCTTATCATAGACAGGAAGAGTTCAAGGAATGGTTCTTTCCCCCCTTCCTCAGTCAGTCTCCTGCACCTTTATAAAAGCTTATCCAGTATCTCGAGGAACCCTTGGGGTCAAAGGGGGATGTGAACTCGAGGTTGAACCATGGAAGAAGAATTTGCTCTGTTGATGGTACAGCTTGTACAAGGAGGAAGGGATTGATTTTTGCCAAGTCAAGCTACAGTCTCCCATATTGCATTGACACAACACAGACTTTGGGGTAATCCAGGAGGCTTTGTGGAAAATGAGAAAGTGAAGAGAAGCATGCTGTGGACTCCTGTTCCAGATTTCAAAGAACCCAACCCAATGAAATTTAGCTATCTTTACTTAACATACGTAGCTCTATATGAGAAAGTAGAATCTGTTCATCTCCCAATCTGTTCATCTCCCAACGACTGGATGCGAACCTATATGATGAAAAGTTCAAAGTCTGGGGTTACATTAATGCACCACCTGTTCTCTCCCATGGTACAGGGTCTTCTCAGAACGTCCTTAGAATAATTTCCATTAGGACTCACAATATGTACACAAAAAACTACTTAGAGTACAAGATCTAAAATACTCCAAGCTCTGAAATTCATCTTTCTTATCGCTGCTGGTCCTAAGCAGCAATTTTGACGGGCATAAATACTCATTTTTATCTCATTTCTTTTATGGATAATAGAAATATATCTATAGGGATGAGCCCTACTCCTTTCTTTGTTACAATTCTAAAAAAGCAAATAAGAGTCTTTGATGGCTTTAGCAGAGCCAATGGTTCATTGCTAATTTTTTAAAAAAACCTGGCAGAATCAACTTCAGTGTTGGTGAGATTAAATTCTGTCACTGTAACACACCATACCAAATGACTCACAGTGTAATCCTAAACAGAATTAGACCGTTCTAAGTCATTTAACTTCAATGGACTCAGAAGGGTGTAACTCTGCTTAGGACTGCACTGTCAGTTATCTAGATGTAAGCAACATTTTTCAAATTAAATGCCCTAAAGCAAGGGGAGGGCAATGTGCAGATAATACTTGGGCTGAGAATTAGAATGAGACCGTGACATTGCCCTACAGCATTAGATGAAAAATGATGCAGAGATGTCAATGTACTAAAACAAATCCCAATAGATAATACATTTTCTCAAGATGCCTCCTATCCTTCATAGTTTTCAGGGATAATTTTTATTGTCAAGCCCACCCATTTGGAGACAAAACATGAATCTAAACAATCACACACACACACTCTGGAAGGACTATTTACTTCAAAAAATTTCTCTACTTGCAACTGCTTGCAAACAAAAGCTTCACAAAAAGGTTTATGTCTTCTGATCACTCAAGACCCCTTCTTGCCTAGGTGAATTGTAGTCCTTGAAAATTAACTGTTCAAATTGGGCTTTACTCTTGGCATTAAGCTACTCATAGCAATGTCTGTTGTCAAACAGAGGGTTCAAGATATAGAGTGGTAGCATAATTTAGCACTGTTGATTAACTTTGTTTTGCACAATAAGTCTAGATATATGATGGCCCCAATGGCATAACTCTACCAACTGCATGCTTACCAATTTAATCATGAATACACTTTAGCTAGATGTGCAGCACTCCCATCAGCCATACTAGAAGAGAAATACCCCTCCAAATCAGAGAAGTTGTCTGTGTGCAACAGAAGAGGTGGAACATTTGGAACACATCTTTTTTTGCCGTCCCTTCTATAACATTCAGATATAAGATTCTCGTCTCCATCTTATCAAATATATCAGGTTGTTCAGTTAAGAATGGCATAGATAAATTATTAATATATGAAGATTTTTGCACAATTAGACATGTGGCAAACATTTGTTTGTTTGTGATTTATTTCCCACCACTCCCCGAAGGCTCATGGCGGGTTACAAATGTCAGATATAATCTAAAAAATCCCGTTAGAACCCGACATAAAAACCGTAAAATACAACAATATCAAACAGTATAGACTAAATATACAGCAGAAACATCATCCCATCACCAACATCCCCAGCAATACCTCTAGGGGGAGAGGAGAATGGGGAGGAGGGAACAGATGGAACTTGCAAGCCACCACTCCAATGGGGGGGCCATGATCGTCCTTGCTGTCCGGCCTCAACCATAGACCTGGCAGAAGAGCTCCATTTTGCAGGCCCTGCGGAATGCTGAAAGCTCCCACAGGGCCCGCAGCTCCTCCAGGAACTCATTCCATCAGGCAGAGGTTAGGACCGAAAAGGCCCTGGTCTTGGTCGAGGCTAGGCGTGCTTCCCTGGGGCTGGGAATGACCAATAGATTAGAACCCACAGAGCGCAAGGCCCTGTGGGGAGCATAAGGTGACAGGCGGTCCCTCAGATATGTGCCATTGTGTACATTTCCGTACTAATTATTTCAAATGACATGGAGGGTGGGGATTGTCCTAAAATTCTACGTCTACCCTTTGTTATTCTTTTAATATTTTTATTGTATTTTAAACTACTTAAGCTGTTTTATTCAATATAACTATGCTCTGAGACATGACTTAGACCTTGTTAATTGTCTGTTTCTGACTGATGACTGTGACAATTGTTTCAGACTGCTGAACTGTATGACTGATCTCTGACCATAATAATAAAAGAATCTGAATACTCATTTTCCCCAACTCTGTCTATATAAATGAGCTCTTCAAAGAAGTAAGCAGGCTCTCTTACACAGAATGGAATAAATATTTACAAAAAATCAACACCTTCCATAAATCAAGGATTAGGTTGGGAGGAGAAGTCAGATTGAAAAATGTAGTTGATTTTATTTCAATAGAAAACAAAGTTAGTAATACAGCACAAGACAATGGAGACCAAATCATATTTATCAATTCACGTCTGTACCCGAATCTTAAAAAATTAAAGCAAACCTTTCAGCTACTAAAATTTCTGAAAAACAGTGTTCAACACTTAATGTGTACCTGCTTGACCCAGATTTCCACACAGGAGAAAAAAGTGGGAATAATTCTGTATGTTAATCCCTTTTAATAAAAAAGGAAGAATCTAAATTCCTAAAGAGAGTTTACAGGGAGGAGAAAGTACCTTTGATGTGTTACCAGGTCAGACATTTTGACAATTAAAAAAAAAAACCCTGTCTCTATGCTCCGTTGCTGCCACCAATGCTAACAATTATAAGCTTTCAGTGTTGTGAATAATTCAGAATCTCATCTGTTCCATTCGGTGTAAAGGCAATGTTGAGAGAACAAGGTCAGGCTCCTCTGCCCGCCAAGCCACTGACTTTTCCACCCTGACACCAGTCTGATTGCATGATACCCCTGGTGTTTGACATGCATTCCCTGACAGGTTCTTAACAGCAGTTAGTCTATTTAACTTAACATATAGAAAATAAGGCCACAACAGATTTCAGTGATTAAAAACACAGTATCAGCATTCACTTTTCCAAAGATATTTCAAATAATTAAAACACAATGGGGCTATATTTCATGGGGGAGAAATGCTGACATACATCTGTTCATACATTTCATTAACAGACTACTGTCCAGCTTCATAGTGGCAGTAGGACTTGAATATGCTGTATTAAAATAAATATTAACGCTACAATCTCCTAGTTATGGGAAGTTAGGCCTGGTGAGCAAACCCTTTGAGCATGTTTAAGAAATAACTACAAATTCCTACCTTTCAACTTTTACATTTGTGATGGAAAGTAAATGCAATAAAGGGCAGTATTCTCCACATTCCACTCACTTTTCATTTCCCTCTGAAAGCAAAGTGAGCCAGTCAGAATAAGAAGCTTTTACTCAACCAGCATCAGAACAAGGCGTGTACATGACAGGAGCATTCAAGATTTTTTACAGGCTTGTTAAGATCAAGTATTATTTAAGGGAAACCTGCCTTAGGTATATACTGTCTAATAAAGTAAATATATAATAAATGCTTGCTTTTAAAAAGAAACAGTTATTAATGCTTGACGGTTTTAGAAAGCTGATACAGTAAATCCAATTAAAACATAAAATACTGAAATCGCATACAATCATGAGGCAATCCAGAGACAAGCCTGAATTATTTACATTATCTTACAAAATCACATTTTGATATGCAGTGTAGGACCATTTCTAAGCACAGTACACGTTCATTTTAAAAAATCAACATCTTTCTTTGGCACTATATTGGCCCTATATTCCAGTACAAGCAGACAGTGTATTGTATCCAGACTAAGGTGCGTTTTTTGCACATAGAACATAATTGTCCTGCCCTCCCATTCCTGCAGCAGCCTGAAATGCAGTTCAAAATCCTGCTCCTAGGAGTCCCAAGGCCTGGAGCAAGGCTGGGCATAATGATTTAGGGATGGAAATCTGTAGTTTGGAGCCAATGATGCAAAGCAGGCCAAGAATAGCCATGGGCAAGCCAAGAACCCAATCTATCAGCAACACCAATGGCAGCAGCACCAGCCAGCTATGAGTCATCACCACAAAAGGTTGGAACTAGGGTGGTGCCCAGTGGCATCTGTCCCAATAAAAGGCCTATGGCTGGTGAACAGGCCAACTGAATCCAGTTGTAAGGGCTGAGTTTGAGGCCAAGTGAGTGCCTAGTGGGGACAGCAGGTACTTGCAGGAAAGGCCAGGGATGGAAGATGGCCTCCTCTGTCCTTCTTCTCTCGGGCAGCAGCACAGCAGCAATTTGATACAAAGTTGAAGAGCCAGGGCATTACACGTTTACGAGTTCTAGTCTACATATTTTATATTTGTTGGGATTCAAGTTGGCAACTAAATTTTAAATTTGGCAACTAAATTTTTAAAATTCCAGCAGAGCACTCAAGGAATGTAGCAGTAGTTCCGGCTGCCATGTTAAATATCAGAATATCTAGGTTAGATATTTAGGTACTCAGAAACGTCATCCATCTACACACTCTCTCAGACGCTGAGATACTGTTGCCTGCTCTCTTCTCTGCTGCACATATGCCCAACAACAACAACATATAGAGAGAGCAATCTATCATTCAAGCTTGTATCTTGAACAGTTTGGAAGGCCATAAACATTCCATAACATTTTAACTGCAAGCTAGTGAGGCTCATATCAACAAAATGAAGTCAGATTTATAGTAAATAGTTATGCAGGTTTCAAAGACTTCAGCTTATGATGACTTTAGTTTATGACACTTTGAGTTCCATGACTGAGCTCCCAAGCATCTGTATTCTGCAGGCTGAATTGCAAAACGTGATGTAGCTAGTAATAAATGTTTGTGGTTAAATGTGCATGAAATCAAAGGATATGTGACAAAGAAGAGAGATAATGTCTTTGTTGTATAGACACTGTTAACTGGCTAATCTTTTACCTGGATAAAGTTTCTTTCAACCCAGAAAAGTTTGTACACTCCAACATCACGAGAATAAACATTCCAACATCACAATAATAAACAATCCAAGTGACACATGGAACATGAACTTTCCCAATAGTAGTTACTGCTGTTGTACAAAGAAGTACTGTTTAGTTTAGCAACCAGCTGGTTTATTTTCTGGTGGCAAACTCCTATGGTGACAGCATTAAACAAAATGCAGCTTCTCCTATTGTGGGTAAGCAATTTGTTTTGAACCATATTATTGATAAATCATAATTAAGCAACACAGGCAAATACTCCATTTAGCTAAGAATGAACAGTGTAGCTATTGTGTTGCTTTCCAAACTTTTGAACACCATCAGTATTTATGCATTCATAAATAAATAAATACATTAACTCCAGTACTGAACAGTTGCCCTCAGTTAATTACTATCAGGATACTGATTCAACAACAAGAAAGATCAACAGTGTAAACATGAGGATTCTCTGGTTTGTGGGTCTGACACACAAAAAACAATCTATCTTCCTACCTTGGTCTCATTGCAATGATTCCTTCAACAAAGCAGAATCCAATGGGCAACATATTTACAATTTGGTAACTATTACCAGGAATGAATAACACTCGACAACAGTCCAGGAAAATAAGTGATGTGATACAGATATTTTTATGGCACAAAATTATAAACATCAAGTACATGTAGTGCATGGCCTCTGCCTGTTTCTGATGGTAAAAAGGAGATGAGTTGAGGAGACACAAGATGTTTGTTATTTTGCATGGTTAACAAGGAAGTATATAACAGACATAGTTTGCTGCCTAAAACAGAAAACATTGTTACACTTACCTGTAACTGTTGTCTATTGACACCTTCTGTACAGACACACATTGGAACTGCATATGTGCAGGTTGGCTGTGGCCATTTTATTCCTAGCTAGAAAACTCCCCCAAATGGGAGTGCCCCAACCCACAGAGCTAGTGTATGTTGTACCTTCTGTACCACAGAAGCCACGTACTCCACGAACGGGCTGTCTATCACCCTCTGTTCCCATGCACCAGCCTTTAAAAAAAATTACTTTTGAAAAAAAAAAACCTTGAAACATGTTTCAGGCATTGAGAAATCACAGAAGTGGCATAATGCTGCAGAATATGATTGGGAGGCATAGCTGTGTACATGCCCCTCCCATTTCTACCCCCTCCAGGCCCATCATTGGCCATTTTGGGGGTGGTTGTGTTGACATGACCATATATGGTTGTATCACCCAATAAATGTTTAAATGTTTTTTTTAAAAAAATATTAGAAATTAATTAACATTCAGGAAACCCTTCCAGGGTGATCAAGAAATCCCAGGGTTTTACAAAGCCCTGAGAAAGCCTATTCCACATTGTTACAAGCTTATCTTGTATGTAAAAATGATAGCAGTCATTCCAATTTCAAATGTTCCCCTCTAATATTGTCTGTGTCTTTTTTTGAGAGCTTACAGTGGGGCAGGAGGGAGGGAATGTCTGTTTGAACAGATGATGTTGATGAACAACAGCTAGCGGTAAGTGCAACTATGTTTTCATCTTTTGGTGAAGTTCCACATTGGGACCATTAGTGATCTATTAACCTTCAAGAGGAGAGGTGAGTCTCTCATTGGAACAAGGACTGCAAGATTGCCTTTCCCACATCAGCATTTTTCCTCACTGATTGGTCACAAATATCTCCACTCATGACCTGGGAACAGCCTTACAGATGTCAATCAGAAGAAACCTTCTGTGGAACAAAGCGGATGCACCTATGGACTGGGTGAAGTGTGCCTTCAGCCGAACTGGGCACAATATGCCTGCTGCCCAATAATAGAAATGCACAGCAGCAACTACATTGTCACAATATCTGGAGATAGATTGAGAAGAACCTTCCCAGCCACTCATTAACGAATAGTGCTTTTTTTCTCTTGAAATGATTTTGTTTTTCCTAAATAATATGGAATGGCTTTTCTGACATCTAGCATGTGTAGTTCCCTTTTTGCCTGTGAGGTAAGGAAGGAAAATACTCAGGAAGAACAAACTCTTGGGTCAGGTGAAATTTAGATACTAACAGGTAAAATACAATCTAGAGTGTAAGACCAACCTATTAACAAGCTCCTTAAGAGATGGACAGGGTTCATCTGGAGGCCACCAACTCACTTATATGTCTGGCAGATGTGATGGCCAACAGAAAAGCCACTTTTCTACATTAAAATCCAATGGAACCAAAACTAACAATTCAAATTGGGGCTTTATTAACTGAGCTAGAACCACCTGTAATAACCACTGGGGGACTAATTGAGGAGTAAGAGCAAACATATATGACAAACCTCTAAAAAAATCTCTGGGATAATTTATGGGAAAATTTGAAACACCCTCAGTGTCCTCATGAAAAATGGCCACTGCCATCAGGTGTTTTCATACTGATAACACAGCCAAACCTAAACGGACCAGTGAAAACAGGTATTTGAACACCATATTCAACGAGCACATATATAAGCAAATGCCCTTAATAGCAGCCCAGTCTTCAAACTAACTATTTAAGCAGTTAAGAGTATCTTGTTGAAGGTTTTCAGCTCTGAACTAAAACTGCTTGCACGACCTTGGGAAAAGGGACCGCTTAAAGCTGTACACTCCATTAGCTAATTGTGACCAGGTATAATGCGGTTTCTAACCATGCAAACAATCTTCTTAAACATACTGTTTTAAAATATTTTAAACAAAAATAAATCCTTGGTGGAAATGGAACGAATACTCTGATATCCTGCATGCTTGAGGCTGATCCTGCATTGAGCAGGGGGATGGACTAGATGGGCTGTGATTCTATGATTCTATATCTATTCAGGCACATTATTACAGCAGATTATTAATAGTGACCACAACAACAAAAGGTAGGATGGCTTATTAACCTCAGACATAAATGTTTTCTTCCAAACTCTGCAATTCATGTACAATGTCCTTGCCATGGCAGCAAATATGTATTATTAGCAATGTTTTGCTGGCACTGCAGTAATGTGTTCTCAATATCTGATAGACAGCATCTCTCATAGCTTATATGTAAAAACTGCTCCCAGATTTTTACTCAGGGATAGCTCTGTTATTTAATTCAGTTATTAGGACTTTACAACTTTCTTTGCCTATCCTTCGTACACTTTGACATCTTTCTTCACATTTTCATATTTCACATTTACATTGTTTATAATTAGACACACAAATATATAGAGATAATTAGAAATTGACACAAGTTAAACAGTGGTATAGGAATATTGCTGTTAGTTTAAAAAACAAACAATACATTTACCCAGTTTCAGAAACTATTGGTTAACTCCTCAGTGTCCATTCAGATTTTAAAAATCAACAAAAAACCCTAATATTTTCCCTAAAAACTTGAAGCAAGTTTGCCTTACGAATTTCCGGTGAAAACTCCTACAATAGCTCTGGAACACACCCACCAAGTCTGAGATGGGGATAGTAGGGAGAGAACCTACAACAATAGCTCAAGGAAGTTTATTTTGTATCAGTGCCTTTAATGAAGAGGAATGACTAAAGATGGGAGGAGGCAGTGCAAAATGGGCATGGAGAATGGGAGAAGAGTGGTGGGGCTTCAAGACCAGCATGCATGGCTTTTTCCTCCTTACACTACAATTTAAGATGCTGACATTGCATTAAATCTCACGCTGTCTTATCTGTTTCCCTGAGCTTGTCCTATTTGTATTTCACGCTCCATTATCTCACTTTCCAACCCGAGTAGGAATACTCTCCCACTCTGGGCAACATAAACCCAAATCCTGACCTGTACGGAAAGTCACAGGCAGTTGTGACTTGTAATATCAGCACAGACATTGCAAACCTGAGGAGATTTGCATGGAGAAAAACTAAGAGCTAACAGTAAAAGCTAACCCTTGTTCTTTCTTCTCAGTGCAGCCTTATTATATTCAACGAAGAAAACATTTATCCCTCTGCCCAAAGATGAACTAAACAGCCCAGCTTATTCCTTAATCAAATGGTTTAAGCCTCAATCAACTGTGTTACAAAATGCAGTGATTATATTGTCAGGTACACATTTTAATTGTTCTAAAAAAAATGCAGTTCTCTACTATCCATTTTCATGTGCTCTTCCTGCCAGGAAGTTTTTTTTTTTATTTGTTTGTTTTTTACAAAGGATGTATTGATTCCAAGATAATAACAGGTGGTAGCTCTGTGATCTTGGCAGTTTTTCTTCTGAAAAAGGATACAGTGATAAAGTAATGTTGTAGTACTTGGGCCACTATGATTGCAGCTCAGATCAATCTATTGTTTAACTGCTGTTTGGATTATGGCAATTATTTTCATAAGTTTCACTTAAGTGTTGGCTCTTGCTTAAAGCAACAGGCATGCCAAAAGTAGCATTGCCTGTGAATGATTTTATGAGCTAATTCCAGTTTTTAAAATAACACAAGTTTCTCAGTGATTTTTTTAAAATCAGAGGTGGAGCTTTTTGTTACAGTAAACATGGAGCTGCCATTGAAAACAGTGATGGTGTGTCAATCCTTCCCATCCATATGTCCTTATGCTAAGGTGACCAGATTGTCCCACTTTTGGGGCACCTGGCAAATTGTACTTATGTTGAAATTAAATATATATATATTACAATACTATTTTTGCGTTCTATGAAACTTTTTGGTGCTCCATATAGACCAAATTTTTAATCAAAGTCCCCCGGTCAATGGTGTCCCGCTTTACCAATGTTGAAATCTGATCACCTTACCTTATGCCACTATGCTGTATTCTCTACTACTCAGCACAGTGGAAAAACAGTCAATAGGATAATGTCAGGGGACATAACACATTTACTACACATTATGACAAGGCTGAGAGTACCACTTTGGAAATTCTGGAAGGTAATGGGAGAATCAGTCCATAGTAAGGTAGAGAAATGGGTCTATAATAGGCACTTGGAGTACATAATGACTTCCATACCTTGACAAAGAGTGTGAAATGTTATGCAATATCAAAACTGACTCTTGGATAGTGCAAAGGAAGAACCATGAAGAATCTATCAGGGCAATGATGGCCATGGATGTCTGAAGGAACCTGATATACAACGCCTTTTGAACTTTTGGAGCCAATGAGTGATCTTGGGACAAGCTATTATTATATAAGCATCCTTTGTCTTTAGCACTGGAAACACAATTCCACAAATGAATACAACAGAAGCTTATGTTCTGATTTAGGGGAAGTGACCATCTTATAAAAAAAAGTAAAGATATCCCCTGTGCAAGCACCGGGTCATGTCTGACCCTTGGGGTGACACCCTCTAGCGTTTTCATGGCAGACTCAATATGGGGTAGTTTGCCAGTGCCTTCCCCAGTCATTACCATTTACCCCCACCCCACCCCAGCAAGCTGGGTACTCATTTTACCAACCTCAGAAGGATGGAAGGCTGAGTCAACCTTGAGCCGGCTGCTGGGATCGAACTCCCAGCCTCATGGACAGAGCTTTCAGACTGCTGCCTTACCACTCTGCGCCACAAGAGGCTCTGACCATCTTATATATAGAAACAAAAACTCTTAAGTTTAAATTTTGAGTCCTTGATATATTAATGAAACATAGCAAACCTGAGTGAGGATTAAATAGGCAAGTACATATTTTTAAAATAAATACAATGTTTACAACTAATATTAAATTTAAATACAAGAAATTGGCATTTAAATCTTTGTTTTTCTTCACATCTCAGCACTGAAAATCCACAAGAGGAATTGCAATTAGTATATGGTATATTATGGACTATAGCTTTGTTTGACAAGTTAGCTAATCAAATGGGAATGGCAACAATCAAGTCAGTGTGGATGCTTTCTGTACTATCTAGAATGCATCCTTTTGGTCTATGCAACTACTCTTTAACCTCAATTTAATATTAGAACCTTACAGAAAGATGTGGTTGAATAAGCAATATAAATACTTAAAGCTACAAAAATATCTTCTTGAAATTGTAAATGAATTGTATAATATATTAACTGTACATACCATTCTCAAAAGAGAAGCAAGGACAAAAGCCAGTATGATAGATCCCACAAAATTATCAGTTTTCAGAAAAGAAGTTATGGCAGCTATGTATTAAATACATATTACAGCCCTATCTAGAAAATAACTGAAGCCATGACTTACCGCTGGGCTCCGCATTGCCACCATGGAGGAAAGAGCTTGGTGGCAAAAAGACGCATCTCTCCTGATGCGCCGCCAGGTCATGCCTCTGTTTAGAGGCTCAGAGAGGCGCACTGCACCTCTGTCGGGTGGGGGAAGGAATGGGAGCTGCCAATGCCTTTAAAAGAGCCCGAGCACACACAAACGACCTCTTTCCTCACAGACGTCTCAACGGGAAGCTCCCCCCTTTTTTTTCCTGTTACATGTGGTTGAATGTTGTTAGACATCAATGTTAGGGTTTTGTTTTTGTTTTTTTACTGTTTATTGTCACAGTGGTGGGTTGGCATGGAGATAATCCTTTGGGGGGAAACAGGTCTGTGCATCAGGTTCCCTCCATCTCTGGTAGTCTCTTTAAGAGATTGGCACATATGCAATCAGAATGCCAACCCAGCTAGGTAGGCAGGCTTACATTGCCAGATGGTTTGAGAAGACAGACAGAAGCTTACGCCCATTGGATCCCTGTTAAACCAGTGTCCTGGGTGACTTTCAGATCACAAGGAGTCCAACACTATAGGCTGACACCTAGGCTGGTTCTCCAGGGCACCATTTGAGACCTTGGGTTATTCACGGTCTGCTGACCAGTTCTTTGTTGGATTCTTCCTCATGCCATGCCAACTCTCCTTTGCTAGGAGGGTAATAAAGCTGTGGCATTATTCCTGTGGCCTTATTGGTGTCTTTTTCTTGTGGGTTAGACTTCTGCCCTCCTGCTAGGCAATGTAAATTCTTTTCAAGCAGCACATTCTAAAACTCTTTGCAGGCTGATACTGTCAAGTACAGCAAAATTTCTACGAAATGCTTAAACAAACATACATAAAATGAACACTCAGGAAGACATTCTAAATGTTAAAAAGTACCCAGCAACAACTACTTTTCATAGTTAGTTCTGTGGTCTATTAAAGGGGTATTTGGTTACCATTGGATAAATTACAAGTCTGAGTTTACTTGTAAAATGTTAAAATGCAGTTTACAGCTACTCAAATGCTTAATTAGAAACATGCTTCTAAAAGTAAAAAATTGAAATATTCGACTTACAAGAGCCCACAAGGACTTTCTGTCAAATATTTTCCAGGGCTATTTCTCCCTCTGCACTTGAATATGGAGTGTATATTTTATGAGTGCCTGAAAGACTTAACAAGACCAAGTTAAAAGTTCCCTGTTTGTTAACTGATGAATCAATAAAAATGTCAAATATTTTGAGCTGTTAATTAATTTTCCAGTTGCATAACAGTTAGTGAACATTTATAAATTTTATGTTATTAGAAAAGTCTGAAGTGGCCATTTACCATTTCAGGTATAAGTACAGCATTTCAGGATTTCCTCACATAAGCTGTAGAAAGAAATGTTGATTTCTGTACATTTGATAATAATTATAGTATTTTAGTATTAAAACTACTGATGTATGCCAATATAGTTATATTATCGATTCCTGATGATTTACATCTCCCTATTGCTTCAAGTGCAGCTTTCTTTTCACTTTCAAAAACTGAAGATTCTTCTTCAAAAGAGTCTTCTTTAAACTTTTAGAAGACAAACTGCAGTTTAGAAAAACAGAACCTACACTCAAAATGACTGGGAGAAACAAATCACCAGGAGTATATGGAATATCAACAGAGCTATTTCAAGATATAGAAATAGAATCCATCATATTAACAAAAATATGGAAAATTACCAAAAAAAATGGCCCAGAGACAAACTCTTGATCTACATTACAATTCTGAAAAAAAGAAATGTCAAAGACTGCGGCAACCATCACATCTTCACCTTAATTTCTTCACTAAATAAAGTGATACTCAAAGTCTTACAACAAATGCAATTACCATATCTGGATTAAGAAACATCACTTTCGTGCTGGGTGAATTTTTTGAAATAGGAACTACAGATTCTTCAAGCTGTATTTACTCTTAGCAGAATATTAGTGGTTCTGTCTCCTTTATCAGATTACAAGTTCCACTATTGCTTAGGCATTTAAGGTTTGGGGTGTTTTTTACAAGTGGGAGGAGTCTAGACATCATTAGTCTTGGATCATTGGGGAAAAATTAGTGATCATGTTTGTGTGCATTTAAACCTTTTAAAAGATGCATACTCTCAGGAGGAAAGCCTAAACACGTATACCACTTCCTCTCTGACCACTTGTTTGGGGTTTCCTCCTGCAGCATGCATCTTTTAAAACTAATCACACATACTCTCACTAATTTTCCCCCAGATATCCAGGGCTAATTTATCAATCAAGTTACAATCAAATGTTATTACAGCAATGGCCAAAGCTAGCAATAATCATATTGCTAGGCTCATCCTGTATGTAAAAAAAACTCCAAACTTTAAATACATAACCAACAGTGGAGCAATAGTGGAGCTCCTTCCATCCAATCCCTGTAAGGATCTTGGCTGCCAAATTCTGGACCAGACAAAGCTTCTGGATCAGACACAAGGGTAGCACTTCTTAAGAGTATTAAACAGTAAATGTGTAAGCAATAGTGGAGCTTGTATATCATGGGACCAGGATGGCAGAAGTTATAGAGTGGGAGGAATGCCTGAATGTTGGCTGCTGCAGGATGAGAAAGGGGTGGGGTGGAGAAATTTGAGGGAATCTGTATGCTTTTGAATTACCTTCAACTTGGAAGCAAAGCAAGGGAGAAAACTGCCACAAAACCAATCTAAAAAACCCACAGGGAAACAGTGAACAGAAAGTGAACTGAGTGCTGAAAAATGGAAAATCAACAATGAACAAAAAAGAAAACCTGATAGACATGCACGGTGAAAGTAAGGAAAAGCACCTGCACATAATAAGCCAATGAATATTTTTCTTTCCTATATGTTCAATCTGTACATATAATAAAATCCGAATAATAAAATTTGAATTATATTTAGATAAAGGTAGAGTGTAAATTGTCAGAAGGAACATGAACAACTAGAGATAGGCAGATGACACCCCATTAGGGCCAGAAAATACTGAAGAGATGAAATTACTGATAAGGGTTAAAGAAGAAGGTACCAAAGCAGGGTTACAGATGAGCATCAAGAAAAGTAATTATGACTGAGGAATTACATAAGTTTAGGGGTGGCAACGAAAAAATTCAAATAGTTTTCAACTTTCTATTCCTTGGTTCAATTATTATTATTATTATTATTTATTATTTATTTGATTTGTATGACCGCCGCTCTCGGAAACTGGCTCGCGGCGGTTCACAACATTTTAATACAAATACAATATATTAACCATTAAAATTCCCCATTAAAACCCCATTAAAACAATGACTAAGTCACAATGATGGCGATTAAAACTATTCCCGTACAGGCCCACTGGATGAGCAGAAGGGAACGGAGGATAATTGGGCATAGGATGGAACACTCTGGGGAACCAGGTCAGTTTAGTACTGACCTCAACTAAAAGGGAGACTACAACTGAGAAATCAGGAGATTTATACTGAGAAGGGCAGCCATGAATGAACTAAAAAAAAATCCTCAAGTGTAAGAATATGCAGCTCATGCTCAAGACCAAGATAATTCACACCATAGTATTCTCCATTACTATGTATGGTTTGAAAAATTGGACAATGAAGAAAGCTAACGGGGAAAAATTGATTCATTAGAAATGTGGCATTGGAGGGAAGAATTACAGATAACATGGACCATCCAAAAGATGGACCATCAAAAAGAAGTACCGTAAGTAGAGTCTATCATTTCAAACCAGACTTCTTCCTAGAAGTCCAAATGACAAAACTGAGACTATTGTACTTTGGTTACACTATGAGAAGGCAAGAGTCACTGGAAAAGACAATACTGCTAGGAAAAATTGAAGGCAGCAGAAAAAGATGAAGACCCAACATGAGGTCAAGGAAACCACAGCCCTCAGTTTGCAAGACCCGAGCTAGGCTGTTAATGGTAGGATGTGTTAGAGGTGGCTAATTCACAGAGTTGCCATAAATCAGAAGCAACTTTATGGCATTTAGCACAATTAACATAAGCCCATAGTATTAAAGATGTGATAGGTTTTGATAAAGTCACTCACTGGAAATGTTGCTATCATTCAAAATCTCAGGTACTTCCACAGAATGAGAAGATAATTTTGATCTATGTGTTGCTTTGCAATTCTATAGTGCATATAAACAGCAAACACAGGAAAGGAAGATAGATTTAGTTACCCATAAACTGCTAATAAATTTTAATTTTTGTTTAATTGACATAGCTAGTTAATTGACTGATGTATTTCTCAATGAGGAAAAACACCTTTCCAACTTGACTGTAACCATTCATGTTAGCATATTTCACTGCATATGGGATTTCTAATCTATTTGAAGGGTTGGCCCTCCTAGAGTTTTAAGCTTCAATTTTTCAGATTTACTAGTTTCTACTGCTTTTTGGTTCTCAGGACTATTAAAAAGAAGTTTGTTATGAAGTTTTATGTCAGACAATATTTTAAATATGTCCTGATATCTGACATTTTACAAGTTAGTTATATTGCTCAATATTCTTATGCTGCTGTCTTGTATTATGTTATTTATGAAATCTGTCAAAATAGAGAAAACTGGTACAGAAATATGTTAAATAATTAAAAATGGATTATATCCAGTCAGTGCTGAGGCAGCTGCATTAGTTGCCAGTTGTGTCCTGGATCAAGTTAAAGGTTTTGATATTCAAGGCCTTCAAGGCCATCTGCAGTCTGGGCCCCACATATCTGAGGGACCTCCTAGAAATTAGAACAATAAGATACCTAAATATACCTATTAGTTCCGTTGCACCTAATAGGTGGTCAATCTACCCGGATGTCATATTAACAACCCATCTGGTGTTGCATGCCTTTAAGTTCCAAATAATAGTTATTACACTGTATTGTGATGATAACAAAATAGCACTGTTAATAGTAATATTTTGTGTAAGTATAGTATCAGACACAAATTAATCATACAAAAATATATCAGAACATGTTTTAAAAGGAAGATATTTGCCCAGGGCAATATTTTATATAACATACTCAAATTTTCCTTTGCTTAAGCAGGACTCTCATCTCTTTAGAAGAAAAGTCTTAGTTAGCAAGTGATGAAGATAAAACAAGTAACTTTGCATATGGCTAAATTGTTTTGGCTGCACTGACATTAGGATTATGATTCTGGTAACAAATCTTATGCTTCTGTTTTCATGTGAGATGGTTCACTGTTTATGACTTTTGTTGTGGAAGCAGTAATTAAGAACATACCAAAATCTAACTTGGGAAATTCTTCCATAGTGCAAACAGAAGTTATTTATATTGGGGCTGCCTAATACGAAATTTCACATTTTACTTCCATTAAAGTTAATGGGAAGAAGCAGTCGCATGTTGAGCTAGATTGTACCATTAGCTGAAAATTTAGTTTAAAAATTTAGATAACTGTTCTCATACACAACAGTGTAAAACAGAGGCTGCTGTAATTATATTTAAGATAAAACGCCTCAAGTAGCATGAAGTAAAAAAATGAAAAAAGCTAACACATTTCTTCCAAAGATTCTATTTTGGAATACAAAACACAAATTAACTGTCATGTTTAAGCAATTATCCCTCATCAAAATGATCAAAAATCTAATTTACACAAGAGATATAGTAGGTACATTTCCCCTTCTAGCTTCTCCAAGATAGCATAACTGATTCTCAACGAATCCAGCTGCTCATTTAATACAGGTAGAAAGATGAGTAATGCTAAAGGGGTAAAAAAGGAAGAAGATTCAGGTAGATGGAAACAGAGCTTTGGAAACTGAAATTTGTTGTGAAATATTCATTATTGGATCTTTTATTTTTCTAGTTCTGAAACTGCCTTCCAGCTCAATAGTTCATTTTAAATTTTAGAATTTCATTCCTTACTCAGAATACTAATAATTTAAATGAAATGAAATGAAAGAGGCACAATTTGGAGGTGGGGGAAGGAGAAATAATCTGTAAAGCACAGTGCAACTTTAAGTAAGATATATGAGAGGCAATCTAAATTGATACTACAAGATGAAATGTAAAAATATAGAAAGATTGCTTGAGGAACGCAAAGAAAGTGCTTTAGAAGTCAAACAAAATAGTAAGAGAACCTTTTCAAGGTCTCAAGTTTAGTCATTGAAAAAAAATGTTTTTTTCCATTAACCCTTCAACAGGTGAAAAGGGGGTTAATTTTCAGCTACCTGGAGGTGTTAGCTGCTGCATATTACCAATATAGGAACTTTGGCATTGGTTTTGCTTCAAAGGGCAAATTGTCACTTGATTTTGCAATTATCGGCACAAGTGATAAACTTGCATGGGAAAATTCACACAAAGGAAAAACCTTTAATCTCTAGATGTACATTGACTAAAATTTACTGACCACCAAAGAATGCACTAAGTACCACAAGGAAAAAGGTAAGCAATGTGCTGAAGAATCTTAACTCACCAGCACGTGGCATTGGAAGTGTTGATATAGAATTTAGTTCATTATATGTTTATGATTCCAACTGATTATTAGAGTTATTTCAAAGCTTTGTTCAAAGTCCTCACATAGGTATATAAGAGACCTCTTCATCTTCTAGCTATACTAAGTCAGTTTAAGCATAAAAATACTGACTGATTTAAGGTTGTGCAGTGAATTTTAAGGTTTAATAGGATTTAAACCTAGATTCTCACATGACTCTCTTGTGTCTAACAAAGTAAAAACTCAGTAAGGATGGATTCAAGTGGTTAGCCGTGTTGGTATGAAGTAGCACAACAAAAATAGAGTCCAATAGAACCTTTAGGAGCCCCTTGTGGCCCAGGGTGCTAAGGCAGCTGACATACTGTCTGAAGCTCTGAACATGAGGCTGGGAGTTCGATCCCAGCAGCCGGCTCAAGGTTGACAGCCTTCCATCCTTCCAAGGTCGGCAAAATGAGCTTGCTTGTTGGGGGAGTAAAACGGTAATGACTGGGGAAAGGAATGGCAAATCACCCTGTATTGATTTCTGCCAAGAAAATGCTAGAGGGCATCACCCCAAGGGTCAGGCATGATTCGGTGCTTGCACAGGGGATACCTTTACCTTTAGAACCTTTAAGACCAACAAAGATTTATTCAAGGTTTGAGCTTTCAAGTGCATGTACTCTTCCTCAGACTGAATGAACAACCATCAACAAATTCAGAAGCCAACTTTGCTGCCACATACACTCCAATGACACAATCATTGGACCTAACATCACCTACACCATCGCTTGCTTGTCTTCTAACATTGTATATGCCATTAAATGGCAACAATGCCCCTCATTTCTCTACATAGAGCAACATCGAATCCCCCACCAAAGAATTAATGGACACAAGTCTGACTTCAAAAACCACAGGACTGAAAAACCTGTAGGGCAGCAGTTCTCAACCTGGCTGTCACGACCCCCCTGAGGGGTCATTTGGCATTTCCTGGGGGGTCATGACAGCGGTGGCATGGCACCAGCCTCCTCCGCGCTGCTTCAGAGCTCATCGAGGTGACATGGAGCCATTCCGCTGCTGCCACTCCGGCTGCTGCTGCTGCCTCCCCTATAACGCTGGCCTCCTTGGCGCCACGTCAGTAAGCTTCTAGGCGGCATGGAGGAGGCCAGTGCCATGCCACTGCTGTCATGACCTACATCCCCTACAGCAGGAGCAACGGTGGCATGTGTGCATGCGCACCACCGCGTGAGCGCACATGCTGCCACTGCCGCCCCTGCCGCCCCTGCTGTAGGGTCACAGAGTGGCGGCAGTTGAGAACCGCTGCTGTAGGGGAACACTTCAACCTTCCAGGACATTCAATAAGGGACCTCAAAGTAGCTGTTTTATTGCAAAGGAACTTCAAAAACAGACTAGAAAGCTGGATTGCAGAAATGCAAGTTATTACAACACTCAAAACAATGGCGTACCCTGGAGTCAACAAGGACATATTTTTTTTATCTCACTATGTATGCTAACCTCATTCAACTCTTATATCTACATTCCTTACAATCCTCTCTTATTTTTAATTAATTCTATTTGGGACAATGCAACTGTAATGTTAGTAATATGTAATGTAATTCTGAATTTAACTCTCTGGTCTCAGGACAAGATAGTTGCCAGCACGGCTTGTCACTTGCAGGGATGTTTCAATGCTTGGGTGGAGATGGATAGGGCCAGCAACAACTGGGAAAGTTTCTGCCATTAATTACTAACGTGGACAGTAAGGTGCCCACTTATGTAACTTCAACACACCTAGGCTGAATTCATACACCTGTTGATCTTTAAAAATTCATTTTGAACTTTGCAAATACCTACATTAATATATACATAGGGGTGTGCATTTGGCTGTATTCAAGCCACACACACCCCTCCGGAAAAATAATTTACCAGAATGATTCAGGTGTTTTAAATCTGAATATGGATTAGATAATCTGACTGGCCTGTATATGTATGTATGTGGTGTGTGTATACACACACACACACTTTTTACTAGAGAGCTCACTCCTGCCTCTTGCTTTGGTTGCTAGGGTAACTGGTGGGAGGCGAAAGAGGCATTATAGGGGAAGCCACAGCCAACTTAGAGCCTCTTGTGGCACAGAGTGGTAAGGCAGCCGTCTGAAAGCTTTGCCCATGAGGCTGGGAGTTCAATCCCAGCAGCCGGCTCAAGGTTGACTCAGCCTTCCATCCTTCCGAGGTCGGTAAAATGAGTACCCAGCATGCTGGGGGGTAAACAGTAATGACTGGGGAAGGCACTGGCAAACCACCCTGTATTGAGTCTGCCATGAAAACTCTAGAGGGCGTCACCCCAAGGGTCAGACATGACTCGGTGCTTGCACAGGGGATACCTTTACCTTTACCTTTACAGCCAACCATTGCAATGGTTTTGCAAATGGCATTGCATTGCAGGTTTGCAACTTGCAAGATTATTGGCTTCAAATGTGAAGTCTACCCATTCACAGGAAAATGGAAGAAAGACATAAAGACCAGTCACAATTTTGCAAACTGGATTTCAGATTATAGAGAACACTGCTCCTTAGTCAATGACAGCAGTTTTTCTTTTTTGAAATTATTCTGTGCATGAGGAAAAGAGCATAAAAAGTGCATGCCATAACTAGCATAGTTCCACAGGGCCTGCAAAACAGAGCTCTTCTGCCAAGATTTTGGCTTGGGCCAGTGAGCTGACATCTACTGGGCCCTCCAGAACCCCCTTCTATTAGATATGCCCACTGGACACATCGTGTGACAATTTTGATTTGACCAATTTGCTGGGTTATGATCATAACATGAACTGGTTTAAATATTTAAAGATTTTATGTTCTGTATTGTTGTTGATTATGCAGTTCCTGAGTTTGTGTTGCATCTGTCCTATTGGATTCATGTTCTCTGTGAGCCACGCTGAGCCGCAAGAGAGAATGGTATAAAAATATAATAAATAAAAAAGAACAAAGGTCTGGTTGAGCTAGAATCCATTGCTGAGAGAGGTTTGGAGAGTGTGCACTAGCTTTTACTTCAGCTGCTACACTGAGCCTAACTTTTGCCGCTTGAAAATCTCTCTGCTGTAGACTTCAAAATCAAATCCTGCCTGCCTGCTTGGAATGAAGACAGTAACTAGTTTGACTGAACAACATTTTGAAAAAAAGTCTTCTTATTTTAGTTATGGGTGGTAATCTGAGGAGGTGAGTTCAAGGACCTCAGGCTTCCCCCCCTCCCTTTCTTAGGTTTTAGTTCTTTGGTGTTTTCTGCCAACTGATTTACAGTTATTTTTGTAAAGTTTTGCTGTTGTTTGGGACTGGTGATAAGAGAGGCCAACGGTTCTAGAATCTTTCTTCTGCTTTGGTTCTTCATTTAGAAGCTGGTTAACCTATTCATTTTTGGTTTGATTTTGGGGGGGGGTTGTGACTGGGGTGGGGGTTCTGATGCTTTTTTTAAAAAAATCTAATATTATACTTGAAATTTCTCTGTCTCCCTCCCCTTTATCATCTGCTGTTTTCTTCTTCTTTTCTGGAAAAATTGCATGGGGATGAGGCTTTGTTTTCAAGTGTGTGCTTCTGGTTTAAATGGCTAATGAGTACAATACTCAGGTGCTGCTAAATAGGATTTTAGTAATAAGGGTCTGCTTTGGAATTGTTTAACTTTTAAACACTTTTAATTAAATTTCAGCATAGGGCTTCAGTTCTTCCCTAACTAGGCCAGTGCTAGCAGGATATTAAAAGAGGCAAGGTTGTGTGCATCTTCAAAACAGTAGGAAAATATTCTTGATTAACTTTTAAAAACAGCATGCAGTAGTCTTGAGCCAGGCACTTTTCAATAAATTTCCTTTTAGGTTGTCTTTTAGTGTTTTAATTTTCAAGAGCAAGCGCCAACATTCCGTAACGGAAATCAGAATTTAGTCAGGAGAAGTTTAATAAAGAAATGTCTTTATTTAAGTTTATGGTTGAGGCCAGCAAAAAACCCTGACACAACATCTAATCCGGGCCTCCCTTCAACCTCCCCCGCCCTCACCCCCATGGAGGAAGCGGTTTTAAGTAATAACTTTAATTATTTGTGTAATTGTAATGTTTTAACACTGCTTCTATTGATAATTTATATATCTTGGTTTTATACACATTATTCCAAGCCTATTGTTGTAAACCAATATAGAAGCCTCAAAATCAATCAATCAGTAAAATAAAAGATGGCTCCTTTGGACCAATTAGAACCCTGCTTTGCTGAAAGCCTCCTAAAATCACCTCATCCCTCCAATTTACGCCCTTCCATACAGAGACATTGCGTTTCCCACATAACCAGTTATCTCAAGCAAGATGCTATCCTTGAAAGAGATGGAACCATCTAACATTACACAGATTAAACCTTGGAAGGAGAAATTGGGGCTGCTTTGGCTGACAGGGGTGAGAATAGTTCTTACTGCTGTTTATCTCCCATCCCCCCCCCCCCAAATGCCTGCCATGATTAAGACCTGTGAGATGGCACTCACTGGGAGGAAACTCAGCCCTTCTTGGAGCACTAGGCATGAGACAAAATAAGGTAGCTTCAAGGGTGAGGAGGTCAGAGGCCACCAGTTGGCTGACCTAAAGGGCTATGTAGGTAGCAGCCTGGCCAGCCCTCTCTGCTGTGGCCCAAAGGCTACTCATGTAGAGTGAGTGGAGGTTTTTTTCCCCATGCAGGCAATGTTGTCAGCTTATATCACTCATGCCTGCTTCCATGGACAGTTGAGTACTTGTTCTTCTTGAAAGTTAACTTCTCATTTTGGGCTACCCAGTCCAAGACTTTAAGGATGATTGAAGTGAGCACATACAGCTGCCTGCATCCTTTCTCAGTCTTTGATTGGATGTTGGGTCAAATGCTCTTTGCAAAGTTAAAATGAGACCAAAATTCCATACTGAAATTAAAACAGCAGCACAAAAACTGTTCATCTTGATGGACATGAAAGCATACAGTGAGACAGTGTGATCTGTGTGCTAAAGGGAAACCAGCACAATGCACAGGAACACTATAAATACTAAAGCTAACTTACAGTGAAACATTCTTCTTTGTAGTGGTGGGAGTGAAAAAGGGATAGCCTGTGATGTAGGGCAATTGCAGCACCTAGGATAGGCTTCCTCAACCAGGGTTTTGTGAAATCCTGGAGTTTCTTGATGGCTCTTGAAGGGTTTCCCAAATCGTTAGGAGATTATATATATACTAGTAAATAAGCCCGCTGCACTCTGAATGCAGCTTTCGCTAGCAGGCTGGCGAGGGCAGGGGCGGCTCAGGCTGGGGCCGGGCGTCCCGTGGCAGGGCGTACCTATGAAGGAGGCGACAGCAGCGGCGAGGCGAATGTCGGCGGCGGTGGCCGCAGCAGTGGGCGCAGCAGAGCAAAGCGCCGCGTTCCCGGGGCCAGGCGGGCCTTGTGGGTGCAGCGGCGCGGCGGTGGAAGCGTGGGTGGCGGTTCAGAGGCCGGACGGGCCGTGTGTCTTCATTGCAGCAGGCGTCGTGGGTGCGGCGGGCGGATGTGCGGGCGGCCGCGGCAGCGGCAGGTGGCAGGGCAGGTCGAGTTGTGCCGCAGGCAGCGGCTGCCCCTTCGTTGGTGTGAAGAGAGGAAGCGAGCGGCCGGGCAGGCCGCGACGGAGGAAATGCCGGCGGGCGGCCGCTTGCAGGCAAGATTGAAGGGGGCGGATCGGGAGGTGCTTTGCGCCTCCCGATTAGGCAGTCTGGCGGCAAGGGACCAAATCGTGCAGCTCACAATTGGTCCCTTGCCGCTGGACTGACAATCGGAGGGCCCAATCCGATTTTGCGCCTGCCGATTGGGCCCTCCTATTGTCAGTCCGGGGGAAGGGGCCTATCAGCATCCTTCCTCATCACGGACCGGGCCCACCCTCGGGGCCCTTAACGAATTATTTAATCCGCTCCGCTAGGAGCGGGTTAAATATATATATTTGTTGATATGACCATATATGGTATGTAAACCCCCATCCCCTAACAAAATGGCCAATGAAGTGCTTCTTTACACATTGCTTTTTGGATTCTGTGGTGTAACACTGGTCAGTTCTGTTGTGTTTTCACTGCGGTCACACAGGCACTGGGTTGTGCTTCTGGGCATTAGGGCACTGATTCTGCTGTCCTTGCTACCTCCCACCCCCTTTCCGCTAACTTAGAATTTGTGCTCAACATCAATACTGCTGAACTTGCATTTGCCACAATGGTACTGGGTTCTGCTGTTGGGCAGTAATAAGTTGGCACTAGATGGATGCCAAATAACCCCAAAAGGCCAGATCAAAACAATGGTATATACAGCCATACTCTCTTTCTCCCTACATTAAAAAAAAGAACTACTAGTTGTATTATCTTTCATGATGATAATCCAGGCACTGCTATGGGCTGGTGGTATAACATATGTCAATTACTGTCTTTTTCCAAGCCAGTAAATAGATAAAATGTCCTTTTTATGAATGGAGAGATTATTTGTGCAAATCTGAGGCAAGTTGCTCTTTCAGAATTCTAAAATTCTGAGCTTGGTCACATATTAATTTCTAAACTCAGGACAATAGGCAGGTCGGTTTCTGACATATATACACACAGTCTTGTTCCGCCGCCTCATCCTCCCCAGGTCTACCACTCTGGCACAGAACTTAATGTCCTTGACCTGGAACAGTACACTATATATCTGCATTTGGATCTCCCTGGAGTCTGTCTGTCTCTGGATGGATGGAAGAAGCAAAGCTGTTAAAGAGAAAAGCCAGATTCCCAATCTAAAATACCAAGTGCCTTCTCTAAAAGATAATGTGTAGGGTAAATAATATAAAATACAGGTTTCTATTAGTCGCTTCCTCTTCTGCCCTTTGGGTAGCCACAGAGATGAGCTTCTGTGACTGCTAAGTGTGACTAAACTGATGTTATCCATCTATGTAATCAATTCCTCATAACTAACTAAGAAACATGTTTCTTTGAGAACTAAAACCAAAGAACATGAATGACTCAGGATTGCTTCTAGCATGCTGTTACAGACTTTCTCTGGAAGGGTTTCCCAAGTGGGTGGAAGTTAATGATTTTTAATAAATAGTTTATAATATGTTAAACATTTATCAGGTGATATGACTATATGCATCCAGCATCCGGCCCTCTCAATTCCTGGCAAATAGATGGGGAAGAAATGGAGGTAGTGACAGATTTTATTTTCCTGGGCTCCAAGATCACTGCAGATGGGGACTGCAGCAAAGAAATTAAAAGACGCTTGCTCCTGGGGAGGAAAGCTATGACAAATCTAGACAGCATTCTAAAAAGCAGAGACATCACCCTGCCAACAAAAGTGCGTCTAGTCAAGGCTATGGTCTTCCCAGTTGCAATGTATGGCTGCGAAAGTTGGACCATAAGGAAGGCCAAGCGTCAAAGAATTGAGGCTTTTGAACTCTGGTGCTGGAGAAGACTCTTGCAAGTCCCTTGGACTGCAAGGCGAACAAACCGGTCAGTCCTAGAGGAGGTCAGCCCGGACTGCTCCTTAGAAGGCCAGATCCTGAAGATAAAACTCAAATACTTTGGCCACCTCATGAGAAGGAAGGACTCCCTGGAGAAGAGCCTAATGCTGGGAGCGATTGAGGGCAAAAGAAGAAGGGGACGACAGAGAATGAGGTGGCTGGATGGAGTCACTGAAGCACTAGGTGCAAACTTAAATGGACTCCAGGGAATGGTAGAGGACAGGAAGGCCTGGATGATGGGGTCCATGGGGTCGCGATGGGTCGGACACGACTTCGCGCCTAACAACAACATGACTATATGCGGTCATGTTGACCCCTCCCCCCACCCACAATGTCCACTGATGGACCTGGAGGGAGTGGAAAGGAGAGGATCCCTGGGTCAGTGTGTACAAGCTATGCTTCCCAACCATATTTTGCACAATCACCTAACTTCTAGGGTTTCTTGAAGTCTGAAGAATTCTTCAACAGTAAAAGAAGTTGAGAAAGGCTGAGGTACAGCAATGGATTAGGTGGACTGCAATTAATTCAGTAATATTTTAAAGTTTGATTCTAAAAGATGCAGTCAGTTTTTATACTTCACTTTTCTCTACCTCAAGGAGCCTCAAAGCAGCTTATGCCTTTCCCTTCCCCTCCCTACATCACTGGACTGAACAACATCAACTACACCAGTGGTCCCCAACCTTTTTATCACCGGGGACCACTCAACACTGGGGACCACTCACTGGGGACCACTCAACGCCTTTTATTGAGTCCCAGTGGGGGGGGGTAGTTTACTCCTCTACTCTCAACCACTGCCCTAACGCTCTCTGATCGCTATGATAATGTTTAAACATCCCTTCAAAATATACAGACACGCCACAATAATGAAGTGTGTTGTAAAGGGCTGGGGGGGATGAAGTAAAGGGCCGGGGGGGGGAGGCGTCCTTCGGGGCCCACCTCCAATTAGTCAAAGGACCACATGTGGTCTGCGGCCCACAGGTTGGGGATCGCTAAACTACACCATCTCAAGCTCATTCACTTGTTAATTTCTAACACTGCATATGTCATTACATGCCAATAATGCTCTTTGGTGCTCTCCATGGGGCAAACAATAATAATAATGTCAAAAAATAAATGGACACAAATCTGTCATCAGGAATCACAAGACTGAGAAGCCTGTAGGAAGATAGTTCAGCCTTTTAGGACACTCAAAGTAGCTGTTTGACTACAAAGAAATGTCAGGAACAGACTAGAAAGGGAAATTGCTGAGCTACAAGTTACTACAACGCTCAGGACAATGTAACCCTAAGGAAATAAGAAGGTTATTAGATTCTTATCTTATAACATATGTTAACAACATTTCACCCTTACATCTGTATTCTCACCAATACTATAGAAGGGCAATACATCCTCTTTATTTTATATCTTAATCTTATTTTGAATAGTAGATTGTAATGTAATGAATAGTGGAATGTAGACTGGAATGGATTTCTCAGGTCTGGGGACAGAGGAGATATACTGCACAGCCACAACCCACTGTGCCACATCAAAAGATGTTGCATGGTTGCCCCCACACTTGAAAGAAGATAGAGGGTAGTAACAGTGTCAAAGTTTACTCTCAGCATTACACAATTAAGAAGGGTACATCTGCCTTCTTTGATTTCACCAATCTTTGATTTCAATGTATTTATTTCCTTCATTATGTTTCCCTCCACAATTAGACCAAACCGAATGGTGACCATATAATCTAAGCTTGTTATTCTAGTTTGATCCTTGCATCTGTCAAACAATTTCACTAGGCTGTACACTCATTTGCTGCTAATCCTTGACCTATATGTACAGACAGGCGAAATCCATTTCATTGTATCTGAAGAAGTGTGCATTCACATGAAAACTTACACTTTTAATACAAATGTGTTGGACTTAAAGGTCCCACTGGACTTTGACTTTGTTCTTTCTGCAACAGGCACATTGTGATATAAGTGGAACTGGAGTTCTGAGAGAACTGTGACTGGCTCAAGGTCACCCAAGAGCAAGGAACCAAACCTGGCTCTCCAGATTAGGTCTGCTGCTCTTAACCACAATACCACTGTGGATCTCTCAAAGAACTACTTTCTTAAAGTACTACTGAAAATTAAATACAACCTTTCTAATTTTTCAGACTTCTAGTACTGTGGAATCTATGTCATATATGGAAATATAAAATGCTTGACTTTAGAGAAGATCACCACATATTAACAGCACACTTTTAAAAAGGACACTATGAATTATAGATTACTCAGAAAAGAAGGATGAGTATTTGATTTTGAAATGTGAAACAGAGGCATAAAATGTCCCACCGATATTTACCTGTCTGCAAGAAAGTAAATTATAGTTCCCATATTATTTTTGAAAACTCAATTAGAATAAACTTGAAACTGAAATCTTTGTCTCAGTGACTAATATAAAATGAATTCTAAAGGAATATGGGAAGTCCTCTGCAGCACAAATATTTATGTAAAAGGTAATTCATAAGAACAGAATTTTATCTAAAAATAATATGTTAGGGGGATTACAGGTAATGCTAAAGCTCTAGAAATATGTGCATTATTATTTATCCATACTGTAAATGATTCCTCCATTACCAGCCATAAGAATAGGAAGAAAAACATTTTCCAGTCACTGTTACTCAACACCATGTTAAACATGCAAAGTTTATCTCATCTGTTGGCTATTATGCAACATAATAATAAAAACACTACTATTACTTACTTTTTTGATTTATAAGCATATGTATCTACCTGTCAGATTATGACATGTTAGCAAAGGGCTTGAACTTCAGTGTGGCTTCCTATCAATCTAGCCATCAATCTAAGTTAAGCCTGTCTTCAGTACAGTCCTTCCATGTTTAACAAATATTCAGTTGGGCACTCTTTTGTTTGATTCCTGAAGAAACTGCATGAAGAAACGTGTCACTAAACTAGCTGTCAGGACCCTGAATAGTTCAACATTTATGAAATCTCTAGGACTAGTTTTGTTCATCAAACAGATTATCCATTTACCACCAAGATTGAACACAGTTGTAAATAACAAAAGAAAAAAAGTCTTTTGTCATTTTCACTGTTAACTAAATGCCAGCATGGAATATAAGCTATTCGGATATGAAAGAATTTAAGGAATACAGTTGAGAACCATCTTTAAATTAAAACTCTGAAATAAAATCCCAAAAGACACGTTAAGTAGATGAAGATCTGCTAGTTGACTGACACCTGGTCTACAAAATATCATTACCAGCTTGCAGTCCTGTGCATCAAGAATCACAAAACTGAGAAACCTGTAGAACATTTCAACCTCCCACAGTATTCAACAGGGAACCTCAAAATAGTTCAGAAATAGACTAGAACAGAAAACTGCTGAATTGCAAGTTATTACAACACTCGGGATAATGGAGAACCCAGGAATTAACAGGGACATAGGATTCTTACTACACATGCTAAGCCACTCAGGACTTACTTATACCATGGAAACACTGGATACACACTCAGTTCCGACATCTGCTGTTTATCCCTTTATCATCTGTATTTCAATTTAAAGGGCTGCCGTGGATCAAATAGCAACATTCCTGGAGGAAGCTTCAGTCCTAGACTCTGGAGCGTTAGTCACCGTGCCAGACGACCTCCACCACCAGCTGGATTGAGGCAGGTCTGCACTGCTTCTGCTACTAGACCTCTCAGCAGTGTTTGACACAGTTGACTGTGAGCTTTTAGCTCACTGCCTCACCAATGCTGGGATATGGGAGATAGCCTTCCAATGGCTGATATCCTTCCTCTGAGGTCGTGGACAGAGGATAGCAATAGGATTATCAAGCCATCAAAAGCTCACATGTGGAGTCCTGCAGAGAGCGGTCCTCTCTCCAATCTTATTTAAGATCTTCATGCACTCTCTTTCCCAACTGGTGCAGAAGTTCGGGCTGGGATGTCATCAATATGCAGATAACACCCAGCTGTTCCTCCTGATGGCTGGCTGATTCTCCCCCAAGAAGCACTAGCCAGCCATCTGGAAGCAGTGATCAGATGGCTCAAACAGAATCATCTGAAGCTCAACCCTTCAAAAACGGAGGTCATATGGCTGGGCAGGAGAGCTCCAAATAAGGAAGCCCACTTGCCCAACCTGGACTGTGTAC
The DNA here is from genome assembly GCF_049243985.1 of Paroedura picta. Lineage (NCBI taxonomy): Eukaryota > Metazoa > Chordata > Lepidosauria > Squamata > Gekkonidae > Paroedura > Paroedura picta. The sequence goes on from NC_135378.1 coordinate 38,088,122, forward strand.
AGCTATCAGTGGCTAGCACCAGTAGGAACCTGGGTGTGATCCTTGATGCCTCCTTCTCTATGGAGGCACAAGTCACAAGAGTAATAATTCTGGAATTGTACCATCTACACAAAGCCAAACTACTAGCGCCCTACTTGGCCCTGGAACACTTGGCCACAGTGATCCACATGACAGTCACCTCTAAACTGGACTTCTACAACTTGCTCTACCTTGGCCTAGCCATAACCTTAATCCAGAAGCTACAGGTGGTCCAGAATGCAGCAGCCATGGTCCTAACAGCAACACCATGGAGGTCCCACATTCAGCCCATTCTCCAACAACTACACTGGCTACCAGTCGAATTGGTGATCACCTTTAAGACCATACATGGTCTGGGCCCAGTATACCTGGGACTACCTCTCTGCCTATACTCTTCAAAGAGCTTTACACTCCACCTCCTCCAACTGGCTGGTGATCCCTGGCCAAAAGGAAGCTTGTCTGACCTCAACCAGGGACAGGGCCTTCTCTGTGCTGGCCTCAACCTGGTAGAATGAGGTCCCAGAGGAGATCTGTATATATGAATGAATGAATGAATGAATGAATGAATGAATGAATGAATGAATGAATGAATGAATGAATGAATGAATGCACTGTTCCAATCTTAGTTGTATCTATTGCTAGGTTACTTATACATCTTTACTCATTAACTCTACCTACATATAATTTTTAAGGAAGGCTGTTTCAAATGTAAGTGTACAACTGCACATACTAGCGTCCCAATTCCTCTTTGCAGCCAGAATTGAACATGATTACCTTGGGGCTACTACTGCATTCAAATTTCTGTTTGCTAACTCTTGTATTTGTATGATGATTGAAGTCCATTGATAAGACTATGATAACTACCTCAATCCTATTTCAGCTATAATTTCCCAGTTAATTATGCATCTGAACTCTAGTTAAACTTTCCTGGCAATTAACACCCCCCCCCCGCCTCACTTTCTCTACCTATATATTTGGCTGAGGAAATGCTTTTCCATTATGTCTGAAGAAGTGTGCTTGCACACAAAAGCTTATATTTAGGCATATACACAGGGGAAAGAAAAAAAACCGGAATGTTTCAGATTCAGCCAGAACCAATTTGGATGGAATCCATATCACCTGAACCACCTTTACTGGTTCAGATTCGGTTGAATATGAAGCAGTCTGAATTTTTTCCTCTTGCATCTGCCTTCCCAGGCAGCAGAGAGCATCTCCACTGCCTGACAAACAGGGGGGAAACCATTAAAGGGTGCTGCTGAACATCTGTCATGATCAGCTGTTGGAAAGGCCAGGCCAGTAGTATTACACCAGAGCAAACAAAGAAAACAGTACAGTAAATAATTTAAAAAACCACTAACATACAAAAATAAGTTGTTAGCAATTGATAAGGAAAAAAAATTTTTAAGTGGGTTAGGATAACATCTAAATTATCTAGATAATAGGAATAAAATTAACCCTGATTAGTTTAATGGGGGCTTAAGAGGAATACATGTATATATTCTCAATTCTCAGTTCGCAATGCACACTCTATCAGTTCCACAATTGATAGATGCTGGCTACTGTTTTTGTAATTACTGGTGCTCGTCCCCAGCCTTCTCTGACAACAGAAAGCATTCTCCCAATGAAGGTTGGGGGAGGAGGCATTTAAAGGGCCATCTATCAGCTGATCATGACAGATCAGCTGCTTGGCATGGACACTCTCTCCCCCCTGCTTCCTCAATCACAGAGAAGACTGGAGTGCAAGCAACATCAGCTGCTTGGCATGCTCCCCCCCCCAACTCTTCCTTTAAACAGGCTTTAAATCATTATTCAGCCATTTTAAAGTACAGGGGTGGATGATTCAGCTTGAGTAGGTCCCATTCCTACTTATATACTGAATAAAACTTTGTTGGAGACAAAGGTGCTATAGGACTCAAATTCAAAGTTATTCCAATAGTCCCTTGAAATTTCAGACATATTGGTGTGTGTGGGGAAACTCAGGTCTAGGGAATTAGATATTAAAGAAAATGCAGTCCATACCTTTGAAGGTGCAGATAATGGATCCAAAAATAAATTACCTACTGGAAAGGCCTAAATACAATGTTGTTAAAATTGATTACAGGTTTAAGAAAGGTAAGACACTTTTAGCAATGCTTGGAGGAGAGACCTATGAACAAAAGGTTCATCGGCTATGCAAGAGGGAGGAAGCACACATTTATAATGTTTAGGCAACTGTCTGATGTTTCTATCTTCCAGCACAGCAAGTGTAACATGTTGAGGAGAGTTGTCTCCACAATATGGGGACATATTCTGCCCCCCTCAAATATGAGAGTATTCTTCCATTTCCCAGCATATTTTTTCACTGAAGTCAAATCAGATTGTCTATGAATCAATATAGTATCTTCTCCTCAACTAAGATTACATGATGAGAAAGTGCATTTTATCAACAGCACTATGGTGGCTGCAAATAGCCAGGCCTAAAAAAGGAAGGGAAGTAAGTGCATTTGGATGTTTATCTGGGGAATATATTGCACATACATAAATTCCTCTTCTAATCCTACAGATTTTTGCAAGCAATAATTCACCTCATTCCTATGTATGAACAGATAATTATATAGAAGAAAAGGGTAACAGAATAAAAAGAAACAACCAAAATGTTAAACCAGTATGTGCAATTCTGAGTTCTGAAAGCAATAAATATACCCACATATTTAACAACAGTCACAATACTTAATGTAATTCCATAAGTAACTATTAATACAGGAACTGTTGATGTAGTGTCTCTTAACTTATCAATGTTACTTGGCTCCTGCCTATTCGAAATAATAAGAGGACAGGGCATGTTTATCATGTTATTGATACTTAGTCAAAAAGTTATCAAATATCACCAACAATCCCATCTCTTTAGAAACGAGATTAGGGTCAAGAATCATGGCTGCAAAGATGGAGTAACTGCTGTAAGGATAAATTAGATTTGGATGAATCCATTAGCCACAAGCAGTGAAATTGTAATCTCAAACAGGTGGGAACTGGCAATGGAAATCTAGGAGGCCACAAATCAGAATGATCAAACAGCTCAATTGGATCAAACCTTTTATAGTTACCATGTTAAGCAGCTTCACTTAAATTGGCACCACATATTTAAAAATGATTTCCCCTTCAGCACCTGGCAATTGTCAATTTAAATCCATATGGATATATGCAAAATATAGTTGAGTATAAGCATTAACAGGAACCTCATGAAACTGTTCTAGGCTCCAATGCTTCTTGAATCAACATGCTAGGAACTGTACATATAATTGTAGGACAATTTTACATAGCTATACACTGTATTTCTTTACTCGTGTAATTATTTATTGGATAATTCTCTGCAGCCGATATGCAGACACCAGAATAACAATCTTACTTGTTTAAACTGTTTTCCATGCAAAATGGTTACCATAAAAGAAAGAAGATCCTTCTTCCACAGAATTTCCAGCAGTTACATTAGTGGATTAGTGAACTAGGGAGGGCTTCTTGGATTTTATATAAGCAACCAGTTTTGTTCTGTTTGGTGCTCTGCAGATTGTTATATATGACCGAAAGTGAGTGACTGTTTAGTGTGTGTCCGCTTCTGAAGTATCAGAAAAAGCGAATGGTTACAAATGAAAGCTGCTACAAATGTTGTTAGTCTTTAAGGTGCTACTGGACTCTTGCTGTTTTCTAATGCTAGAAATGGACTAATATAGCTATCCATCTATCCTCTATGTTATACACCTGTCAAGAGTCACCAAAGGAAAGAACAACATGCACAGAGTTTCCGCTCTCCATGTACTGCTTGACTGTCTCTTCTTAATAGGTGCAAGCAAAACATTTTCTGTTGTATAGCTCTGCCTGTCTTTCTTAGCGTGTCTATGTCAAATGCCTCCCTCTGCCTGTTCGACAACCTTGGCTCCCTTAGGGATCAAGGAGCTACCATGGCTGATTTCTGTACAGTATCTCAGTTCTAGCAGCACATGCTAGGAGGTTGTCAACAGAACTAATTTCTAACCTTGTCCTTCATTAAGCATCATGAGAATATCATTTACAATACTGCTGCATCAGTGACAGTTCTGGTTACTTGCACTTTGTTACACTACACTCAGCCCATTTCTTCAAAGGATACTGATGGGTGCTATTTCTCAGAACAGTTCCATTCCCATAATCATGATAAATGACAGTGGCTTGTAGATACTTTCTTTACCTTCAATAGTTATTTCATATTTTTTTAGCCACTTAGATGGTTTCATGCTTATATAGAAAAAAGTGTATTTATTTCTGTAACATGAATCACACATAAGTCTGCTGTTTTCTCCAGACCTTCCTTTTCGGGCCCAATTCTTTTTTAGAAAGAATCTTCAGTTCCATACATTAAACTTGATCTGGACTTATGTACTAATCAACCTGTTCAAAATCTTTTTTTTTTAATTCTTTTTAAATTCTTGTACTGTAAAATACTTGTAAAGAATTCTTGTAAAATTCTTTTTTTTTTACCCAGGTAGCACCTTGCTCACTAGATATTACAGTATTCTTAATATTCATTTCTAGACTAGATGGTTCCCAGGCTAGCTCCCAAACTCCACAAATGGGCATATACTGTTGATGCCTTGATGAACAGGCATACTATAGGCTGCAAATTCTCTCCCTGGCATAAATGACTCAACATGGATCACAGTAGAGCCAGTTACTGTCTAACAACACACTGTACAACCTAAAATCAGCCTTTACAGTTATTTTCTTTCAAACCACTGTATCTGTCAATTTAACAGGAAACTACCTATTCAAATGGTTGTTTAGTGGTTAAGAGTAGCTAATCTGGAGAACCGGGTTTGATTCCCTACTCTTCCACTTGCAGCCACCTGAGTGACCTTGGTCCAGTCACAGCTCTCAGAGCTCTTAGCCTCACCTATCTCACAGGGTGTCTGTTGTAGAAAGAGAAAGGGTAGGCAATTGTAAGCTGTTCTGAGAGTCCTTCAGGAAGTAAAAAGCGGAGTATAAAAAACATCTCTTCTTTTTCCATTTATTTGTATCTGTGGTATGTTGCAGGTTGAGGATCTTCTTCAGTACATACTGTGTTGTTCTCTGTATTAAAGGTAAAGGTATCCCCTGTGCAGCACCTGGTCATGTCTGACCCTTGGGGTGACGCCCTCTAGCGTTTTCATGGCAGACTCAATACGGGGTGGTTTGCCAGTGCCTTCCCCAGTCATTACCGTTTTAGGAACCCTAACAAATTTCCGGCAGCCGTCTTAGCCAATTTGACTGCATGCACAGCCGAGGAGAAAATATTATTTCTTGTAGATGTACACCCTTACGTTACACACATTAGCCCAACACATGCAAAAATAGTGTCTGAAACTTAAAATTTGTGATTTTGTCATCTCTTTTAATGTTGTGGCATCCTATTTTGACGCCTGCTTTATTCTTCCAATGTATTATTTTGCACAATTCTTTAATAGCCTTTGGCCACATGCAATAAACATATACCACATATACCACATAAATGACTCTTGCCACAGTATCTTCAGATTCCAGCACATTTCTGAGATCTGAAATTTATATGATAACACAAATAAATGTACAACAGAACTGCAGCATTCATTTTTAGCACAATTGAAGAAATCTCCAAGGCCAAGAAAAATAAATATATAATATACAACGGCTTAAATATTACAAAGGTTTTTTACAAACCCAAAATTACAGCATAGTGATTGTAGAACATCAAAACTTAATAGCACAAGTAAAAGCCAAGTGCTGATTTAAAAACAAAGAAAGTGGCTTGTGACTCCTTAGAGAATAATGTTTTACATTCCTGGACACAGTTAAATAACCCACAATTTTATGAAGTGGCATAGAGTAGTCATTGCAGTCATCTGAGCTACATCTTAAATTGTAATGCCCGGCTCAATGAGACGATTGGACATTTACATGAAACATAAGGTCGCTGTGGTATCAGTATGTCAGTGACACCCAATAGTATTTCTTCTTTTTTTCCAAGGACAGGCAGAGGATGCAAACATGGCAACAGTCTGATTGAAAACCAAATATCACTCTATACAAAACAAAGATAAATTGGAATGCAATTAATTTCATTTATTTCTTTATGGAACATATTTATATCCTGCCTTTTTACAATGCCCAAGGTAACTTACAAAATATAAATATATGCAGCTAAAGCACAATTAAAACACAAAACACAAGAAACAATTATTGACCCATCTCGCATTTAGTGTTTCTGGAGAAAATGGCGGAAAGCGCTGTCGCAGAACAAATATCGGCATTCCTGGAAGAAGCTACAATCCTATACTCATCTCAGTCAGGTTTCTGGCCTGGCCATGGAGTAGAGACAGTGCTATTTGCCCTGACAAACAACCTTTGGCAGTGCTGGTACTAATAGATCTCTCAGCAGCATTCAACACAGTGGACCATAAGTTTCTACCTCACTGTCTTGCCAATGCTGGAATACAGGGGCAGTCCTTAAGTAATTGATTTCCTTTCTCCAGAGTCACAGACAGAGGGTAGCAATAGGAGAGACAGCATCAAGCTACTGACAGCTCATATGCAGAGTCTCGCAAGGAGCAGTCCTCTCTCTAGTTCTATTTAATATCTTCATGTGCCCTCTCTTGCCCACCAACCAACTGGTATGGAAGTTTGGGCTGGGATGTCATCAATATGCAGATGGCACCCAGCTCTTCCTCCTGATGGATAACTGCTCTGGCTCTCCCCCAGAAGCATTCGCCAACTGCTTGGAAACAGTGATGAAATGGCTCAAGCAGAGTCATTTGAAGGTCAATTCTTCAGACAGAGGTCTTGTGGCTAAGCAGGAATGGAACCATGTGAGGAAGCACGTCAGCCCAACCTAGATGGTATGCTGCTATCCAGGGCTCACTTCCCCAGGAACTTAGACATGATCCTGGAAGCTTCCTACTCAATGGAGGCACAGGCCACAAGAATGCAGCGGCCAGTATCCTCACAGCAACACCATAGAGGTCCCATATCAGGCACATCCTCCAACAAATGCAGTGACTACCAGTTGAATTCTGGATCTGGCTAAAGGTTCTGGTAATCACCTTCAAGGCCATACGTGCTCAGGACCCAGTGTCCCTGAGAGATTGCCTGTCTGCCTACGTCCCTCAATGAGCCTTGCGTTCTGACACCTTCAACTGGCTAGTGATCCCTGGCCCCAAGGAAGCCCGCTTGAACTCAAGCACAGCTAGAGCCTTCTCTAGATGGATAGAAGGATAGAGGACAGATTGATAGATGAATAGATAGATGTAAAGCATGTAATGCAAATTCTGTAACACATTTCTAGCTGCCAGAGATACTCATAAAAATCCCATCGATAATCTACTGGCAGAATTCTGTATCAACTGAAATTTCTGAACAGTTTTCAAGGGCAGCCCCACATATAATACATTACAATTATCTAGTATTAATATTATAGCAGCAAGGGCACTAAAACCTAGATAGGAGACCAGCTGGTGCACTCAAAAGATAGCAGAAAGCACTCCTAGCAACTTCCCCATGTAGTTTTTCTAAAATTGAATCCCATATTATTATGTCAATAGTACTCTAGTTCACTGCTTGGAGGCTTTATATGTGAGACAGCACAAGAATGGTATTCTATATCAGTGGTCCCCAACCCCAGGTTTGAGGACCGGTACCGGTTTGTGGATCAGTAGGCACGGGGCTGCGGGCCCTCCTCATCCTCCTCCCGGCTGCTGCCTTGGGGGCTGCCCTGCTACTCTGCCACCGGCTCTCCGGTGGCCGCTATGGCTGGGGCTCCCCCTCAGAGTGGCACTGAGCAGCTGCTACTTGCAGCGCCCCCCAGTGGACGGCAGGAAGACAGGGGCTGCGGCGGGAAAGCAAGTGGAGCAGGGGCTCAGGCGACAACGGCGACGCCCCTCGGGAAAAGACTACCCCCCTCCCGGGCCTCAGTAAAATTGTCAAGCATTGACCGGTCTCTGGTGATAAAAAGGTTGGGGACCACTGTTCTATATGAAACCCTTTTGGTGCATTTTAAGAGACCCTTTTCAGTGTGACAGATTTTATATTTCCCCTGTGTTACTGTATCCTATAACAGAATTAGCTATGATCAAGAATCCTGTGTCCTGGTGTCATTGCCTGGAAGAGACTGTATATTTGTACATATGGAAATGCAATACCACTAGCATAATACCTGTGAAAGGCATCCACAAGGTAGAATTCTAACAAGAGTAAGTGAACATAAAGTCCTGTCATGGACAAGAAGGAAAATAACATGTATACGTTTTATATTATAGGTGAGTCAGAACAGGAAATTGAGCTGCAAACTACTGTGAGTTGCAGCTCTTTCTGTTCCATTAAAATGTAGCACCACATCAATGAAGCCCAGGAAATTAAATGAATGTGTATCAGATTAGTGAGTGTACATTTTTTTATATGTACATACATGCATGTGCATACATCTTGTTGGTGTGTGTACACCTAAATGCATTTCTGGTGAAGCAAGCGCAAGTTGCTGGAGACCTAAAAATGTAGCTGAAAAGATGAGTGATAAATGGTGAAGCCCTCAACTGAAAAGTTGCTTGCCATGACCATTGCTTTCTCCAACCATAACTCAAGTTCATCTTGATAATGAAAATCAAGACCACCACAGAGTGGTATTACACATTATCATCTCTACTGCTTAGTGACTTCCCTGAAGGAACACTGAAAATGTGAAGGTGGTATTGACCAACATCCACAATGACATCCACACAATTGTAGTAAAAGCTGATGGAATTCATGTTGTCAGTATTTACAAACCTCCTGCGGCTTCTTGGCCAGCACATGTCCTGTCAACCCATCTTAATTCTTCTATATATACTGAAGATTTTAGTAGTCATTACAGAAATTGAAGGTTGATAACAATGGTGAGGCACTTGTTGACCGGACAAAGTACACAGTTTGCATCTCGTTTTCAATACTAAAGACAGAGGTACTTTCAGATCAGCAGCATGGAACAGAGAATTCAAGCCTGATATAACATTTGTCTCATCTGATCAGAAAAGTCATGCCTTACATATCATGACGTATTCTTGAAGTTTTCTACACCCATTTTTGTCTGCGTCCACATAGTCAGCATTGACCTGTAAACCCTTTAGCTACGAATTCAAATATTAGTTATCAGGTATTTTCCAAGATCATGATGGAACTTCAAGAGGGTGTATTGGAGGTGTGTTCGTGACTATCTGGGGAGGTGTCTTGGATGGGTATCTCCAATACATAATAGCTACCAGTGATTTGATGGAGCTATTGCCCAAAGGCGCATTCCTTGAGAAAATAGCAGAAAGTGATCAAGTGTGTGGCTCCTAAAGCATAATCCCTTGATGACAGAGGTCCTGTGGATAGGAAAGAAGAGGCCAGGAAAGAAAGTATAACTCCCCTGACTAAATGGTGAGCAACTGGGAACTTTGTTCACTGCCAGGAATTTGGGGCTGATCTTTGATCCTTCTCTTTCTATGGAGGCTCAGATCACTAATGTAACTCACCAGATATTTTACTATCTATGCCAAGCAAAGCTACTAGAACTCTACCTGGCCCTTGAAGGCGTTGCTACAGTCATCCATGCAACAGTCACATAAAATGGCATTACTGAACTATTATGCATGGTGGCAGCCATACCATGATGAGCCTGGTGTAAGTGGGAAGGGGAGGAGCCTATACTTCCCAACCATATTCTGTACAATTTCACAACTCCTGGGATTTCTCAAAGCCTGAAGATTGCTTCAGAGGGCTCCCAACAGTAAAAAAGATTACTGTTTTAGAGGTTGATCTATTACATATTTTTTAAAAAATCATTAGAGAAAGCCAAAAGAAACCCTATAATTTTAGGCAGAATTAGTCTTGTTGCAATAAGCTTTTTTTCAAATCCACAGAGTGAAGAAGAAGAGTTGGTTCTTATATGCTGCTTTTCTCTACCCGGAGGAGTCTCAAAGCGGCTTACAGTCACCTTTCCTTTCCTCTCCCCACAACAAACACCTTATGAGGTGGGTGAGGCTGAGAGAGCCCTGATATCACAGCTCGGTCAGAACAGCTTTATCAACACCCTGGTGAGCCCAAGCTGGCTGCATGTGGAGGACTGCAGAATCAAACCCAGCTCTACAGTTTAGAAGTATGCACTCCTAACCACTACACCAAACATGGTAGCATGTAATGGGGTGGCTGTATAATATAGGGATCATTGCCATTTCAGAATAGCTGACAGACCTTGGAGACAAGTGAAAAAATAAATGGCTTATTTAATTTATGAAAGTTATTCAAAGAGTTTACCAGTCAGATTTCCAAACACAGACAAGGAATAACCTGTCTGAGGAATTGATATGCTTATATTCTAATTACAGCTTAAATACACTTTAACGTTTTTGAATCACAGAGACATTCAGTTCTAGACCTCCTCTGAATGATATTTATTCAGCCTGTAAGTCCTTGGGGCCTTTTCTTGGAAACAGGCAGGTTTCTGTCAGGTTTCCTCAGCCTAAACATCAGATTAGACACACAAATTTTCTAATCTCATCAGCCTGCCTTCACCCAAGAGACAGACTTCTATGTTTACAGGTCTGCCCATAGCCAGACACAAGCAAAAACTGTCACTCTGCCCTTCTTCTGAGGTACAGATAACCTTCTCTTTGCAGTGCTTCTCAAGCACAGCTAAACTCAAATGTCTCTCTGAGGCAGACCTGGAACTGGTCACCACTGAACTATCCGCAACATTCAATTAGCCCTCTCCAAGGTGACTGGACCTCAGGCTCTCACAGCTAATTGCCAGTTGCACATTCATGGGCTGGACAGTTTCCTGTTCATCACATTTACCAAGAAACACGGCAAAAAAGACAAGGTCTCCAAGGGGCTATTAGGAATTGCTGCAAACTAAGATTCAAATGGATGTGTGATAATTCTATTTTTAAAAGCACCTTTTTCTACAACATGTCTCACTGGATCTTTCCACTGCTATTTCACCTCTTAAATACAAAACTTCATTTGGTTGTTTTATATTAAGGACTGCTCAAATTAGAAATCTGCATTGTATAGTAAGATATGCATGTGCAAAATATGTATTGACCACTTTCCCCTTGCACTGTGTTTTTGATTACAGAAGTTGAAACATAGTTTGAGGTATGAGACATGATGTTGGTTACATTCGGAGAGAGAGAGAACAAAAACCTAATATGCATATGTCCTCTTGGATTCTGTTCAACACAGATAGAAGAAAAAGAGTTGGTTATTATATGTCACTTTTATATATCCAACGGAGTCTCAAAGCGACTTACAATTGCCTCCGCTTTCCTCTCCCTACAACAAACACCCAGTGAAGTAGTACAATAAAATCAACAAAAAAGAGTTTCTGAACTCTTAACCAAAGCAACAAATTCTATATGTCATAAATGAACTTTAAAATTTCCTTTGAACCATCCTACTGGCATTTATACAAACATTAACATTTGAATAAATATCTGCAGTGGCATGTAAAGCACATAAGAATCTAAAATCCTATACCTTTTGAGCTGAATGAAATGTTGTCTCTGTTACTCCTTTATTTACTCTTATATTATATGCACTTTTCAGAAGCTTAAGAGGATATCTATAATAGAACTTACAGAGCAAAATCTGTCTTGATAAGTAGTTATGCAACAAAACACCATATAGGTGTGTGCTCACAGAAATTACTGCGCTAATCTTCTAATTCCAACAGACAGCCTAATGATCACATCATACAGTTTTCTCCATAACATACCCGAAAACTGCTAATAAATGTTTCTGCAGCAATGTAGAAGCAAGCAGAATGGTAGAATTTTTTTCAGCACTGACAGTAGATTAAAACAGCAGAATGTCAAAACCACGAATACATTTACCATCTCTTTACCTATGCATACTTTTCTGAATAGCATGTATCTACTTAACTGGTAGGGTTGCTAGCACAATGCTAGCAATCAGTGGGAGCTGTGGGGAGGTTGAGGACATGTGTCTAGGCACCAAAATGTCACTTTTAAAGCCAGAAACAACATTACTGTGTTGATGCACTGCTTTAGTATTCCCCCAAACTCTATGAGTGTAGGGCAGCCTTTCTCAAGGTTTTTACCATTGAGAAAACCCTGAAGCATTCTTCAGGTGCCTGGTTTAATCATGCAGAATATGGTTAGGAAGTATAGCTGTGTACATGCTTACCCAGGGCCCCTCCCCTTCCCACCCCCTCCAGGCCCATCACTGACCATTTTGGGAGGGGTGGGAGAGTCTACATGACCATATACCTGATAAATGTTTAACTAATTATATATATACTAGCAAGAAAGCCTATTGCAACCAGGAATGCAATGGGCACTAGGACACAGAGGACACTGGCAGGCGCAGATCTCTCTCTCTCTCTCTCTCTCTCTCTCTCTCTCTCTCTCTCTCTCTCTCTCTCTCCATTACAGCAGAAGCCATAGGAGGTAATCAAGGCCGTTTGTAGCAGGGAATAAGGGCTCCTCCGGGTCTCTCTCTCTCTCCCCTCCCCTTGCTGCAGACCCCATAGCAGGTAATCAGGGCTGGTTATATATGTCGTCGGACGGACAGCCAATCAGGTGTGCAATTAATGCAAATTCCTCCCACCACCCCTTACCCATTTTATTTATGGTTACAGATTACAGATAAATATATTTCTTTCACCTTGGGAGATATACTGTTTCTTTTTATAAAAGCTTCTTCTTCATTAATGATAATAATATTATTCCTTTACAAAATCTTCAACTTCTATTAATACAAACTTTAGAGAGAGAAAACTGCTACACAGTTTGTAATCCCTAGTGATCTTTTTATGCTCTTTCTAAAGTGTTGATGTGTATTAATTTTAATTAATTTGGCCCTCATGCTTTTTTGGTGTAATGTATTTCTCAGCAGTTAGTGATGAAGCATTGATGCCAGGATCATAGTTCATTGCAAAGATCACACTATCAAGTTTTCTGAGTTAGGATTTCTATAATAGCTGGAAAAAGCAAAAGGTTATTTCATCTAAATTGCTCTTCCAAAATAATAAGAAAATGAAAAGATACAGCCTTGTCCAGGGGTGCCTATTGTAATAGGCTTTAAATATATATCTGAATGCTGGAAGTGAAACTTTCTTTCTTATAGTGAAAAATAGGGAAATAGGTAAATGGAAAACCCGTGAACTGTCATCAAAATTTGCCAGGGATAAGTTTTCTAATTAAATGTTAGGGATATAAACAAAGCCAGACAGCATGAAAAAACAGATATTCAATCAAAGCTCTATTATATTGATTTACTAATTGGCCTTCTAATAAAAACAATTAGTGAAGAAGCTCTGCTCTGCTGTAATAAGATACCATTATGTTAAAAAATTTAGCTTTCCTCCAAGTGCAATTGGACTGGACATGCAAGTAACAGAACTGTGCTATTACTTTTTCATAATTTCTCAATTATTTCTCAGAATAAAAATGGGGCTTTCTTGATGGTATTTTGAAAGGGTCTACTTTCTTAACTACTCACCACTGCCTCTGCTGAAGAGGACTGCTGATATATTTCATTTGGATCTTTATAGAATTTTAAAGACTGTATAGTTTCTAAATATAAATAAAGTAGCAAAGGCATGGATGTGCTGCAAAGGTGTTTCCTTCCCCACAAGCGCTAAGCCAAAGGAGTGCTTAGGCTCCGTCTAATGCCAACAGAAGAGACTGCACAATGGGAACGGGAAGCAACTAGAATAATTTATCATATATCCAGAGTTTTGATCCCTTGGTGTAAGAAAGGAAGAAGGCGGATTGTTGTAACCACTGCTGCCTTGCATGCTGGTCTCACTAACTTTATGTTGTTCCATAGATTTCCAGACTTTATAGCAGCCTTTTTTAAACTTTTGATCATGGAGGAGCCCCTGAAATATTCTTTCAGACTTCGAGGAAACTTGGAAGTGATGTCAGCTGGCCACATCTTCCTACCACATGACATGTCACTGGAAGTGACCTCACCACCCATGTTCACAGACAGGCTCAGGGGAGGGGGGAAGAGAAGAGACAAGACACAGTTTAAAGCAAAAATAGGAATGCAGGCTCTACCCCATCCCAGGCACAGATACCATGAGAGAACTCACACACGCTGAGTCCATTAAGGCAGGAAGGGAAATGCTGTGGACTCCCTCTGGAGCTCCCACACACCTGATTGGGAATCCCTGCTCTATGGAAACAAATCTTAAGTAATCTTCTCAGAAATAAGTAATTTTACTCAGTGAAACTAAGGAAGGAGTCTTAGGACTGCAATCTACCTCTAATACAATATAACAAAACAAAATATAGTGTTTTGGCAAATTCCTTCTATTTATGCATTTTAAATATTACCATATTAAAACCTCAATAATAATGTGAAGCAGAAACCCAGAATAACTTCATTCATTGAAAAGCTACACTGGAAATAACATGGTGAATATTCACAGTGGATTATTAAATGAATTCCTTTATCTGCTATACTAGAGGGTCATTTTTTTTTTAATTTTAAACCTGTATGTCGAAGAGGCATAAAACTGCACCGAAGGCCGCATAGTCACTTTACACATTCATTTTTAATACTAGACATTCGAACAGGCTGTACTAAAAAAAAAAAAAAAGCAAAAACTAAACTCTCCCTTGGAGGTAATCATTTTCATTGTTGCCAGGTCAGTGCTTCAGATTTCACAAGGCAATCCCGGACTATGGAACAGCAAGCCTTTTTTTTTTTTAGGTCATGAGGTCCTGTAAGGGCCTCTTCAGAAGCCAAGCATAAAAGTCTTGAAATAACAAGCAAACACACAGGTTTCTTAATTTGCCCTGTTGGAATCCTGTAATAAGTGCTTAACAACAGCAGCCCCACAGCAACTCTGCAGTCATCAGCAAGACTATTTACCACATGATTTAGTAAATAGATTTCCAAGTTTTTTACTTACATACATAGATAAGAATCAAGCAAGGAAGAAGCAGAAATACAAACATCTGCTTTCACAGCTAATTTAACATTATAGGCAGGGGGAGGGGGAGTGAAGCCAAGAATTCCCCAAGATTCCAGTTGTCCTTGAAACCCAAGGCACACAAGACAGCCAAAAACATATTTTGTCCATAACTGAAAAATAAAGATAAAATAGAACAATAAATTGCACAGAAAGTAGTAGAAGATCATCTCATATTGTTTGCATCTTCTAGTAAACAAGTAAAAAGACATAAGCACGTGTGAGCTAAAGGGTAAAAGACGGACCGATGTGTTTTGCATAGCAGCTTTGCATAGCAGCTCGCTTGTTCCTCTCCCCAACTGGGAGAATACTGAAGTTGAGATGAGTTCCAGGACTACCTCTTGACCTGGAGAAGTGATGTCATACTCCTGAGTCCAACTCCAGTGAGTACCAGCAGTCCTTTGCACACTACATCTACAACTGTTGCTAGCTGCATAGCACTGCTGGTCAGCACACTCATCCTCTGAAACAGATTGCCCATTGCCATTGAAAACATGTAAAGCATCTCAAAGATAGATGCACATTTCATTCAGTAATTTTGCCTAATGTATGTACAACATTCAAGCCCAACTGTAAAGTCAAATTGCTAGCACTGAGCGCGCAAAACATATTTAAACTAAAAGAGGAAAACAACAAACGTTGGTATTGTAATAAAGAAAGGGATGTGTTTTTTTCATATGTGGTGGGAATGCCCCAGAGCTTGTTCATATTGGGACAAAGTGATTAAAATTATATTTTATTAGTTTGAAAATAGAAGTACTAAAGAACCCAGAAAGTATTATCTTGAATTATCTATCAGGTTTGCATATGGAACAAACATCCATACTACTCCACATGCTAAATGTTGGAAAGGAAAGAATTCTCCTGTGTTAATTACTTGGTTTAATAACACTAGCGAAACATATCTATTGATTAAATTAACTTATCTGCAAAATGATTAGGATACGGCGAATTTAGAGGATATGCGGTGCCACAGTATTTCGAGAATGAGAAGTCTGCTCACAGTGATGGATCTTGAGGAGGATATAGGATAAATTTGACGGTGATGGAGACAGTAGTGCAGGGGAGGTTTTCATGTATGAAATTGGCTTAGTACCGATTATGAACTGATTTTGGTCTGTTAGTTGACATTGTGTTATAATATTATATTGGTATTTTGTATTGAATGTCTTTTTATATCCCGTTGATTGTGACTTTTTCATTTTTATGGAGTAAATTTTATTTTTAAAATATTGCTGACACTGAGTCAGCTTTAGGATTTCCTTGAGATGCTCTCTTTTTTGTTAGTCTTGTCCCTTCAACACACTGATGACTCCAGATCTGGCTCATAATAGAATTCCATCTTCATTATAATATTAATTCAATATGTGCTTAAAATTCTGCAGACCATTAGACATTCATTGTTGCACTCCTTTTAGGTTGTAATAAGGAGAACATGCTGTGAAATAATTCATATACAAAAACAGCATTGGAGTGAAAGGCTTATGAAACAAATCAATTAACTATGATTCCAGGTTATCCAGCTGTGTAATTACTTGCTCCAGTATTTTTATGTAATGTCCTGATAATAAAAACAGAAAAAATATTAAGTATTCCAGAAGATCTGTTTCTTTTACTGGAGCCACATTCTGTATGGCACTGTCCTTGAATACAGTCTGGAAACTTTAGCTGGCACAAAATGTTGTTGGGCCAACCCCTGGGACTATATTATAAAGTGCCTTCTATTCATTTCTGGATCCAATTCAAGGTCTTGTTGCTCACAATTTAAGCCATTTGTGACCTGGAGCCTGTGTGCCTGAAGAACTGCCTTTCCTTGTATGTTCTCATGCAGTTCCTGCTTCCCTACAGGCAGCATTGGCTATTTATATATGTCAACGTTGCCACACTGTATGACACAATCTATAAAAACCCATGCTTGGCCTTTATAGTGCTTATCCACTCTTCTTCCCTCTCATCTTCGCTTTTGGTTTCAGTTACTAGTTTCAGGTCTATGCATGTTAGCTTCATCAGTGCAGCATACTCATCTGCACACCTACACTAAAGTTGGGCTGTCCACAGTAGACCAGATGCCAAGTTCAGCTTCACAGTTTGTATCTTCAAAGATAATGACAAAACAGGGATTTTGAATATGCCTATGGGCTATTTAACTGGAATAAAGAATTCCATCATTGTTCCAAGATGAACAGGTTTGCTGGTCTCACTGCTGCTAGCTCATGAAGAAACAGCCTGACATGGAAGGAATACGAGGCTATTAGGCAAACAAACAAGCTCTTTACTGGTGATCTCAGCAGTGGATACATGTTGTAGCAGACGACAAGATGAACAAAGTACCCCCTAGAAAACTCCAACATATATAAGTGGCAAACAAAAGAACTTCCCATGGGTGCATGGAATTGGCCTGATCAAATGTGACTGATTTAAACTGATTGCCCAGTAGAGTGTGACTGATTTGAACTGATTGGATCCAGCAGATGGGATCCTTGCTAAGCATTGGTCAGTTCCACATCTGCCTGGTTCGGTCTTAAAGCCTAGTCCTCAGCAGATCTGCATACACAACACAGCCAGGGTTCTAAAGTTATTTGATTATCTATCTATCTATCCATCTATCCAACTATCCATCTTCCTACCTACCTACCTACCCATCCTTAGATGTATACTACCATTCCCAGCGAGCTGGCTTGTGGCGGTTTACAGAAAAAATAAAACAATATACAACAAGTCACATCTTAAAACATATCCTCAACAATCTGAACACCGCCCGTGGCGCCACGGGCGCCACGGACTAAATAAAAGAGTAAGGCGTTCTGGGGCGGGATGTGTCCGGGATGAGGAAGGGTCCGGATTGGACCCTTCCTCATGACAGACAATCGGAGGGAACAATCGGCAGGCGCGAAGCGCCTGCCGATTGCTCCCTCTGATTCCCAGCCCCAGCAACTGCGAGCCGCGCGCAGCGCGGCTCGCAGTTGCTCCTGGCCTGACGCCCGAGGGAACCCACGCAGGCCGCAGCCCCCGCGCACCACCCCCTCGCCCCCAACTTACAATGGTCTCCGCCGTCCTCGCAGCCGCTCCCGGTTCCAGGAAGAAACAGTCCACCAGCGGCCCTGCCAGCAAGCGGCCCGATGTGCGGGCGCGGCTCGCGGGCGCGGCTCGGGCGCGGCTCGCGGGCGCGCCCCGGGCGCGGCTCGCGGGCGCGGCCCGGGCGCGGCTCGCGGGCGCGGCTCGCGGGTGCGGCTCGCGGGCGCGGCCCGGGCGCGGCTCGCGGGCGCGGCCCGGGCGCGGCTCGCGGGCGCGGCCCGGGCGCGGCTCGCGGGCGCGGCCCGGGCGCGGCTCGCGGGCGCGGCCCGGGCGCGGCTCGCGGGCGCGGCCCGGGCGCGGCTCGCGGGCGCGGCCCGGGCGCGGCCCGTGCCGGTCCCCAGCCTCAGAAAGGTTGGGGACCACTACTTAGGCAGAGAGCCGCCGCCCGACAAGGTCAGTTTCTAGCGCCCGCTGTATTCGGCATACAGCGGGCTTAATTACTAGTCCCAAATAATTCTAAAAACAATCCCCAGAATCATAAAGTTGGTGGTGTACAGCAGAGGTAGTCAACCTGTGGTCCTGCAGATGTCCATGGACTACAATTCCCATGAGCCCCTGCCAGCAAATGCTGGCAGGGGTACATGGGAATTGTAGTCCTTGGACATCTGCAGGACCACAGGTTGACTACCCCTGGTGTACAGAGTTTACTATTAAAACCCTCTACACATGCATTGGACCACTGGGCCAGTGTCGAGGGTAATATTGACCAGCAGTTCTTAATAAGATGACATGAAGTTCCTGATACCATCTAATACTGCGTACAGGAACCAAGGGGGGGGGACCAGATCTCACACCCTGGGATCACCACCTGCCCCTAATCAAACGCCTGGCGGAAGAGCTCTTTTTTGCAGGCCCTGCAGAACTCAGAGAGTCCCATCAGGGCATGTAGCTCATCTAGGAGCTCATTCCACCAGATAAGGACCAGGACTAAAAAGGCATGCTGAAAACACAGCATGTAAGGACAACGGAGAATTATTCTGGAATGCTTCTCTGGACAGTAGAAGCCATAATTTAAGAAGGCGTCCTTCGCGGCTCACCTCCAGTTAGTCGACGGACTACATGTGGTCCGCGGCCTACAGGTTGGGGATTGCTATTTTAAATGACTTACTGGTTTTTAAATATTTGACTGTTACCTGCCCTGAGCTGCCAAGAAAAACAAAGTTGTTGTTTTGCTGTTATTGTTTTTGTTGTTGCTGTTGTTGTTGTTCAACTGGCTGCCACATGTCTCTTCCCAATTCGTAATTGGATTTGTAGAGCAATCCAATGCTGAGTTTCACCCTTTTAAACTCATTGATTTCAAGGGACTTAGAACTGGACTGCACCGTTAGGCTAGTGTAAACCTTTATAGCCTGGCTTCAGATGTAGAATTTCTCAGCCTTTCCCCAAGAAAGGAGAGGGGAGAGAAAGGGAAAGTGTGAGAATTCAACTTTTTATTTTAGTCAAAAGAGGACAGAGACCGAGCTTACTAACATCTGGGGTGAGTGTATGTTTTAAAGATTGTCCGGATTCAGGACAATTCCAGTGTTTCTGATACCCTGGAATATGACCCAGAATTGTTGTTTGACACAGGTAATGACAAAACAATTCAAAAAGATGCTTGAATGAAGGGGAAATGGCCTGGGATAGATTTCATAATGTCTGTGGCTGTCATTGGGATTTTATTGTGGATTTTTGTGTCATTTAACACATTTATTATTTTTTATGTTCAGTTTCTGGGTGTTCTCAGAGAAAAAAAAACTACCTACCCATAAACATTTTTTCAGTGCTGGAACTAGACTCTAGGCTCTTAAAAGTGCTCTACTAAGCACATCCTGAAAATAAACTTAATTGAATAGGATTGCTTTTAAGTAAACATAATTAGGGTTAGAAGTTAAGAAGTCTACACGTACTTTTCAGGGAGTAATTCCCTTTCAAGTGAAAAGAATTTACACCCAAGTAGGTGTGCAAATGATGAGTTCTTAAGTTGTTGACTATGAGGATGCACTGTGATCCTTCCAAATAAGGTGAAACTCTTGAGACTAAGAGTAATTTTATTTTTAGTTCTCAGATGCCAGGGAAGATTGACGGAAAAAACAAAGAGCTCTCTCTGTATTTTCAAGTTCTATTTCCACATTTAATTGAAGCTTAGATTAGATAGAACCATCTACTACCGAAGCAGTAAAAGGAGAAATGGTAGGATGCAGCAACATGCTTCATTTCTCCCCAGGTTGCTTTGCTGTGCTCAGAAAGAAGGCAGTCAGGCATGACAAATGAGGCAAACCATTCTTTTTCGCATGAGCAAGGTTAGATAAGAAGGTCATTTAACTGCACCATTCCACTTTTGTGGCACTTCTCAGGATCAGCCAATATTACAAAATGCACAATTAATAGGCTTGATTTATATCACTAGCATGCAGTTTTTCATAATATACACAATAGGTTGCTTAGATTTGGAGACCTGAAATTTAACAAACCTAAACAATGTCAGGAATTTGGGTAGGCCAAGGGCTAGAGTCTGGTAGAATGTTTCAAATTCTTCACTATTCTCCTTAACATTTGTCAATTTCTTCCCAATCCTCTTTCCCTAAAAAGTACACATTCAGGCCAAGTGTGTAGAAACAATAAAAGCACAAACCTGTAATGGAATTTTGGGCATCACTGAGCAAAGCTGGCTCTAAAGGTAATTAGGAACAAGAAAAAAGTTTCATGCTTGACCTTAATACATGGGCCAGAACATATTTTCTTGTGACAAACTGGAGCATGAGAGTACAAGCGTCTATCACTTTCAGGTCCCCCTTGCTTAGTAAAGATTCAGCTTCTTTAAATTGAGCTCAGTAATCCTTGTCTTCCTTCTGACTATGCGAGTAAGTGGAATAAAAAGATGCCTATTTAGCCAAATGTTCAGAGTATTTGTTCTATCATTTTTTACTCTATTTCTACATCCAGCGACATTTTATTTCCCATCTCATAACCATGATGGGATTTTGAGGAGTATTTAATCTGGTTTGCCGACAACCTGGTGAATTTATGTGTGCAAAAGGTAGGTTTAATAATCTGCCTTCAGGAGTTTTTTGCTACAGTTTCACATCATCAAAATTTCCATTACTCTGTTGAGTGCCATAATCTCAAAAATTATTTTGTACATTTATTATGAAAAGATTATACACCTTTTTTAAGGTCTGGGAATTTTACAGTTTATATATGTATAAATATGCAGATGCAAATAGAAATTACTTTAATGTTCATCATAGCAAGACTAATGTTTTTCTAGTATCTAGTATTCTACAATACATCATCCTGTTTTTTCTACATCATCTTATTTATCTACCAATCAGAGAGATCACTTAAAAATTCTCCTTAGAAACAACAAGGACAAAAAAAAAAAAGACACACCAAAACCTAGGATCAAGGATACTGGTTGATTTCTCTACTCTAATAAGTACTATAAATTATTTATTAAACTTCAAAGCCTTAAATTCAGGAAGAACAGAGAGAGAGGCAAAAGTAGGATTTGTTTGTTTATTATCAATTATTTATATGGTATGTTTTACAGTGCAAGATATGCAGAAAAGGCATAATACTGAAGAACCGTGTATAATAAAAATGTTATATTAAGTTAATTCCAATAAACCTACTCTACAGATACATCTACACAGAGATTACAAACAGAAACTTTTCCATCAACATTTCCTTATTAAACATGGGAGCACAAACCTTCTTTTAAAGAGGAGCTATTTCACTCATACTCACAAGCACAGTGTGTAAGCCATTTCAATATGCAAAACCGTATTTCAAACACATAGCAAAAAAAAAGCTTTGAATCAAAGTAAACTGCATCATAGAACCCAACTAAACTGATAAAACATTTAGAGGCTAGGGTAACAACAGCTAACTACATTAAGTTATGATCAAAAATAGATTTTTTAAACACAGAAGATTAAAGGTCAGATCAAAAATTAACATGTCTGTCTCTGTAATAAAGGCAGACCTCAAACTGGTCTAACAACCTCAACAATTTTTTTGCTATGATTAAAAAATAACCCTGAAATTCTTGGAACATATGTTAGAAACCCATTGTTTTTCATGTGCCTCAGGTCAAATGTGATAAACTTCACACTTTTAACTGGTGCCATTTGTAACAGATTGGATGGAACAGGCCTACAAAAGAATCAATAAATGTAAAGACTGGAAAGAATTAGAGAGGCTTGCAGACTTGTACCTATTGTCTGGGGGAATTGGATGTCACTTTGAGTATTATAACTTTGACAAAGGTTTCCCAACTTTAATTTACTTCCAACACATAATAGGTGATGTCAACATCAAGAAACACTAGTCAATCAGAATATATAATTTAACAGTTTAATGACACTTGCACATTATTAATATTGTCAACATATTCTATGCCTGCCATTCAAAGAAAGTGTCCAAGGTGGCATGCAAACAAACTTTCCTGCCAAGTTCTAGAACATTATATTTAAGGATATACCAAATTATTATTTCATTTTATTATAGTTCCATTATAACTTTAACAACGAAATTGCATTACTTCAGACTGACATAATTTTTGAATTATCACAACTAATTTGATATTAACAACAACAACAACATTTAGGCAAATTCTCAAGATACAATTTGGATACCGTATATTCCATATACTTGACTGAAGGAAGATAACTGTATGCCACTAGTCAAAGGTAACACAGAATATATCACTGGTGATTAAGGGGAGGTCACAGTGGTGGATTAAAATTAGCGTGGACTGGTATTGGCTTAATTTGTTTGTTTTTTTGTAATTTTTAAAATGTTTAACATTTTTTCAAATGCCACCAGCAACTTATATGTAGTCAATTCAGAGGATCATGTTGTACATATGAGAAAGTGTATAGTTTGTACATTCTAATTGTGTTTTCTTTCTGAAGCTGTTTCTCCTATTCTGATGCCATTAACACCTTCCTATAAAAGGAAGGATAGTAGCATACTTTCTATAATATAAATAAAAATAAATACTTCAATTATGTCTTTAATATTTTACCTGCTCTCTAGAAATAATCCTAAACATATGCTTCAAAAGAAAAAATGAAATTATTCAAAGATATCTTAATTCCATATTCCATTGGGTAAAATTGGATACGGGAGGCAAAATACTCCAATCCCAGGTTCCTCTTCAAACCACAAGCTGTTCATGTGCAGCTGATAGTACAGGATCTCTGAAAGTCCCTTTATAACCAAGTTCATACACTGAAAAAAATCACTGGAGTGTAAGGGTTTTCCCCCGTGAAATGAGGCAGAAACCCTAACTACAAATACACAAACATAAGCTATCAAAGGGTTCTGAATCAAAACAAATTACCACTCTGTCTTAAAGGAAGAGGAATTTCAGTTATCCACAGGCTTATAAGGCAAGATGTTAATTGTGGTTGTAAAGTTAACATCACATCAACAGATGCACAATCGTTCTATTCCTAGAACTAAGCATCTATGGTTAAGTGTTATATTGGCTAACTAACAAAACATTTTAATACTAATAATAATATAATTAAATAGGCATTGAAATTGAGGCTTGCTAAAAGTCTTGCCGAGTAGTTATTTGATAGGTAAAAGAGACTGGAGATCAGGAAATACATTCACATAATCTATATACATAGAGTGATTTAGAACATGCTGACAACAGGCTGAAGGTTCCAAAGACTCCTATTGGTGGAATCTCCCCTCCCCCAGAGCCAATTGCTGCTTTTGCTCAGGATTCCGCAACACCCTCCTCCCTTCAGGCCTGCTGTAAAGGAAGCCCCTGACCGAGGGGAGGAAAGAGTTTCCAAGGGTAGCACCGGGGATTCTGTGGGCATGTGTGTACTTTCCTGTTCTGACTGAGAGGGAGGTCACAGAAAAGCCCCTTCTCAAAATGCTGCTGTAGTTAGCATCACTGTTTGAGGGCAGATGTAGCCAAGCCATGCATGTCTCTTCTCCACCATGCTCTGAATGTTTGAGGCCTACTACACAAGGTTGTTGTGCAAATGAAACTGGTTGTTGTTGCATCTTTTGCCTCCTGTTTCATCTGTACAAGAACCCTGTGCAGTAGGCTTCAAGTGTTTTATCTCTACAACAACCTGTCCATCATCCAAAGGAGCTATTTTTGCGTGCAGAGCCTATCATTATAATCTAGATATCAGCAGCAATGTTAGATATGATGGTGGAGGCTTGCAGGCTGAGGTTGGGGTAGAGTGGTGCAGGTGTGTCTCGCCTAGGCTATGGGCTTCAGCCTGCTCTTACCAGCAACAGTTTGTATTCTGGGGCGCAGACATACAGGCAGACAGACTGACAGACCAGCATGGGTTCTGTGAGTTTGGAAAGTGCAGCAAGAGCTAAATAAAGAATATTTACAGCCTATAAATGGTGAACAAGTAAATGGCTAGACAGACATAGGAACTGATGTGAATTTTCTCAAGTTTGGCCTGGTAAATAAAATCAATATTTGCCAGGAAGGTCCTACGAAATTAAAGGCATAAGTGGCCCAGAATTTCAAGTGGAATTAGCTTTACAGGAAAATAGACAGTGAGACTTTGTGGGAGAACTAGGTGATCCACTTTTATTAGTCAATGACTTGGCCTCGCAGACAACAACAGGAACTGCAGTTGCCAGCAGTAGGCTTCAGGCGTCAGAAGGCTGACATCACCAGCCAAGCAACAGATTGCACTAGCCAAGGGGTGTCTGTGGCCATGTGCATTCCTTTTGAATGGGAATGTGAGGGGGGGGAGAGCTTTCCCTTCAGACTAACTGCCTGGAGATGTTGTACGTCCAGGGGATCCACAGACCTCACCTGGAGGCTGGCATCCCTAAACCTCAGTGGGGTACAATGCTATAGTCACCCATCCATAGCACTCATTTTTGCCTGGAGAGCTGATCTTTATAGACTGGAGATGAGCAGAAATTTCAGGAGATCTCTAGGCTCTACCTGGAAGTTGCTTGTCCCTGTTCTGGAAATACTCCTTGAGGTTTGGAAGTGGGGCCTAAAAAGGGTATAATGCCTCCACAGCCACATAACCAGCCATATAACACCCCCTAGCTTATTTTAGATCAAGAAAACATTGCAGAGAGAAGGTAAAGTTGAGAGATTGGTGTCGGTTCATGTTCCAGAATTCCACACTACCTAGGTATGCATAAACCTGACTATGGTCAAGACTGCTGTGCACAGAGAGACCTCCTCTTAGGGTTGCCAGCTTCCAAGTGAGGCACTAAGCCCACATCAAACCATGGGCTAGCACCCATATTACAGAATGCAACGGGCTTTACTACTAGTATACATAATAACTCATCTAGCTAAAAGTATGCTCATAGAAGATTACTTCAAAATGTTTAACATTAACTATGTGTAAACTGTATTTGACAACTGTTACAATATATAGAACAAGAAATTCCAGATGTTCAAGCTGGATTCAGAAAAGGAACTAGAAATCATGTTGAATATGAGAGAATTTCAGAGGTGTTTCAGTTTGTGTTTCATAAATTATAACAAAGATTTGCCTCAATCATCAACCAAAATAGATACTGCAACCAAGAAATCAGAAGAAGATTGTTACCAGGAAGTGCAGCGATGAACAAGACTGAAAAAGATCCTGAAGTGTAAGAATGTGTCACTGTTCACCAGGATAATTCATAAATAGTATTTCCCATTACTATGTACAGGTGTGAAAGCTGGACAATGAAGAAAGCTAAAAGGAAGATAGTTAAATCATTTGAAATGTGGTGTTAAGAACATTTTGTAGTTAACAGACTGCCAAAAAGACAAATAAGTGGGTACTAGATAAAATCAAGCCTCAACACTTCCCTAGAAGCTAAAATGACTAAAGGCTATCATACTTCAATAATATTATGAGTAAATAAGAGTCACCAGAAAAGACAGGAATGCTAGGGAAAGTTGGGGGAAAAAAACAGGAAAAGAGGAAAACCCAAGATGATATATCCTTATCTATGGTTCCTCTATATATTTGTGAAACAGCCTGGGGGGGAGGGGGTGGAACGTGTCTGGCTGTCCGAGAGCTGCCCCTGCTGCAATGGAGGGAGAGAGAGACAAAGAGAGAGATCTGCACCTCCCGGTGTCCCCTGGGTCCTAGCACCCATTGCATTACTGGTTGTAATGGGCTTTCTTTCTAGTGGATGCTAAGATTATTTCAGTGCTGGGAATTTTGCTGCTCCAGCTCCCATGCAGGAACATAAATCCAGGGCAGACAAGGTGCACTGGGCCAAATGCTCCTCTGTGTGGGAGCAGAAAGAGGCGGGGCAACTCCAGCATGCATTCCAGTACGAAGCCTCGAGTGTGGAAACATTTAAAGATAGCTACAACCTTCAGTTTGCAAGACTTACGCAATACTGTTAAGGATGGGACATTTTGGAAATAATTCAAGCATTTGGAGGTCATTCACTTAACTACACTTTGCAGGCAACACATAGGTCAAATAGAACATTGCTACATATTTCTACCAAAGCCAAATAAAAATATGTGATATCTCAATTGCTTGAAGGGCTCGGCACCTGCTCATCAAGACCTTTAAAGTTATGGCCTTTCTCAGAGATTCTTTCCAAGTAACTTCAATAAAATGGCAAGTCTCACTAGATGCAAGAATTCAAAGAGATGATAAAAGGCACTTAAAATCAAAACAGTGCAAAGAATTTCCTTGCACTACAGATGCTGCTAAATATGTGCAAATCCTTTAATGGCTGTTGCTTCCTTAACCTCTACTGTTCTTTAACCTCTATTCAAGCCCCACTGAAATGAAGGGAAATTGCACATCAATACTGATTCTAACAAGTAAGTTTGGAGGCAAGATATTGTGTGTAGAGCTTACTTGTGGTTGAAAATAAACTGGTGGAATGGTAGTTACCCTGGAGATTGATTTTCCCATTTATATATACTGGAGTTATGATAGAATTTAGCCATTAATATGGTATTTGTCCCATTTAGCTGATTTTTGTAAACATATGTGCAAGAGGCACATCCCACCAATCTGCATAGGCAGAGTTGATACGTATACATGACATCACTGGAGGTGGGAATGGAAGAGGAAGCAGAATTGAATCCTGAGCTGCCTCACTGGATACCCATGAATTGCCTTCTGGGGGAAGGGGAGAAATCACAGTTTCTGAAGATTCTCAAAATATGGGGCAAACAGGGACTGCATTCAAATCTGCTCCTTAAGAGCCAGATTTTTGTGTAAAACAGTTGTTATTCTGTGGTATATTAGGAAGGTTAGGGTGGCACTTTTTACAAATGAGGAGACAGTCAGAGATAGCAAGAGCTTTACATGCAAGGTGGCTTATCATGCAGTAGGTAAGCATGGGGTGTGATGATTGCCTGCTGTGAACGCATAGATACTGCCCTGTATCCACAGGCTTCTACCTCTAAATTAGGACCATAAAAGATAATTGGCACCAAATCTCCATGGCAAGTCTGGTGGTCTTCAACACACTTTGCAACTGAGTGAATTCACCAATGTAAACGAATACCAGCAGATAAGAGATGCAATTCTAGGAAAATCAGACATCTAGAAATGCCTTTTAAAGCAAAGATATTTTATCCCAACTACTGAAAATTAGGAGGTCAGGCAATTCAATTAGCAATGGTGTCCCACAGACTGAGTACACTTTTTTTCAGAAGACCTTCAATGAATATATTGGTAACAGTGGGCAAGATTCACTTGAAAAGCAGTTTGTTTCCCCTCATTTTGTGCAGCTTACAGGTGGTACAGATATTAGGCCTACTCTAGGGCATAATGTACATGTGCTCGCATATATGCCAGTTACATGAGTATGAAGTACTTTGAAATATGGAAAGCACACACATAAGCATTATTTGCATGTGCCCTCATCTGGTTACAGTCTATACTTCTCTCTTATTTGAGAATGCGCAAAAGTCATGCATGCCATATTTGGAAGGTACACAAATAATGTGACAGTCATGTGTGAAAAAGATGCTGTATCCAGTAGTAACTATTTATTCTTTTTGGAAAGTGTCGCACAAAAAACTAAGTGGTTGATCATTTATAAATTTATTTTTCCACTAGGAAAGGTGCAATAACTTTATTAAATACTGAATTAACAGATTGATAAAAGAATCAGAAGTGCCTGTCTTATGTTAAGGAAAGGTACCTAGAGTTTAAAAGCAGCAAAAGAATGCAATATGTCAAGTTTTATTGATGCACTTACTAGATGCCATGTACTTTGTAAGGAGCAAAGCAGGATAGATGTAAAGATACGAGTACAACAATATAGGCTAGATATCAGGAAAAAAATTTTCACAGTCAGAGTAGTTCAGCAGTGGAATAGGCTGCCTAAGGAGGTGGTGAGCTCCCCCTCACTGGCAGTCTTCAAGCAAAGGTTGGATACACACTTTTCTTGGATGTTTTGGTCTGATCCTGCGTTGAGCAGGGGGTTGGACTAGATGGCCTGTATGGCCCCTTCCAACTCTATGATTCTATGATTTTATGATTCTATACACACACACTTCCTCAAAGATATACATTCAAACGTAAAATGCTAGTACTAGGATAGAATGACTGCATTGGGCTGCAGCACCCATACCAGTGAGTCTAAATCAATTTACTCTAATTGATTTAAATACCATGTTTTGTTCCAAGCATTTGGACTTAACTGATTTTTGAACAAGGCTGCATTTTGATTGTTGACTTAAACTAAAAATCTGCTAAATGATGGAGATTCTTAGAAAAGAAAATATAGTTAAGTACTGAAATACAAAACTAAGTATCTCCTTCTTATAACCTCTTTAGATAAAGATTGTTGTTACCATGCCACATACTGTCAAAGTCTAAAAAATACTGTTTAATTTTCTTTAATCCATTTTGCCTTGTGGATGTAAAATGCCCATCAGACAATAATAGAGCAGTTTCCATAAGGAATAAATTGTTACTGCTTGACAAAACCTCTTTTTAATACTTGAATGGGGAAATATAAAAGTGTCTTTTAATATAATTATATTAACAAATGAGCTAGCAAGTTCCCATTTTACAGCTGTTAGTGCATAGTCAAGCAACTGGGTTTGCTCTCTTACCATTTTCTCCTAATTAATTTTTGCTAAGCCAAAATATTTTCAACTGTTTTACAATTGTTTTTAAATGTGATTTAATAAATGGTAAAATGGCAAGTTCAAAGCATCTCATTCTCCTAAACCCATTAAAGACAGCAAGAATTTTACCTTAACATTTCTTTCCTGTTCGTCGTTTATTACCATTGTATGTGATCACAAGAAATTAATGAGACTTGCTTCACCATTTCATTTATATGCAGCCTCTGAATACTATTGCTCTAATATTAACAGATCTCATCATTTACATAGAAAATATTTCCCTATATACAACTCTGTGTATGTTGAGATGGAGTTCCCTGTTTGCACATAAGAATTCCATGATGCCTTGATTATGAATTAAATTCAAGTTACATTTCTTAATCTATATATGTAATATAATTTTTATCTGGGGTCAACAGGTCTGTGAATCAGTTTCCCCGTCTTTGGGGTCTCCTTAAGAGATTGGTGCGTATGTGAGTAGAATGCCAACACAGCTGGGTAGGCAGGCTCAAATTGCCAGGTGGTTTGGGGAGACAGAGGCTTACGCCCATTGGATCCCCATTAAGCCACCTTTCCAGGGTGGATTTCAGATGCAAGGAGTTCCACGCTCTAGGCTGATGCCTTGGCTGGTTCTCCAGGGTACCATCTGGGATCTTGGTTTATTTATGGTTTGCTGACCGGTTTCTTGTTGGATTCTTTTCCATGCCAAGTTGTGGCCTTATTTATTCTGCCGGCTATTTCTGCCCTCCTGCTAGGCAGCCAAAGGCTAGCATATTCTCCTTTTGTTGTAGTGGTTAGGAGTGCGGACTTCTAATCTGGCATGCTGGGTTCGATTCTCACTCCTCCACATGCAGCCAGCTGGGTGACCTTGGGCTTGCCATGGCACTGATAAAACTGTTCTGACCGAGCAGTGATTTAGGGCTCTCTCAGCCTCACACACCTCACAGGGTGTGGGGAGAGGAAAGCGAAGACGACTGTAAGCCCCTTTGAGCCTCCTTCGGGTATAGAGATAAGCGGCATATAAGAACCAACCGAAAGGTATCTTGTGATCAGTAAGCTAGACAAAAGCAAACCAATGAAGCTCTCTAGCTAGATAAATTCCATTGATTTTCACTGAGATTCTTAAAAGGATTCGGCATTGGAGATTCAGTATTCTATTTTGTTCAGGATACTGGGCTATGGCAACAGAGTGTGACACAGTGCAAGAGAAGACATTACTCCATGAGAATTTAATCTTATGGAATAATCCCATCAGTGCAGATAATAAAACAATGCGTAGAGTTGGATATGTACAACTCACCTTAATAGTCCTTGTTGCAAAATCCCAATTTGATCCCAAAATTTCATAGAGCTATATAAGGCCTGGGTATGCAGAATTGCTTCAGAAGCACTGTATAGTGGAGAACCTTCTTGATTGCAATGCTGGATGGTTACCAGTATCTATATTGATAATTGTCACTATCAGTATGTAGACTGGCAAAATGTAGATCCAAGAGTTCTTCGTTCTAGTCTCCATGCATTCTCGGATATCTAATTATGGAATTAAATATTTTAGAAAATGATTAAGAGGCACACCCTTCTATGGGATCAGGTATAAAATGTCCAAGGAACTTAGATCAGGCACCAATTATTTTAATGAATCCTACAGATTTTTATGTATTTATAATTGAATTAATATACTGCTGGTCCCAGGTCTGCTGTCTTATGATGGTTCACAACATACATAATAAAACACCCATTCAGAAGAACACAACCATTTAAAATCTGAATCTTATAACAACAAATAAGTAAAATTAAGATGGTGGATAATACAGAACTCATCCCAACCACACATGCAGTTGAACAAGTATGGGCTGGAAATAAAGAAAGAACTGGAAGACAAGGTGGATTAGTCAGAGGGTCCAGGCTAGTCTAATACCTGAACCTGGAAACCAGGGGAGAGGTTTTATAAAAAAAAAAAAATGGAGGCTGTTTGATGGAGCCAATAAAGGCCTTAGTGACCTTTATCATTCTGCTTATACAGAAGGCCATTCTGGGAAGGGGGGGGGGACTTAAGACTTATCAGTGCATGGATGGAACTGGGTCAACATGCTTTATTCATATTTGAATATGCCACAAGCAATATCCTTAACCATTATATTTTGTTATTTGCATGCATTTTAGTGAGGTGAGTCATATATGCATTGGAAGAATTTTTTTTAAAGCTTGAGTCCAGTGGCACCTTTAAGAGCAACAAAAATGTATTCATGGTGTGTAGGTTCACTTTGGAAGAATTGCTTATGTTCACACTTCAATAACAAGAAATTCACTCTTTGCTGTATCCCATGTATAAATTTCCTCATATTAAACACATATGGAACTTTACATAAGCCCTCCCTCTTGCATAAGAAGAGCAAGCCTCAGAGCCAAATTTACACTATAAGGAAACAACTTTGTCCTTACTGCAGCCACCCTGTGCCTCACAGGATACTGTTTACAAGGGCCCTCGAACTGTCAACAGAAAGGTTATAAGGGGGAAAGCAGATCTGCTTCTATAATATTTATGATTAATAACATTTATGATCCAAAGTAAGTAGCTTCCATAAACTATAATAACCATTTTTTAAAATCTGGCATAAATGTTTTGATGACATCATAAGTATATCAACTTTCATTCTGTTACTCTACATTTTAAGATAAATGCCTTAGTATGAGCCACTTTTAATGCATATTTATATTTAATATTGAAATAAATAATCAATAAATATGTGAGTTTCATTGAAAGCACAACAATTTATAATTTTATCATATGGTTTATTGGTTGCTAAAATTGTTTTTGATAAAAAATATGCCTTCATCACCATGAGTTGAATCCTAAACTGCTGCTCTATAGGTGCAACTTCAATTCTGCCAATGTCACAGCATTTCCTTCTGCAAAGAGACAAATAGTTTTCTCTCCAAACCTCCCTCCCCACTTTACCCCCCTGTGCACTGTTTTCAAGTGTCCAATGACCTGCAGGAGCCCAATTTTGGGAACTACAGAAAACTGCAAAAGAAGGGCTTGTTGTTGTTGTTAGGTGCGAAGTCGTGTCCGACCCATCGCGACCCCATGGACAATGATCCTCCAGGCCTTCCTGTCCTCTACCATTCCCCGGAGTCCATTTAAATTTGCACCTATTGCTTCAGTGACTCCAACCAGCCACCTCATTCTCTGTCGTCCCCTTCTTCTTTTGCCCTCAACCGCTCCCAGCATTAGGCTCTTCTCCAGGGAGTCCTTCCTTCTCATCAGGTAGCCAAAATATTTGAGTTTCATCTTAAGGATCTGGCCTCCTAAGGAGCAGTCAGGGCTGATCTCCTCTAGAACTGACCGGTTTGTTCGCCTTGCAGTCCAAAGGACTTACAAGAGTCTTCTCCAGCACCTTATGGTCCAGCTTTCACAGCCATACATTGCAACTGGGAAGACCATAGCCTTGACTAAGCACACTTTTGTTGGCAGGGTGATGTCTCTGCTTTTTAGGATGCTGTCTAGATTTTCCATAGCTTTCCTCCCCAGGAGCAAGCGTCTTTTAATTTCTTTGCTGCAGTCCCCTCTGCAGTGATCTTGGAGCCCAGGAAAATAAAATCTGTCACTATCTCCATTTCACATTTTGCTAAAGAACATAAATGATAAGAATAAAATTCACAAATATATAATCAAAAGAAATCTCAAAATTTGAGATTGGATAATATGGGGCATTAGAACATTCCACATTGTAACAAAAAGATTCCTCATGTAAAAGGAATCATCTGAAGGATCCAATTACTGACTTCTGCTTAATAAGGAACAGAATCCATTGGTTTGTATCCAACCCTCTCTTCATGAAAAGATCCTTTCTTGACTCACAGGATGTGAATGGAGGCATAGCTATTCAGTCAGGGGCTCAAGAATAAAAGAACACCTCTTCCCCTCAACACAGCAGAAGACAGAAAATGGGTGTATGTCCCAATATCATTTCTGCCCACTGATCCACATGGCTATTTCTTTGTCTGGGTCCCTCAAGCCCAGGATATGATCTTGTCAGAGGCTAGAAAGAACTGCAGGGATGGAGAAGAATGCAGGAGAATTCTACATTCCATACAGAGATGTAAGTCACTGAATCCATTCCATGTTTCTTTTATTTAAATGTATTTATTTAGGATGACATCACCACACTGAAGTCAATGGCAGCTTTGTTAATAATTCACATAGGTCAGGATTTTTGTCTTAATTTATCATTTATCATACTCTTGCAAAATCCAGTCACCATAGCAACAGTTTAACTAAAATTTGTAATATATTTTCCATTCTACTTATTTCACTTTAATTCACTGAAACAAATGTTTTTGTTGTTACTTTTCAAGACATGTTTTCATAAATGTGGCCTCTCTTCAATAGACTATGGAAAGCGCAGTTCATAAGTTAATTTACAGTGCAATCCTAAATAAAGTTACCTTTCTAAGCCCATTGGCTTTAGTGGACTCAGAAGAATGTAGCTCTGCTTAGGATTGTACTGTTAGTTTTCTATTGTGAATAGTTTGAACAAATATTCAGTGTCTACGTTACCAACATTCATATTAATTTGAACTATCTAGAATAGGAAAAGCCATGCAATTCTGCCAAGGAGGTAAGTATCAACTTATATCAAACTAAAGAACTGTACAAGATAAACTAATAACACACCACAGTCAATAAAGGGGAGGGGGAAACTTGCATTAAGAAAATCGATTACTTACTTCATCAATAACCTAACAAAGAACTAGGCCTTGCATGTAGAAAAGAAAATTACCTTGACTAACTACACATAAACACTGGCCTTTATATTAGCACCTATATTCAGGACAACGTAATACATTACTCTGAGGTTTATGCAGTCAGGCAAGATTTATTTTAATCTTATGTAGATCCAGGATTCTGATATTGCACTCAGATGCACTAAGTTCAACTTCCAACAGATTGCTTTCCTTTCCTTTTTATATATAGCTGTTGACAAAAGATTCATGTATATGTACATAATACAAATTCAGGGATGCCTTCACATATTTGTGTGTGTCAATTCCACTTGGGAAAGGACAAGTCTAAAATTCAATTCCATGGAAAACAAGACCATGCACCACTGACCAGCTAACATTTTGGCTGCACATTCCATGAACAGGCATTATGTAAATGGACAGACTTAAATAAAAAGCAGCTCTCATGTATTAATCCATGGCCTGGGGTGCTTTTTGAATAGGCTGTAGACAATCCCAAACACCTGGCTTTTGAAAGACCACCAAGGGAATATGTAAAAGGTCTGTCAGAACAGATTGAAATTAAACAAACTAAACTCAAGGCTTTATTTTAAAGATTCTGTGCTCAGCAGCTTTTAATAAGTTTGCTTCAATTACCAATTGATAAGTAAAATACACCACTGCAGTCCAGCAACCCAATAAATATCAAAGCTTTGACTATTTTACTCTTTGAATAAAAGATATTAAGAAGCTTGCAGGGGGAAAATGCTTTTAGACATAACTCTGAAATGTGTGTATCTTTCATTGGCATTGGATCATTGATCTCTAGCCTTCTGAATTTAACACTCCCTAAATTAAAAAGAAGCTCTGGTATTTAAAAGTTTGAGTAATAAATGCCATGCTGTGAGAGGAATGTTTTAATGCCATTTGATACCTGTCCTTTGTGCAAGTAAGTAATGAGCAATAATCAATGGCAGAGTTTGATCTATTTTAAAACAACAGAAACTCTGCAATGTCTCAGTAATCTGTTGGGCATGCACACCATTCCATTTTTGCTACTGACCAAGGATTCAAGATCGTGTAAGAAAAGATATTTGCATAAACTTAAAAAGGGGCACTATTTCTTCTTCTTATACTGTGGCTTTATATTCTCTGCATTTCTAATTGATACATATACCCTGCTCTATTACTAGTAGTATTTTATTACTGATATGAAATGTTTTAAATTTTAAAAAATATTTTCATATTGTAATGGCCTATGGCTACATGCAATAAAATCTGACTTGATTAGACGACTACTAGAATTTGCCCTCCCCTATGCTTTGCTGGTGTTCTATGTTAATTTAGTTTAAAATCCCCATGAGTAAAACAGAAAAAAAGAAACCCTGTAAAATAAGTAAATAAAATAGATTTCTGAGCCGATTCTACAAATTATCTCCACTACAATGTATGAGTAGTATAAGAAAAAGTCTCAAATACAGTATTATTTATGAGATCATGTGCATGCCAGTTCGCTGGGATATGTTGCCAAGCATGAGTTCTCAGTAAACATTTATCAGACAGATTCAAATGGGTAGCTGTGTTGGTCTGAAGTAGCACAATAGAATCAGAGTCCAGTAGCACCTTTAAGACCAACAAAGATTTATTCACGGCATGAGCTTTCAAGTGCAAGCACTCTTCGTCAGACAAATAGACACATGTATCCATTTCAAACCTAGTGTTACACAGCACTGTAAAATATGTTGTCAAGATACCCAAATGCAAACTAGAAAGTATAGCAATACTTGCTTGTATTGTTAAATTTCTAACATATTCATCCCATTCATTGACAGCAACAAGATAATAATAGAAGTAATCGTTTATTTTATGGTCTAACAATATCAGATTTACAATTACCCCTTTATTGTTTAATTCCAAACATTTAAAACCATATTAAATGGCTTAAGGCATATTTATATTTTATCTCTGCAATTCATTTTGCCTTCACAAGGCCACATTCCTTACAGCTAACTCCCATGCTACATTCAGGTGGGTACAATATACAAACACTACATTTGTAATGTTTGTATATTGTATATTGTAAGTTGGCTCACTGGAGCAGCCTTGAACAGTCTATACCAGGGGTAGTCAAACTGCGGCCCTCCAGATGTCCATGGACTACAATTCCCATGAGCCCCTGCAAGTGAACGCTGGAAGGGGCTCATAGGAATTGTATTCCATGGACATCTGGAGGGCCGCAGTTTGACTACCACTGGTATAAGGGATAGGTTTTCATTTGGAATATGAACTTTCTATACAGTCTCATCAATGGAAGCAGATTTAGGCTACCACATTAGACTCCAGTCCCATCACTCTTTATCTCTTTATTCTCCTACCCTATCACTCTACCTTTTTCTGCCCCTCACGTCATGAATATTCCAGCAGTATAAAGCCCAATATGGCTTCTTTCAACACCCCTCCATAGATTGCCAATCTCAACAGCTCATCAGACATGGTGCCAGCCAGGGCCACCGAGACTCCTCCCCATCACCATGCTCTCTCAGCATGACTCCAAGCAGCTCACTGAGATTTTCACCCTAATTGCTGCTCACAAGGACTCACTCAGCATGGCCTCAGGCAGGCTTACTGAAGCTCTCTCCTCACATCACTGCTCTGAGAACTCAGGCACAGCTCAGACAATCCTTTTGTTTTGGGGAGATTACACCCTCCCAGTTCAATTCATTTTGTTTTGTTTGTTTCAGGTTTGTCTGCAAACATGGGGCACTCCCCAAATCCGGAGCACTCTGTATTTTCTTTCTATGTGGCTCCAATTCACAGATTTAGATTTTCACAAATGGGGCAACACTTGAGAAACACATAGATAGAAACGTTAATTAAAACTTCAGAAATGTGTAATTACAAGCCTATTATACATTCCATATACAACACAAAACTGCAAAGGTGTAAAACATTTGTTAAGACACTATGGACTAGTTCTCACAGATATTGTAAACATGGGTCTAGCTTGTAGCACTTCCAGATTCAAAATATTTAAAAAGAAACAAATAGAAAGCCAATGAGGTAGACTGCTTTTATATTTCAGACGCAACAATATAATGGTATAAAGAAAACGTAGCTTATTATTAGCTCGTTCTGTTGAATTTCTACCCTTTGCATAACTGTTTAAAACCAGAAATTCCTGTATGTATGTGTATAAATTAAGTGGGGGGAGGGGAGAGAAAATGTGATATAATAACAAACTGAGTTAGGGTTGCCAGCTGCCTAAATATCTTTTTCCTTTAATAGACAATTAATAGGGTCTTATCACAGCCTTGCCATTAGGAGTTTCAATAGCTCATTTCCACACATAAGCTGCTATTAAACGGACATGCACCTTTATTTTTAATCACACGTGAGCATACAGAACAATTCATTTTTAATCAAGTATTTCCACTATTTTTCTTGAAACCACTTGGCAACCCATTGGGACTACATGCTACCCATTGTAATGTGCTATACAAATCATTAGGAGCAGAGGTTGGAGAATGGAACAACAAAAAATAATGCCTAATACCTACCTTTTAAGACTTCATCAGAAATATGATATTTTCCAAGGGTTTTCCATAAGAGACCAATAGCCTCAAATATGTTTAGTAGACCTAATTAGGAAAGGCTTTCAGAAATTAAAGATTTCCATTAGGAAGTCAGTGAAGATTTTGAAACATTTCTCTAACATGCTATCTTCTTCCATTTTCCAGGGTAAGAGCCCAAAAGAAGAGAGAACTGGCTGCATACAGGGTATGTACAGCCTTTTGCTTTGAAACCGTGGCTACCATGTTGTGGAACAGATACACATGTTAGACTCAGCTGTGGGAGAGAAAAGCCAACCCCTGACTATGTTTCCATATTTATGGTTTCTCCACAACCTATCAATTGTTAGTATGACCTACTGCCTTTGTTTTGTAAATCAACATCTTAAATATTTTAATTGTTGTTCCATCAAGAAAGCTATAAATACACGAAAAGGCCATGCAGATTTAAGCTTCCTATATAAGAGAGGCAGCTTAGTGTTGTGGTTAAGAATGGCGGCTTCTAATCTGTCGAGCTAGGTTTGATTCCTTCCTCTTACACATGCAGCCAGCTGGGTGACCTCATCACAGCCCTGGTAATGCTGTTCTCACAGAGTAGTCCTGTCAGACTCACCTACCTCACAGGGTGTCTGCTGTGGGGAGAGGAAAGGAAGCTGATTGTAAGCCACTTTAGGACTTCTTTAGGTAGTGAAAAGTGGGGTGGAAAAAACAACTTCAATATGCGATTAATCAGTTAACAACTGAAATACTGTAAGCTAAAATACTCATTGTACACATGTAGGTGTACATATAGGTATACAATTAGGTGTAGGTACACCTAATACTTTGCTTTGAAACCGTGGCTACCATGTTGTGGAACAGATACACATGTTAGACTCAGCTGTGGGAGAGAAAAGCCAACCCCTGACTTCCTTTAAGCTGTATATTCTAGTGATTGAACTTGAGACCTTCTGCAGCCAATCAGATGCTGTATCACTGAACTACAATCACACACCCCATGGCCCCTCCCCAATACCCTCAAATATGCTGACAAATAAAAGCTATCAGTAGAACTGGGATATCACAAATCTCTTTCTTTCTATTCCGACAGCAACTCAAACATGATAAGCACCTCTTTCCATCAATATAGGTGCTTGATACCCTTCTCCTCAGAGTGGTGTTTGACTTCTGACAGGTATAAAGGTAGCCACCAGGACAAAAACCTCTCAAGTCCAAAATAATAGATCTAATTTGCTTACCTACAATATAGGAGCAAAGACTCCCAGTTATGGAGGGTAACTCACCCACCTCATCCTTTCACCAGATGATTGTCACACATTCATAATAAAGACAGGACTAGTTCTCTGCACAAGGCACACAAGCAGCTGCATAAGGAAGCATAGTAGCAGGGGTTGTGGCTAGAACTAGGATCACCCACCATAGCATCTGCTGACCCCTTTCCTGGTGCCTGTCAAGAATATTTAGAAGGTAGAGCTATTGAAGCCATTTGGAGCCATGAAGATGGAGCCATTGAAGATTTGATTAGCTGTGTAGGTTATTTTTAAAAACATTGCAATGTGTCAGCACAGCACATGGATCTGTCACTACTGTGAAGGTATGCCAAAGCAGCAATTTTGTGGCTTATTCCCACCTCCTGTGTCAGTCTTTTTGTGGCTGTGCCCATCATACATTCTCAGGTGCTCTGGGGACCCCTGGGCTAGAATAACCAAAGCTGGCTGTGCCATCCTTTCCATAATGAGTTTTCTCCTGCTACCCTATCCCATCAGGAGCTGTCTGTCTGCCTACCTCTGCATCTCATCTCTATTTATCATTCAGTCTTTCCAAAAGCAAAAAGAAACATACTCTCCTTTTTAAACAGAGCAACTCAGTTGAAAGCAAGAGGTTCATAAAAAGCTCAAGTGACTTATATGTGTCTCATTTTAAACTGCAGAAAGGAGGGTCACACGAATGCAGAGTCAAAGAAGAGATGAAAAAATAGTGTAGTAAAATAAATGTTTCACTTGAAGATCCCTTTGCGTTCCACATGCAGCTTTGTAAAGGGACAACAGTTCCCCGGTATTCCACCTATAATCTATATGTCTATTGCTCACAGATTGAGTCCACACTGAAATATATTTTTCTCCAAACATTGGGGGGATACCCAGGTTTGCAGAAAAATCTAGAAACATTTTAAAAATTGGGGGAGTTAAATCCCCACTAAACAAAAATGTACTCTGTGCACGCTTCACTGGCAGGACGCAGGGCTTTCCAGAGGACGTCTAGGTGAAACACGTAGAATGTTCCAAGTTCAATCCCTAGCACATCTAGTTAAAATGATCAGGTACTAGGTGATGTGCACATATGTACAATAAACCTAAGAGAACTAAACTGAAAAAGACCCTGCCACAGCCAGAGCTATGACTCCCAGGAGCACTACTGGCTGCCAGGAGCCCTGCCACCACTGGGGGGAGGAGGAAGCAGGTAGGTGGCTTGGAGAACCCTCACTGCCACCACTGCTAAGGAGGAGAAAGAGGCTGGTAGATGACTGGCAAAGCCTCTGCCACTGCTGCTGGGAGAGGAAAAAGCAGCAATGCAGAGGCATGCAAGTGAGATGGAAGGCTCTTTCTCCATAGCTACTGACTTTGTAGCTACTTTCTATCTTGGTTTCCAGACTTCATGAAGAAGCAGTCCTGGAGGTGACAGGGGCAAGGATTCCTCACTTCCCTCCCCACCAGCTCCTGCCCTGGCACTCCAGAAAGTTTTAAAGGGCTATCTGAGCCAGCAGAGTGATAGAAATGAGAAGTACCTTCCTCGCACCCCTCTATAGTTGCCAAGTCAGCTGCCCTTTTAAAACTCTCCCCTCCCATTTCTAATCAATCAGCTGAAGAGGTCAAGGTAAAGAGGAAGGGAGGGAGAGATAAGTATGGGGAATATTGACAGAGAAGGGAAGGGAGAATATAGAGTGGAGAGTGACAAAGAAGGTGGAGAGAAAGAGAGGTGGGTAAGATTGTCAAGGAAGGGGAGGGAGAGAAAGAGGGGTGGAAGATCATTTGAAAAGGAACAAAAGTGGGGGATGCCCCCGACAAATTTCTTGCATGGCTCCATTTGTAAGTTTTTCTACTAGCGCCCTACCTGGCCCTGAAACAATGGCCACAATGATCCACGTAACCATCATCTCCAGGCTAGACTTCTGTAACTCACTCTACACAGGCCTACCCTTGACTCTGATCCAAAAATTGCAAATGATTCAGAATGC
The DNA here is from genome assembly GCF_049243985.1 of Paroedura picta. NCBI lineage: Eukaryota > Metazoa > Chordata > Lepidosauria > Squamata > Gekkonidae > Paroedura > Paroedura picta. The sequence continues at coordinate 38,128,777 of NC_135378.1, forward strand.
AGCGGTGCGAGTCCTTACAAGAATACCATGGAGGACCCACAACTGGCAGCCTTAAGTCAGCATCACTGGCTCCCAGTTGAATTCCGGATTCATTTCAAGGTATTGTTTCTAACATTTAAAACCATATGCAATCTGGGCCCAGCATACCTGAGAGGCTGCTTAACTGACTATACCCCCAAAAGGCAACCAACAGAGGGAACATTTGGAGGATGAAACACGCAACAGTCAGCTCTGCAACATCCTGCCCTCGCTTCTGCCCTCCCCCTCCATTTCCTGCTCAGCAAAGGAGGCAGGGCAGAGGTGATAGGGTGCGTGTTTGAACCACTCCCAATTAATTTGCCCAGATCAATTGGGGGTGGTGGCTGGGAGCCTTTCGGCCATCTTAAATGACAGTGGGATTTGCCGCCCTCCCCATGACGGTTCTGTGTTGTTTGGGGGGGGGGGGGCTTTAAATAACGTAGTTATGTATTTTCATAGAACTGAATATGCATTGCTACGTGTAAGTCTTTAGTAAAAACAAGGGGGGGCAGACCAACAAACCACTGATTCGTTGGCCGTGTTGATTAACAGGCCAAAGAGCGGTAAGTGAAATAGCACGTTGCTCTCTCGTTTGCTGTTTGCACAGCATGTGAAGAAGGGGGAAGATGCGGCAGGAAGGCTTTGAAATGTGGAGGAATAGCGTGATTTAATATCATGCTATTGCAGGTTGCAGACATCTTGCCATTTTGACCAATGTGCAGAAATACCCATATTCTTCCAAAATCTACCTTTCCTACTGAAAAATAAACTCCTGGTATAAGCCCTGTTGAGGACTTGGAAGAATACACTTGATTTTAGAAGATTCATCTTAAAAGCTGACAGATATACAGTGGAATCCTAAGGAGAGTTATACCCTTCTAAGGCTACTGAAGTCAGTGGGCACAGAAGGGAGCAAGTCTACTTAGGATGGCACTGCTGTTGTTACACAGGTTTAATGGCAAGTGATAATTTGGCAATTATTTATTTGGCATTTGTATATTCCAGCAATAACCCCTGGTAAAATAAGCCACAAAACTCCTCCTTACTCACAAAGAAGTATTTGTAAATTTCCATTAATGTATTCTTCCATGGGGTACAAAGCTTTGCATTGAACTAGCAAGTATTGAATATTCAATGTTACAGATTTTTTAAAAGATACCAGTTATATTTCAGCAACACAACATTATTTGTTGTGCAGCCTAGGAACCAATGGTGATGATGATATGGGTGAGTCTGCATAGGGCCACAAAATACCTTGACATGGCCCATGAATAAGAGGCTGTTCAAGGATCCTTTGTATAAAATAGCAATTCATCTTCCTGGGTATAAGCTCCTCTCAGTCTCTGACTGTATTTGAAGACTGCAGAAGTGCATTATCCCAAGAGATTCTTCACAGTAAGCATTTCTCCCATTACACATTTATTAGGCAGAGCGCTCATACTGGATGTTACATCTTCAAAGCACTTGACTGCCTAATCCTCACAGATCTGTTGTCCTATGGTAATATCCTGATTAGAGGATCCATCATCTGGCTGCCAAATCTGTCAAACTACCTAGGGTAAAATGTGCTTCCTACTGACAAAACACCAAAAATTAATAAACTTTTAAACAGTGTGCTTGTTCTCAACTATGAAGCTTCCAGCTTGTTTAAATGTTTCTATTTTTTAATTATCTCCTGTTTCCAAGAATTTCTACTCAGACTGTTGAATACAACTCTAAAAAAGGAGTCATATGTATTTCTTTAAAATTCTCTTGAACTTTTAGCCTAAGTATCTAGACTACCAAAATCTACAAATATGACACATAGCTTATAAAAGGAAGCTACCCAACTAGCAAGTATATAGAAAATAAGATAAAATTTCTGCTAAGCCATAGCTGCTAAAGCCAGTCTGAGCCAAATAACTATGCAGCTTCCATAAAATAAATTGTACTTTGATACTTTTATGGAAACGAGTAATACACTTGGGGCAGCCATTTGCTTTGGTTTGTGTTGCTCAGATGTCATGCATCAATAGATGGTACAGTTAAGAGAGTAATTGCTTCCAACTAGGTTAACTCACAAAGGAAGGGAAACCTCCAAGTAATGTAGATCTCAAGTAATTCTTATCTTTATGGGTCATCATTTTGAATTTCTCAAGAAAGCACATTGATTGTAAACAACAGAATATATATTCTTCAATTATATTCTTCAAAATCCAACAGTACATGCCACGGTATTTGAAACATATAAAAACTAATCAACATAGCTTACATCATTGTTTTATTATACCATGTTGGAGAAATGACATTCACTAGATCTGCCTGCTGTGTATGAATAAATATAAGCAGCACTGTACCTGTCCTGGTAGATTTGGCATCTGGCCATTGCTACGATCTACAGTTCCAGGGACAGCATCTTCTGAAACTTTACGGGAAAACAGAAGCGGAGAATACCCTGTAACTTTTATTAATTATCCTACTACAAGCCAATCATCATTATCTCAACCATATGGGATATGAAGAATACAACACATTTCTATTGCATTATATGGTATTCTGTATTTTTCCAACAGCATTCTCACTTGAAACCAGTTTGAAAATACTACATTGTGAATCACAACTGCAAAACAGACTGATGTTATATTAATTTCTAAGCCAGCATGGTGTAGTCATTAGGAGCAGTGACTCTTAATCTGGAGAGCCTGGTTTCAGTCCCCGCTTCCCCACATGCAGCCAGCAGGATGACATTGGGCTAATCACAATCCTGATAGAGCTGGTGTGACTGAGCAGTAATATCAAGGTTCTCTCAGCCTTACCTACCTCACAGGGTGTCTGTTGTGGGGAAAGGAAATGGAAGGGGACTGGTAAGCCACTTTGAAACTCCTGGTGGAGCTAAGTGGCTTATAAAAAACAACTCTTCTTCTTCCTAAATTGTAATGAATTTATTTTGTAGTTGCTTTTAAAAATCCAAGCTGCTCACACTACATTGGAGCCATTTGTCCCCCTTTATGGTCTTTTATCAAATATATACACAGGATTATCTGAATACTGATTTTTCACTTTCATTCTCTACAATGAAAGCTATTTGGTAGCTATTGCGGACCAAAGCCAGGCATCTGCCTATGATTTCAGTGGATTGCTCATCAGTCTTTGAGTATGCTGTCACACACACACACCACTAAAGTAGCTATTTAACTAGCCACTCTTTTTCAAATAAAAAACAAAAAATAAATTAAAACTACCACAATTAAAAAACAAAAAATAAATTAAAACTACCACATAGACTGAATCCAGAACCCAGTGTAATTTTTCATATTAAAAGTGTACCCTCCTATTGTCATTCACAATGTATCCTAAAATGTTCCCCCATCATAATTCCCATCCATATCTTGCTGGCTGTATCCAGGTGAAATGATTGAGAGAAACGTGACCATCTAATGTTCAATTAAATGTAGTGTGTAGACCAGTGGTCCCCAACCTTTCTGAGGCTGGGGATCGGCAGGGCATCGGGCCGCGCCCCCGCGGGCCACGCCCACGCATCGGGCCGCGCCCCGGGCCATGGCCGCGTGGCCCGGCCCTGATTCCCTCTCCCCGCCCTCCCGCAGTAAGAAGCTTCCCTCCCGCAGTAAGAAGCTTCCTCCCGCAGTAAGCAAGCTTGCGGCCTGGGAAGTTTTTTACTGCGGGGGGGCGGGGAGAGGGAGCCGCGGCCCGGCGCCATGGCCTTCGCAGCCCGGCACCGGGCTGCGGCCCGCAGGTTGGGAACCACTGGCATAATGTACATGTGCTCGCATATATGCCAGTTACATGAGTATGAAGCACTTTGAAATATGGTTCAAAATATGGCCCGCAGGTTGGGGACCACTGGTGTAGACAATGCGAATACAATCTGAAGACAGATTATTTTAAAATATATATACTATAGCATTACTGTTGAGCGTGTCACACTGACAAGCTTCAAGTGCATATCTCAGTTTGCAGAGAAATTTGCACCCCAAAACAGAGTGATCCGAAGACCTATCCACATATAACATTATTTCCTTGAAATATACTTCTCCGGTGAAATCCCACAGCACTGCAATACCTGTTTAATTGCAAGAACAGTATGGGAAGGATCAATGACATAAGCCATTCATGACAGATTGCAACTTTGACAGGAAGAAACGGGACCACTATGAGGGCAGAATCCATGTAAGTTACACCAGTATTCAGAGGCAAATAGGAGGGCTGTATTCATACTGCAAATGTAACCATGGTGTAGTAGAGCCAGTTTGGTGTAGTGGTTAGAGTGGTAGCCTCTAATCTGGAGAACTGCTGTTGATTCTCCATTCCTCCAAATACAGCCGAATGGATGATGTATGGCCAATCACAGGTCTCTCCGAGCTTTCTCTGCCACCTACTACCTCACAAGCTGTCTGTTTTGCAGAGAGGAAGGAAAGGCGACTGTAAGCCGCTTTGAGACTCCTACAGGTACTGAAAAATGGGGTATAAAAACTCAGCTTGTTTGCCTCTCTTCTTTCTCTATCCAGCTCCACGTGTCCAAAACCACTTTTATTGTTGGGCTTATACCTTTAGGGGTCTTTATGTAGGAACACATGGGATTTTATGGAATTTATATTTTTATGTAACCTGCCTTGAGTCTTCAGAGGAAGATGGGCTATACATTTAATTAATTAAATTACATTAAAATAATGATGTACAGGTTGAAACAAAATAATTTTTGAAGGGGAATACTGAGGAAATTTCATGAGCAACTTGAAGCATCTACTGAAGAAGGGATTTTGCCTGACCCAACCACTTATCAGCTGTATAGCTAGAACAGCATGCTTAAGAGTACTCTTTAGTGCAAGGCAGCATTCAACTGAACTTAGTCACTGTATGGCAGGAGGGGGATCTTTGAAAAATTCTGTGCAGGAAATGTTAAAAACCTTTAAATGGCTGAAACCAATCTGTTATGGATCATGCCCACCAGCTGAAATTACACTTTAAAAGAGGATAACAGCATAATTTGAAAACAAACTATGCTCTATAGATAACTAGGAATGGGGAAATAATTGTTTAATAAATGAGAAAAGGATCAGTGATGATTGGTTTGGTAAGATAATGCTTATGAGCAGAAAAAATGGAAATGAAAGATGCTTCTCCAGCATTGGCTCCATCACAACAGTAGCCATAGGTAAATATCTACTCATTGATCAACAGTTTTGTAGGAACACATGCGTAATTTCTGTTTCATGAATTTCCATATTAAGATTCAATCTATAAAGTTAAAACTTCACAGGCTATTTGCCAACAGTTTATTTCTTTAATATCATACTACACTTAAGGATTTTTTAAAGTAGAGTGTGTACAGTAGGAAACTGACATTAAAAGCCATTCTTCCCTTGAAAATCCAAACTGTTTGATTAGTTCTTTTCTAATTAAGGAAAACATGTCCACTGTAAAATATTCCTTCATAATAATTTAATATGATATGTGACCAACATCAATGAGGAGGTTATTTCAGCCATTCAATATTAAGTCTTTATAATATGGTTGACTAATAAGTTTTTATTATAGCTATTGATGTTATAAATCTCACAGAGGTGTTATTTTTAAAAGTTGGAATATGGTCAGAATGCTTGCAGATCTCAGATTGCTATTAAACATAATAATTATGCACTAAACTAATTACAACTGAAGCAAAACCTAACTTACAACTAATTAATTTTTATTGCATCAACATTATACATGTTCTTTTCATTTAACACAGGGCACAACTATAAATGTTTAAGAACCTATTCATCTGTGTATTTATTTCAAACAAGCTGTCTAGGCCAGATTCATAAAGTTACAACTTGGCAAAATTTGTGGATCACTTTGTTTTACATAGCAACTGGAATGTGACAATATAAAGCTATTTATTAAAGAACTGTTTCTGAGAGGTTTTCTATTTGATCATTGTAATTGTCTCAAATACACCTCTGCATTAAACTAGGGATAAATTTCAAGATGCCAAAATTGACTGGTTATCAGTTGCTTTAATGCAAAATTTTGTTAACAGATTAAATTACCTGCTAACTGGTTTAGAATAGTTATTCATTACAAACCTCCCAGAGATTATGCTACCATCTCTTACAGATGTAGTTTCAGGAGTCATGATGGCCTGCAGTAGAAAAGCTAGACTTGGGCCCAGTAGAGATCAACACGATTTTAAGGAGATAAATTTTCAAGAGTCAAAGCTCCCAGAGCTTCTGCTTTTCTAAATCACTAGAATTAGGACTTAAAAACTGATTAGATACGCCCTTGAAATATCTAAGGGATGTTCAACTACCGCTTATAAACTCTTTAAGTGAAAATACAAGAGCCAGTGGCATATTGCCCACTGTTAAAATTAGTGATGTGCAATTTTTTTATCTGGTATCTTTCTGTGCAGGTCTACCGGAACCGAAAATTTTCAGTCTTTCAGAAAAATCCTGGATTGCAGTACTGATATTTGGATCCAGTATTTTTCAGAAATCCGCAATTTGGGTGTCCATTAGACCTGAGAATAATACAGGTTATAAAAAACAGCCAGCGTGATCCTGGGGTTAACTTTGCTTCGCCTGCAATCCTGCAAGCCTACTGAAGCCAATCCTGCCTGGGCTCACTTTTCCTGCAGTCCAGCTTAAACAAGGCTGCTGAAGAAGCAAACCCCATGATCACATTGTTCCACATGGCACAACCAGCTTGGTGTAGTGTTTACGAGTGTGGACTTCTAATATGGTGAGGTGGGTTTGAGTCTGTGCCCCCCCCTACATACAGCCAAGCTGGGTCACCACAGCACTGATAAAGCTGTTCTGACCGAGCATAATATCAGGGCTCTTTCAGCCTCACTTACCTCATAGAGTGTCTGTTGTGGGGAGAGGAAAAGGAAGGAGATTGTAAGCCACTTTGAGACTCCTTCAGGTAGAGAAAGGAAGACTCCTCTTCTTCTTGCTTCTCCTGCCCCCAGGCATTTAAGAAGGTGTTTAAGTGATAGCGGTTCCTTTAAATACTTTCTACAAGCTGCAATCCTGTGAGTGAACCCTGAAGGTATTTAAAGTGCTTATAGTCCAAACTGAGAGTTCACTCTGAATGCATATTGAAGAAGACTGTGAGCCTTTTAAATGCATCTATTTGGTGGTCCCAACAAATCCCAAATATTTTCAGATAGCTGAATAAATAGTGGCAAACTGTATTTGGCTGAAAAGAATATTCAGAAAATCCTGAGGTGGGAATTTGGCTCAAATTGACCACATGCACACTCTTAGTTAAAATTCAAATATTTTTACAGTTTTTGGAATCAGATATTCCATGTTCTAAATACCATCAAAGAAGTAGGTCATAGTACCATTCAGAGTGCTGCCAAACCAAACAAACACCAGACAGTTAAATTCACCCTGCTATTAGTCATGGTACCAAAGAATATGGGCTCGTTTCATCCTGGACAAATCAACTCACCAAATAAGTACTTTAATAAAAACTACTCATTTGTAGAATTCATTTCTAGCATAGGGAGATGGATCACATCTAATTATAGCCTCACTTTATAAATATCAAACTGACATTCAGTTTTGGTAATCTGTTTTATGCTCATTAATCCTAGTTTGATTTTTTAATATCTAGCTTCCCTTTTATGTGGTTTCCAGCTCTGATTCCAGTTTCTCTATTCTAAATGCATAGTGCTTCAAATCAATTAAATGTAAAAGAATTCACTGCTGTCCTACTATATCTTTTTTAGGATGGCACAAAGATTATCTTTACTTGAGTTTATCACTGTTCAAATAGCATTCTTTAGGTTGGTTAAATATTCTCAGTTAAAGAAGTAAATAAATGATGTCAGTCTATTGATTTCAAGATACAGCACTATCCACTCTGAACTGACAAGAAATGTTTCTCTTAATGAGGTGAACAATTTTTCCCCCCACTTGTGGCTGGGACTGATTAGACTGCTTTGTTGGGATGAAATCAGTGTACTTTAGAAATGATGTTTGCTGTAGCTTTACGTAACACAAAAGATGTCTTTACAAATTTAAATACATGAAATTGCAGCTTAAAATCTACATATTCTGCCACATGTGATTAGACCTGGCTAGAAGCTGTATTCATAACAGGGGGAAACGATGCCATGATTTGAAATGTGCTCTTCTCTGTCTGTCTCGGTTCCTCCTCCTCTCAAATGTACAGAGTGGATAAACGGTAACTGAATAGCCATTCCCCCCTCCATGACTCCTTGTTCAGGATTCCACTATTGAAGAAACTTCCAAGGCCTAATTTGTGCCGCTTTCTGATCTGTGTTGCTGACTATGAGGTTAAATCAGATGAGCTCAGTATGAAGTTATAAAGGTTCAGAAGCTTGTGCTTTTAAAAGCAATACGAGACATCTAAGAGAGACTGTCTAGCAATCAGATGTCCAGTATCATGATAATGTTAAGTTGCCACAAAATTGTTATTTTTGTTTCAGATCTTAACAATGGAATAGGGAGAACAGATGTAATAAATGCAAAGAGCTTTCAAAAGAGAGAAATTAGAAATGAATGAACTAATGAAGAACCAAAAATACAAGCAAATTTATAACATTCAATTTTATTAGTATTTTATTTTTTTTATTTTGTGATTTTTTTTTATTGCCCCTCTCAGCAAAGTCGGCTTGGGGTAGTTTCCAACATTTTAGTATAAAATCATATGTGTACAATAATTCCTAAAATCAGAACAAACCATCTGATTTTAAACATTATAATAAAGCTATTAAAACCAATTAAAATCAATTGGACCTTGCTGGCTAGAATTAGTAATGTTGTTAAGTAGCTCTTGTGAAGTACAAGTTCAGATTTCAGATTTCCAGAGGGGGAGCTGAAAGATATTATTGCTGGAGTTCATTGGCCACAACTAAATGCCTGGCAGAAGTGTACCATCTTGCAGGCCTGCAGAACTGAGTCTGCACTGGCAGGGCCATAATCCAACACAGAATTAAACATGATTAATGCATATTAATTCCAATATTAACACCCTTAATTTCTGTATTAACCTATTTTATCTTGCATATAGTTACAAACATTTAAATCATATTGATCTTATTCAACTTAAAATAAGACAGAACTTTAGCTCAACTACCAGCGTATTTTCTACAATAATTAAAATATGGTAACAACCGACAGCAAAGCTAGTGCTGTTAACCGATATGAGCTTACATTTTTTTAGCTTGAGACCTCAAAAAACATTTTTAATGAAGAACTTGTAAGTCCCAATGGCATTTGAATAATAATCTTCAGCTATAACTACAGTGAACTTGTAACTGTACCTTTTAATGAACTTAGCTAAATTTAAAAACCGCAAAGGGTTTATTTCTTTAACTTTAATATTCTAAAAAATGTTTACTTTCTTCCAGATGGTAAGATTAAATTACATCAACACTGTCAGCAAGTTGAATCCTCGGATGTATTCATTTCCACCACAGAAGCTTCAAAACCTGTCTATAATTTTGTTACTGATGTTTGGAAACAGCTGTAGCTGACATGGCTATGTGTTGTATACGTCAGCATTACAGGATTAAATATTCTTAGCCCCCAATGGACAGGGCCTGTTCTGTTAAAAAAAAAAAAAAAAACAGTGCGCAAGAAGTGTTAGAAATTGTTATTACAGCAGATATGTCTCATTAGATTGCTGTTAAACAGAAAGGTCAAAGACAAGAATTTAGGTTACTTATATTCTTTATCTCAAAAGAAGATATACAGACCTCCGCTCCAAAATTTAACGCCCATCTCAGAAGGAAGCCAAGGTGACACTAAATGCCCCACAAAATCCTTTGTTACATTCCCCTCTATATACTATATTCATCAGAAAGTTGTAATATATAATCTCATCAGTAGGTTACAAAGCCTTTTCTATCCCATTCAGGGGAGGGGTTGGCAACTGAGTTACTAGTAATTAATATAGCATTGCAATTTGCTTAGAAATATTAAGGATGTGGAATAAAAAAAACTAGATTATAGTACACAGTATCTATGTCTCAAAATGCTATCAGTCAGTTGATCATATCTGAATTACACCCATACTAGGGATGTTCTCTATTTCACTGGAATCTTAAATTTCCGCACAGTTAAAGTTGACTAGTTATTTTAATGGATTAGTAAGATACATGTTGCTTAAATTCTACACTACACAAACACAAAATAAATGTATTTACAAAGAGACACAGTATTTTGGAGGAACAGTGGGGCAACATATTATGTATAAGCCACTTTTTATATCATGTGGGCAAAGAGAAGGAGGACAGGGCTCCTATATTTTTATCAGTTGTTAAGCTTTTTTCCTTCCTGCACAGCAGTGAGGAGACAAAAAAGAACCAAGAGAGAATAAAATATCAGTTCTAGAGACACCAGCTCAATCCTATTTTGCATCAGGTGACTCCATTTTCCCCAATTTTAGTCATGCCTAATGAAATTAATTCTGGAAAATATCAACAATGTATTCTACAAATTGTTAAAACTTAGAATAGTTTAAAGATTTTGACCTTTTGTTTCAGTACTCCATTAAACACTTGCATACTATAAAGGCTTAGTGCTAAATTACTGACTAAATTAAGAATAAAGATGGAAATACTTAATTTTAGTATATTTTCACTCTCACTAAACCAATGAAAGTGGCTATTGAACCTCATCCAAAGGCACATCAGCATAAACAGTCAGTTTTCTCACCCACTTTTCCAACACAGCTAAGCTACCTACCATATAGCTCTTGAAACTAGGCTGCCCTATGGCAAAATACTCTTTAGAGCTTTACTGCTATGACAAAGTGTGAACCTTGCTGAACTTATTTCACATTTCTGTTCTTTTATAGATTCACCAGAGTTCGCTTTTAATATTAGCAAAAAAATTTAAAGCAAGCTTAACAACACTGAACACCATTCTATGCATACAGTGATGCAATGCAGTAACATGAATACAGAAGCAGTACTAAGTATTTTTCAAGATGTAGATATCTCTGGAAACTTTAAAATGCATACACTTCAATATACTTGCTAATGTATAAAACATTTTGCTATAAATCATTGCTTAATTTTATCAATGCTCATTACTTAGCCTGCAATAGGAGCAGTTTATCATAATGATAATATGTTCTAAAATGACACTTTTTAGATTCTGATTTTAAAACCATAAATTTTCTAAAATAAACGTCCCACTTCCAACAAGATGCTGAAGCCATAATACTGAAAATGGGAACATTGTAGTCACTTTTTTATAAAGAAACAGCAAACAAGATGACCTCTGTACTAGAGGGAGGACAGCTCTACAGCCCTGTGACATTCCTGCTTGACCTGGGTCATTTGTGATGTTCTCTTACTTAATACATGCTTGTTTGCCTGTCATGAACCTTGCAGACATGTGTCTATCTACCTTATAAAACCTTTTTACTTGACACCCTTACCACAGTATACTAAAGGATTATACTCAAGGGCACAGTATATTATGTTCCAGACTGACATCCCCCAAAATGGATAACCTTAGCAGTACTTTTCAGCATATGATACATACAGTGCACCTTTCAGAGCTCCTGTGATCCCTCAATAAGTTTCCTGGCTTGAAGATACTTTTCAGTAACTACATGGGATCAACCTAAATTCTACAGTTGTCCTTTGCCCTTACTGAATGAATCTTATCTATCATCCAAAAATTTGATTTGATCAAGAAAAAGAAAATCTTCATACAATATTCAAGAATCAATCCTAAAAAGAACCCCCTGTGGAAATTCATCCCTAGAATCTACAACCATTTTGCATTGGTATTTAGAAGAAGCAGAGCTGGTTCTTATATGCTGCTTTTCTCTACCCAATGGAGTCTCAAAGCGGTTCAAAGTCGCCTTTCCTTTCCTCTCCCCATAACCCTGTGAGGTAGGTGAGGCTGAGGGAGCCCTAATATTACTGCTCAGTCAGAACAGCTTTAGCAGCGCTGTGGCAAACCCAAGGTCACCCAGCTGGCCGCATATGGGGGACTGCAGAATCGAACCCAGCTCGCCAGATTAGAAGTCCGCACTCCTAACTCCTAAAGAGAGCCAAAGTGGCTCTCTTTTCAATTCCCTCACAAAAAATTAATAAAATGCTCCAACATTCAGTAGAAATGCATATGGAACATGGTAACGTGCAGTATGTTGAATCAGCACCCACCCAAATGATGAGGATGCTTGAGGTCACCTACAGAAATTTACAAGTGGGATCCTCATGGAGGAGAATCTTATTCTTCCCCTGGTTTGGTTGCCTAGCCACTCACTGGCCAGACATTTCTGCCTGCTTTCATTCTGCTTGCATTTATCCTCTTCTCTCCTACCCACTGGCAATGATACCACAATCCACCAGGCTCATGTGCAGGCATGAGATGGTGTTACCTCATGCTATTCCTCAAATGACTCCAGCATTGACAGTAGAGCAGCAGTGTTGGTTTTCTACTTCCCCTGCTTAGCTGCCCACCCAGCTAGCATGACAGCAGCTCCTGCTCTGTCTGTCCACCTGCCTAATTCTTGTGGTAGCAGTCCCAGCTTTTCCTTCTGATTGTTTGTCTAGCTGGAGACTCCCACCTGCTCTTCTACCCACTTCTAGTCCTCAGGAGTCTCCTGAACATTGTCTGCATAAGACAGAATTCATTTTTCTCTTGGAGGGTATCTGAAACCCCTTGTTTCCTTTTGGGGGAGTTTTCACATTTCCCCATACCCTAGATCTAAAAAAAGAGCCCTTTTTTTGGAACCCGGCCCCATTCACAGGTCTGTTGTTCCACGAGAGTTCCAAGTTTATCATTACATACTGGACCCAACTATAGCCATGGATTTTTTCAAGAGACGGGGAGGAACCATGGCTCAGGAACAGAGCATCTACTGTGCATACTGAAGATCCTAAATTAAATCTCTTGCATCTCAAGCAAAAACAGACATTTAGGAAGTGATGGGTAAAAGTTCTGCCTCAGAACCCAAAGAGGCACCACCAGTCAGATTGGATGGTACTTATCTTGGCAGACCAATGCTCTGACTCAGTATAAGACAGCTTCATGTCTATCGGAAAAAATGGACAAACCTGTGTGCACACTTTGCAAGTCTTAAAGCAGTGGTTCTCAATGTTCCTAATGCCGCAACCCTTTAATACAGTTCCTTATATTTTGGTGACCCCCAACCATAAAATTATGCAAGTGTTCTTTCACATAAATTAAACGGAAATTGACCAATGTTGTAAAGATCCATTGTTCATGATGATTGTATATAAATTGGTTTTTTCCCAGGGTTTCTCAGTTCAGTTCTGCCTCTTGTCCCACCATGCCATTCTCCCTCTTTTCCACTGCTCAACACAGTTGAACGCTCTATCTTGATCTACCCCACAAGGCTGTTTTGTGGATGGCGCCCCCGCCGCCCGGCCAAGCTGCTTGCCCTGCTGCGACCCCTGTGAAAGGGTCATTTGACCACCAAAGGTGTCCCAACTCCCAGGTTGAGAACCACTGTCTTAAAGTCTTGTGACATGAACTGACTACAGTTTTACAAGCTGTACACACCAACTGAGGGCTTTACATTCAGTCCCTAAGTCTGATAAAATTCTATGCTTTGAACAGCACAGACTGGCTTCCAAATCATGTTTCTATATCAAATCATCCTATATTTTTCTCAAACAGATGCACCATGCTACATAACAAATCAATTTTAAAATTTAGGAATTGTAATTATGACACACTACTGCAAGAGGGGAGGGAATCCCTTGGACAATCCCAAATTTTTAAGGCACACCTAAACAGCTCTCTGATTTCTAGCTAAAGAACTCTGACAATGTGTTGCCAGCTTTTAGAACTTTGATCTTAGCAAAATCATTGAGTACAAAAATGCATAGCTTTTATGTCTAAGGATATACATTCAGTATCATTCAGTTCCATTTGCTATGAAACCAGGTTATGGCAAGAAGGAGAAGGACTATTTTTTATATTGTTTAAGTTTTTACCACCAAATAAGACTGGGATTTCAAGACACAATTCTAGAAAACAATATGTAGGCCCTCAAGAAGCTGCTCTGCCTGTATTTTTCCCACTTTCTATAATAATAAATTACTACTTAAGTAGTAATATAATATAATAATAATAAATAAATAATAAATTACTACTTAAGAAACAGAGTTTCAGTGTGATTTTACTGTGGCTACAAATGAGCTGTCATAATTGGTCCAATTCACACATTACAGACAATGTGGCTTAGGTCCAGGATCCCCACCTTGGGTCCTCTGTAACTGTCAAAGTCAGCAGGGTCTCCCAAATTCCTGCACATACTGTACCCAATTAGGATCACAAACCTAGTGCACATGAAATCACAAACCTATACCTTGTTTTCATGAATAATCACTAAGCACAAGAAAAATCTCACTCAGCTTTGTAGACAATGAAGTCTTCCCCCCTACCCATGAAACAGCCAATCATAAAAATGCAGAACATTAACACTGCCATGGCAGTCATTGTTGCCTAACCACAATAGTCTGTAACAGCTTTCTCAACCTTTTTTTTACTGTTGAGAAATCCCTGAAACATTCTTCAGGTTTCAAGAAATCCCAGAAGTGGTGTGACTGTGCAGAATATGTTTGAGAAGCATGTACACACCCACCTGGGGCCCATACCCTTCCCACCCCCTCCAGGTCCATCATTGGCTATATCAGAGGGGGTGGGGCAGATTGATAAGACCATATATGGTTAAATGTTTAATGCATTTGTTTAATGCATTTAACTTAAAACATATATACAAATTAATTAATGCCCACCAATTTGGAAAACCTCTGGTATAGGACCAAGACCATGTTTACCTTTTTATCTATATCAGACATACACTCAGAAATCCAGGATACGCTCAAATGTAAATATGCAGAAGTAATACACTGAAGAAGCCCTAACATAACTATGTCAGTGGCTCATACTTCTTTCAATTTAAATTTGAATAAGTCACACAAGCACACACAATGTGCTTCCCAAAAAGCCACCATCCTAACTCAGGAGCATCTGTCTTCCTACAAACATTTTAAGAGCAGGTGCATATAATATTAGAATGAGGATGCTCAGTTTTGAACTTCCAAGTTTATTTTTGTAGACATGATCTGTATAATAAGGAATAATATAATGTACAATTTAGAATGCTCAGTGCAATCCTAAATAAATACAATGTTCTGATTCCATTGAGGTCAATTAAAACAGTGCAGTTTTGACTGTACAGGTGATCCCTTAAAAATGAATGGAGACTTAGCCTAATATTATTTACAATTTCAAATCAAAATTCAATATTATAACAAGACTTTTAAGTTGTCAAACAGAATATGTATAAAGAATACACTTTTTAGGACTTTCTCAGTTTGAGAAATGCTACAAATAGAAAAAGGTATTAGCGACATCTAATGTTTACTGAACTGATGAGATATTATCCTTGCAAGTAATTTCTAACATCACTGAGAGTCTATGTGATAATAAGAACTAAAGGTTGTTTTAAATAAACACCATGAAGATACCTTCTGCAAATATCTGAGGCAAATGTGTATTGATCTTTGGTATGTAATAAAAATTAAGTTTTAGAATAACAGAGATCCATAGCATATGCAGCTACACTAGAACTCCCTTGATCTATAGACCAACCCTATGCATATTTCTTCAGAAATAAGTCTCACAACACAGTGGGACTTATTCTAGCAGATGAAGTGCAGCCCAAGTACAGTATTTATCTGTGTCATTTCCACACTGTATTCCAGTAGCCTTTGAAGGGAGAGTCATAATAATTTCAGAAGGCTATGTATTTTTTTAAACTGCTTTACCTCTATTACTTGAATGTGTCAGAAAAAACAGTTGTCAAGACAACTATGCCGAACCTATTTGAATTGTTTTGGACAGAGCGATAACATTCCTAAACTCTTTTTAACTCAAAGTTGTATTCAAGTGCTTATTTCCTAAACATTTTCTATTATTTCTTTTGTTTGAATATATTTTGATCAGATATAACCACTTCTGATTTTTTTCTACAAATCTTTCTTTGGAAGCTAGATATTCAAAAAAGCAATTTAACTGATAAGAAGTACCTCAAATTCATTATCACTGACAAGCTCAAATAGGCAGTTCTGTTTAAAAGGGTATAATTAATCTTACTAACTTTATGTTTTTAATCAGGTCCAATCAAGCAACAGAATAAATGTTGCCCCAGGTGAACACTCAATGTCCTTGGCTATCATTAGTATCACCAGTATCATCATGATCTTAACACTTTCTAGAATATGTAACTTTTCAAAAACTGAGCCCTCATATTATTACTGAAATTACAGTTCTATTGTACTTTCCTACTAACCATGTCTCACTAAATCTAATTACGTATTTTTTGCAAATTAATTAACTACATAGTTGCTTTAGTAGAATTCAAATTTACAATATATTCTGATACTGGTCCCTGTGACCTTTTATCCCATTACCTGATTAGTACGTGCTAAATCAAGGTCAAAATAAACTGCAGGGTTAGGGTTTAGTAGACTGTACTGTTATAATGTTCCCATTGCTCCATTTTTCAGCCAATGAAATAAAATTAAAATTGAAACCTCACCTGAAATGTTAAATAGCTTTACTCTCCAGCATTCCTCAATAAAAAGTGATCTAACAGTGGATGCAGCCTTTTACAATGTCCCCGCTTTTCTAAACTAGTGGGGTTACTTATTCGCCTTATGAATCAAGAAAAAAACAGCAGGATGCTTGCAGTGTGGTTGGCTGGTCACTGAACAATGGAGCTTCAATACAGTTTTCTCCTCCTCCACACCCCTCCCGTTAAGAGTATTATTCCTTGTTCAGTTGTTGCACCAGATCTACTACAAAGCTAGACTAGATAACAAATACTGACAATTCTTTGTCATTTAAACTTCAAGTGATACTACCAAGACTGAAAAGCAGTACATTAATAGCATTAAGTGGTGTGATGTTACATTATATATTTTATTACATTATATATATTATTATAGACAGATATAAAGATTGAATTTGTCAAATATCGCTTCAAGAGCTATATAAACTTTGCAAATGCACTTCCATATAAAACAAAATGTAAGCAATCTTTTTATCAATTGAAGAAAAGCATTCAAGCAATATTACATTGGCCATTTAACATGGAAAAGAGGTAATGTGTCATTAAAAGCAAGAAATTTACATGAATTCTAGGTATATATTAATTTTGGATGGCACATGATGTCCAAGTATATATTTAAAAAGCTGTTTCTACTACTCTGCTGAATTACTCGGAGCTAAATGTCATTCCTTGGCCCCAGTAATTCCTGAAATACTGCTCAACAAAAATCACAGGTATTTTGTTGGACCTGCAAACTGAATTTATACCAAGAAATAATAATACCCCAAGAAAACACTGTAGCAGTAAGCTTCAGATTCAAAAATGCACTTTGTCAAAATTTCCAAACACATGTAATAAATGTTAAGCCTCGAAACAGTTGAAGAATTAAAATATGAAAAAAATCACTGTATATCAATCCATAAGCAATTAAAGGCAATGCATTTCTTTGGAGAATTAATGACACGTTCTTCTGTTTTTCAATATTTAAACCTACTCTTATTCGTTAAAACATGCAAGGAAAAACTATCACTGATGAACTCAAATTAGTTTTGCCAGTAACTTCAGATTGATCGAAATGTACTAACATCTGCAAAACACAGCTTTCCACAAAGCTTAACACAAAGACTTTATTAATTGTAGAACTACCACACCTAAACAAAAAACATATGTTGTTCAACGATGTGCATGCAAGGCTACTGTTTCCTATGGTGAAGTGATACTGAAATTCAGAGCATTCTTAATATTTATATTAGCCTATTTTAAGTTCTCCAGACACTATCTGTACAGAACCTGTGCAAAGTTCCAGAGAGACCAAAACCCAAATATCCTCTCCAATAAAACACAGCTAATGTGCTATCACCTTGATCTGAATGGTCCAGGATAGCCCAATCTCATCAGATGCTGGAAACTAAACAGAGTCAACCCCCAGATAGTGTTCGGATAGAAGACCAACAAGGATGTCCACGATCCCTACACAAAGGCAAAAGTGGCACGCTAGTTTGGAATGCTTCTTTCCCTAAAAAACCTGATGGGGTCGCTATAACCTGACTGCAAGCTGATAGCCCTTCCCACCACCAACTTGCTATCTTTTTGGATTTATTCCAATGCCCCTTCCATATGGGATTTTTAAACTACTTAAACGACCTAAGGCAAATGGAGTTTTTCAAAAATGAAGTACAACAATAAAAAATTAGATCAAAACAGGA
This sequence comes from Paroedura picta, assembly GCF_049243985.1. NCBI lineage: Eukaryota > Metazoa > Chordata > Lepidosauria > Squamata > Gekkonidae > Paroedura > Paroedura picta. The sequence goes on from NC_135378.1 coordinate 38,147,067, forward strand.
CTTGGAAAGCCTTGATTAAAAGCTTCCTTTAACTATGGAGGTCAATATTTTATCCTTAAAGTGTATGAAACTTCAAGGAGTCAACTTCCAAAAGTCAACGTACTTTTTCACCATTAGAGTCCGCAAAACCTCAAAAAATTCTGGTTGCCTTCAGAAGCCAAAGCAGGTTAAACACATTCATATGAAAGGGACCCAAGTCTGTGGGGGACACCCTGACAATAATAGTAGTCTGTTTGGACAGAATGTACTGATTTTACAATGTCAGAGGTCCATTCCTATATTATAGTATCAAGTTAAGGTAAGAATTGAACCAGGATCTTGCTAGCCCACTGTTAACTGAACCACTATGTTAAAAATCAATGGGAATTTAAACACTTTATTGCATCCACTATCTGGGAAGCCCATTAATTGTGACTGATCTTACTTGAAAAATTCCAAACAACAACACTCATTAAATTCAGTGGGACTTACTGTCTATAAAATCTGCTTAAGATATTGGCCTTAAGGCAATAATGGTTATCTGACCTCCAATATTTTTTGAAAAAATATATGAGTATATTAATATTTCACTATGACTATTTGTTGATCTGCAGTAAAACAGAAAAATTGTACTAGTTTACATACACACAGCTTTTCCCTGGTGAATTAACATGGAAAATGAATACCGAGTACTATGTGGTACCCCATTCTTTTTTTTTTTTTGGTAAACTTAAAATACTCAGAAGCATTGCAGTACAATCAACCACTGTTATGCCATTAGCCTACTCCTATATCTTCCAATGGGAACTATGCCAATGCAACACTTTCCTCAATTTGTGCCAACAGAAGAAGAGTTTTATTTTTTCCCCCACAAATCATCAGAATAATTCATGTCTGCTTCCAGGAGTTAAAATAGTCTCTTCTGATTCAAGCACAGAAGGATGGAAGTGAGAAAAAATAATCCCTAGGTATTTATTGTACAGACTGCAAGTTATGAAACCCTAAGTTTGCCACAGCTACGAAACTGTACTTTGCCGCTCTACAAAATAGCTATTTCCCCTGAGAGTATTGTATAAGGCAGGGGTAGTCAAACTGCGGCCCTCCAGATGTACATGGACTACAATTCCCATGAGCCCCTGCAAGTGAACGCTGGAAGGGGCTCATAGGAATTGTATTCCATGGACATCTGGAGGGCCGCAGTTTGACTACCACTGGTATAAGGGATAGGTTTTCATTTGGAATATGAACTTTCTATACAGTCTCATCAATGGAAGCAGATTTAGGCTACCACATTAGACCAAAGAAATACACAACAGAATGCAATAATATTTTAAGATACACACTAAACTCAGAAGTTTCTTATGACTGAGTCCTTCTGTAATCAGTCAGCCTAGATAGGGAGTTCAGAGTACTTCATCCAAGCTCTTTGTAGTTGTGCAGTTTCTTTTTAATTATTATTCAAGATCAAGACAAATTAAGTTTTAGCAATGATGAAAAGTATTAGGTGAATGAAACCCACACTGTATTACGTGAATGAAACCCACACATCAACCTGCCTCGTCTGCAGAGTTGATAACAAATATCCAGAACAGGAATATTCCTCACTCTTTACCTTAGCATGAACTCACTCAGCAACTAAGCAATTTTTTTCTCTTCAGTCTGAGAATTCTGTTCTGAAGCAATTTAGACTTACAAGGGAGAGATTAAAAGATAAAGGTTTTCTTCTAATATTAATGTTTTGTGTAAAGAAAACCTTTCTCATACTGAGTTTTGATTACAGAGAGGTTAAATATTTCCGTGTACATTAAAAAAAAAGAACCATAAGGGATTCAAGTGCATCTACTCCTGTAACAAAGACAGTATGAAAGCAAAGTGATGCCCAGATAGTAGAATGCACTCTTCTAAAGTGGGATTCAGCCAGAATTGTGCAACTAAATTTTTTTTTACAATTGATTCTAACGGAACTATTTGTACATAGTTGGCATTACTAAATTAAACTTTTTGTTTTCTTTGGAAGTGGAATAGTCTACTTTTTAAACAACATGAGTTTCAGTCCACCTGAAAATGCACTTTTAATTAAATGTGTTTATGCATCATACCCATGGTACAATACAAGCATTTATGAACATCTAGGGGGGAAATACTGACAGATCTGAGCTAGGAATAGACAGAAGACAGCATGCAAATTTCACAGCAGGAATTTAGCACATCCACTATCAGGTCTGTGTTTAGGAATTTTTTTTTTAAAAAAACCTTGCAATTGCGTTAACCTTCCATTTTCAGAGTAATTAGTAGTACCAAGCAATTAAGAATGCGACAGCAATTATCAACTTACACATGGAAATTCAACTTTTCTTAAGTTTATTGTTAAACAAGAAAATAATTCTTAGAAATACTATTATAAATAAAATCAAAGCAATACATTCAGAAATTGCTTTTAAGTCTATCATTCTCAATGGAAGCTCAAATCAAGACACACCTCTCCCTTATTCTGTAGCTTAAATACAAATGTTAAACATGTACACGCGTTAACTTTTTCAAAGAGAGTCTTGTTTCCTCTCCAGCTCTTCCAGCAGGCTTCATTCAGGCCACAGTGAGGTCAGAGTTGTATGACCCAGCTCTCCAAAAAAACTTAGAGCCCCTAACACTTGTTTTGAAACAAATGACTTCTCAAGAAGCAGCACTGCTGCTATCAATCATCAACAAGTTAATTCTACATAATAAGGCAGGTTTAGATGCAGACTGATACATTGTGAAATGCTATATCTAAAATTGATTAGAACAGCACTCAAAATGAATGCAGACCTCCAAACCACTACTTTGCTCAGAAACATTAATCTCAATTATCAGAAAAGCTTCATAGTCGTAATGCCTGATATGAAGAAAGTATGAAATAAATCAAATTTTATAAGGCATAATCAAGTAACAAAAAGCAAGAAAAGAAAGAAAAACAGTTTCAGGCTTCTGTTATTTTCTGATTATTTAAAACAAACAAACACGGTGCTCTCATAACCTATATCTTCAACTGGCAACTGGCAATATCAACTTCATACGAACAGGGTGCCCTGAGAAAAACATAAAAAGAATATTTCTAAGATCAAAATGCAATATAAAGATAAAATTATTTCATGGTAAGTATGCCACTTTCCACTTTCAAGCTAATAAAACAAGAAATATAACTGCAGCCTCTGATTTATACAGGGTTGTTTGGAATAAGAAAGCATCTCTCTTTCACCTTAACAAACACATGACATGGTGGAGCTTTCTTTAAACAAACAGCTTCAACACCATCAAGTAACAGAAACTCTGGGTTCTGCATAACAAATATCAAGATCTTCAATATAGCTTTATCTGTTAAAACAACAAACACATAGAAACACAACCAATTGTTTAAAAACCGTTTAAACAGACTCATGAAAATTACCAATTTTTCTATACATATTTGAATCTGAGCGTACAACTACCCTTCTATCTAAATCCAAAAGCTGAAAAAATATGATTACAAAAGATCTTGATATTCCATTCTGCTATAATATGCAAAGTACTTATGCCTGTCTCAATGTGACTGCTTGGTAGTAAGTGATTTTCACCCCATGTTTTTAAAGTGTTCATGATGGATGCAGGCAACATTTATACAAACCACTGCCATGATCTTCCTTTCCTTGTGAACTACTCCTCAAAATGCACTGACTTAAATAAGGCCTGATGCCTCCAGGAACAGTAAGTATGTATTTTATCATATTTAATCAAAGGGTCATCTAAACCAATAAAAAGTGGTTCATTAACAATACTGGGATCTTATTTAGCACTAAGAGCAAGAAATAAAAAAGTGATATAGAAGGACACCAAATTTTGATGCATTCGTTCCCCAGTATTTTGCAAGGATATAAAACTTCAGTAGGCATCATTCTGTCAGTATCCAGAATTAAAAATATATATTTGTACAATTTCTTTAAAAAAAACCCAGTGTTTTGATACTTAAGTTTTATTTTGTTCAGTGAGCTGCTATGTTATTAGCCTTTGAGCCACAAGTTTATTGTGGCTTCTTTGCATAGGAAAGCTATGAAGTCATAGTATTAAATTGCTAACTGGATTAGACTATGATGGCAACATGCTCCATCGCGCAAAGAAGACTTCTTCAGGACATTCACATCCAACTTCTTCTGCTCCAGAGCAGCCCTGCTTACTGTATTCCGCCAGATGCCAGGACATACTTATTTGCTTCCCAAGAATATTTAACATGGTGCACGGAAGACACTTTCAGTATTCCAGCTGATGAAAGCTACAACTTAACCTACCACATAGTTAAGTCTACGTAAGCCAAGCTATTCCATAAATTCCATTGGGTCTTCATTGTCTTAAACTCAGTAGCCACAGTCTACTTAAAGAATGAATATGGACTATATAGCTTAGGTTGTCTACTATAGCAGAAAACAGCAGTGTTCATAACAGAACTCGTAAGATTATCTATGCAAGTATGTAGCCTCTGCGTATGCGGTCAAGAGTACCTATGGTGGCCTCGCAGTTTCCCCCCCTTAGTACAACATATAAATACACTGGCAAACCTCACAAACACAATGATGTAAGAATCCATACGTCTTCATATCATATCAATAAAATAAAATCAGGTCAACAATCATAAAGGTATTTCAGGGAAATGGGTTCCACATAAATCAATAGGACATGCTTCAAGAAAGTATCTCATCAGGTACAAACACACATAGCAATTCTGTGTCTCAGAACAAAATGCACCATCATGACACGGTTTAAATCATATGAAGTGCTTAAATACTGAAAGTCACTGCATTGGTATTACATCTACAGTAGCAATATAAAAATACTTTGGTACTTCACTTTGTGTTAATTTTAAAGTTATTATAACACTGATTAGATTGCATAATACAAAAGAAGAATAACTATCGGAAGATGATTTTTGCTGAGCTATCGAAATCCACTAATTTCTAGTTGGAAAGCATGTATTTTCTGCCGTTTTTAGCATACATCAGAAACAATGGAACAAACACGTTCTTTCTTTCTACAGAGGAGCAGAAAAACCAGGCAACGTCTGGAGGTCTATTTCCACAGCGAACAGACCACCCGGTGGACTCTCTCACTGCCTACAAAGGTTTGTCAAATACATTGTCCGAAGTAAGGTGTTATGAAAATAAACAACCTCAGCAGATCACACCACAGCTCACACAAACCATTCAAAAGTCTTCCAGGCAATGCTAGGACTGCCTACTTCAGCTTCCATTAGACTTACAAAGAAGAGCCTGGACTAACACAGTGACTTCAAAAGAAGAAGAAAAATTAGATTGCTGCTAGGGCATTATCCCCCCCCCCCCACCACCACCACCACCACCACCACCACCACCACCACCACACACACACACACACAAACCGGCCCAGCCACAGGGAGAAAGCTGGACTTTTGCTAGTTTAGAAGACAAATGTTTCGGTTAACTAATGCTTCTGTACACCTGGCTTGACTGGAAAAGGTCAATAAATCAGCAAAAGTGCAACCTGCTGAATCCTAAGAGGCAAAGCCCAGCTGCGGCTGCTCTGAGACCGGCGAGCCTGCCGGAACAAGCCCAAGACACCGCAGATGCCAACAGACGACTCGCCGGGCCCTCCCCGCGCGGGGAGATCAAGTTGGGGAAGTGCTCGGCCCCAACAGCCCGTCGCGCGCCCCCCGCTGCCCCTCCGTCGCCTCTTCCCCCGGCTCAGGCGCGCGGGCGCTGCTTCGCCGCAGATCGGGCACCGCTTGCCCAGGACGCGCTGGGCACCCCTCCCCCCCCCCAGGAAGGAGAGAGGGAGGGAGCGAGGCAGCCAGGCCTCCCGCCCGCCACCCCTCTCCTCTCCCTCCGGAAGCCGAGCATCAAGGGCTACCGGTAAAGAGGGAAAGAACAAAAGCGAAAAATACCCCCCCCCCCATACACACACACCCCAAAAAAGAAAGTTTTCAGGCGACTCTGAGAAAAACCGACGGACGGAGGTCGGAACTGCAGCCGGAGACGTTCCCCAAAGGCCAGTCTGGAGAACCGGGGGGCAAAATAACCCCCCCCCTTTGCCAATGCAACCCTCTCCAAAGCCCAACTCCCCCTGCGCCCCTCCGTTTCAGGCGCGGGCGCTAGGACCGGCATAGAGCGCGAAACGAAGCCACTTACCGGAGCGCCTCCGCTTTGGACTCTCCACCGCCTCCTCCTCCTCCTCTCCTCAGTTAGCCCAGCAGCGCCGAGAAGAACAGCGGCAGCAGCAGCAGCTCCGCGAGCCACGCACTTGGCCAATAACAACAACAACAGAGAATCGCGGGAAGGGGGACGGGGGCGGGAGGAGAGAGAGAGAAAGAGAAAGTGTTACAAGTTCCTTTCTTCGTCCCGGCAGGCTGGGCGAGGGGGTGGAGGGGAGGCGGCAAGCCCCGAGGAGTTCACTTTCTTGGCTGCGCTTTCTCCTTGGCGAGGAGCGCGCGCGGGGAGTTCATGATTAATTTTTGCTCGCCCTTTCTAGGAAGGCGGCAGGAAAGCGCCAGATAGAGCCCCTCAATAAAATGCCACGGGTGGAGGGGAGGGAGGGGGGAGGGGCAGAGGCGGCCGGGAGGATCTAATTGAAAACGGGGGGGACCCCAAAAGGACCAGGCGGCGGCGGCAGAAGCTGCCGTAGCTAGCTCCTGCCTCCCCTTGCCAGAGGAGGGAGACGGGAGAGGCGCCTACCACAAAGCGCGGGGAGAGCCATCCGGCCGGCCTGGGCACCGGGGGATGGGTCTGGCCATTTATAGTCCCCGGCTCCTCGGCGCGGGCGTTGGGCGAGTCGGCAACCACGCTCCTCCGCTGCGCTTTGGCCACCGAGGCGTCCGTTCCTCCGCCTGCCGCCGCGCGATGGACTGAACCACCTTCGCCTCGTCCCCTTTTCTCTTCCCCACTGCCTCTGTTGGTTAATGTAAAGCGCGGAGGCTCCCATGCTGTGTCCAATCAGTGCCTCCACTACTAGTGCCGTGATTTAGGGGTCATCCGTGAACAACACTTCACGCTGATGAATGGCTCTCTGCAGCTTTCTGCCCTGATGAGGGTGTCTGCGTACCGCTGATTGCAAACACTAATGAACTTACGGGGGCTCATTATACATGCGGCCCGACCCGCCGACGAGCGAGGGGAGACGCGGGCCGACGGCTTGCGCCGCTCGCGCTTGGGACGGCACGGATTGATTTCGATCTGTCTTCCTCTTCTTCGGGGGGGGGGGGGGGGTGCGGGGAGAGATAATCGATACATCAAGTATTGGCACACGACTGGTCGGGCACCTTGGCAGACGGGTGGAAAGAGGGGGGGCTGCTCCTGTCGGGAAAGGTGGCCTGTTTGTCACATGCTAGAATTTTATTTCTCCCCCCCCCCCGGTCGTTGTCGTTTGCAGGGTAGGTCGACGGAGGCACTGGAGCAAGGGAAGGTGGGTGGGCGAGCAAGGGACGGATACTGAAGCCCAGCAGAGGGCTGCTTAATCGGGCGCAGGGCGATTGGGCAGTCTGTCCTGGGGAACCCCGTAGAATTTCCTCCCGAATATAGGATTTGGCTGCGCGCGGCCCTTCCTCCGCCGAGCCTCAGAATAACCTGCGAGTTTGGGCCGGTCTGAAAGTTCAGTTCGTGCTCGCGCGCCTTGTTCTGACATCCCCCCGCCACCGGCCCGCTCCGAGCCAAGCAAGGACAGCGCGGTGATCTCCCGCGTGTAAACGGGCACCTGCGCACCAAACTACACGCGCCGGACCCTCTGGTTGCTCTACACCGGCTCACCGCTCAGCACTCGCAGCGAGCTTCGGGGGGCACCACCGCTCTCCCGTTCTCTCGAACCACGCATGTACTAGGGGCTACCAGTGCGCCCCCAAAAAGCATTGTCCTAAGAGTAAGCCTCACTGAATGGGGGCCTTACTCGCGGGACGCCTGCGGAAAGTTACGCTGCATGTTATCTTCTGCCTGATGTCCTTGTCCTTTCCCGGTTTATCCCCACTTTACAACACACTTTAGAGGCAGCCTGGGCTGCTTCATCTGCCCCCCTCCCTCCCTGAAAACTAACTAGGGGACAATCCAGGCCACAGAGAAAGAACCGTGTCCTCCTCACCCTATTGGGACCAACTAAAAATCACCCGCCAGCTAGTTTCACAGAAGTCCCCGTTTGCCCCCCTTTCCCTCCGGAAAAAAAAAAAGTAGGCGGCGGTGGGAAGCGCAGCGCTTGCGGAAGCCCCCTCGGCCAGTGGCTAGAAGGCCGTCTGGGATGCGGGAACAGGGCTGCTGCGCGCCGAGTGGGGCTGGCGTCCAGGGCAATGTTCTTGGGATGGGCCTCTTGTAACAGCGACAATTTCCCTGTGCGAAACTGGATAATCGAGTGCGTGACCCAGGTGCGTGGAAGAAGCCCTCCCCCCTCCCCAAAAAACCCTCAATGTGGCGCAGTGTAGGAGAAAGGGTCACGAGAATCATGCTTGGCCCCGTGCTTGGCAAGACTGCCTTCAGGATCATCTGCGGGGCTTGGGGCTCTGAGATTGGGGCCCCTCCTCGGACATTCCCCCCTAAACAGCGACAGAGGTGAACTGAGGGGAGACCAGCGCCCTTCGCAGAGAAAGGCAGCTCCTCCTGAGGATTTGCTTCCCAAAAGGCTGCCCCGCAGCCCTACGCTCCCCGCTCACCCAGGGCCACTTCAACCCTAACGTGGGGCGGGGGAAACGCGTACCGTCGGACCCAAGCAGCCTCCGGGCAGAGAAAGACTTCGGCTTGAGACTGGGGGAAGGGGGGTGAGGAAGTTTAGAGGAGTCTGTGTTTGGAGCAAGCTTGCCTTGAAGTAGTCAAGGCACAAACGGCCAGCCTTGCGGCTCGACACAGGCGCGAAGGAACCAGCGCCTCCCCAGGCCCCTCGACGGATCGGCCCTCTCCAGCCTCATCCTTTCGAGCGCGCGGGCTATCTTTTGAATGGCACCAAAAGGGCGAGGAGCACGGATTGAAACACGACGGCACCCACCCCGCTCCCTCCCTCCGTGCCTCCCTCCCTGTGGAGGACTTTCGCGAAGTCGTCGGGGCTTGCCCCCAAGTAATGCGTTTAGGACCGTCGGGTAAGCCGAATCCTGGCGGATGAAGCTTACCGCAGTTTAATTACGCTTTAGCCTTTAAGCTAATTTGAAGTGCGTTAAGTCACGTTCCTTCCAAACCTGATCTGGCTAATGTCGTCCTCGCTTTCCGAGGGCTGCCGCGGGACGTGACTGAACTTAAAGTAATAGTCACAATTCAAAAACTCCTGCGGTCGAGCCTGCACATTAGGACCCTCCCGTGTTCTAATAAACTTTTATTGGGTGGTGCCAGGTTTTGGGGGGAGGGGAGCAGTGGCGCATGTTCCCCGTACTCAAAGGGCCAGAAGCCTTCCCAGCCCCTTTGGCTTCTCGGTGTATCCAAGGGGTAATTAGAAGCAAACAGCAGGATTGGACCTCGACAGCAAGACATCCTGGCTCCTGCCTGCGGGATGGGACTCGTAAAAATGGGGAGGGGAGGGGAGGGGAGGGGGATTCCAGGCACTGGGCATGCACTTTCCAGACTTGTAAAATTGCCCTGGTGTGTCCCTTTTTGATGTGCCTCTTAAAGCCCCTTCCTCTGCCCTCTGGACAGGGCTGCTGGCTGCTCTGTGTGTGCCGGCGCGTTTCTGAAGGTACCGAAGTGCCTGCAACGAATCCCATCGCCTGTCAAATGGCATTGAAATACAACTCTGTAGCAGAGGAAATTGTTTCTAACCACTAAGTTTGCTTTGGGGGTATGCGTCAAGATTGTGGTTGAGAACAGTTAGATAAGAGAGGGCCTGGGCGGGATCAAGAGAGCCGGCGATGTGCATTACTGTGGATACGGATAAAGCATAATAATAATAAAAAAAGAAAGAGAGACAAGGGGGGAAAGCTTGTTTCAGTCGCTCCATCAATCTTACTGGCTGACCCTAATGTGACAGTTACAATTCCCATTTGTTCTTGGTACAATTAGCTTCATGGATCAGAGTTAACAGCTATTTAGGACTTCCTTTGGAAAATATAGCAGAGTTGAGTCATTTCCCCCCCCCCCCAGCTCCCCTTTTGCCCTCTCCCTCTCTGGGCATGTTTGCCAGGCCTGTCTGAGAGCATTCCTGCAGATCAGTCTGGTGTCAGGTTTCTCAAAGCCTCTCCGAAGATAACCCCCTCCCACACACACACACACTTCCTAATTGTACTTTAGTGTTACTTTTTTAAAAACATTGTGAGACAGTCTGGGTATCCATTTATGCCTAATGACAGGAAGGTTCCTAGCAGCTAAAAAGTCTTTTAGCTGCCAGCAGATCTTGCAGTGACCAATAGTTGCTGGTTGTCTGGCCTTGCCCTCCATTGCATGGACCCAAAGTGCTAGGAAAACAAACCTAATTGCCTCTATCCCCTACTCAAGGGGGGTGGGGAGGGGGGACTTGAACACTCAGCTTTGAATGGGAAAGAATGTTTACAATCCCAAACACACCTGATAGGAGAAGAACTAACAAAGTGGACTAATCCATAACATCATGATTTAAGTACTTAGATTTAAACCAATTACATTTGGGGGAAATTGCTTTAAATACAAAGGCTTAAAATAGAAAGACTTAAATAATACCTAAATAATTCTTCTAACCCTCCTCCAGTAAAAACAATGGAAGATTGTGCTGTTAACCTCAACCAGAGCAGATTTTCCTTGGTAAGTTTCAGGGGCATCCTGTTTACTACAAGCAAAACTTGGTAAGCCAAAACATCATCAAAGTTTTAAAAATAACCAATCAACAACCAGACATGAAAATACATCTGCACTTTAACACACATCCTTGAGTATAAGACCATTAAACATAGGAAGACTGACTTTAGATAAAATACGTTTAGAACTGGCTTATTTGCTTGGCAGTTGAATTATGTTAAAACTGTAAAACAAATATTCTGATCTGATCATCATCGGCACAGCCATAAAATTCAGTTGCTGTCTGCAATAGGAAGTGTGCCTTAATTGCCTTAATTAAGGCAAGCTAGGGTCCTACATATATCTGTTCTGGAACCACAGAATGTACTGATTATCATACAAATCAACCTTTAAATGGGGGTCATGTTTTTCTGCTACATTAGCTTGTGTTCCACAGCATAAACTAGTGCTGTATAAGAGGTTAACCTTTGGTGAAAGTGAGGTACTTTAGTTTCACCCAATCACTGACCCTCTTTACTACTGGCTGATAAAAGAGCCAACTTGACAGAGTCCACACAGAGCTCGGAAGTGAGAAAGATTCCAAATACTCTTCCTGCTCTCAGACTGGCTGCTATCAGCTGAAACAACTTGCTAGGTTTTATACCGCTTAATTGCAGTTGCTACAGTAGCTACAAGGATCAAGGTGTGTTTTGAATTAAAAGATTTAATTACTTCACATGACATTTCCCTCCTATAGGTTTACACATGAATATGGGGGAGGAGATGCTTCTGCTTTCATGTCAGATGCTACCTGAAAACATTTCATTATAATACAGTTGCTCTTTGTTTTGTATGGACGAGAGCCATCCTGACTCCAGATCATGGAGAAGCCCATGAAACATTCTTCAGGTTTCAAGGAACCCCAGAAGTGGCATGATCACACAGAATATGGTTGGGAAGCATTGTTGTGTAGAAATCCCACCTGGGCACCCTCCCTTCCCATTCCGTTGAGGCCTATCATTGGCCATTTTGAGAGCGGGGGTTGAAATGACCATATATTGTCTGATCAATTTTTAACAGAGTTTTAAAAATATATTAAAAATGAATTAACCCCCAGCCATTAAGAAAACACTTCCAGGGCTGTCAAGAAGCCCCAGGGTTTCATGAAAACTGGGTTGAGAAAGACTGCTCCAGATACTTGAGTATCTGGCCCTTAAAAATCAAGTTACGTTAAATTAATAAAGGAACTTTATATAGTAGACAGAGACTCTGAACTACTGTTCTTTTTTAATTCTTTCACTGCCTAGAATATCTATACCTTCTTTTATCATTAAGGGTATGTTATCATCGAATACCATGAATGGCAGCAGGTTCCAAATATATGAGCCCATTGTAAAACAGACACAAGTGTAATGTTCTCAGGTAGTTTAAGCACTTTGGAAGGGAGCCAGCCAATTTTTTCAGTGCCTAGAAAGGGAAGATGTCCCAAAAGGCTATGCGGGGATTCATGGGACTTGCATGTACAAAAGAATATGGTATGTAGTAAGTAGGAGAATTAGGTAATGTTGAGTGAAAAGCTGTCTAGATTCAGCCCTTTAAAAAAACCCTTAAATACACATATTAAGATAAAACTACAACAATAAATAAGCCCTGTTTTACTGGTCACATACAGGTTGGGTTCTGCTGAAGATTTCTACTGAAAGGTGTGGGGGGATTTTCAGAGATTGCCCTTCTTCAATGGTAGACCTCCAATTCGTTGTTCATATTGTTTGAGATGGGGTAGGCAAGTCCCCCAGAGCAGCATTTCAGAGGAAATTCTGGGCCACAACAAGAAAAGGGAGGCAAAATGGTTATACTCCATCAGTAGACCTTCTCAGCAGATGTAAGTCACAATTTCACATCAAAGGGATGGTATTATCAAGCTGATCTGCATGCTATCAGACATTGTAAAACTACATAATTGCTTGTAATTCCCATGATAGGAAAATGGATAAACAAAGTATGTAAAAACCAGTAGGGAAAACTATAAGGGCGTGAGTGTAGGTCTCGTTTTCCATCCCCGACAATTTTCTCTTTGCATTCCCTGAAAGCCCCCATAGCCTGTTTCTGATTCCTTTTCTCATTCCCATCCACCAGACAACCCACTTTATCTGCCCTTCAGAACTTTCCTTCCTCTGTGCACTTCCTGCTCATTGTGCCAATCACTGGCCTGGATCCATATGTGCAAAATTTGCAGTGGGCACTTCTCTTCCCCTTGCATTCCCTTCTCCACACAATTTCCTCTTCTTGGAGACCCCCTTATCTTCACCTTTCCATGCTTTTCTCCTCACTCCCCAGTCCTCCTTTCATCTGACTGCTATCTGCAGCTCTATTTGCTTCATCTATACTCTATCTTGCCTGGGACCCAAATCAGTTTACCTTCTCTCTTCCATTTTACCCTCACAAAAAAAAAAACTTGTAAGGAAGGTTAGGTCGATAATGTGTAACTGAACTACCATAGCTATATAGAGATTTCAAACTGAATCTCCCAGATGCTAGTTCAAAACTGTAACCACTGCACTAGCATTTGGGGGTGGGGGTGAACAGTAGGAAGCAGGCAGGCTTAGGTGAGTCATAAAAGTTAGGTGGTAGCAAGCTGTCCAGTGGTTGCTGCCAGATCTGGCCCCAATGAGTCTTCCCTCAGCAGCTAAAACAGCCCTGGAAATACCCCCCCCACACACCTTTTATTGAAAGAAACCAATGTGGGAAGGCTAGCAATATTATTGTGGTTGCCTAGCGATGGCTACTGAGACCATTTATTCTTTTTTTAAAGATACTGGTGCTGCTTCTATTATTTTGGAAGGAGTTTAACCCTCATTTTTTTAATATTTCAGAATATTCTGCAAACAAGTGGCTTTTCTTGGGTTTTTAGAACATCTGTCTTTTCTGGTCCATGGCACCCTTGTCCAAGTTTAAATATCTACAGATGGGGCAATGTTGAGAATTATATGTATGGATGGATTCTTTTTACCCACTGTGATTCAGTGAATGTTGTGAATGCTGACAGTGGAATGGGGAAAAAAACATATTGAATATGGGATTCCTTCAAAAAATGCCCTCCAACAACAGCAAAACTCTGTTTCACAACTTTCAGAATCTGCTTTGAACATCTAAAACCTTGATAAACAATGTTATGCTCTTCTCCCTATGTCCTTTTGCACATTTGCTAACTAATACCAACTCTGTAAGGAGCCTCTTGTGGCGCAGAGTGGTAAGGCAGCTGTCTGAAAGCTTTGCCCATGAGGCTGGGAGTTCAATTCCAGCAGCCGGCTCAAGGTTGACTCAGCCTTCCATCCTTCCGAGGTTGGTAAAATGAGTACCCAGCTTGCTGGGGGGGTAAACGGTAATGACTGGGGAAGGCACTGGCAAACCACCCCGTATTGAGTCTGCCATGAAAACGCTAGAGGGCGTCACCCCAAGGGTCAGACATGACTCGGTGCTTGCACAGGGGATACCTTTACCTTTTTACCAACTCTGTAAAATACTGTAAGCCATCCTTCTGTTAACTGAAAGAGGGACTGTATCTCTGCAGATCAGTTAATGTTTCCCTGTATTAATCCCAGTACTCCTAATACACATTGGAGCTAAAACAAACAAATAAACAACAACAACAACAACAACCTATCACAATTTCAAAAATCAGTTAACTTTATTTCAAGATGTTGGTTTGTTTATGGGGGGGGGCAAACTCTATACATTGTAAAAGGTTATGCTTTAGTGACCTGTTATATTGAAATAGAGGTGTCCATGTCCTAAAAGAAATATTGTATAGCCACTTCTCTATGTGTTGTGATTTTAGAAAGGTGTACCTAAGGAGGAACAGTTTTCATTAATAATAGTGAAAAAAAATTCTGAGTTCATGACAGTAAATGCTTATTAGTATAGAGTGAGTTTGACATAAAATCTAATTCATGAAGTTACTATGATCGTTTATTTTTTACCCAAATTGTATTAAAAATTGAGTTGCCATGGTGGCCAAGAAATGTTTATAAAGTTGCTTAAAACTTCTTTTATCAAAACATATTTGGAAAAAATAATATTCCTATCAACACCAGCTCAGTATCTAAAGAAACCACCAGGGCAATCCAATGCAGAGTTACACCACTCTGAGTCAGCTGAAATTAATTGGCTAAGAAAAACACAACTCTACTAATTGCATCCTCAGCCATGTGAAATGTGTAACATCCCCCCCATTTCAAGTTGCTGAATTCCACACAAAACATACCATTCTGACTACGTATTTCATATAGCAGTTGGCTAAATGCAATATTAATATAAATTGTATTCCCAATTTCTTTGGAGATTTAATTGTAAAATAAGGTAGGCCTTAGCCATGTTGCTTTCATGTCTATACTCTGTCAGTATAGTGGCAACACATGCTGTTTCTGCCTGTCCAGGAGAACTGTTTCTAATTGATCTGACATGGAATTTAGTTGGAGATGTGTATGTTGCAACCTAAGCACCATCCCTATATGCTTTGTAAAATGATCACCATATGGACGTTATTTTAAATATCTAAGGTTTCCAGCTATCAACCTTGGTTAAATTGAGCTGCAAATTTGCTTCAAATTACATTTCCTGATATTGCATAATTTTTGCATGTGTGGGCTACGTCTGTACATTTTTTAATGTGCAGATTTTTTTCTTAAAAGTTTGTATAAGGGAGACAAAATATTCAGAACTACTGCTGCTTATTTATACAATTAAAATATTCTGCTTGTATTGTGGGGATTTAATAAAGGAAGCTTAGCTAAATGGGATGTACCATATTTGAAGCTGCTAGCTGCAGACAAAAATTCATTCAGCCTTCCTTATTTGGGTAAGGAGCAATTATGAATCCTAAAATTCTACAGATTGGCTCCTATTTTAAAATTTAAAAGGTATGGCAACTCTTTGTTATAGTTAATAGTACTAAGTTATGAATGCTGATGGCCTTCCACTGCAGCCTTAAATTGCCTTGAAAAAGATACAGTTTCTTTAATTAAAAAAGCTGCACTGAACTAATCCCTCCAGCTGAAAAAAGAAAAGTTTTAAGCAATCTCTTTCTGCTCTGGGAGAGAAAAGCAGACAATACCATAACAGATCAGAAACATAAGCTATAGTGTGCAGCCAGGAGCACAGCAGGGAACTGAATACTGCTCCGACTGTGTCATTTTTTAATCCCCCATCCCAGTTTTCCCCGTCTGACCTCATGCTGAGATGAAGTTATCACAGAAGACAGCTTTACTCTTACCAATGAATCCAACCCTGGATCTGTATTATCCTTAGCAGATCAAAACACCGCTTTCATCAAATAGCATTATCTGCATAAAAGGCATGCAATTGCCTGATAATTTCACCCAAACTATGCTATTCATTTAAAGGACAAGAAGAAAAATGTAATTCATTCCTTTTCTTTTTCCTGAAAAAAGCTAACTTATACTATACCCATGGGAACTTTTCCTTTTTTTTAGCACAGGATCTCAGAAAGGAGTCCATTAAAAATGCCTCCCCTCCTGTTTACTATTAATTATTACAGGTTTTCAGTGGAGCTTGACTGACAAAAATATAAAGCATACAAAAAAATGGAACTGACAATTTATAAGGTGTTCTACGGCCAGGATACTGTTTCCTTTAATTATGCTTTTATTAGCTTACAAATAATGCAGTCCCATGTGACGTATGATACAAACCTATTAGCTAATGGCATATTCTACAACATCAAATCTGATTTTTTTTAAAAAAAAATTGTGCATATCTTAGCTAGATTTTCCACAAAAATTAAAATATTATTTGCAAACCTATAACGTAATGTTGATAATTTGTATAGATAGGGAAGTTTTCATGTGACACATACGGTTGCATGTTAGGGACACAAAATGAGCACTATGTTGAGTGCATGCTTTGCTGGGTGGATATATTTATAAAATAAAGATGGTAAATCAATGGATTAAACCTACTATATTAAGTCCCCATGATCATACAGTGACAAGAATCCAAAATGCTACTCTAGGCATATCCTAGGATTTGTGCATGCCCAGGAACATATTCTTTTGGCTTTGAGCACCAGACCTCCAACCTTCCCTCTTCCAAACTGCTTAAGACATTTCTCTCTTTCAAAACAAGTTTTCTGTGGACCATGAGGGGCCCTTCTCCAACAGACAAGACCAAGGTCACTTGGGAATGCAATGTTAGTCACAGAACTCTTTGGATCCAGGCCAGAGAGACTTGCTTGTTGTGACTGACTAGCAATATTTTGAGTCATGACCACATGTCAAATATAACACAATGATCAGCAGTTTGGGGTTGGTAGGTTTAATCCAACATTCCAGAGCACAGTCCCCTGAATTTTCCCCAGTTGGAATCCTGATCTTAAACAGTCACACAGCCTGAGCTGTATGGGAGAGTGGTATAAAAATCCAATAAATAAACAAGCAAATAAATAAGTCTACTGATATCTGCAAAGTTGCCACCCCTGCCATTCACAGATGTGGGACTCAAAAAAGCTGCCATGACATACAAAATGCATTAGTTTTGTTATTACACCACTTCCGACAGCACTCAAAAACCCCCACTATTGCAGTGAAGTTATAAAAATTAATCACATGGCATCAGTTTTCACACCGCCACCTCTGCATGAGGCCCCAACGGCTGGAAGTCAGCATGCACAGCAGCTACCCCACAGGAAGTGGTTAACAGAACAGACTTTTCTTTACACAGCAATTTGTTGAGAATATCAGTGCAAATTAGGAACATGGCTAAAAATCAAGGACACTCTAGCATTCTCCGTATGGGCTGCAGTTTGATCACAAACTGAAACCTGCTTTCCCCATTCTTGCCTCTCGTCTGTCATATCTGTGATGAAAAGTTAAAGCAATAAAAATAGACATTTCAGTCCCATTGGTGTATACCTTGTCTCTTCCTCTTCTCAAAAGCTCTCTATTCTAATTTCTAACCATCGCTTTTATGTTTGGGCCTGGATTGCAAATTGTTAGTGCATACCTGTTTTCATACTGCTTTCTCTGTTGCTGTTTCCTTCCACCACCCAGTTTCCAAACACAAAAAAACAACAACCCATGAACAAAAAAGGTGATCTTGATTCTTCTGGGGAGGGGACGCAGAAGATGCATGGATTATCTCTCTGTGTTCCAGTCTCCCTGCCAGTCCCAAAGCCAAGCATATTAATTATATTTACATATTCTAGCACAGCCACATGGTAATTGTAGTTTAAGTCAGTAATTTCTAACCATCCCTAGCAGGATGAATGCTATCCCTACCAGTCGATTAACATCATCAATTATAAGGGTGAAAAAAATCACATTACAATAATTTTGAATATTTTGTGTTCCTAATTCCTTGGAGGAATGGGGTCCAATATTTATTTTTACAGAAGAAAAAGCCAGTAGATAAGAAAAAGCAAATTAATATAAAAGGGTATGCTCTACATTACAAAAGTTATGTTGTTTAATTAAATATGTAAGGGAGCATGTGGGTTCTTACCTTCACTTTTATACTGGTTTGCTAAATGAAAATAAAATTGTTTACAAATATGTTGTATTTTGCACACCTGAGAATTGTCGTTTGATCCAGCATGGTGTGAGCATATACCAGCCTAATTATCTGCTGGCCAGATGCAATTAACTCTAAAATAGCAGATTTCACGTGATGCACAGACTACCTATAATGACCCCCAGTAATTATGAGCGTGCACCAAAAATTTCAACTTGGTTAGCAGCCACGTTGAATACTACCACTGCGTAGATGCCAAACAACTACAAAGTGCTGTACATTTTGAACTGTGAGCAAATTATCAAAGCTGCTCAGTGGCAAGAGAGAACAAGCAGTATGAACAAGTTAAGTATGGATTTCAAATATGTGATTTAAAAATAACCAATTATCCCTGCTCAAATTGAGTGTGAAACTTCTCTGTACTATTAATATGATATTTAAGTAATTATAAATAATGTCAAGGACCATGTAAATGTTTTAAATTGATGCAAGAAAAATCAGCATCCTGTTTTTATGCCCTCCATAACAAAAAGCAAAATACTCACCAAATTCCAAATTATTAATCACCATATCTATGATATTTAGGAATAAGTCAATACTGAAAAAGAGGTACCTGATTCTCAAGTATCTTGTAATGTAAGCAGAGCTAGAAAGAAATCTCTGTGCTGCATTAGAGAGACATGAACTGTTCTACTTCCTAAGATACAAAGTTCATATTAGCTCATGAGGTAATATGCCTTAATGCTCCTCTAGGACTGAAAGTCCTTTGCTGAATATTGCCCATTCAGTTCTTGGGTCAGCTGAATAATTTAACAAACTCTTTCATAAGGCACTGGAAACATGAAGGATTTGCAAGGAAGAACAGAAAACCTCATGTGTTATCCAGAGTCCCCTCCCCCCTCCATTTCTTCTCATCTTCAAAGGCTTGCAAAAATATACTATTTTTCCTGAATCCACAGATAGTTTTCAAAGTTGCAGGAAAGCAAAAGGAAGTACAGAGTAAATTAAGAGCAGTTCTAAAGATATCTTTCAATCTTTAGTCATACTATCCTATGCTAAATTACAAAGTTCAACGAGAAGTGTGCTTGCACACAAAAGCTTATATATTATCTCGAATAAAACTTTGTTGGTCTTAAAGATGCCACTGGACTCAGACTTTGTTCTGCTGCTTCAGACTAACATGGCTACCCAACTGAATGAATGTTCAATGAGCTTAGAGTGGAGTTACTCTACAAGGGATTGTAGAACAAGACAGTTCTGTATTTTTATCCTGCCCTTTGTTCAAGGAGCTAAGAATGGTGTACATGACACCCCCTCACAACCACTCTATGACTGAGGTTATGCTGAGAAAGAATAACTGGCCAAAGGTTACCCAATAGTATTGAGGGGAGGAGTGTTGGCAAGTAGCCCTAACCTGGGTAGCCCAGGCAAGCCTGATCTCATCAGATCTCAAAGTTAAGCAGGGTCAACCCTGGCTAGTATTTGGATGGGAGACCTCCACGGTGCTCTAGGTTCATGATGCATAGGCAGGCAAGGGCAAACCACCTTTGAAAATCTCTTGTCTGGCTGCCAAACAATCCTGTACCTCCTGGCTATGCCATAGATGATAAATAAAATAAATATGGTAACTCTGATTCTAGCCCAACGTTCTAACCACTATTAGAGAATTGTTCTGCAGTAAGCTGTTTCTGGACTGTAGCTTTAGAATAACTGTGGAGAATTCGACCTGCCCTCAGTGATCATTGATAAGGCATCTTTTTCAGGTAGAGTGTGATCCATTGCAAGCAGAATAGATACAAAAAGGTCACTGGGCAACATAAGTCAGGGAGTGTTGCTGTGAACCTCACACCTTTATATCAGTCCACACTGTTCACTTAATAAGACAAACACATTGTGATTCAAGGTCTTATATAAAACAACCATGAGGGTGCTGTACAAACTTTAGCTTGGATACAGATTCATGTTTCCATGTGCAATGTTCCTATTTCTTGTTGCTAGTAGCAACCCCAAATGCCCCTCACCCGTGGAAAATGGTGCTCAGTGGGTAGAGGTTCTTATGGGCAAAGACAAATTTGTTTGAATCTAACTCCCTTATAAGTTTAGAATGATGGGCCTACAGCAATGTACATGAAGGTGTGCCTCATTATTCTGGAGACCGGCTCAGTTTTCGGAAGTACGAGAAGCAATGCTTGAGGGGATTTAATGGAAGTGATTTCTTTTCTACATCTAAAGTTTAAGACAAGAACTATTTTTCAGACAAGATTTTAATATATATTTTTAAATGGCAGCTCTTTGATGTTGCTCGGAGGTTTGCAACTCCAGCAGGAGTCTCTCAAAAGCTAAATTAGCGGCCCTGGCATAGGCGTCCCTCAAAGGTGCATTACAAATTTATCATATATAGATACACTCTGAAATTTTAAAAACCTCTGTTAAATCCCAAACACCTTTTCCCCCAAATCACCATATAATGTAATCAAACTGTCTGCTTCCTGCTTACCTCAAGACAAATGTTCATTTCTAAGTTTTAAAATGGAAATCTTTTCCATGGAGCCTTAATTGTACGACAGGAAAATTCATGTGAATGCGGTCAGCAAAACTGGGACCTGCCTCTCTAAATACTATTCCTCATTTGAATGGTAGACTGTGCAATTATAATGGATTTTATTCTAATGGAAGATAGCTCCTTACTGAATGACATCATTTGTTTTGCAAAAGATATACTGTTGGACTGGGGCAATCAGACCAAGTTCTTTTTGTCAACCTAATGGTATTACTAATTCCCCAGTGAGTGACCTATTATGTACACATTGATGCAGTGCTGTGTAGTCCTCATCATTCTGTTAAAGATTTAGGGCCTTGTGCATATTTGTATACCCAAAGTGGAAGAGGCTGATATGAAGGACATGGATGAAGATCTGTGTAAGCTATTTTATCCCAACAAAAATGTTTAAGTTACTCAACCATTGTTCCCAGATTCCTCACACAGCATTGCATAGGGACAGATTACTGCAGAAACTGTGTGTCTAGAGTAGTGGGCCCCAACCTTTTTATCACTGTGGACCGGTCAATGCTTGACAATTTTACTGAGGCCGGGGGGGGGGTAGTCTTTTGCCGAGGGACATCGTCGCTGCCGGCTGAGTACCTGCTCTGCTTGCTTTCCCGCTGGCGCCCCTGACTTCCTGCCACCCACTGAGGGGCGCTGCCAGCAGCAGCTGCGCAGTGCCATGCTGAGGGGGAGCCCCAACCATGGCAGCTGCCAGAAAGCACCAAAGGTGAGCTGGCATCAGAGTGGCAGAGCAGCCCCCAAGGCAGCAGCCGGGGAGGAGGACGAGGAGGAGCCACGGCCTGGTACCGACTGATCTACGGACCGGTCCCGGTCTCCGGCCTGGGGGTTGGGGACCACTGTCTTAGAGCAAGTAAGAGTGCATTTTGTCTTCAGCCTTCCAACATGTTCAATAGGTGACCTCAAAATAGCTGTTTTATTGCAAAGGAAGTTCAGGAACAGACTGGAAAGGGAAATTGATGAATTACAAGTTATTACAACACTAAAAGTAATAACCCACTTCCCTCCAGAACTTATTGGTTTCTTATCTCAGTGCATATATTAATCACACTGAATGCTTACATCCATTTTCTCATCATGAATAACTATATATCCTCTTAAGTTTATTGTATTTCTTATTTGGAATAGCGGATTGAAATAGTTATTGTAATGTAATGAATAGTAGAATGTAATGTAATTTGGAATGGTAGACTGGAATGTATTTCTCTAGCCTAGGCCCATTCTGCACACATAGGATAATGCACTTTCAATGTGCTTTGGTAGCTGGATTTTCCTGTGCAGAATAGGATAATCTACTTCTAAAGTACATTGAAAGTGCATTATCTATTGTGTGCAGACTAGGACTGACAAGGGAGACATAACAGTACATTACCAATTAACCCACCTTAAAGAAACACATACTGTTAGTTACCTCCATGCTTGAGAGAAGATGGATGGAGTGTAATAACAGGGTCTCAGTTACTCTCAGTATTTCGTAATTAACGATAGATTTATACATCAAACTCCAATGTTTATTAATTTATTTGTTTCACTAAGTTTTTCTCTGGAATTAAATCCAAACAAGTGGTGACCATATCAACTAAACTTGTTATTCCTGTTTGGTTGTTGAATCTGTTAAACAACTTCATTACATTATATACTAATTTGCTGCTCATCCTCTACCTGTATGTGAGGGCTAGTAACTTCCATTTCAATATATCTGAAGAAGTGTGTGCGCACGGAAGCTTATAACTTGAGTAAACTTTGCTGTTCTTAAAGGGGCCACTGAACTCAAATTTTGTTCTGTTGCTTCAAAAAAATATGGCTACCTACTTGAATCTATCTAGTTTTCTCTATGATAATGTGAAATATTTCATACAAGAATCATATTTATTTGTTAACAAGAAGATCTGCTGAAACATGAACATAGAACTACAAGTCCAGGACCATCAAGGATTTGTGGGGGTCATCAAATTTTTTCCCTTCTCCATTATTTCCTCTTTCCATTCTTTGTCATATGACTTTTATTACTCTTTTATTACTCCCTTTTCACCATCCAACACAATAGCCAATCCTACTTTTATCTGCACTTCCTCTTTTCAGCTTTCTCTCCTTCTCTTCCATGCACAGCCTTTTCTAAGGAAAATTCAGTCCATGTTTGTTTGTTTGTTATTTGATTTATAGTCCACCACTTCCACATAATGGCTCGTGGGGGTAACAGTCATCTCTTATAATAAAACCCTGTACAATAAACATAAAACCCCATTAAAACTGACCCATATGATGACCAAATTCCCCCCCCCCCCGCTCAACTACCTCAGGAGGGCTGCCACAGACATCCTGATATTCCGGCTAATTCCGGGGGGGGGGGGGCCTGGAGCTTATTCGCCCTGATCTTGCCCAACAACCAGCCAGAAGAGCTCTGTTTCACAGGCCCTGCAGAACTCAGAAAGTTCTGTCAGGGCCCTCAGCTCTCCCAGGAGCTCATTCCACCAGGTCAGGGCCAGGGATCTCCAATAGATTTGTACCTACTAAGCAAAGTACCTGGCAAGGGACATAAGAAGGTAGGCGGTGCCAATTATGTGGGGCCCAGACCATGGATGGCCTTAAAGGTTAACATCAAAACCTTGAACCTGATTCAGGTTGCAACCGGCAACCAATGCAGCTGCCCCAGCACGGGCTGGATACAGATATCCACAATGTTCTATTGAGGACCCTAGCAGTCGCATTTTGCACCAGCTGCAATTTCCAGATCAGGGTCAATGGTAGGCTTGTGTACAGCAAGTTACAGAAATCCAGTTTGGAGGTGATCGTTGCATGAATGACTGTGGTCAAGCAATCTGAGGACAGATAGGGTGTGCTGTCCTCTGGCTGCACAGTGGCAGCTGGATGGGAGGTGCCTTGGCTGCAGAGCCAAGCCTGAGTCACCCCACAGGGGCAAGGTCAGTGTCCAGTCCGGGTCATTACACGTACAGAAGCAAACAGAGTCAGGAGCGAGGTGAATAGTGGTTGAGGGATAGCCGAGGTTAGGATCCAGATAAGCAGGGGTAGTCATCAAAGCCAGTCCTGTTACCGGAAGTGAAGTGAAAAGCTGTATGCCAAGGTCAGGGAAGCCAATAGGAAACCATGTAGGAGGTTTGCAGACCAAAGGGAATCTAGGCCGGATGGGAGGGTTACTGCACAGATTACACCCAAGCCGAAACGCTGCTGCAGCCCTGCCTAAAAGCAGTCGTGCTAATGAGCTGAGTGATTCTAGCTGGGACATCAGTCACTCTCTCTCGAAGCTCCATCATCTGTGTCTGGTCTATGCTGACGTCAAACCAGCAGCCTTGTGCTTCATCTGTACTCTGTGGCCATAGTGTGTCTTTGTCTCAAGCACCCAACCAACTCCTCCGGGCTGTTGTCTGACTCTGGCTGTGCTGGAACTGAGTCTGTCCACATGACCAGCTCCTTCCTATCACTCTCTGCTAGATCTTATCTTCAGCTGACACTGACTGCCCAGTGTGGTCTGTGGAACAGCTGGCTCTGGTTGTTGTGGCAATGCCTCAAAGGGCTGAGGAGGCATCAGCGGTGGCATGACATCAGGCTTAATAGCCTCACTTGATGCAGGCAGAAAAATGCCATGTGGGCTACTCCTGTGACTTGAACCTCCATTGAAAAGGAGACATACAGAATCACATCCAAATTTCTGACTGAGAGCGAGATGTTAAGTTGCACCTCAGCCAGTGTCGGCAGGCATGCTTCCTGATCTGCCGCCTTCGTGCCCAGCCAAAGGACCTCCATCTTAGAGGAGTTGAGTTTCAGGCAACTCTGCTCGACCCATCCCGCTACAGCTTCCAAACATCTGGCAATTGTACCCAGGGGGGGGAGTCCGGGCAGCCATCTATCAGGTTATAGAGCTGGGTGTCATCTGCATATTGGTGACAACTCAGCCTGTAACTCCAAACCAGTTGGGCTAGAGGGCATATAAAGATGTTAAACAATGTGGGGAAGAGAACTGCTCCCTGCAGAAACACACAAGGGAGTTTATAGGGACGCAACAATTCCTTCCCCACCACCACCCTCTGTGTTCAGTTCTGGAGAAAGGAGCACAGCCACTGTAAGGCTGTCCTCCAAATCCCAGCCCTGGTGAGATAGCAGGCTAACAACTCATGGTTGACCATGCCAAACATGGGCAACAGATCTAACATCAGAAGGATAGCTGAGCCACCCCTATCCAGCTGGCTCCAGAGATCATCCATCAAGCTGACCAGTACCATCTCCACCCAGTGGCCAGGATGGAAATCAGACTGGTACAGGTCAAGCACCAAAGTTTTCTCCAAGAATTCCAGAAGCTGGTAATAAGTTGCTATATTACCTTGTGGCTGTTGCCCCTGGGCCAGGCTCAGCCAATTTGAACAATGGCAATCATTGAGCTATGGTCATTGCATGGTGGCCACTGATGCTAGTCTGGGCTAAGCCAAGCTGTACAGTGGCTACTACTAGGTTGAGTTGCAGGCTCAACTATGTGGTGGGCATCACTATCTGGCTGGGCTAAGTTTCATAGGAGTTGCTAGTTCTAGTTTGTGTAGATCTCTGGTGGTTTTTGCTGGGCCTATCTCCAGCCTTAAAGACATGATGAGGGAGGGGAATGAGACCTTTCACAGAGTCGCTTTGGATTCTAGGACTCATTCTGCACATGGAGGATAATGCACTTTCAATGTGCTTTTGCAGCTGGGTTTTCCTGTGCAGAACAGGAAAATCTACTTCTAAGGTGCATTGAAGGTGCATTAACCCTTGGGTGCAGAATGGGCCAGCATCTACCTCTGCTCTCCTCTTTCATAGTTTTGGTGTATAAAAACAAAGTTGGAAGGCTAGACAATATTGTTGTGGTTCTCTAGCAACCAGCAAGCTGGCTTTTTCTTGAACAATCAGTATTGTTTCTACTATCTTGGGGTGTTTAAATCTGCGTCTATAGCTACATCCCTGTCTCCATTCTGTAGGATGTTTAATACACACTCCATGGCCTGGTTTGGAATTATGATTCAGCTTGGCACCACAAAATAGTCTGTTTAATTGTGATAAAGCAGGCTATATTAATAAAATTAGTGGGTACCTTCGACATAACACTATAATATATAATGAAAAAAGAATAAATGGATATAAGTCTTATGTCAAACATCACAATATTCAGAAACATTTGCAAGCACAATCCTACAAAAATTGTACCTTTCTAAACAATCAGTTTAGAGGGGTGGAATTCTGTTTAGGATTGTACTGCTAATCTTCTAGGTCATTCTGCTGCTGTCACATCTTCTTGTACATATAAATTGTGCTAGAGGATACTGCTGAAAGTAAGGACAGTATTAACGCACTGATACAAGTTGTATTGACATTCACAAATGAAAAGTCAGGAAGCAAGGACATACAAAACTGCATCATCTTAATTATTTTTCTAGGGAAATATATTTTAGATGTTATTTTATCAAGTTATAGGGACAATTTTTCTGTCTGCTATTTAGTCTAATATTTGGAGGATAAATATCAATTATGAATACCAAATTTAAGGCTTGGATGTGTTTGGTTTAATTTTCTGATAAAGTGTTCAGAGTGGACAGTACAGTCAGAATTTAAAATGGTCTACTCTTGTGTCAAAACTGTTCGCTGATATCCTTCATACCAAAGTCCATGTGTGAACTTTTCAGATTCAGCATTCTGTGGCACTATGCAGTCTACTGAGATCCGTGATTAATCATGAAACCCACTGTGCAAAACTGAAAACTGCTTTGTTTACTAGGAATCATATGCAATAATGTAATATAACTTTTAAAGATACCATAGCAAAAAAAAAAGCATAACCAGAACAAAAAGCTTCTCATATATTATTTGAGTTGCCCATACATTAAATAAACAATTTTACTCTTTTTGTCAACTTTTTATTAAGTCTTGTTGTCATCTTTTTCTATGATGGTATTTATGATGAATATGTGTTGGATCCAACTAGCTTATTCATGCATTAAAAAATAAGGATGGGGACCCTTCAAACCACCAAAAAGTCTCTGGTCTGGTCATGGTATCTGCTGGGATGGGGATTATAGGTGTATTGTGTGAGCTTGAGTGAAAAAGCTGTCTGGATCCAAACCACTACTATTAGACTTTATTTTATTGTTATTATGAGTTTTTAGTGTATGTTTCCTATATCTCATGTAAGTATTTTTATAATATTCTGTTCTATATTATTTTAAATGGTTGTAATAAGTTGTCTCTACTAGCACTAAGCAAATGAGGGATATCATCAATGTTTTAAATATAGTGATAAATATCTAACAGGACTGAATATGGTCAAGAATTTGGAGTCCAAGGACCTGAAACACCCATTTCTCTACATTGTAGATGTCAAAGGGTATGTTTCTAACTTTGCCATCCTAAGCAAAATTACGCCCTTCCAAGCCCATTGAAATCAATGAACTAAGAAAGGTGTGACTCTGCTTCGGTTGGCATTATATAGTTTCTTTCCACCACATGGAATGAATGACAAGGAACAACAGTACTGATCTTACACTAGCTTTTCCCCAGAGCACAGCTCAAACGCAGGACCCAATCCTTGTTTTTTTGAGATAACACTTAAGTTCCACTGGGTTGCTTAAATGCTTAAGAGAATGATTCCTAACAGAGGAGAGTACTCCCTGAAGAAAATCTCACTGAATGAGACACAAAGCAGAAGTATCTGTGATCCCAATGCAGCACTGCTGCTGTCTACAGTACTACTCATATAAACAAATACTTGATGCACTGTTGTTAGAAAGAAGTCTTTGGGATTTGTTTTCAGTTGTTCACATCATTAGCTCCTTCCCACCCATAAATAAAGTATTTGTTTCCATATAATCTTCACTTCTCGCAGATACGATTTTCTAACTACACACGTTTCTGTTTTATATATGCACTTCAAGTACTTCATTATGCCACTGAACAAATGATGCAGCTGAGCAAAACAAACCAAGAATAAAAGATAAAAGACGATCCATCCATATATCAACATGCAATACTAAATATTGTCAGCTAATAACAGCAAAAAAATGGCTAAAAGAAATACCAAGTGTCCCATAACCTATTATTTAAACAATTTTCACTACTAATATAATATTGAGAATGGAAAGCTGCCAACCCTTGGCAATCAGGAATCTCTCTAGCATAATAAAAGAAAGTCCTCCCATTGAAGCAGTGGAAAATCAACGCAGTCCCTTTCTCTCCATAGTGTACTTATCATTTTTGCACGGAAAAGGTATTCATGGGAAGACCAGGGCAGCTAATGCAAATCAAGTTGCTTCCTAATACCTGTAAGCTACAATGGGGTTCTGCCAAACCCCTCAACAATCTTTGAAAGTCCAAATGGGAAATGAGAGATTGACAGGATCAGTGCAAAAGACATTTTTAAAAAATTACTGATGAACAGCTCCCCATGTTAATTCACCTATTATATTTTTAACTTGCCATACCTCCAAGGAGGCATGTATGTCTCTCTCTCTTGATTTCCCTCCCTCATAATCTTGCAACATAGGTAAAGCTGAGAGGCAATAACTGACAAAAGGATACCCAGTGAGGGCCAATCAAATTCTGTGTGCAGAGTTCCTAGTGATTTCCCAAACCTAAGGTGTGCAAAGACCTCATTCAGACTGGATCATGGCATCTAGAAAGGGGAGCTTCAAGCTGATTTCCTGGTATGAAATGGCTCTGGGTAGCTGCTATTTCC
Organism: Paroedura picta; assembly: GCF_049243985.1. NCBI lineage: Eukaryota > Metazoa > Chordata > Lepidosauria > Squamata > Gekkonidae > Paroedura > Paroedura picta. The sequence goes on from NC_135378.1 coordinate 38,175,526, forward strand.
TTTGTCTGGCTAAACATAAGTATAAAAATCTCATCCTTAGTAATTCCCATGTTGATTCTAATAGTATTCTTTTCCCTCTTTGCAAACTTTCCTCCTGCTAAATAAGTTATTATGACAGTAATACCTTGTCAAATCGTGCTTCCGATGACAAAATCTGTACACTGATTACTATGGTGAATTCACCATTCTAGTGTTGACATGACTGTAGACATCTTCACTGTATATTTCTTAAGGGAACCCAGGCAGAAAAGTAATTAGCCAGAACTAGCAGTCTAATCAATATTTATAACTGTAACTATTTTTACTCCATTTGTATGAATAATGTTTCTCACTGAAAACTGTATGTGTAAGATTCCATAAGGGAAAAAATAAATGAAATATCACATAAAAGCTTTCCAGGAAGGATTGCCACTTACAAAATAAAGGACAAATGTTTAAATATTACTGTTAATAAAATCAAATTACCCTGCATGACAAAATTAATGACGAAAATGAAGTTCATGAGCTCAGTTTTCTTAAACTTCTAATCCATTCTGAAAGGCAGGATCTTAATTTTTTAAACTGGTTGAGAATATTTTAATGAGCCAACAGTGGAATGCTTCACAAATTTGTTTGCATAGCAATATCATAGGAGTGTTTCAGAGAACATTCCAGCCAGCCTTAAACAGAAACTGGAATGTCGGTTCTGCTGTCCCTAAGCATTAACAGACACTACAATATGAAATAGCAGCCTTATTTTTATTTAAAGCCTTACTTATGTTTTATTCCATTATCCAAATGATCTACTTGCAAGAATATGTGTTAGGCTGAAATTTGCCCGGTACAGCAGCAGCATCTCCTATAATTAGGAAGGTATCTTCTGAAACTTTCCTCACTATGGAAGTCAGAGCAGTTACATGCATTACATAGCTGGTGTGAAATAGGTGACAAAAATTTCTGTATGTCTGTTTCCTGGGTAAAACTTTCCCATGTGCCTTGATGGAGAATTAAGTTAATTAAGAATAAATTAATTAAGTGGAGCAGTTGGAAGGGAAGACAAGATGGAAGCGACTGTATGCAACTGCACTGTTAAATATGTGAGGCGAATATCAAAAGCTCTTGGTGAACCAAAGCACCAACTGATGCTAGAGTATCATCACAGCAATATAGCATCCTGCTATTAATTGAATTCACAGTATATTTTAAATAGAATTGGAATCTAACATACTTCCTTGTACAATGTTCACATTTTGAGTATGTGTACCAAAACAGACTCTGTCTCTCTCTCTCTCTCTCTCTCTGTGTGTGTGTGTGTGTGTGTGTGTGAAATGCCATCACAGCTAACTAATGGCAACTCCAGCAATGGGCTTTTAAGGTAAATGAGAAGCAGAAGTGGTTTGCCAGTGTCTTCCTCTGCAGAGTCATCCTTGGTAGTCTCCGTTACAAGTATGACCCTACTTAGCTTTACCATGCTGCCCTCCCTCCAAGCTAACACCATATATCTAGTTAATTAATCTGTATTAACCTCAGTATCCATGTCCTGTAGCCAGTGGCTCTGTGTTGTCTTACTTCACTCACTGGAAGGAAGGAGATTCTTATCCCATGGTGAACCAATATTTCAAAAAATCAGACATCTAAGAAGAAAATATATAGTCTATCTCTTTATCAAAACAGGAAAGGGGGACAATTCCCAATGAATAAATCAATATATATGTGCAAAGGTCAATAGCGATAACTCTAAATTCTGAAATTACAAGATTCAAAGAAATTACAAGATTCAGTGATTCCAAAGTGTCACCAGTGGTTTTACTGAATGAATATCTCTGTCATGATGTGAGCATCTTTGATTTCTTTGCAAATATTTTATTTGCAAATTTTTAGACCGCTACTCCTGGAAACACGGGCTCGTGGTGGTTTATATGAATCTAAAATCCCATAAAACAATGAGATCCCAATAAAACCCAAGATGGAGGTTAAAACACTACAGCAAGATGAGTCCATTTCCCCTGTCTCTGCACATATTCTCCACTGCATAATTGGACTTAGCGCAGCCAACTGTAATTACAGCATAGGATGCAGAAAAAAAAGCATTATGTTTCTTGGTTATAGGGCAAGAAACCGGTGAAATAAATTGTTCAAATATAAAGGAAAAATATCTGATTGTGCCAAATCACGGTTGCAAGTAGAAGACCACAAGAATTTGTAGAGGTCATCTCATTTAATCATCCTGCACTATTTCCTCTTTCCCTTCCCTGGCATCCCTCATAACCTCTTCCTTTGTCCTGCTTCCTTCTCACCCATCAACCAACCTACCTTTATCCCCCTCTGTGTAGCTTTCCCTCTTTCACTTCCCCTGGATGCTTCTCTCCAGAAAAACTCTGGCTGGGCAAGGTGGGGAACTTGCAAAGACTTGTGGGGGGAAGGGGGAGGAAGGGAGGAGTACTTTACATTTCCCTGTGTCATCTCCCCAAACTCTTCCTTCCATTATCCTGGCAGCCTCTACATCTTCACCTTTTTCTGCTTTCTTTTGTCCTTCCCACCCACAAACTAACCTACCTTTTATCTAACTCCCATCTTCAGCTATATTTATTATTTTCTTCATTTGTAGACTACCTTTTTCCATAATGGGAACCCAAAGTAGCTTAAATCATTCTCTTCTCCTCCATTCTATCCGTACAACCATCTTGCGAGGTAAGCAAGGCTAAGAGTATGCGACTTACCAAAAGCCACCTAATGAGCTTCTACAGCAGATTGGGGATATAACTCTCAACCCACCTTACTCTGAAATCCTAACAATTTCACCACACTGGTATGATGCACCCATCCACTTTCCTTTGAGGGGCTTTAAAACCCTATGTATTTTCTTAAGATTTCTGATTTTTCTGCAAACCTGGGGTTTATAAAAAGATCTGTCTTTTCTCACTATGGGCTACAGATTTAAATATTCACAGATGAGGCTACACAGAACCTAGATTGATGATGTGTGTGGTTATGCAGTGGAATCTCCTAAAGAATCACTGGAGAGAAGGCACCTGAATAAACCATACTCTATAGCCACTGGCTTTGTGCTGCCTGTCTTGTCCCTTAAGGAATGTCATGACCAGACTTCGTATGATTGTCTGTCTCAACAGGTCTGTCCTCCGGGAAGGTCACATGGATGCGATTAGAGCTTAGTCATAGCTCACTGTGAACAGAATGGGAGAGCTTTGATGGACTTTCATCTGTACCTATGGCAGTTCACTTTATTCCAGGCTCTGTTTCTTCACACAGTGGTCGCTTGTACATGTCTAGATGAAGCTGGTAAAAATGAAGAGCTATGAGTGGACAGCATGGTTCCCACCTCTTTTAACTGAGACTACCATTAAAGTTGCAATATAAGGACTAGATGGGACCTTATCCATAATGAAAAGTAGGAAAGTGGCAAGGCCAACATGTTTCCAAAATGGACAGCTGGGGGACTGTGGTGCACACTTTGCCACTCCCTCTCAACTCTGGAAGAGGGAGAGAGATGCAGGAGGGGCTCTTTCCCCATGCCCATCTAATTGATGGGCACTTTAGCTAGTTTTTAATAATTCAGAAGTCTTTTAGATAATGGGTGGATTGTTAAAATGTTTACTTCTAATAATCTCCTGCATATGTCAGCATCTACATTCTTATTTTTCTCTTTCATCACCAACATATACAACCACTGAACTATCAGTGTACATATATCCTGTGTGTAAACCGGAACGAAATATATTGGCAGTGTGTACCTGAATTTTACTCCATTTTGCCCTATGCTAAGCGTTGGCATGGCTCTCTGATACTAAGTGCCCAAACTGATGTTTCCCATAGAGACGGCTTACTGGTACATGCCGTCATTTACACTTTTGTGACCAGGCAGTCACAATCATAGTCACAGAGAGTGTTGAATTCCTCATACCCCAGGAAACTCTCACGTGAAGTGTGAAGCCCTCACCTGGCATATTGCACAAAGATTCCACATTTTTATTCCAACTACCAGAAAAAACAAAAATGAAGAACAATAAACAATTTTGTTTAGCTTTGTAGTGTGTAATATTACAGCAAATGTCTTTTCAGACTAATAGAGTTTGCATGCTTTACTTTTCACGCACGTAAGATCACTAATGGATTAGGCTAGCAATGGAAGATGTCCAGGCCCACAGATTACCTAAATGGTTGTAGTACCTATACAGATTTTTTTTCTGCATACAGAGCAGGAAACTGCTATGTTTAAAGGGAATAGCCACACAACATTGTGCTCATTTTGAAAATGAATTGTGATATCAACAGGGCTTTCCATTCAGATTGGACCAAAAATAAACCTACTTTGATCCAGTTCAAGGGGGATTCTTTGTAGCAACTGCAGGACATAAACATTATGAAGACATTGGGGGTGAAGCTAAGCTCTACTTTCAAAAGGGCATGGCAGATGTCATACCAATCCACCTCTTAGCTTTTTAAAGAGCTTTTTAAAATTTTTCCCTACCTCTGGTTTATCACCAGAGTGCTAGTTAAATTAGGACTCACTAGCTCAACCATCATGTGGCCATTCGTCCTTTTAAAGGTTAGATTACTTATTTTTACAAATTCCAGGGATTTTGGCATGACATGGGAACATGTAAATTCAACAAGAACTGCACTCCATAAACTTCACCCCTATTCTATCTCCCAGGTAGATCAGATATATTTTTACATCTCTCCTTGCAGATCAGTCAAATAACACCTCCATTAAAAGGGCCAAGTTCTTACTAAGTTCTTATCCAGCAAAAAGCTGATAAGCCAAACACTCAACACTCAGTAAGTATATGGTTTTTAAAATGTTCTTAATGTCTATGTCTATATGTAGTGTGTAGTAGATGCTGACTTTATTGTTATAATGCTGTCTGATATCTGAATTGCAAATAGAGAATGAGTGTATGTATGGTCCCCATCAGCATCACACCCCCATGATGTTTGTGAACATGAGCAATTCCATCCCTAAAATGGCAACAGTATCTAGATGTGACCTCAGTAAGGGAGGTAAGGGGAAGGAGGAGGTTCTTGAGTTATCAAGGCCCCAGTGCAAAGGGGGAAAGGAGCAGGGATGGGGACAATGATGGCAGTCTTATATGGTGCTGCTGCTGGTGGTGGCACCATGGTGCATTGTTGTGCCTCCATCTGGAAGGAGCCCTAGAAATAGACGTGATTACAGTACAAATTATACATATTCATTAGACACACTTAGAACTGATCAATTCCCATAAGTCTGTGCTTTCTCTTTCTCTGATTATAATAATGACTTACAGATCAATTGTATTCAGCTTTTTGAAGACCCCTACATTTTTCTGAAATTATAACACTGACATAATCATTATAAAGGCTCTTCTATAATGCCTCCTCAGAGTTTAAAGCTGACTGTCCAAGTTGAAATCTAGAATCTAAAATGTTAAATCTGATTCAATTATGCAATCAGCATAGAAGACAGAAAGCTTAGGTCTCAAAAAAGTTTTTTATAAGAGTTGGCCATGGCTAGCTTCTACAATATCAGTCCCTTGAATCAGAAGCTATTTTGGGAGGGACAGACTATCTACTTGTTACCTGAATAAAATGGAAACTGATCACATCTAATGCTTTTTTAAAAACAACAACACTTTTTGGTTCATAGCAAAGGAGGAAAGGAATATGCTTTTGATCAAAGCAAAGGAGGATAAGGAAAGGAGCCGTTTACTTTGGGTTAGAAAAAGTTTTCAAAAGTCCAGTGTCCCCTTTATGATAACTATACAAAGTCGGAACAGTGATTCTAATCTAGCCAGCCACATCAGACCACTAGATCAACAAGAGAGAAAGGAGGAAAGCTCTAACACTGATTTCTTGGACACTGATTTCTTGGAATTATTTATCCAAAAAGAAAGCTCTTTTCTTTTTGAAAGGTGGGTGTATGTATGTATGTAGTTGAATTAATAAATAATATGTGTTAAAATTGCAATAACATGTTTAGCAGTTTATTGTAACCTGCCACAAGATGCTGTGTGACAGCTGCGGGTAATAAACCAAAGGAATAATAAATAAATAAATATCCGAGGATGGTCAGTGCATCTAAATTAAATGTATGCACATGCTTTTAAGGTAGGCACTTGTTTGGATTCAGAAGGTTGTTAATGAATAAACATTAACTGATTCCATATTACTTCATGGTCAGATTTATGGAGACATAGAGAACTGATTTCAGCACTGCCTGAACTTCCACTATTCTGCTACTGAAAGACAAACAAAAAAGTAAAATAGTTCAAGCAATTAGTGATATACTCTTTTTGTTTAGGTTTCATGCCACCATAAAATTACCCATACGGTATCATAATTTAGTCTATGATGAACACTAAAGAAAGATGTTTAAAAGACATAAATATTTGGAATCCATTATTTAGATACAAGTTTCAGCAATTTTTTCTCTACTTGACAACAAATGCCTTCTAGTTAATAAGACATATGAAATACTTTACTGTGGTCTTTTCATGATGTTTTATTTAAAATGTTAATGGAGCTTTTCCACGATTCAGATAATTTATTTTTGAATCTCTTATCTCTGGAATGATTCATTGTGTGTATGTACAGTAATATACGGTCAAGTCCCCTTAAAGAACATGCATCAATCCAGTTTCCTTTTGAAGCCTACAGTAAATGTCCTTTAACAGAGCAAAGCAACATTACATAAATCATCTTATATGAAAAATTAACATGACATCAAATATTTATAAATATTAATGTGTATGTTAATATAACCAAAGCTGTAACAAACAATCATAACCTTGCCAAGTTTCCTAGGACAGGCGCCGTTGATAATGATATCCATTATCTCTGGAGGAATGTACAATTATGGGAGAATATGTGGGACGCTATATTTCTTATCTGGTCTTAAATTCCTCCATCAAACATTCTGCTTCATGTTTTATATTAACCCTTGATTCATATATTGTTCTAATTATTGTACTAGGTAAACACATTAGGAGATAAGTCCTAACTCCTGGAAAGCTCAGTTAGTTTTGGATATAGGAACAGAGAACAAACTCCTTTTCTTCCCCACAAAATATTAGAATTATCAAATGTTTATAATTCCTTTAAGCTGTTCTACAAAGAATAACCCATGGTAAATTTAAAAGCAAACATTAAATGCTTTTTTAAGGATCTCTCAAGAGATATCCCTTTTTAAATAACTGGTCCTTAAAAATCATGGGGCCCATGTCATCATATTGTCCAAAGTGTAATCCTTTAGATTTATCTAACACCTTCTGGATTTATGCTTTACATGAGAGCTGCAGAAACACTTCTGCTGCTCTCTTCTTTTATCTTAGTCATTTCTAAAAAGAGAGATGATAGAGATTTTCCTTTACCTTCTGGACAGAACTTCAGTTGCTATGCCTAGTTTTGTCAGCTGGGTCCTCTCACCTGGATTCCTATAGAAAATGTTATTGCTGTTGCAGGATGCAGCAATATTGAAATGTCTAGAAAGCAGATGCATTGGAGGTCGATTAGCTTCTAAACTGCTAACAGTGATGGGATGCAATGCAGCCTCCCATCCAATGGATTCTTAAATGAATTCCATCTTTCTTTTTCCAGTTTTTGTTCCCTTACTAGTATTCCCCTCAATCTTCCAGGAATTTATTTAAGAGCAGACAGACCTTCATCCAATTTTGGATGGAAATCATTAGCCTTTTCATATTAATATTCCATAGATTGTAGGCACTGTAATTATCCATACTTTCATGAAGGCCTTAGAAGTACACATTTGTATGTCATGCAGTCACATATTACTTTGGTCAAGTGTACCATGTCTATATATAATACCATAAAACATAACAGATAATAATAATAATAATAATAATAATAATAATAATAATAATAATAATAATAATGTCAAAATTATCTAATGAGATCATTGATTTCTAAAATAAAATCTGTAAAAACAATATATAACTTCTTACAAACCGTTATGTTCCAAATATGCCCAGCCCATGGAAAGCATGCCTGGCCTTTTCAGTCCTGGCCCCAACCTGGTGGAATGATCTCCCAAGAGAGCTGACAGTCCAGATGGAACTTTCTCAGTTCCACAGGGCCTGTGAGATGGAGCTCTTCCGCCAGGTCTTCAGATGACGCCAGAGCAGTTAAGATCTGGGTCCCCTCCTAACTGTTCCCCAAGGCACATGGCTCAGTTACTGGCAATCCATTGAGTGGGATGGAGGGGGGATTGAATTTTCTGCCACCACTTGTTTATTGGGATTTTATTGTGATGGTTTATGATGATACCCATCATGAGTCGGAGCCCTGGGAGTGGCAGGCTATAAGTGTAACAAACAAACAAATATATGTTTGTATATACATATGTATGTATGCATGTGTGTGTACACACATTTGTATATTTAATTTCTAGAGTTTGAATTATTCACTCAAAATTAAATGTTATGGTGGTGGTGCAAAGTGCTGTCAAGTCACAGGTGGCTTATGGTACAATCTTAAACCCATTGGACTTAATGGGCATACATTTATTCAGGATTGCAATGCAAGTCACACAAACCTGGATAATACCTTCAAGGTAAATAATTCAAACATAGGAAGGATACGGTCAGTTATATTAAAATGATTCATACTTCTGCTCTTTTTTTATTTCCTGAAAACCCAGAAAAGAAAAAGACAAGCAAACTATTAAAGGGAATTGCTGTTATATTTCAGTAGTGAGTGGGAATAAATATTTTACGTTGTAACACTGTTGCACCGGGCCGTGAAGAAAGGTGCCACAGACTGAGGTTTAGTTGTGTACAGGACTATAGCCCAAAACTTTGAATGGGAATACCAAAAATTATGCATATGCTAAAACAGTCCAAATTTCAGTGACAACATGACGGACTGACAAGAAAATATACCAACATACATGGTTAGGAGTGAGGTACAATGGTATACATAGGCAAATGCCATTCAAATTATTTCATTTATCTAGAAATATTGGTCATGTTACACAAAGAACAAAGGCTTAAAGAAAACATTTTAAATGGACGAGAAAAAGGCTTTAAAAGCAGAATTTGGCCAGACTTAACTTGCCTTACAGTAGTACCCTTAAACATTTTTTAAACCCCTTAAACATTCAAATGGACTATAGTTGGTATTTAAAAAGGACTAAGACTTAGACAAGGCACCAATATGAAGTGGGGAGCAACTGATATGTCACAGAACTCCTGTGACTGCCAGGGAAATGCTCAGACTCTGCATGGCCATTCCTCATCTGTAAAATATCTTCCCATTAAACAGTGGGCTGCCTTTTATTGCGTGGCTGAATAGCTCCTAGCCCAGCAGCTTCCATTTGAGAAGACAGCGGATGCATGGCGTCCTGATTACATCAGCCGTCCACAGATCATTTAGATTTCTGACCTTGTTTCCAACACTATATGCATGATGTCAAACACTACTCCATTTCCAATACTCATCTCCATAGATTTCATTTTCTTATGTTATTTCTCCTTTTTAGATTCTCAGTCTTTTTCCCCCCCCTGAGGAAAGTTACCTTAGAGGTAGAAATGGAAACAAAAGGCTGCACTCCCATTTGTAAATTCTTTTGCCCGTTAATTTAACAAGCTGGAGCTGTCAATTACCACTTATCAAATTATTTTAAATGCACATATACAAAACTAAAGAAAGATGCGCTTAAATTAATATATCCTGTTTACAGTGCAATAGGAAAGTAAAACCTCCCTGTATTCATCAAGCACACTTGTGAATTGTGTTAACCAAGACTTTACATAATATTTTACTTGTTATTTTAATGCAAATATTTTTATTGTATGAAAATAAAACAGAATTTTATCTACCTAATTCCATAAACTTTTTTTTTAATTCCTCTTTTGTATTCTGTAGGAATGTTTTAGGTTAAGGCGAGGTTTTGTAATTTGGTTGGCTTTTGATTCACAAGTTAGTTATGAAAACTGTTAAACAGCCTTGAGTATATCATGAGATATCAAGCAAATCAATAATAGAAATTGTACCGGGGGGGGGGGGAAGGTTTTATTACATTTTTTTTCTGTGAGGTTTTTCTCTAAACAAAGGGTGAAATCTAGCTTTTACATTAGCAACAGCTTTAATGACAGAAATTCTGCCATTAAAAATATGCTCAACTCTTCCACTGACACAAACGGGTCTTAGAAAGCGCTGGATCTTGTCTAGTACTGTTTTTCGCCAAGCAAAAGCTATAGCTTTTACAAAATGTTTACAAGATGTACAATCCGAGTCTTTAAATGCAAATATATTATCCTAATTGAAAAATGTCCCCTAATTACAAAGAAAAACAGGATGCAGTCATATTAGACACAATTAAGCTTCGAGAGCGAAATGGTGAGTGCACTTAGCTAACCTAAAAGGTTGCCGTCAGGGTTTGCTGTTCATTCTAAAACCGATGTTCATACAAGCATGTATAAAAAGAGGGAAATAGTCATAGAATATGAATGAAGGAGTACAACTTGATACCTAAAGAAATGTTTCTTTAGAACAGTGGTCCCCAACCTTTCCGAGGCTGGGGACCGGCAGGGCATCGGGCCGCGCCCCCGCGGACCGCGCCCGTGCGGGCCACGCCCGCGGATCGGGCCGCGCCCACGGATCGGGCCGCGCCCGCGGGCCGCGCCCACGCCGCGCCCGCGGATCGGGCCGCACCCGAGCCGCGCCCGGGCCGCGCCCACGGATCGGGCCGCGCCCACGGGCCGCGCCCGCGGATCGGGCCGAGCGGGCGTGGCCCGCACAGGCGCGGCCCGGCCCTGATTCCCTCTCCCCGCCTCCCGCAGTAAGAAGCTTCCCGGGCCGCAAGCTTGCGGCCTGGGAAGTTTTTTACTGCGGGGGCGGGGCGGGGAGAGGGAGCCGCGGCCCGGTGCCATGGCCTTTGCGGCCCGGCACCGGGCCGCGGCCCGCAGGTTGGGGACCACTGCTTTAGAATATGATGGGAAATGCAGAACTTTTTTTTTTTTTTTACAAAAATTAAGACCCAGCTTAGTTTGTCAGGATTTGGGAAAGAATAAAGACCCTTGCTGGTGTAAGTCAAGCATGTTTATCAAGGTGATGGTCGGTCTTTGCATGCATCTCTGTGGCATCGTATCAAAACATGGTGTTGCAGTTGTGGGGTATGAAAGTGCCATACCTCTTTTGGTGGATGCTGTATGCCATGATTCGCTATCAGAAATCAGAGGACCACAGCAGACAAACATCAGGTGGATGATTGAAAAAAGCTGTCCATTTGCAATAAATATACTGGATTAAGAGAAACCCATCTGCAGACACTCGTTCCCATTTCCACTAATACAGATTATTAGCTAGTCAATTACCATTTTGTTCTTGCAGACCTATTGTTCTAATTGTACTATAATGCCTAATGACTCCTTAACAGCAAGGAGCAATGTTCAAGAGAGTCAGTTTTCCCAAAGTTGTATGAAGGGGCCTCTCTCCCTTGGTGTTACTGACAGAAGACAGAAGGGACCGCTGCAGGCAGGAGAGAGGGACTGTCACTTTCTGGAAGGCAAGGGCTTTTCTTCAAGCAGAAGGAGGCTTCAAGCAGATAGGAGGCTCTGCGTAAGCAGTGGGAGATCTCTGTTCAAAGTAAGAGAGTCAAGAGCTCTGTTCTCACTGATTAACATGTATAATAACAATTCTCTGCTCTTTCATTTATAATTATATTTTTAATTTTTTAAGCGTGGCATCTCATTAGCACAAGTACTGTATTAGACAAAAAGCTGTAGAGTCAAGTGGCAGGGATTATCTTTCATCTATCTCTGGGAATGATGTTCCTATGGAGGATGAGAACAAAACGGATTTTGACTTTTTGAGGAGGGAAAAATCCTTTCCCCATTTTGTTGCAATTGGTTAGGCAAATACACTGATTATATAAAAAGTGGTTCCATTAATTCTCTCTTTCGGGTGAGTAAATATTTAGAGTTCATATGCATCACAAGATGCCTTGTGTCACAATTCCATTCAGAGTACAGGGGACAGCTCTTTGCACAAATATTCCCAACATGAGTTATGGAATATAAACAGATATTACTTCGATATGATCATACAATTGGGGGGTTGTAATTCATCATGAACATTATTAAGATGGCACAGTGCCAGGCAAAGAAAAGAAAGTGGGTTCTAACAGGCTCTCCAATATTCAACTCGGAGCACACATGTGCATATGATTATTAGCTTATTATTAGAGTCACACTTTTCAAAATGATACTTATTAACCCTACTGCAAAACAAGTCAAGGTGCTTTCGTGGCTTTAAAATGCAACTAGAAAATGCACAGAGAACACGTCTATTGATTATCATTAGCTATAATAGGTAAATGGAACTTTGAAACACAAGGTATATCTGTCACAACTGTGTTGTTCGCTGAGAGTTCTTACACAGCGACTATTGTAAAAGAGCTGTAACAATTGCTATTTTCTGTTATTTCTATTCACTTACGGTATATATTTTTTGTTCCATCTTCAACTGTTAAAAATACATGGATTAACTTGCAACCCAAACACATCTGGGGGAGATTTGAGCCTATCAGAAAAAATAACTGAACCACTGAATAGGTTTTGGTATAGTAAACTTTGTGGTGGTGAGGGGGAAGCTTTTAAACAGAGCTAAAGCATGGCCTCATTTGGAATAGTTTTGGTTTGTATATCTCAAAAAGATTACAGAGCTGGTAAAAGTCAAGAACATAGCAACCAAGATTAAGAGGCAGGAGCATCTTTCCTAAAAGAAAAGGTTGAAAACTCTGAGGGCAATTCTGCACGTCTGCCAATGTTACTGGATGTCTGCAGCAGCCTGAACCGCTACAATTTGGAGTTTTGACATTTTGCACAGTGCAGTTTGTAGCGCAATATTCATGCACCCGTAGCACTTTTTTGATGATGCACGTTTCCCGTCTTGCAGGAATTGCAAACAAGGCACTCTAAATTTGTGGCACTTCTTCCTGCCTCTGCCCATCAATCAAACTGAAGAGCCAATGAAACGGCTCTTTTGTGGCTCCAAAATGCCCCTTTCCCTTTAAATTTTATTTTTAAAAAATCCGAAAACACACATGGCAACGAATATGTGTTAATTCACTTCTGTGCTTTACATGGAACTGTATTTTGTGGTAATTCCCCCCTCCTTGTGTAAAAATGGCTTTTTACACAAGGCTAAACCAGGGGGAAGTATTTAAATTTGAAAGTATGAAGTTAAATACCTTTGGCCGAAAAAAAAAGCATGCTTGTTTGTTTGTTGCTTTATATGGTTTGTAGGGGGAAAAAAGGCATTCCCATCTCCCGGAAACTTGGGGGAGGGATCGGAAGAGGGACCTTCTTTCTAATGCTATTTTGAGAATGCACATATCTTTTGCTGATGTGTTGCAGGTTATTCTCAGAAGTCAAGTGCTTTTTAAAGGGGGAATCCACTTTTTACCATTCCCCCTGAAGCGCTATAAAAAAGCAAATGTTGCAGGACTGTTGCAGTCTGTGTACAACATCGTGCATAATGTCAAAAATATAGTGTTTACAAAGTGTTACAATTCAGCTACATTTAAATTGTGCGGAATGGACTTGGGATTTTTTGATCTAGAAAACAGTAAGGGGAGACCTGATCAAAGTTTAGTTTTTTCTCCCTTTTCCATAATATTAGAAAGTGGCATCTAGTGAAGCACGACCTTTAACCAACAGGAGAAAGGGTGGGCGTAGAAGCATGGTTGCAGTCAGCTAGCTTCCTAAACTGTTCCATCCTGGGAACACTGCTCCTGATCCAAAGTTACACGGTCAAAACATACAAACACACAAGTACAACAGAAACATCAGAATGCCCTTGTCCCCACAGGAACAAATTTCTTGCCAGAAGCCTAAATGTAGTACTGGATGCCAGCTGCACACTCCTCCCTAACACCAGCCAAACCTGTTTCTTGTAACCATTCATAACCCCTTCACACTACATAACCATGAACCAGGATGTCCTATAGTGCAGATGATAGGATAGGTGACATATGGCAGTCCCTGAGGTTTCTGACTGCACAGTGTATCACCCTGGTGGTTAGAAATGCACAAAGAGAGCATGCACAGAGACAGCACTTAGCACTTACACTGGGGGAGAGAGGACAAATCCTCTTATGGTGTAACAAACATATCTCATTTCAACCCACCCTTGGGTAGAAACCCCATCTCAGAAGCTACATAGACCCATTATGCACAGCGGCTGCTATGCTGAGTGGCCGCCGGACCATTTCCTGTGTATGCTGGGGGGTGGGGCTCTCGCAGCATATGCAGATGCCCTGGTGTACCGCACACACACACACACACACACTTTGTGGTGGGGCTGGGAAGCCCGGAATGCTGCCTGCTGGTTGCAACGGCCGAGGGGGAGTGGGGAGGGGCCAGGCTGCTGCCACATACTGGTGGGGAGCAGCATGCCACCCTCCCACTATGGCAGAGGCACGGGGATGCCCCGGCTGACTCCGCAGCTCCTTGCAGGGAAATCATAGGTTGGGGCGGGGCTGGGCCAAAAGGCCTGCCGCTGTCAGTTATGCATCCCCAGCCCCAGCCCCATACATCTGAAGGAATGTGCTCTGACTCATAGAAGGTCATGTTGGATGTTGTCTGTCTCCATGGTGCCACTAGACATCTGTGTCAGTAACCTATAAATACAACTCAGTCCAATGGCACCATTAGGATTGATGAGCTTTCATGCATTGCAGCTCATCTCTTCAACAGACTGACTTTTCTGCAGTTCCCACACAATTCCCACTCACACACTCTGCTGTATGCCAGTTGTACAGAGAGCACATTGGGGCAGTTCAAGGGGAGATGGGTCTACACTCATAAGGAGAGCATCTCTGGATTTTTCTCACCCCCACAACAGAGCTGACATCCGATAAACCATGCGGCTAGGTAGTGTGGGTGCTCAGGGTGCTTGATAGGTTGCACTGCCATTCAGGTATTGCTATAAGAAATTAGTAGGGAATCAGTGTTGCCAGGCCCAAGTACATTTGCATTATTGTTGTATCTATTAATAGCACCAGAAGTGTACAAGTTGAGTAAGAACAGATATACTGATGTTCACTCTCATCTGTATAAAACAAATTGCAGTATTATAGAATTTAGTATCTTCCAAGGCAAACAGAAAGCATTAATACAATGTATAATACCATTTTTTAGGGGGGAGCGTTTCCTAAAATATGGTTTCCTAAACCGCAAGTAGCTTTTGCATTAGGTACACTACACAGTTTCAAATATCCACCAAGAATCTAGCAATCCCCACCCAGTCACTTAAGATCTGTTGCTTACATATATGTAACACTGCACAATACTAGAAAGTGATCTAAAGATTAAAACATTAGTGCCTTGAGAAGCTGCACAAAATAAAATGAAACTAGTTGGATACATAGGCAGCACATAAATCAGAAACTCCCCCCGCCTCCCGCAATTCTTCTGAAGACTCCAATAAAAATTTGGCTTTGGACTGTATTTGCTTTAGATGTTAAAATTCATGTCTACCTAACCAACTTCCAGTGACAGCATGGTCTTTTCCAGAAGCTTCAGAGTGAAATTCAAATTCTGACAATGATCAAGATTCATTGGTTTCCTACAATATTCTCTTTAACTGACCTCTCATTTATACCTTGCATTTTCCCCTGCGGGGAACCAAAGCAGCTTACATTGTCCTTCTCCATTTTATCCTTGTAGTAACCCTGTGAGGCAGGTTAGGCTGAGAGAACATGCCTGTCTCCAGGTAGCCCAGCAAGTTTCCAAGGCAATTCAAACCTCAATCTTGCAGATCCTAGTCTGATAGTTTAACCACTACAGCTCACTGGCTCTCTCTCATTCAGAAGTTATGCAATGAGATTTACTTAGTGTAAATATTTTTAAACATTCAAAGAGAAAGTAGAATTTGAGTTCCATACTGATCAGATTTAAGAATAAAGTGGGCATTGATAGTTTAAAACATTTCATCTCAAGGCAGTTTTTACTAGTCCAAAAAGTACTATCCTGATTGCAAGAAGTATAATATTGTAGAAAATTAAGTCTGCTGGGATTATTATGTCCCTTAATAATTAAAAATAATTCTTATAGTAGTTGTCCAGGAACTAGCTGAATCCTGAATCAATATTGCCTTTATGAATTGCACAGTATATTAAAAGTACTAATTTTTAATATGGGCAATAAACGGGATCATTTCCCTGATGACTCTGACAAATAATTTTATATAGATTTACACATGGGAGCCCCCTCATTGAATCCCATTAGTAATCATCATATTCACAAAAGAAGCTTGACACAGCTGTACCATTTTTGATAACTTTATAACCTCCTTTCCCTAAAAGACAGAACAATTTCAATCGCAGGAATTTCTTGAGAGAAAAATAAAGATTCTCAGTGGCTACATTTGAGACAACATGAATGGGCAAAGGTCAACTTTATATTGGTCATACGAAGACACAGTATAGCAGAGGTCAGGTAAATCTGTCCCTGAATGGAGAGCTATTTGGTTCTTTTTTAATAATATGAATGTGCATTCATTCCTGCTAATGGATTTCACATAAAAGAAGTGTAGGGAAGGAACAGGAGTCACTAAGCCTCAGACTACCATTTCCCATTAATATTAATAAGGGCTTCAGTCACAGTGTAACAGCACTATTTGAGCTAAGAAGTGGTTATGGAACAAGCTGCTTGTATTCTGTTGGCATGTGGTTTTGCTTAAAATATCAATTATGTTACTAGAGTAATTAACATAGCAATGGTGCACAACCTGATTAAAGAGTACATGTGTTTATTTAGGAATTAATATAGTTGATAGGAAGGAAGAGACAGAGATAGGTTTTTAACTACATCTCTAGTTCTGGCACTTCTGAGAAAAAGGGAGAAATTGCTCTGAGAGTAGCAATATGAAAATGGACAAGGAATGGCATTTAAAAGGTGAGAAGGTGCTGACTTCATAGAGCTGTCAGTCTCCAGGTGGGACCTGGTGATTCCCTGGAATTACAGCTCATCTCCAGGTGACAGAGATCATTTCCCCTGGACAAAGTGTCTGCATTGGAGAGGAGATTCCATAACTTATATTTCACTGAGGTACCTCTCTATTCTAAATCCCACCCACTTCCAGCTCTATTTCCCAACCCAGAGCTGGCAAGCCTATGAGCTCCTATCCTAGCTAATCATCTTCTCTTCTTTATATGTAAGACATTACCTTTGCCAACAAGTAACCCTGTACTTTACTATTATCTTATACAGCTAGGAATGTACAGGAACTTTGTACCAGCAGTTTTTGACTATGGAAAAAATATTTATTTTAGCAACAACAGAACATACAAAATTAAATAAGTGATTCTTGACCTGAAGCTACTGACATTGTCCCTGGAACTTTCAGACAAGGAGGAATCAAACTACAAGCCCTTCAAAATCTGATTTAACCCCCCCCCCCCAAAAAAAAAAGTTAATTAGGGATACCTAAATAGAGACTGCCATAAATAGAGACATCACATAGTGTAATCCTAAAAAGAGTTGTACTAATTTAAGTCCGATTCAAGTATAGAGGTAGAAAAAGAAAAGTTGGTTTTTATACCCTACTTTTCACTGCCTGAAGGAGTCTCAAAGCAGCTTACAATTGCCTTCCCTTCCTCTTCCCACATCAGACACACTGTGAGGTAGGTGAGGCAGGGAGAGTTTCTGACTGGACTGCTCTGTAAGCACAGTACTATCAGAGCTGTGAAGAGCCCAAGGTCACCCAGCTGGCTGCACTTGGAGGAGCAGGGAATCAAACTTGGCTCACCATATTAGAAACTCTTAACCACTACACCACACTGGCACCTTAAAGTCTAACAAGATTCTGGGAGCATGAAATTTTGAAAGCCAAAACTCTTATTTAGGTCCATGTATTTCAACGGACAGGGCTTTTCTCTCCCCCCCCTCTTTTTCTATATAAGCTTGGCCCCACACAGCTTCAGTTTACCCCTGATTTTCATTGCATTTCTGTGTCTTAAGTTTTACTTCTATTTTTTGTTCCCTCCTGTTCTTTTTCAATTGTTTTTAGAACACTTTTACCCTGATCTTCTGAAAACGACTTTTGAAGTCTTTTTCATCATGCATTTTTCCATTGCTTTTTTTTTGTCCCACCCACTCCTACTTCCCTCCAGTCACTTTTTAATGATTAGATTGTTGTCATCATCAAACCACTCCCTCTCTTCCTTTTCATCCTGAAGATGAATGGCTTCATATATTTTTAAAGATACTAAAATTCTGATATAACAATATAATGTAATGAAAGTTTGAGCAGGTTCTCAGAATTCCCAGATTCAATTTTTAAATAGTAAGTTTCTTGCCTTTTCCTCCATGGAGATATAAGGAAAAAGGCATATCTTCACAAGGGAAGGAACTAGAGATAGATTTTTATTAAAAAAATGAAAGCCTGGAATTCAGAGAACCTGCTTAAAATATCATGACACCATTATATCTATATATTGATATTTTAGTGTCCTAAACATGCAACCATACTATTAATATTAATATATATTGCAGAAGAAGAGTTGTTTTTTATACCCTTCACCACCTGAAGAACTCTCAAACCTGCTTACAATTGCCTTTCTTTCCTCTCCCCACAGTTGACACCCTGTGAGGTAGGTGTCTGAGAGAGCTCTGAGATAAACTATTTTGTGATAACAGCTCTAACAGGACTATGACTAGCCCAAGGTTGCCCAGCTGGCTGCATGTGGAGGAGTGGGGAATCAAACGTTGCTTGTCAGATTAGAGGTCACTGCTCTTTACTGCACCAAGCTTGGTCTCTGATAAAAGCATACCCAAAAATTTAAAAAGGGCTTGCTGTGGTGCCACTGTTTATGATGGTGATCTCCCTTAAAAATCCTCATTATTTAAGATACTGTGGAAGAAAATAAACTGAGTCCACGATAATGAAAATGCAGAGGGACAGCTGACATGTAGAAGAACTATGCTCAAACCAATTCCAACCCTTGCCAAAAAATTAGGAGTAAGTTGAGCATGCAGAAAAGCCCTTAGAAGGGTGTGACTTAGGATTGCATTGTCAATATGTTCTACATCATAGCTCCCAATAATGGTAGCTCAGACACCATATTCATCTCTACTAATTTTTGAGTAAAGGAAATTAAGAGGTAGAAAATTATGCCCAAATAGTTTCTATTCATGGCACAATACTTGTGCTTGTAATTTATCTAATGACAGAATCCAATGTACACTTAATGGTGAGCAAGTTCCACTGAATGCGCTGCCATTTATTTCTGAGAATATATATACAGAAGATAACTTACACATACTATTCCAATGCTGTGCACACTCTTGAGATCTTGCACAGTTACAAAGCACAACCTACCCAGAAGATGGAAAGGACAGAGAACATTTGTTTCATACCAAGTACGGAATTAAAAATGCCCTCAAAGGACATTTATTGACTTCTCATAAGCAATGAGTAGGCAGTGATTCAAATTAAATACTACCTGATTCTTCCAGCTTTCTCATTTTTGATTGCTATTGCTTATTTTGTATTAATTTATTTTAGTGACTAAATGAAAACTGGTGAATACAGAGTGGTATGTGTAGTATATCTGTGAAAATGTAAAGCCGTAACTACTGTTAATGTAGCTACTGTTAATGTGACTACATCTAGCAATGTAGTGAAAAATTGTGATAAATTCATTGACTTGTTACGTCTGGTGTCTCAGTCTACCTCTTACTACAGGATGATGAATAGTGCACAGTCTTAGTATGACACAATTATTTTAAGGTAGGAAGCAGTAAGGATTCACCTAGACTTGCTCCAGCAATTGTATTTATCCCGCCAAATCTTTATTTTGCTTTCCTTTCACTACTAATAACGACAGCATTCCTATTGTACTCCTGTCAATATATATAATACGAGATATGCGATGGGATTTTTCAGATAGGTGAAATACTTAAAAATTTGGCAAACTCATGATATAAAATGCAGATGAATGGCTTAGGAAAGGTTAAAATATTTTAGCAAAGTAAGTTAAATATATAAGAAGAGGAATGGTTTTTAATACCACAGAAGAGGTTCCAATAGATATACAGAAAATTTATGTTTTGTATCAATTAGCATTTACACATTTTGTAAGCTAAAGTAAAATATGATTTTCATTATTTCAATAAAATTAAAGAATGAGTATTCAGTAATATCTTTAAAATTTCATATAGCTCTGGCTAGTTTTGGCATGCTAGACAATTTCAGCATAATGAATTTCTATGCGTGCATCATAAGGATACTTACAGTCATAGCAATATTTTTCTTTTAAATGTGAATCGAAGGAAAATATTAATAGTGTGTCTCAATTTTATGTAAGCCATTATTACAATTTACTAATGAGAAACCTGACGTGTTATTTCCTATGGCTTTAATATAAGCTACATATTAGAGTGCATTCTGTATTACAATTACCTTACCTCTGATCTTAGAACAGCAAGTATAATGTTTACAAAAGCTCAGAGATTTGTAAGATGCCATGTTCATGGCATCAAAGCAAAAGGCTAAAAGGTAATTTGACCTCTGCTGGACCTGCTGTAGAGAAACCCTTTGCAGTCAAAGACCCATGTGAATTCAGGCTAGGAGGAGTAAAATCAAAATAACATTCTTCAAAATATCTTTAGCAGTTGGAGGCTTTCAGCAAGACAGTTTCATGCTGTTTCAGGACCTGAATATTTCCCCTGGTTTTTATACCAGTGTAACAACATTAATTTCAATAGAATTCCTGCAGCTAAAAAGAGAATGGCTTTGAGGTGAATCAAACCCTGAGACTGAAAGAGAATGCATACTCTCCTTAATCAAACAACTGTTTTCTAGAAAGCTGGGGCTGGGGGTGGAGAAAATGGTTGCAAGCATCAGAATACCATTAAACACTGTAGAAATCAACATAAGATACATGTGTCTTTCATTCTTCATCTACTTGGATTGCAGCTCTCAACCTAATGAATTTTAATCACTTTTACCTAGATTTTTTTAAAAACTTAGAAATTAATGTTTTCTCAGATAAATCCTATGTCATTACATTGTACTGCTGATTTGTATGTTCTCTACCCTTTGTCATCCTATTAAGGCTGCTGATGGGCTTTCAGAGCTATTTTCTGTTTCCAGATAATTTTATGTTCCACTCAGTTTTGATTGAGGAATTTATGGGATTTTATCTGTCTTTAGAGGAAAATTGCACAAACAGGTCACGATTTTATTTGAAAATCTTCAAACATTAACTACAGCAAGCCTGTTTATATATCCCACAAATTTCTAGGAAGCCACTTTCAGAGCATTTCATTTACATAAAGGTTTCTGAATACAGAAGAAATGTAGGAAAGGAATAATGCTATTGCTAAAAGGTATGCTCCAAACATTTATTGAGTCTGCATCATATGATGGATCCTGTTCAAACTGTTAGTAAACCATAAGCTATGGGAATGCTTACTGATTAAAATCTTGTAGTGCCATCAAGATTATTATTTGCGTGCATAAAAATATTTTCTACATAATATCAACAGTCTGGTTTTCTTAGGAGATAGCAGAAATACTCTTGAAGTCACTTTTAGAGTAATAGAATAAGATTTCCTGTACATTCACGCACATGAGACACTTGTAAGCACACACATATGTTAAAGCCAAATGAACATCTAAGAATCTAACACACACAAGAGACTGACATCTAAAGCTGCAGTCCTATTTGGAAGTAAGAACTGAGAACTATTGAACCTGGTGGATTTTACCTCTGAGTAAACATGCACCCAATTGGGCTGCAGGAGTGACTATAACAAAGGTCACACACGACACATTTGATCAAAGCCAAATGGAAACTGCTCTATACAGGCTTTGCAAAGATTATTATTTAAAGACAATTGTTAGCCCTCTGCTGGCAGCACTGAACAATCCAATAATGCCTTTCCTTTTTGGTACAGTCAAGCACTCAAAGGTACTGTGAAACAGGATTGGACAGAACATTTCATCTCTTATGATAATTAAGTCTCTACTGGTAGATACAAAAAGGCTTTTCTTTCTCCCTTTTCTAACAAGCCACTAGAAACAAGTCTCTCTGTCTCTCTCACACACAGACACACACATACACACAGACGATCCACTTAAAAACAAGTCTGTGGGAGGCCATACTTCTTTATAAAACACATCTACATTTCTAAGTAAAGGGATAAGGTATTTTTAAAAGCATTCTTATGATAAAACCTCTTGTGGAACACATCCAGGTTTCTATATGGCCAAGGAACATGGCAAAGCTATTTTATTACAAATTTATCTCATATTGCTTTCCAGAACTGAATAAGGTCATTCTCTGCTGCTCTCTAAAATAACTTCATTTAAACTTTTAAATGTTAAACGAAAGGGGAGGATACTGTAGGGTTTTTCTCTCTTTTTGTTGCTTGCTTAGATTTTTCTCAGGAATGAAACATTCACATATGATTTCACTCCTTGACACAGCAGGGTTGTTACTGTACTGGTGGGAATCACAGTACTTTACTGCTAGTTACAGAACTGTTCTGCTGACTTTAGAAAATCAGAATGTCACATGCTTGTTCTGTACTATAAAATTATATCCACAACAAGATATTTATTTAGTCCATGGACACCAAACTGAATAACAGAATATATTATTAAACATGGACCAGGCTACTGCTGATCATGGGCATCTGAAAGTTTCTTCATGATTTCAAGTAATAGTATATTACTTTAAAAGCATCTCAATACCTATTGAAGTTGTTTTTGTTTATCCTTGTTTCTGTCTTTACAGAATAAATATATATTAAAAAAATTATCTTACCGAAATGAAAATGATACTGAATTAGTATCTGTGATCTGATAATTTAGGAGAAATTGAGAAGATTCTCTCACCTGATTTTATTATACCATACTTTATTTATTTGTTTGTTTATTATTTTATCACTAGGGCTGGCTGCATGGGAGGTCTTGCCACTTTGCATGAATCATCGTTTTCCTATGGTAATGAATGTCTTCTACTTTGTAAAATCTGTATCATTCCTATAGCTAGAGGTACCATTATATAATTAGATTTTGGACTTAATGGGGCTTAGATTAATTCAAATTCAAAGCATAAAAATACATTCAGCATCTTATTCCACTTCATCACAAAACTGCTGCATCAAACAGTGTAGCTTTATTCATAAAGACAGAGAAGTTGAAAATTCACTACCATCCTGAGCAGGGCCTATCATGGAGTGGGATGGGGGCAGGAGGGCCATTTGATCTGGGTCTCTCATCCATGGAGAGCCTTAAATTTAGAACATAGTACTTATTAAATAAAAGGAATATTTATTACAAATCATTTCACAGTATTATTGGTATTAAAATCATTAAATTGTTAAAATATACCACAATTATTGTAACCCTGTTTAGACTTTTCTTCATTTTTTAAATATTCTGGGAAACTAAAAAAATGGAACTGCCCCAGGCCTCTTTAGGTTGAGAGATCCTGATTTTAAGTCATTTACATAAACTCTCAACACTTCTCAAACACAGGATGCCTCCATACTTCTTAAAGAGCCTCAGATGTCTGCAGTTCCAGTATTGTTTTGATTTTAATACTTTTTTGAAGAACTTCATGGATGTTAATGCAGTGTAACAAGATCAGTCAGACTCCAATTATACTTTTTATCAGCCTTCATGTGTTGCCCCTATTCTATTAGTAACATTTTTGCAGTTATCGGCTGGGAAGGCAGTGACTACACGTTCGCTCATATCCTGGGTTTCATGGGGTGGTCTTAGGGTGGAGCCAATTCAGCGTACCCAGCATAAGGACTGTCAGTGGAGCTCTCCCCATCAATGGGCAGGGGTACTAGGCTGTTGCTCCCAGGTTTACCACTTCTTGGTTGCACCTAAGCAGTTAGGTTGGAGTATGAATTTAATTAGGTGGCAATCAGTCACCTGATTCTGAATTTGTCTCTATGCTGCACCAAAGCTCTTGTGGTATATTCAATAAACACATGGCCTTTTATATCCCCATATCACTCTGACAGAGCCTCCTGTGGCGCAGAGTGGTAAGGCAGCAGACATGCAGTCTGAAAGCTCTGACCATGAGGCTGGGAGTTCAAGCCCAGCAGCCAGCTCAAGGTTGACTCAGCCTTCCTTCCTTCCGAGGTTGTTAAAATGAGTACCCAGCTTGCTGCTGGGGGGTAAACGGTAATGACTGGGGAAGGCACTGGCAAACCACCCTGTATTGAGTCTGCCAAGAAAACACTAGAGGGCGTCACCCCAAGGGTCAGACATGATCTGGTGCTTGCACAGGGGATACCTTTATCACTTTGACAAAGCTAGAGAGTCATCCACTTCTGAAACAAAATTAGAACTGTGGGGGAAAGTTGGGATTTCCTCCATGCTGCTAGAGGATACAGGAATAAACAACTTTAAAAGGATAGATAACTCTATCAATGACTACTAACCATGGTGACTAAAGTGAACCCCAACTTTCAGAGGCACTAAGCCTCTGAATCCCAGAGCCAGGATGCAAAATCAGAGGAAGACCTCAGACTTTATATTCTGTTGTTGGCCATCCAGAGGAATTGGTTGGCTGTTTATTTATTTATTTTTCAAATTTATTTCCTGCCCTTCCCCCAAGGGCTCAGGGTGGCTCAGGGTGGCTTACAGTACATCATACTCTGTTAGACCGGATGCTGACTAGCATTCCTGACTAGGGTTGGGCACTTCGGCATCCAAAGTAGCTGTTCCCATCTGAAGCAGCCAGTGCCGCCGCGCGGGGGAGGAAGGAGGCACGGGCACTGGTGTGCCGGTTGGCGCACACACACACAGGCACAGAGCTCTGCACATGTGTGTGTGCACTGGTTGGCACACCAGCGCTAGTACCTGTGCTTCCCTTCCCCCCACACGAAACAGCGCTGGCTGCTTCAGGCGCGAATGGCCACTTTGGACGCTGAAGCGCCCAACCATATTCCTGGGTAGGTGGTTGAGCAGGTGGTTCCAGGAGAGCTGCAAAAGTTTCTTGGAAAATATGTTGGCACTTGATCCCTTCTATGGAGGTGGCTTGTTGTCCTGACAGACGATCTCCGGAGAAAGCTGGATCTAGGCAGGTTGGTGCTGCTGTTCTTACTAGACCTGATGGTAACATTCAACACAGTAGACCAGCGGTCCGCAAGCTTCTGCTTGCTGCGGACCGCTGCGGCGTAGTGGGCGGAGAGGGCGGCCCAGGGGCCCGTGCATGCGCGTTTGCGCTGCCGCCATGCCGGCGGCCGCGGCTTCCCCTCCCGGCCCCTCCGGGCCGCGAGCAAATCGGCCGCTAAAGCAGCCAATTAGCTTGCGGCTCGGCAAGCTTCTCTTCCCTCCCCTCCCGAAGTGAGAAGCTTGCTGGGCCGCAAGCTAATCGGCTGCTTTGGCGGCCGATTTGCTCACGGCCTGGTGAACTTCTCGCTTCGGGGGGGGGGAGAGAAGAAGGAGCCGCGGTTCGGCGCCGAGGCCTTTGCAGCCCGGCGTCGGGCCGCGGCCTGCGGGTTGGGGACCACTGCAGTAGACCATAAGATTTTAGCATACTGCCTAGCCAACACTGGAATCCAGAGAAAGGTCCTTCAGTGGCTGCAGTCCTTCCTCTGTAACTGGGGACAGAGGGTAGTGCTGGAGGAAGATCTTCCAGTGGGAGGCCCTAGACTGTGGGGGTACTGCATGAAACAATACTCTCCCCGATACTGTTCAAAAGCTCCATGCATCCCCTGATCTTGAGTTTCGGGCTGGTTTGTAACCAATATGTGGATGACACTCAGCTATTTCCGTTAATGGATAGCCATCTGTCAACACTCCCTGACAATCTTGTCGGGTGCCTGGAGGCCATGGTGCATTGGCTCAAGCAGAGTCAGCTAAACGCTCAATCTGGCATGCCGAGAGGCAGTTGATGATGATCCTGGCTCTGTATGGGGGCCAACTGACACCTGTGACCTCCAGCAGGAGCCTTGGCATGATTTTGTGTTCATCTTTGTCCATGGAAGCCAAACTCATGAATGGTGCCTACTTGGCATTCTTCCATCTACAGCAGACATGATAACTAGCACCCTACTTCTCGGCTCCTGATCTAGCCAGGGTGATCCATACAATGGTCACCTCTAGACTTCTGCAACTTACCCTATTCAGAGCTTCCCTTGAGATTGTCCCGGAAACTTCAACTGGTGCAAAATGTAGTGGCATGGGTCTTTACAGGGATCCAGCAGAAGGCACACATGACCATGGTGTATGCCCAGATGCATTGGCTCCAGACTGGAGACCAGATCAGATTCAAGGTTTTGATATTGACCTTCAAAGCCCTAAACTGGCTGTGACCATTTTATCTACAAAGAGCAATGTAGACTAAGGACCAGAACCTGTTCAGGGTCCCTGGCTTCAGGGAAATGAGACTGGCCTCAAATCAGGGCCAGGTAGAATGCTCTGCTTCTGAGATCAGGGCTCTGCTGGACTTCGTTACGTTCCACACGGCCTGCAAGAAACAGCTATTCTACCAGGCTTACACCCTTACTACCTATTGACTTGCTTCTCTAGAAGTGGATGAAGAAGATCTGAACTTAACAAGAACTGGAACATCACAGGAGAATGCAATCCCCAATTAGAGCATCCACCTAAAAAGAAATGTGCACAATACCGTCAAGGTGCAATATTACTTATGAGTGGCAAAATGGGTTAGATGGACTTATTTATATATAAATTGTGGTTTTAAATTTAATGTTTTATGATTGTGGTAATTTACCCTGATCCTCATGGGAAGGGCAGGTAGAAAAATAAAGTTAACTACTCCTACTCCATGGACCATTGGTCTCATCCAGCAGGGCTCTTCTTATAATAATAGAATCATGGATTTGGAAGGTACCTCCTGGGTCATGAAGGACACTCACAGCCCTATCACTCATCCACTGTAACCTGCCACTCCCTTGATTCTCCACAGAATCAGCCTTTCCATCAGATGGCTATCAAGCCTCTGTTTAAAATGTCCAAAGATGGAAAACCCACTACCTTCCTAAGAAGCCTATTCCACTCAGAAACTATTCTAACTGTCAGGAACTTCTTCCGGATGTTTAGATGGAATTTCTTTTGAATTTAATTTCATCCCATTGGTTCTAGTCCGTCCCTCTGAGGCAAGAGAGGACAATTCTGCACCTTCAGAGGGTGGGGCCCTTGTAGTCCCATTATATACGGCACTGGTCAGACCACACCTGGAGTACTGTGTGCAGTTCTGGAGGCCTCACTTCAAAAAGTTAAAATTTAAAGGGTAGAGAGGATAGCGATGAGGATGATCTGGGGCCAAGGGACCAAGGGCCAAGGGACCAAGCCCTATGAAGATAGGTTGACGGACATGGGAATGTTCAGCCTGGAGAAAAGGAGGTTGATAGGGGACATGATAGCCCTCTTTAAGTATTTGAAAGGTTGTTACTTGGAGGAGAGCAGGATGCTGTTTCCGTTGGCTGCAGAGGAAAGGACACGCAGTAATGGGTTTAAACTACAAGTACAACTATATGGGCTAGATATCAGGAAAAGAAATTTTAGTCAGTGTAGTTCAGCAGTGGAATAGGCTGCCTAAGGAGGTGGTGAGCTCCCCCTCAATGGCAGTCTTCAAGCAAAGGTTGGATACACACTTTTCTTGGATGCTTTGGGATGATCCTGCATTGAACAGGGGATTGGACTAGATGACCTGTATGGCCCCTTCCAACTCTATGATTCTGTGATTTTATAGAGCATGAAGAAAAAGGGTGCATGGCCCTACCAAGCTATGAGCATGGGCAGATAAGGGTGTCTAGCACCTGTGCACCATGCATGGCGGAGGGAACTCAGCCTGGCCCAGTCACACATGGAGGAGGGCACTCAGTCAAGCAAGCCAACCTAACAAAGCCCAGGTGGAAAGGCAAAGGGCCCTGTCAGAGTTGTCAGCTTTCTGCAGGACCTGCAAGATGGAGTTCTTCTGCCAGGTGTATGGTTCAGGACAGGGCGGGGTCTTGGTATTTCATTGGAGAATCCCTCAATGTGTGATTAGATCTGGCCCCTCTCTCCCAGTGAGAGAGAAATTTGACCCATGAGCTGAGCGGGGGTGGGGGGGAGAGTGGGAGAACTCTTAACAGGAATAGATCACCATCTGATTAATGTAATGTAAGGGGTATTTTTAGGGGGTTTTATTGTATTTCATATACTGTTGTAAACTGCTGCAAGACTTTTGGAGAGCAGCAGTATAGAAACACGGAAATTAATTAATTGATTGATTGATTGATTAATTAAAAGGTGGACACTTTTCCAGATCTTTTTGTGAGGACCCTAGCAGCTGCATTCTGTACCTGCTGTAAGGACAAGAGCAGGCCAGCATACAGTGAGTTACATAAGTCCAATCTAGAGTTTACTAGACCCCAATCTAGCCCTGGAGCACCTAGCCACAGTGATCTGTACAATGGTCACCTCTAAACTAGATTATTGTGACTCTCTCTATGTAAGCCTGCCCTTAGCCCTAATTTGCAAATCACAACTGGCCCAAAATGCTGCTGCACAAGTCCTCACTAGGACACCATGGAGGACACACATAACAGTCTTTGAACAGCCACATTGGCTCCCAGTTGAGTTCTGAATGTGGTTCAAGGTTCTAGTGCTAACTTTTAAGGCCATTCACAACCGCATATCTAAAGGGCCACGTGTCTAAATATGACCCTCAAAGAATGCTGCAGTCAACCATGGCTAACTGACTTGATGTCCTTGGCACCAAAGAAGTGTGACTGACCTCATCCAGGACCAGGGCCTTTTCAGCTCTGGCTCCCACCTTGTGGAATGAGCTCCTAGAAAACATCAGGACCCTGACGGAGCTAGCACAGTTGAAGTCAGCACACCCAGAAGATCAGAACACCATATGGACACTTCTACTGGTTCAGGGTCTCTTCCTATATCCTCCCTCCTATGTGGAGCTACCAACAATGACTCAGCACAGGATATTTATTGTTAGCTTTTTTATTAAAGTAGTTTTTCTTGAATTGATATGTTTTAATGTTTTTATTCTATAATGCTGTCTGCAGCCCTGCGATGACTGGTTCAAGAGGGGTGGCCTATAAATCTAAATAATAAATTAAAAAATTAAAAGAAAGGAGAACAATGTAAGCTCCCTTGGGGAGAAAGAGGGGATATTTTGTTCCTCATTTGTTACCATGGAGGCAGATTAACATTTATTATCATATATCCTAAGGGAGGCAGGAAGCATCCTTTTACTACTTTAATAAATTATGAGGAAATATTAACTCTGACTTCTGTTCATAATATTAACAAAGGTTTGCTCCAATACTACCATTACGAGCTTCTTAGTTGCCAACCAGGATGGGTGAGGCAGTGCTGAGACAGGAAAATAAGGGGGAGGGAGAAAAATTAGACATGAGGGTAGATGAATGTCAGAGTATTAAAGGCAGAGACAAAGTGAATCATAGAATCATAGAATCATAGAATCATAGAGTTGGAAGGGGCCATACAGGCCATCTAGTCCAACCCCCTGCTCAACGCAGGATTAACGCTAAGCATCCTAAAGCATCCAAGAAAAGTGTGTATCCAACCTTTGCTTGAAGATTTCCAGTGAGGGGGCGCTCACCACCTCCTTAGGCAGCCTATTCCACTGCTGAACTACTCTGACTGTGAAAAACTTTTTCCTGATATCTAGCCTATATCGTTGTACTTGAAGTTTAAACCCATTACTGCGTGTCCTTTCCTCTGCAGCCAGCAGAAACAGCATCCTGCCCTCCTCCAAGTAACAACCTTTCAAATACTTAAAGAGGGCTATCATGTCCCCTCTCAACCTCCTTTTCTCCAGGCTGAACATTCCCAAGTCCCTCAACCTATCTTCATAGGGCTTGGTCCCTTGGCCCCAGATCATCTTCGTCGCTCTCCTCTGTACCCTTTCAATTTTATCGATGTCCTTCTTGAAGTGAGGCCTCCAGAACTGCACACAGTACTCCAGGTGTGGTCTGACCAGTGCCGTATACAATGGAACTATGACATCTTGTGATTTTGATGTGATGCCTCTGTTGATACAGCCCAAAATGGCATTTGCCTTTTTTACCGCTGCATCACACTGCCTGCTCATGTTTAGTTTACAATCCACAAGTACCCCAAGGTCTCGTTCACACACAGTGTTACCTAGAAGCGTATCCCCCATCCAGTAGGCATGCTTTTCATTTTTCTGACCCAGATGCAGAACTTTACACTTATCTTTATTGAATTGCATCTTGTTCTCATTTGCCCATTTTTCCATTGTGTTCAGATCTCGTTGAACTCTGTCTCTATCTTCCGGAGTATTTGCCAGTCCTCCCAATTTGGTGTCATCTGCAAACTTGATGAGTAGTCCCTCCACCCCCTCATCTAGATCATTAATAAATATGTTAAAAAGTACCGGGCCGAGCACCGAACCCTGAGGTACCCCGCTACTCACCTCTCTCCAGTCTGATGAAACACCATTGACAACAACTCTTTGAGTGCGGTTCTCTAACCAATTCCCTATCCACCTAACGATCTGAAAATCCAGATTGCAGTCCTTCAACTTATCCATCAGAACATCATGGGGAACCTTGTCAAAAGCTTTACTAAAATCCAAGTAAATGACATCAACCAAATTTCCCCGATCCAGCAAACCTGTTACTTGGTCAAAAAAGGAAACTAGGTTGGTCTGGCAGGACCTGTTGGAGACAAATCCATGCTGACTTCCTTGGATCACCAAATTGTCCTCCAGATGTTTGCAGATCGCTCCCTTTAATATCTGCTCCATTATCTTCCCCACAACAGAGGTCAGACTCACTGGTCTGTAGTTTTCCGGGTCATCCTTCCTCCCTTTTTTGAAGATCGGAATAACGTTTGCTCTTTTCCAGTCCTCCGGGACATCTCCAGTCCTTAAAGAGGTTCCGAAGATGATGGACAAGGGCTGTGCAAGTTCTCTGGAAAGTTCTTTGAGTACTCTCGGGTGCATTTCATCTGGACCAGGGGATTTGAACTCATCCAGTGCAGCTAAATGCCTCTCGACAACCTCTCTATCCATGTTAACCTGCCACCCAGACACTGTCCTTTGGCTACAGCCATCTCTAGACGTGCCTAAACACTTTGACCTGTGGGAAAAAACAGATGTAAAATAGGCACTAAGCCTTTCTGCTTTCTCTGCATCTTTCGTTAGAGTTTGTCCATCAGCACCCAACAGCGGGCCTATTGCCTCCTTTACTTTACGTTTGCTCCTCACGTAACTGAAAAATCTTTTCTTGTTACAGTGGGCTTCCCTGGCCAATCTTAGCTCACTCTCAGCTTTGGCCTTTCTAATGATTGATCTACAGTGCCTAGTAACCTGTAGGTACTCTTCTTTAGAGCTTTGTCCTTCCCTCCATTTCCTGAACATTTTCCTTTTCTTTCTTAGTTCCTCTTGAAGTTCTCTGTTCATCCAAATAGGCTTCTTAGAGCTCCTGCAGTGTTTTCGTATTTCTGGAATAGTCATTGATTGAGCATGCAATAGCTCTTGTTTGAGTAGCGCCCACCCTTCACATGCTCCCTTCCCTTCCAGCATTCTCGTCCATGGTATGACACTCATCATGTCTCTGAGTTTATTAAAGTTTGCCCTACGAAAATCCAACATCCGCGTCTGGCTACAAGCTTCCTTGGCTCCCCATCTCAAAAGGAATTCTATGAGGACATGGTCACTTCCCCCTAGGGTCCCCACCTCCTTCACCTCATCCACCAACTCTTGCCTGTTGGTCAGTATTAAGTCCAGTATGGCTGAACCTCTTGTGGGTTCATCTACCATTTGATAAATGAAATTGTCAGCCAGGCAGGTCAGAAACTTGCATGACTGAGGACGCTTCGCAGAGTTTATTTCCCAGCACACATCTGGGAAATTGAAGTCACCCATGATGACAAGGTCCTGCCGTTTGGATATTTTCTCAAGCTGCTCACAAAGTGCAGCATCCACATCCTCTCGTTGGTCAGGCGGTCGGTAGCAGACACCAACCACCACACTGTTTGTTTTCCCCTCGCTTATTTTCACCCAGATGCTTTCCACTGTAGATATGCTCTCCTTCACTAGAATTTCCTGACAGGTAAGCCCTTTCTTCACATACAGTGCCACTCCTCCACCTCTTCGATCTATTCTGTTGTTTCTGAACAGTTCATATCCATCCACCATTACATTCCAGTCATGAGAATCATTCCACCAAGTTTCTGTGATGCCTACTAGATCATACTTTTCCATCAGCATGAGAAGTTCCAGCTCTTCCTTTTTATTGCCCATGCTTCGGGCGTTAGTATAAAGACATCTGAATCCTTTTGGTTCCCTATGAGCTGGCCTTGCCGGTTGGGCTGCCTCCGATAGTTTTCCTTCCAAGTGAAAGAGGACAAAAGTGTGGAAAAGAATTAGAGGAATGTAGGAAAAGACAACAAAAGGTTTGGTTTTGGGTGTTTTTGCTCACACACTCTAATAAGGCTGCCCTTTTGCAGGATCTGGCTCTAATGGAGCTGGGTGGAATTAACGAAAAAAAGGCAACCATAGACCTAGGAGGCTGTATCCTGGTTGCAGCCTGTCCTTCTAGTCTTGCCTTGCTCTGATGCTGGCTTAGCTCATGGGTTTAA
Organism: Paroedura picta; assembly: GCF_049243985.1. Lineage (NCBI taxonomy): Eukaryota > Metazoa > Chordata > Lepidosauria > Squamata > Gekkonidae > Paroedura > Paroedura picta. The sequence continues at coordinate 38,208,103 of NC_135378.1, forward strand.
TAGGATCTGATTGGCATCTTAGCCTCTTAGTAAATGCAAAGGCCCAAGCCAGCAAACTGTGCTCCGCCTTCCCTGCACTTCTAGTGACTGCAGTCAGAATTGCATTGAATATTTTTTTAATGCATTCCATGAATACAGTATGATTCTGATTTCAGGAGCCACTCAAATCTTCTCTCCCCAGTTCCCCTGTTGGCATTCCTAGATAAAGGAAAGACGTGTAACATAAAGAATCTCCTAGTGAAAATGGCAGAAAACAGATGGCAGGGTTCTGTTGTTCTGGTTCAAGTGTGAATGACTGGGAGTAAATTGGTAGAGAAACTGACAAACTCTTCCTGAAATTCTCTTGCTTTGAAAACTCTATGGGTTGCCATAAATCAGGTGTGACTTGATGGCATTTCCCATCAGAATTCCTATAACTTTTTTTCTAGGACACGACTCAGACTCAAAATAGTGATTCATAATAAACTGTTTGAAGCTAATATTCAGAAGAATGCTCAATAATTCAGTAAATTTTTTATTCTTACTATACGCAAGTCTACCTATCATGTATCCACCAGAAAACTGTCATACAAATATACTGTTATTACAGAAGTGAAACTCTCAGTTTCAGATAATTAAATTAAGCTATGGGTCTTCTAATATAATTCAGTAAGAATCTGAACTTTTAACTTGTGTTAATTCAATTTCCTTATGCTTTCATTTACCATTTGTTGGGGACATTACAGTGATTAGCCAAAGTCCTTCCAGCTCTTAATGTTCTCAATAAATTCTGATTGAAATTGACTGTCATTTTCTTGCTATAATAAAGTAGGTATCTGACATCTCAAAAGGAACTGACTATAGCTTATTGCAGTCTTTTGAGGAACACCTTTGTGTCACATAGCATCAACACAAAACTAACTTTTGAAAAGTCTGCCAAGATGACCCCAAATAAGTGTGTCGGTAGAAAACTGCTGGGGATTTTAAAAGAAGAGTTGCAGTGATAACGCATACCTATAATATCACAAGTTAAATGACACTATATTCACATTTAATTATTATATGACTGAAGTTACTACCAGCGTCTTGGCACTCTGGGTGAAAACAAGTTGTTCAGCTTGTCAGTGCTAGAAACCTACTGTGAAGAGCTACAAAAGCAACAGCTGTGTTATATTCCAGTTGAGTTCAAAGGCAATAGTGACTCAAGTGGTTTGGCTGCAAATCTAATTCCAACACTTTTTTCAGTTCAGATAGCATAAAACAGAAAATCACACAATCCAAAGCTGAAAGACCCTGGAGGTCCATGTTTATTTTGTAAAGCTTGTCTAAATCATATTAATTCTTATCTAGAAAGTGCCCTCATTTTTGAATACTAGTGCTATGCTTCAGTCACCCCAAATTAATTTAACCAATTATCAAGCTGTTGAAAATGTGGAGTCCTTTGGTTAGAGTCAACAAGTCTTTTCACTTGTGAAAATGGGAGGATGGGTTCTCTTTGACCATCCAAAAAGGTTATGCAGATTGTCAAAAGCCACATGGGATATGGATTATAGCAAAAAAAAAAAAAAAAGAACTGGGCATGATAGAGCCAAAAAAAAACAAAAACAAACAAACAAAAAAAACGGCTGGCACAATCCAATCCCTTGGGTCACTCAATCCAACCTCAACAAACAAGTTGACAACTATGTATTACATATCTAAGTTGTAATAGCCTGAGCATCAAAGTTGCAGGGATCAAAGTTGCAGGGATGCTCATAGCATTCATACCACATTTACCATGTAAAATATCCAACTACTGCTATTTGTTCAAAGGCAGGGAGACTGCTCAGTTGGGGGACTGTATTTTCTCTACCGCATGCAGCCCATGACACTTTGATACATGCAGCAGAAAGACTAAATAGTTCCACCAATACCACTAATTTCTCTTATTTTCTTCTCCATACTAGCTTTATACTCAAAAGAGATTAAGGCTACAACCCCCCACCCCCCCCCAAAAAAAAACACTTCCCTGGGAGTAAAACCCCTGAATAACATGAGACATTCCCGAGTTCACTTGCTGATTGTTCTCTGAATAATTATATTTCTTATATCCATACACCTTCTGGAAAAAGACGATGTAAGAAGTGGCATTATATTTTCACTTTGATAACTTTTTTTCTTATTTGATTTAGAACCTTATAAAGTCAAATTAACAATGCTGCACACATCACTGTTACTTTTATTCCCTTAGATGCCCATCATAATTTTATGTCCCCAAATTTCCCTGTGTTAGAAAAACAGATAAATGTAAAGTTCCCTGATTTCTCTGGATATTGGCTAGAAGAAAAATATGGAAATCACAGTAAACAGGATTCCGTAATCACTGTACTGGTCCATTGGTTTGTTTCTGCAGCTAGTTATGGTCTGCACATTTAAAACAGCTATAGCATACACAATGTATAAATGCTTTGTTTTAAATTATTTGCTGATGCAGAATAATTAAAAGCAAAATTAACAACCTTCATATTTATTTCATATTAAACTTGCAAAACCAATTTGGAATATCAATTTAACTCATTGGAAGGCTTTTGTATACAAAAGACTACAGAATCATTGATCTCTGCCTATCCATTCCAATTATAAACTGGAGACATATACTCAGTGCACCTTAGGCACTGGCAAATTCACAAAGTTAATTGCTCAAATAGTGAAAGAGATTGATGAGAGAGGAGATTTTATCCTTGCACATCAATACACACACACACACACTTGAAGCTCCTAATGAAGGATTGGAATTCACATGAATTGGCCATCCAGCCAAGATTTTATCTGTGTGCTGTATCCTTATTTTTGATAGGTGATAGAGGTTTGTTTTGGCTCAGAACACAAATAAAGAGATTAAGGTAAAGTCTTAGAGTAGAAGATGATTTGACAAAATTGGAAAATGTTCCTCAGCTTCATTCTTAATCTCTTACAACTTTAGACCTTATTTAAGATACTACTAGAGCACAGTGTTGAAGATGAAACTCAAATACTTTGGCCACCTCATGAGAAGGAAGGACTCCCTGGAGAAGAGCCTAATGCTGGGAACAATTGAGGGCAAAAGAAGAAGGGGAGGACAGAGAATAAGGTGGCTAGATGGAGTCACTGAAGCAGTGGGTGCAAACTTAAATGGACTCCGGGGAATGGTAGAGGACAGGAAGGCCTGGAGGATCATTGTCCATAGGGTTGCAATGGGTCGGACACGACTTCGCACCTAACAACAACAACATAGCACAGTGTAGTGGCTACAGGGTTGAACTATGAGTGGGAGACCGAAGTTTCAGTTTCCACTCTCGATGTCCCTGAGCAAGTTACTCTCTCTCAGTGTAGCCTACATCACAAGGTTGTTGTTGGATAATAAAATGAAAAATGGAAGGACACTATTATAACCTGCTTTGGTGTTCCATTAAGAAGAAATGTGGGACAGAAATATCCAAAATCTTTATACAGCTTTTGTTGTATTCATATTTGGCTAAGGGCTAAGTGGGCGGAGAGTGGGTGGCCCCTCACCCGGACAGACAGCAGTCCAATCGGGTGAGGGCACAATCTAGGATTCCACTCCTCCCCCCACTGTCCTGAAAAGGCTTCCAAAGGCCTCAGCAGGTCTAGTATGTCAAGCCTATCATGTTTTGGAAAGCAAAAACATTAGGACGTATTTCCCGACTGACTACTTCAAACAATGACCACTATGACAAATCTCATTTTGAATATCCTTAACTATTTAAGCTGAAGCTTGCCTCCCCTGGGGGACTATAGGGCAAAACAACCCTAAAGAGGACATCAGTTTTTGTTTTTTTTTAATGCCCCAAGGAAGACCGACATACAAAAAAGATATGTAAAAACAGGCTTAATGCCCCAAGGAAGACCGACATACAAAAAAGATATGTAGAAATAGGCTTAATGCTAATATAGGTATATGAAACGGAGTGTCAGTTCTAAAACATTTTTTCTTAAATACCCTTTTAGTTCACTCTACTGGAATATGAACCATTGAAGGTCAAAATATAATTTATATATTGATAATTCTTGTGAAAGGTCTCTATGCATAAGGCTGATTTGTTTTTGTTACAGTAGTTTTGCTACCTGAACATTTTCTGTGGTAAAAAATAATGCCTCTCTTGGCCAAAAATATAGATGCACTTGGGAGGCATGGTTCACATTCACATTATTTACGTCAGCATGTGGCCAACCACATTTTAAAAATTAAATATTTCAGGAATTCTATACAAAAAGGATACGAATTCAGAGTTCCCTGCAAACAATTAATACAAGAACTGGCTCAGATGAGACAAACACTAACTCAAAAGAAGGTCACCTTCTTGGTGTAATGGTTAAGAGCAGCAGTTTCTGCTCTGGAGAACCACTTTTGATTCTAGACTCCTCCACATCCAGCCAGGGTGACCTTGGATCAGTCAAAGTTCTCTCAGAGCTCTCTCACCTCACCTACCTCACAGGGTGGGTTGTGGGGACAGGGTTTGGATGATTATAAGCTACTTTGAGACTCTTTTGGGCAGTAAAAAGTGGGGTACAAAACTCAGCTCTTCTCTCTGTGTCTCTTTTCTCATCCATGCCCAGCTATGCTGTAATTTAAAGCTCTGGAGCAAGAAGCTCTACAAAAGCAAAGGATTTCCTTGAAGTGAAATTGCCGCTGCGAGGGGGGGGGAGCCCTGAAGTGGACGTAGGCGGGAGCATGGGACTCACAGTCCCAGCAGCTCCCGAGGCAGCGAATGACAGCGCGGCTGCAGTAGCAAGCAGTGGGGGTCAGCTGGCAACCCTTATAAGGAGCTGTTGTTGCATGCCTGGCCTCTTTCCCTCCTCTGAGTCCTTATTGAGGTGCAAAATTCCCCACTTGCTTTTGTGGAGCTCCATGTGATGTTCAAAGAGAATTGTAAAACTGCTAAAAAAAAATCTACCAAATGGTCAAAAACATTTACAAGAAATAATTTTGACTGTGCTTGACAGTATGATAGGATATGCTTGAATTGAAAAGCAAACCTTTGGCCCAGTTTTGGAATTTTGGCTTGAGAAAAGTAACATAACATTTAATTTTAAATATGTAAAGCATATAGTTTAGAGAAAGTAAAGATAGTCTTATTATGTATGTATGTATGAATGTATGTATGAATGTATGTATGTTTGGATTTATATCCCACCACTTCTCCAAGGTCTCGTGATGGCTTACAACTTGTAACATAAGCTAATGGATCCGAACTTGGCCCACAGTTTCATTGGAAAAACTTCTGTGCCTCCCTTCTCCTGCTGCAGAATTAAAATCCCCCCTAATGCTGCTCCCAGGGGACAAGATAGGGATCCCAAGGATAGGGGACTCCAGGAACACCATGAGGAGGGACTCAAGCATGCCCTCTTATGCACACTAAAATCAGGGTATTTAATCCAATATGTATTAAAGATTTGGGGGCATCTTAACCTACTTTTCTCTACTCAATGTGGAAAAAAGTTATGCTTGCTCAATTTAATGTTCTATATGGAGTCTATGGAAGGCAGCTTCAGGCCCTCACAGCTTTCTACTTGGTACAGTATTTTATTGGTTAATTTGTGGACAAATACTTTCTAAGAAATGAGCCTCTTGTGGCGCAGAGTGGTAAGGCAGCCGCCTGAAAGCTTTGCCCATGAGGTTGGGAGTTCGATCCCAGCAGCCGGCTCAAGGTTGACTCAGCCTTCCATCCTTCCGAGGTCGGTAAAATGAGTACCCAGCTTGCTGCTGGGGGGTAAACGGTCATGACTGGGGAAGGCACTGGCAAACCACCCCGTATTGAGTCTGCCATGAAAACGCTAGAGGGCGTCACCCCAAGGGTCAGACGTGACTCAGTGCTTGCACAGGGGATACCTTTACCTTTACTTTCTAAGAAGTAGTGTTTTCAGATCTCACTCCCACTCTGGCAATACTGGATATATGCCTGGGAGACACTTTCCTTTTATTATAATAATAATATTATTATTATTATTTTATTTATTACCCACCTCCCCCCGAAGGCTCGATGCAGGTTACAACACTCAAGATTAAAAACACAGTACAATCCATTAAAACCAGAATAAAACCACAATACATACAATATAATCCCATAAATGCTGCCGCAGAAAAAGAAAAAGAAAACCCTCCCCCTGGCCATAAAACGCCATTCTACTTCACCTAGAGGGGAAGGTGCAAGAGGATGCTGATAGACTTCGCTACGTCTACTCCTATGGGGGCACTGATCTTCTAATATTTGTCAATGATGACTGTTACTTGGCCTTCACCTGGGACATTGTGCAATTATTAATCTTCTAAAAACCATGTCTTGCTTTCCTGTTCATGGACTTTAAATGACTGGTTTAGGGTTGGGGCTAGAGTAAACAATGATCTCAAGCCTTCCCAGATCTATACCATCACATGCCTTCAAATTCTAGACTATGTAGCGGGGATGATTTCTACTGTTCCCACATGCTTTCCCACCCCCACGCCAGACACTGGGGACCACCCAGTAACGACATTTAATGTAAACTTTTCTTAATATCATATTTAGGAAATCCTTAAAAGAAAAGAGTTTCTTGTGTTTTATATATAAAAAGAAATTACCCTTAAGCTTTACTGATATGCCAGTCAAAAGACTTTGTGTTGTTTAAGTATAATGAAAACTATTTCATTTTCATAGTAAATTTTGGGTGGTCTTTATCCACAGCTTATATCTGAACTTTGCCAAGAATGCAAAACTTTGCAAAATTCCTTCATTTGAGTTCAGATTGGATGATCTTCTTGATGGAACTGATCTCAAAATCTCTTGGAGCCCAAGGTGTCTATGTAGAACCATTAATCTCAGAATGTGTCTAAACACCATCCTGGAGACAGGCAGCAATTTACAGGTCTCTGTGATAGACAAATAGCTAGCAGAGTGCTGTCACTTAACCCCAGCGATTTCTTTGGTAGTTATAGAAAGAAAGGATTTATACGGCTGTCACAGAAGAGCTATAGGAACTGTCAACACCGTATAACTTTACATACAGAAGTGATAGTATGCATAGGCATTTCAGTCATCATGAAGGAGATCAACAAGAAGCAGTTTTGATCAGAGCTACTGACACTCATTTAGAAGGGGGAACTATAGCACTGGAAAATGTATGGGGCTTAATATATCAAGGGCAGGTCATGATCTTATTCATTGTATTTTAAATGAAAGGTGGCACATTACAAGTGCACATTGCAGCTTTGCTCTTAGAGTCATCTAATAGCTTTACTCTGAAGGCATCCAATAATTCATAGCAGCAGTATACTACACACAGTGGTCATCATTATGTATATTTGTCAAATATACATAGCTATTGATCCAAGAATAAAATATTTTGCATGTGTACCAATTGTATTCCAACATGTTCCTGTTGTGCAGATGCTCTGATCCCTTGGTGTGCATATATAAACACTATTCTTCCAGTCTCAGCATCAATCATCCAAGCAAGTATTCTTTAGCAGCAATCTATTATTTCTGGACTATACCTAACCTTTATAACTGTTGCATGGTCAGACCACCATGCCCTGAAGGCTTGTCTAAGGATACCCCCCCTCCCCGTTTGGGTGACAGACGTATTTTAGTCTGTCCATGGAGTCTTATGGAATCCAAGAGATTCCTGAATGCTTTCTGGGATCCGATGACCTCTGGCGTCTCATTAATTGCCTTAATAGAGGACTTTGTGGAGCCATCCTGCTAGAATAATAGAATAATAGAGTTTGAAGGGGCCTCGTGAAGTCATCTAGTCCAACCCCCTACACTATGCAGGACACTCACAACCCTATCGCTCATCCACTGTAACCTGCCACCCCCTTAAGCCTTCAAAAAATCAGCCTCTCCATCAGATAGCTATCCAGCCTCTGTTTAAATACTTCTGAAGATGGAGAACTCAACACCTCCCGAGGAAGCCTGTTCCATTGAGAAACCACTCTAACTGTCACGAACATCTTCCTGATGTTTAGACGGAATGTCTTTTGAATTAATTTCATCCCATTGGTTCTGGTCTGCCCCTCCGGGGCAAGAGAGAACAACTCTGCTACATCCTCTATATGACAGCCTTTTAAATACTTGAAGATGGTTATCAGATCCCCTCTCAGTTGTCTCCTCTCCAGGTAAACAGACCAAGCTTCCCCAACCTTTCTTCATATATCTTGGTCTGCAAACCCCTCACCATCTTTGTTGCCCTCCTCTGGATGCTCCAGTTTGTGTACATCCCTCTTCAACTGGGCTGCCCAAAACTGAACACAGTACTCCAAGTGAGGCCAAACTAGAGCAGAGTAAAGCGGTACTATCACCTTCCATCAGCTGGATACGATACTCTGATACAAACAATATCCCATTTGTCTTTTTAGCCACCAAGTCACACTGTTGACTCATGTTCAATGTATGGTCTACTAAGACTCCTAGATTCTTTTTGCACATGCTACTGCCAAGACAAAAGATTGCTCCTAGACGCCCTCTCCTTGGAATTCCTAGGTGTTTCCAGAGAGGAAGAGGAAAGTGAGACAACTAAAGCAAGTGTGGCAGAAGACTCGCAATGAGGCAGCAATGACATCTTATCACACACTTATGAGGGCGTAATGAAAACCAGCCTACACCAAATTGAATAAATGAAGCGTATATTTGTATTCCTAGTTCAGATTACGGGGATGGTGATGGCAGTGACCATATAGCCTAAAATTGTATGAAAACACTATGACTATCCTGCCTATCAGAATGATAGATCTGAGAAACAAGTACACTTCCCAGTAACGGTTTAACTATGATAAGGGGTCTGTGTAAGAAATATTACTTGTAATAATTCCATGTTTTAAATAAAAATTTCTTTGAAGTATCTGCTTGGCTATTGAGTGTCTTCCAAATTTTTCACAGACTCTGACAAAGTCATATCACTTGCGGTGATCTCAAGATATTTCACAATGGCTTTACAGAGCTGTCCTACCTGGGGAATACTCAGAGCAATTCTGCACATTAAAAAAAATCAGCGTTAGGCCAGTGCAATTGTGTAATGTAAAAACCCCGCACCTCCTGGAATTCCTCACCTGCTGGCTCCTCTGCTTCCATCTAGCCCTTTCACACACCTGCTTGAAACGGCGGAAGAGGAGAACGCACTAGATACGCTCCTGAGACTTATTCGTTTAAACACATATGCATTTATTCATGGATGCATAGGGCTCCTTTCCCTGTGATACCTCTTGCAATCTGGAGCCTTGAAGCTTTAAAAAAATTGGGGAGGGATTTATTTGGGGGTTTTTTGGGTGGGGAACAGGCATGCTTACTAGGCAAACTGGTGGGGAACAGTTTATTTTTTGCTCTGCCTGTCCGATTGTGTGTCTATTCATTGTTCCAGGCAGTTGTTTTTTTTAAAAGAAAGCCTCATTCTGGGTTAAGAGAGAGGGACTCGAGCTCAAGGGCGGGTACTGGACCTGGAGATCTTGCTACTTCAGCCACTTTGGTAACGCAGGTGTCTTGTGCAAGTGTCTTGCTGGCTGCTCTCATCCTGCTAGCGCTACACGGCAGGGGAAATCCAGTTTTGTGGATTACCCTGCAAGCACTTTAAAATGGAGGATGTAGATGCCGGTTTGCTGCTGTAATGCTAGATGTTTACAATGTCATGCAAAATGTCAAAAATATGGTGTTTGCACTTTTTTAATCGGGTGCGGAATGGCCTTCAAAATACCAACTGAGAGTCTGCTTGCCAGTTATAAGCAGGGACCTAGGGTTGTTTTTATTTTTACAATGAGATGTTCTACTGTTCATGAGCAACTCAACCCTTTTAGCTAGAATTCATTCTGCACATGCAGCACAATGCACCTTCAATGTGCTTTTGCAACTGGATTTTCCCATGTGAAACAGAAAAATCTGCTTTTAAAGTGCATTGAAAATGCATTACCCAAAAGTGTGTGGAATAAGCCTCAGTTATTTCTTTGCATATTAAAAGAGTACAGTATAATTCAACTGGCAGTATTACACAAATGTGCAATGTTATACAGACTGATGGGAGTCTTAGTACTTCTCCCCTCCCCATAAAGCTTTAATTGTTGCACTCAATAACCAAATACTAAAGTTATCAGACTGCCAGCAATAATTATATTTAAAAGTCTTAACACTTGGCATTCATTAAATCCATGTTAACATTGTATTTTTGTTTTTACATATGCACATTTTCATATAGTACCCCAGCACCATTTATTTACCTGATCCAAACATGCATGAAACAGGGAGTGGGGGAGGATCTATAGATGGTTTCAAAAGCATCTTGCAAGGTAGAAGGAAACCAATGGGCTACAGCTGCAAAAGCTGTTCAGCAGCTGTTCAAGGAAGATGGTGGTGAGGCAGCTCGATCTTGGGCTTAGATCAATGGGATTACATATTCAGTTTACCTGCCAGCCCTGCTGAAGATTTGGGGCATCCCTATACCTAACCTTAGCATATTTGCAGTGTTTTGGAAAGAGACAGGGTTCGTGAAGAGTTTCTGCAAGGGTTTGGAATTTAAAGGGGTAAGCCACTGAGCCTAAGCCTGCACCTTTAAAAGCTGTGTTTTCCAAAGGAAATTCAGCAGGTGAGTATTGACACATATACCTTGCCTATGGGTAGCTTTCATTATTTCATTCAGTATTCAATGATACATATATTTGTTTAAAATATTTTCTATTTGGTTTTGCGCAGAGCAATGGACCCCTTGTGCCACCGGGGCAAACCTATTTATTCTCAAAGGAACTACATAATCTAGTTCATTATGCATTTTAATTTGTCTCTGGGGACAACTGTGCGCTGGGAAATATTCTCCATCAGTACACTGGTATTGAAAAACTCAATCCCACCTTAGAGCAACAGTTCTTTTCTGCGGTTTCCGATGCCTAGTACACTCAACAGCAGGAAATAATGTCCTTCAATAACAACCCATGATTTAGTGAGATGTGGTGGTGTGCTCCAAACTAAAAACTTGTTAGTGAACAGCATTAAGGAATTTCATCAATATTACTGATCATTCAATGGGAAAGCATTTTAGTCCACTGCTATTCCTGGGGAGAAGATTTAAATTAATGTTTTTGATGTGGAAGACAACTTTTAGCAAGCTCCCTGAAATGGATGTGACTATGGATGTGATGTCCGTAGCCTTGCCCTAGGGAGCGCACTAGAAGAGGTGGGGTGGCCAAGGCTGTGGCTTAAATGGCGGCTGCAAAGCCTCTCTGGGCAGCGGCAGCTGTGAAGCCTCCGTGGGTGGCTGCTGCTGCAAAGCTTCTGTGGGAAGAGGTAGTGGGTACAAAACCCCCATGGGTGGAGGCAGTAGCTGGGAAGCTTCCGTGGGGGGAGGCAGCAGCCACAAGGATTTTGTGGGTGGAGGTTATGGCGGTAAAGCCCGGGCAGCTTCCATGAAGCCTCTTCAGGCTCAGGCAGCTGCCGCAAAGCCTCTGCGGGTGGAGGCCACAGCTGCAAAGCCCCTGTGGGTGAAACCAGCGGCTGCAAGGCCTTCCATGGGCAGAGGCAGCAGCCACGAAGCCCCCAAAGGCAGATGCAGTGGCTGTGAAGCGCCTGTGGGCAAAGACAGCTGCCTGTGGACAAAGGAAGCTGTGGGCAAAGGCAGCTGTGAAGCGCCTGTGGGCAAAGGCAGCTCTTTGGGAGGTGTGGCAGCAGGCCCACCCAGTGTAGCCACAAGAGGTAAGGAGAGGGGAAGGGGAGGGAGTCTTGACATGTGACTGGGGGAAAGGAGGGGGAGGGAGTCTTGGCTGGAGGAAGGTCCAGTGAGTATGTCAGGGAAGTGGGTGGTGAGGGGTGCGAGGGCAGGGCAGAATGGGGTAAAGGTGTGTGTTAGGGACAGAAAGAGAGAAGGAGAGGGAGAGAGTGAAGGAAGCGACGAAGGTATGTGTTTCATATACCTTGTGAGAGTCAGGCTGTCACTAATTTTTAAAATACCCTTTGGCCCACAGTCCAAAGGCCCATATTTTGAGTGTGTTTGAACATGCAGTAAGCTGCTTTCTATGGAAGAAGAAGAAGAGAAGAAGAGTTGGTTCTTAGTTGCCACTTTTCTCTACCCAAGGGAGTTTCAAAGCGGCTTACAATTGCCTTCTCTTTCCTCTCCCCACAACAGACACCCTGTGAGGTAGGTGAGGCTGAGAGAGCCCTGATATCACTGCTCGGTCAGAACAGCCTTATCAGTGCTGTGGCGAGCCCAAGGTCACCCAGCTGGTTGCAAGTGGGGGAGCGTGGAATCAAACCCAGCTTTCCAGATTAGAAGTCAGCACTCGTAACCACTACACCAAGCTTGCTGGAACTAGACCACTGCTGAGTCAAGGTCAGCATAATTGCCTATGATGGGCAGAGGAACAGAAGTCTTCCACATGACTTTCTACCTTATCCTGAATTGAATGTATAAATTTGTTCTGAAACATCTTACACATTTCTAGATTAGGCATTGCCCTTTCAAAACATGATGTCTGAAAGTGGAGGGCTAAGAAGCAAAGCCCGAACAAGGTCTTTTGTGTCTTAATTATTGTATCCTGGATTATTTATACTCTTATTGACACAGGCTTTTCCTTTGTGTATGTATGTGTGTTTGAGATTTCCCACCTTAACCTTAAATTACTCTCCCTCTGGTGCTCATTGATAGTCTCTGAAGCTCAGGCTTTATTCCCCTTCAAGGTTCATGCTTCCTCTAAATACTCATCATCGAATGCATGCTATAAAGAGAATTCCCAGCAGTCGTTTTTAAAAATAAAAAGATAAAATACTGAGCCTCTGAACAGGAAGGCTCTAGTGACAGTACCTGGAATGCCTCCTGTTGACAATGATGGTTATCACTGGGGGCAACTGAGATCTGTTCATTCTGAACTGTCTTCAGAAATCACCCTTATCTGATTGTTCTTTCAGATCAAAGAAATAGAAGACAAAATAAGCCATGCATATTCTTTTCCTCTGCACTTTGTTGTTAAAAGACGGAGGAATCCCACTAGGAACCTTAAACCACTTTTAGATATTACTAATCTTTTCTGTGGATTTTTCTTTCTCTCTCTTTTCATTTACTGCCAACTGACTGATTAAGTTTTGGTATCTTAATGACATGGAGAAAGCGCTGTCATGAATTACCTGTACAAAATTTAGATAAAGGAAAATTTCTTCTTCTAAGGGCAATTACATGCAATTCATAGCAGTAATGGTCCAGATTAGACCATTTCCCCTCCATGTAATATAACTAGTTTGTAGGTCTCTATAAATCAATCTCTGAGTTCCTGGATATGGGCTTATGCACCCTATATATTATGTATGTTATGTATATGTATACTTGAAAGGCATATTTACACATTTGCTTACACCATGTTCACTTTCAGTTACTAAGTAAGTAACAGTTCTGCTTCTTGCAAACAGATGAAAAGCAGTATCAGAATGTGTCTCTTTTACCAGCAGAGCCCACAGTACTGCTGGCAAATTATCTTTCTAAGCCAGAAGGAGCTGCGGGCCAGTATAATAGCAAAGAAAATAACAGAGTACTTGGCATCCCCTTTAAAATGTGTTTCTTATTGGATACAGGAAATCACTTCACATTAAACTGGGATGTGACATAACGTAACATGTCAAATACTCAGTTAAAAAAACAAATTGGAATTGAGCTGTGCACAGTGACATCTAAGGTCCTGCATTCAGTTTGTTACCTTAAGAAACATACATAGGCAGGGTTTAAGAATTCAAATGGACCGTTTATGCACTGGAGGTTTCATGCTGGGCTCTAGACTGGAGATTTAGTCGTGGCAGGTTGCTCCACCTCTTCCTGCACCCACATGGGGGAGCATTTGGCCTGGTCCACCTCATCCACTCCCTATCTGTGCTCCTGATCAGGGGGTGGGGCAGTGAAGTTCCCAGTGCATAAACGGTCATGGTGATGCCTTTTTTAGTAGTCCCCAGTATCTTATAGGCATTTGATGGAGCTGCTGCAAATACAGAAACAACCTAATCCTAAACAAGCTCCAAACAAAAGAAGAATTTGCTTCCTTATGTCATTTAGGACTTACAGAGGCAATTGCTAAAACAACATATTTCAGTAGGTTTTCATTTAATTTTATGGACTTACATTTTGACATTAATCAAGGAGTTACTTTTCCAACTCCAAATTTATATCCTGAATATGTCATTTTGCTTAAGAAGGTGATACTTGTTGGGTTAGATGATTGCAACCTAATAAAATGTAGCTATAACTGTTAGAGCTGCTATTTTCTACCAGCCTGTGTCTATTCAGTGCCATCTAAACACCTTTTCTCCTCATTGTTCAGTTTTCAGTCAGAGGCAAATGGGGCCACAAAGTACCACCTTGCCTGACAGTCCTCAACTTTGTGCTCATTATGATCACAATTTTTTTTTAGTAAAACAGTAACATCATTCTAATATCAATGGGATACCTTGTACCCTAACCCCTAGCATGCTGAGGCACTGCACTGCACTGGGCACTTCTGGTCATTTTTTTTTTAATGACTGGAGTAAAGAACATGGACAGCAACTCAATATGACACTCAGCTGCCATCAACTACAAAGCAGAAACCAGATGAAAATCCCTCCTGCCGTTGGTTTTCATTAAATGAGAAATGGGCTCCTCAAGCCTGTACCAAACTACACTAGGGTAGGTCCTGAGGTCAATTCCTGATATAGAAGGGGAAGAACTGCCTCAGCCTCTCTTTCATGCCCTCTACCCTTTTCTACAAAGAGCCACTACACTTAGCACAAGCTCACCTTAATTTGCTACTTGAACAAAAGAACTTTCATCATTGCACATGAAATGTGTGGCCATTAAGCTATTTCAGCAGAAAACAATTTATCTCAGAATGTACAAAAAAGATTCAATCTTCTGTTCTCACAATAGAAATATTCACTGAGTAACTTGAGGACAAGTGCCAAGATCTCTTGATTTCTATGATGCCTGACTTATTTCCCTCAGGCTATACAGGTCAAAGAAGTACATAGAAGCAAATATAAAACCACTACACAAAAAGCTTCACACATTGGTCATGAAAGAATCACTCAAATTTAACCTCTTGCATGTAAATAACAGGTTCCTACTAGAGATGAGTGTGCAGATTATGGGGCCAGATTTCTGCAATTTATGAAGAACAAACTAAACTTTAAAACAAGGGGCTTAAAATAAAATATATCAACAGAACACTTAGAAGCAATGTTTTTGCAGTGCTGAAAAAATGAAGACAGCGTTCATAATTCTTGTATTTTCTACATCCTATTCCAGAAAACAGAGGTTCTTCTAGATAAAAATTAAAAGTATGTAGGGACACAGATGAGCACAAATCTACTGTTTATACCCAACATATTTTGTTCGATCAAGCGACTGTCAATTCAACTGTATCTGTAATGCTTTCCAAACCATATTTTCCATTTATTTAAAAAACTTCTTGAAAGTTAGCCCTGTTAGTGACTTTTAACAAAAAAGGGTGGGCAAAAAGAGAAAGGATTGTAGAAATCAATAGGCCACTGTAATCAACAATTTTCCTTCTCAGGTGAACTACTGTTGAGCTAGCAATCTGTGTGCTGAAAATTCTTCTCATTAATCTATTCAGTTAACTTGAGTGACGTACCACACTATATTTGCAGTTTTTTCCTTTAAAATTGCACTTGAGAAGATCAAAAATAAAAAATATATATTTAGTTGCAGTTAGTTCTATCACAGATGCTTGAGACAAACAACAGGCTAGCAACATAAAGTATTACAGAAGCAAAATAAATAAGTTATAAAGAAAGAAAATAATAAACCCTATGGCACCAAATTCCAGCCAAAAATTGTCACAACTGGTATAATCACAGGTTTTTCTGAAAACAGATGGATACCAGTTTGTAATACTGACTTCAAATTCTAGTTTAGAGGAAAGTATGGTTAGCAGTTTGTACAGTTGTTCTGGGCCACATCCCCAGTAGAAGAAGAAAAGGGACACAAGTCCAAATAAGAAAAAAATGGTTCTTGTAGATAAATATTAGTTTATTTAATACTTCAAGATGGGAAAGTAACATTCTGCTGAGATTCTGGAGATAGCTCTCCAAAGAAGCTTGATTCAAAATGTATAGGAGTTTCTCAGATATTAAAGATTTGTTCCCTACAAGCACCATTAAAAAAAAATTCCTTCACATTCCAGTAAGCCACAGTAAGGTTAAAATAGGAAAGGGAGAATTAATGCAAGCCAGAAGGAAATGGAGGAAGTAAGTATGTACAAATGAGGGATGCTCTTGATGGTCAAGCAGTGGTTGAGGGAGTCTGGGTAGTGGGGAGGTAGGAGGAAGTCTGGGTGAGGTAGTGAGAGAGAAGAGTGAGAGATCAGGGAGGAGGTGAAACAAGCAAGAGATAAGGGGGCGATGGTGAGGGGAAGAGTTTGTGTGTGTGTGTGTTTGTCTGAGAGAAGGGGAGAGGAGAACAAGGAGCCCCAGAGCAGGTATGTGTTCCACATACCTTGTAAGAGGCCCATTATGCACAGCTGCCGAAACAGCGATTTCGGGTCACATGGAAAACGCGGAGAGGGAAGAAGCGAAGCAAACCGCTTATGCACGGGACGGGACGCAATGGTGGCAAAACCCAGAGTAACCGAGTATGCACACGGCGACCCCGGCGCCGCTTCTGGTTGTGCCCCGGTCACCCGGAAGCTGCGCTTTCTTCCGCATTTCGCTAACGTGGCTTTTTCGGCGGCATGCACCAAATCTGCGGCCGGTTGCAGCGAGCACCATGTGTTATCGGTGATTTTAGTCACCACCATTCCACCCCGAATGTGCGCTATTCCCACTGTGCATAATGGGCCAGAATGAGGCTGTCACTGAATTATTCTAAACTAAGAGAAAACTTTCTTGGCATCCAAACTAGGAAATGTTTAATGATTCAAGAAATGTAGATATTCTTCCTCCAAGAAAAATTCAGGCAAAACCAAAAACAGGGATCATTTACCAAATATAAAAAAGTCTGTTTTGGCACAGGCTTCCTACCTATGTTTTTCAAAGTTACAGGCAAAAAAGTATACTCTAATTTAGGAATATGAGTTTATAGCACAAACTATGACTTGGAGCCTACTGACTTTTTTTGTTGGCAAAAAGAGAACGGGGTCCTTTTTTACCACCAAGAAAGCTATATTGCAGAACATGAAACAAATGTGGACAGCAACTACATTGTACATGGACTGAAATGAGGAAGGGGCTTAGATGGGCTCCAAAGATAAAGGTTAAAGGATCTGACCTTATGCCTTATAATGATCCCTAACTATCAAATAATCACATTAGCTCTAGATCCTTTATAGACAATGAGTGAAGGTTATTTTATCTGAACACCAATACTTTTGACAGACAAAATGATTGGGTTATTCCTGGATCAAATGTTTCTGCTATCTGGCCTCTGTCAACTCTGAATATTAAATAGTTTCTAGAAGCTTAGTTTTCTCCCAAGCTACATTTTTCAGACTGTATGGCAGAAATATTTGAAAAATATTTGTGGCCACAGACCCAAATTCTCATAGCTAAACAACGATATACCATTCTAAATCTATTGAAGTCTATTAAAGTGAAAAGGCATAATTTGGTTTAGGATCACAGTGTCAGCTCAGCAATGGAAAAAGGCATAATTCTGTTTAGGATCACACTCTCAGCTCAGCATGTAGTCTAGCAATACAAACAATGGCTGCCATTGTCACATGGACCTGCTGCATACATAGGAAAAGCATACAAGAACACACAGTAGCAAGGGGGGAAATGCTTTGCCGTATTCCTGGCAATGTAAGCTAACTTTCTACACTTGAGTTTTATGAAAAGAGGTGATTGTACTGGTTTTGTTGGGAAATGGCGTATCGAAGTAACCTCCTCATTCCCAAATGCACAGACAGTTATGAATAGTTATCTTTCAACACACTTCTCATAGGAACACTAGAACATTCATGTCTATACATTAGCTATTAAAGTCTAAATGCTAACCCTGAAAAAATTCACAGAAAGAAAAGAGCAATTTTCAAATAACTGACAAGAGACAAGTTTGAACAGAGGATATTTAAAGGTTGACATGCTTTATTATAGTGGTATTCACACAGATTGCTGCTTTTCTGAAGGAACAAATACAGAGCAGACCAAATGTTAGGGAACTGAAAGAATATCATCAACAATACACTTCAGTAGAAGAGTACTGCTTTTGTATCTCATATAGAGATACGTTTTACAGCAAAAGCCCACACAAAAGATTATGTTCCAAGCACAGGGTGCCTGAAATTAGGCAAAATAGTCTCTATTAGTAATAATAGACATTCTACACATAATCTTTTGTACAATATAGATAATTATTTACCCTAAAAGGAGTACCATATTAATTCTGCCTCATGTATCTTTCTTGAGGTGTATAGGTAATGTAAGACAAGAAAGGATAACACACCTGATCATTTAAAATAGCCATCAGATATAAATTAATCATGAGTAACTATAAGACTTTATATCTGCCCTGTTTTGTTACTAGAGTAAGCCTACAAAGTAACTTTTGGAAGAAGATTAAAGATGAAATCTGTAACAGTAAATCATTACAGTTCTCATTTTCAAAACTGGTGCAAGTCTTGCTGCAGGGTGCATACAAAACAATATGGGAGACCTGTACTGAATACAGGATGTCCCCAAACCCCAGCATTCCTTTCAGAACTGTAGCATGGTATTGATTAATTACATTTTTTTCCTGAAGGTTTATGTGATTTTTTCTTTGCTCCCAATGGGAAAAATAAGAGTCATTGCCTTTAAGGATTCTTAACAAATTCTGTAGTGATTATGTAGCTGAATGCAACAATTACACCACAACTCTTGCGTATATCCACATTTATATGGAAGTGCTTACATATTTTGAGTGTTAGGTTAAGATAGAAAATTCACAACTTTATTATTGATAATGTATGTAAGGGCAGAATAACAGGCAAGCATCTAACTAAAACTACAAGCCACTAGGAGAGTTCAGTTGCATACATGAAATGAGACCACTATTTTTTCCAAGTTGGACTACAGCTATGTAGTACTGAAGAAGTTGTTGTATGATAGAGAAAGCCAATGTCTGGGGAACAGCAGAACTAGAAAGAAATAGGACTATCTAAAATGGAGGGAGAAAGGAGTCTAAAGGGCCAAGCCCTCTCCTACACCATATACCTTCCCAAAGAGAACCATCTGTATATTTGCAATACCACCCTAATTCAAAGCATATTTACTAATACATTTGGCATGTTTTCAATAAGATTTCAATAAGATAAGTATGTTTGCATTGTGGCCTTAAATAACTTTGTAATTTATGATTCAATTTACTTTTGGATTTGGTTGCAAGGTACCACTAAGGAAGCAATTCTCTGTTCTTCTCCTACACAGCATTTGTCACAGGCTACTGTCTTCCCATCCTTCTACGGGGATTCAAACTCAAGTTTCCCAGATCCTAGTCAAAATATTAATCACTAAACCACATTGGCTTTCATATGGTGGTGGCTGTTGAACAGTAGCAAGCAGATGGGCTTTGGTGAGTCATGGAAATTGTATGGCAGTAAGCCATGCAGTTGTTGCTGCTGGGCCCTGCCCCAATTAGTTCTCCTTTAAAGGCCAAAATAGCCCCCCCAAGGCCATCACCTTGTCTTTTACCGAAAGAAACCAAGGCTTGACAGCTTGCAATACTTTTGTAGTGACCACCTAGCCATGGTCACAGCAGTAACTGAGAAGACATTCATTTATTAAAAGTATAGATACTACTTGCATAACTGGGGGGATCTTTCTATATCTGTAGAAAGATCTGCCTTCTCTCTCCATGGTACCCATCTACAGATTTAAGTATCCACAGTTTTGTCCATGTTGTCCAATTTGATATACCAATGGTTACTATTTTGGCAGCAAAGAAGTCTATCCTTCTTTAAGTATCAGAAGTTTTGGATTGGATTCAAGTAGTTTCCCTTCTTATTACAGCCTCCATCTCACATACCTTTTGTCCACGCAGATCCTATAACCACCATCATAGCTTTTTGGGGGTGTTCATATGGGACCTCCCCCTCTCTACTGACGAAAAAGATTGATGCACCCAATCAGTTGTATTTATTAAACTTTGGATACTTTTCAGTAGACAAACTAAGAGGAATGGAAATCTAGTCAGTTGTCATAAAAGCTGCACAGAGGAATGCAGGGAAACTGGCTTCAGATACAATGTCCAGAAGAAGTGTGCATGCCCATGAAAACTCATATCTTGAATAAAATGTTGTTGGTCTTAAAGGTGCTACTAGACTCAAAATTTGTTCTGCTGCTTCAAACCAACATGGCTACCCACTTGAATCTGCCTAATATTGAGTCATGCTATATGTCCATATAGTCTCTGCTCTGCCCAGAAGGAGTTTCAGGGTTTCAAGCATAAGTCCTTCACTGCACCTATTATTTGATCCCTTTTAACTGGGGGCTGAAGTGGTTACCTTTCACATATAAAGCAACTTACCAATGAGTCATTCTCCCATTCCCTGAGCCACAGCTCCTATACATCTCTAGGACATGGATGGATTATTATAATTCAGTGGCTTTTTAATTTTAAGATTGAGATACCAGGAAAGTTTAAGAATTTTAGTGTACTATGGGCCCTACATTATATATCACCATTTACATACAGAATAAAGGCAAGAGTGATCTTAAGTTGCATCATATACCAATATCCTTTTTTTCTTAATACAAAAAGGATAGAAAATGAGGGGGAAAAAACAAGTTGATTCATAAACTGATATATATGATTTTATTCTTGCCTCTTTTGTTTTAATAAGAAAAATAATTAAACATGAAATAGACTGGTGCAAGCTAGTGAAAGAAAAAGTAACTGGTATAATCAGTCATATTGGTGCCCTATTTCCCATATTGGTTAATGTACTATCAATGTGCTTTTGCAATTGGATTTTCCTGTGCAAAACAGGAAAATCTACTTCTAAACTGGCAGCTATCTGGATCCTATGGTCTCATTTCACTGGTGTAAGAGTACATCTACTGGTGGACGATGGGGTGAATTGCACAAATTCTTCTTCCCAACCCTGAATTATACCCAGTGGTATTTCTGAGGCTTCCAAGAACCCTTGAAACAGCATTTGAGGGGCTGGAGAAGAGACTACAGCAGTTGAAAAAAATATTCAAATATTTAGGTAGCAACATCAAACTTTGTCCAATCCTTTGATGCCATGATCTCAAGCACCATCATCAGCTTCTCTTTTAAGGTATGTGAAGAATGGTTCCATAAACCATTTGCTATTATTGCAATGACAATCAAACTATAAAATTAGTAAAAGATAGTGATATAATAATATGAATACGAAACTAAAATGGCATGCATAAGGTTACAGTCATAAAAATTTTAATGATCAGTCATTAAAATGATTACAGAATGCAAAAAAGTTTCTTACCTTTTGTCCTTTCAAACACTTTCTGATGCTGACAAAATGTATTCCAGTTGACTACAGCTGATCTGAAAGTCTGCAAGGAAGAAAAATATCAAAACAGAACATTATCAAGAAGATTCCTATTTTCCCCTCAAATATAAGTGCATATTTAAGTGCATATTTATGACAGTAGTATCCTGTACTATTAACAGTTCATCATGTGTGTATTTTTCTTCAATTAAAACTATGTGGGCTGGTCTTCTGTCAGAGTCAAATACATTTATTTCAGTTAGCGACCAGTACAAAATACAAAACAGTAAATAGCTGTTTAATAATCAGAAGGTAGTCAGAAATATTTTATGGGTATACCAAATATATTGACTTGTTATTATTACTAATCCTTCTTTTTTCTGATCCAGTTAAGAGAGTATTTTTCACAAGCTTGGATTAGGACAAATATATTTATTCTACTGAGTACATGTGAGACATACTCATAACTGTGAAAGAGAAGAATTATTCTAACTCTGAATCCATGTACTAGTTCTATGAGCAGACAGGACAAGGCAAGGGTAGCCCACTTTATGAGGAATTCCGGGACTCTGCAAATACATCCTTTTCAAGCCTGGAATAAAAACGGGAGGATGCATATATGGAACAGTGCAAAGTTTTGTAAATATCATTTCTTATAATATATTGAAAATAGGATGACATAACCACATGAAAGCTTGAAAGCCAGTTTTCTGCCTTGAAACTGTTAGAATCCTTGTATTTCCTGATAAGACTGATTCTCCCAAGAAACTGTCACACACTTCAGTCAAGGCTTTGTTTTGGGATCCCTTCACCCTCAGACCAATCTACACAAGAATGTTTGCAGGACAATAACTTTGTGTTCCTTCCTCATCAAGAGCATTCATTACAATATAGGCCCAAAAAGTAATCAAATCCTTAATGAAGCAGAATAACTTCATCTCCTTTCCTATTAAGCTCTCTCAGAGTATTCTGAGTTTCAGTTTTCCCACTGTTGTCAAAAAAGGGAATGAATGTATAAGATACAGGGAGCCAGTCAGGACTAGCATTTAGATCCAGTCATACTCTTCAGCTGTCCATCTGGCATTACCACAGGAAATAGGAGAGAGAACATCAGACCGCCAGGAACTTACTTGTGGAGTTCCACAGGGAACGGTCCTCTCTCCTATCCTATTCAACATCTTCATGCGCCCTCTTGCACAACTGGTACGGAAGTTTGGGCTGGGTTGTCATCAATATGCAGATGACAACTAGCTCTTCCTCCTGATGGATGGCCGCCCTGACTCTCCCCCAGAAGCATTAGCCAGCTGCCTGGATGCAGTGACGAGATGGCTCAAGCAGAGTCGCCTGAAGCTCAATCCTTCAAAGATGGAGGTCCTGTGGCTGGGTAAGAAGGGCCCATGTGAGGAAGCGCACCTGCCCTGGATGATGTGCAGCTCTCTACGGCTCACTCCACCAGGAACCTAGGCATGATTCTGGACACTTCCGTCACAATGAAAGCCCAGATCACAAAGGTAGCGCAGCTGGCATTTTATCATCTCCGCCAAGCCAAGCTACTAGCACCCTACCTGGCCCCGGAACACCTAGCCACAGTGATCCATGCAACGATCACCTCTAGACTTGACTTCTGTACCTCACTCCACACAGGCCTGCC
Source organism: Paroedura picta (assembly GCF_049243985.1). Classification (NCBI taxonomy): domain Eukaryota; kingdom Metazoa; phylum Chordata; class Lepidosauria; order Squamata; family Gekkonidae; genus Paroedura; species Paroedura picta. The sequence continues at coordinate 38,231,148 of NC_135378.1, forward strand.
CTTAGCCTGGACCCAGAAAATACAACTGGTCCAACACCATGGAGGTCCCACATCCGGCCCATTCTCTACCAACTGCAGTGGTTGCCAGTTGAATTCCAGATCAGACTAAAGGTTTTAGTAATTACCTTCAAGGCCATATGCGATCAAGGCCCAGTGTGCCCGGGGGTCCTCCTCCCTGACTATGTCCCTAAAAGAGCTCTGTGCTCCACCACTACCAACCAGCTAATGGTCCCTGGCCCTAAAGAAGTCCGTCTGGCCTCGACCAGGGCCAGTGCATTCTCTGTTATGGCTCCCACCTGGTGGAATGAGTTGCTGGAGGAGATCAGGGCCCTGATGGAGTTTAAACAGTTCTGCAGGGCCAGCAAAAAGGAACTCTTCCACCAGGCATTTGGTTGAGACCAGGCATAACCAACAGGTTATGGCCCCTGCTCCCCCTCCCTCCCAGAACTCCACCAGAGTGCACTGGACCTTTGTACTGTTGCACTGTTGCATTTTTATACTATTATATTGTTATACTGTTACAGCCATTAGTTATTAATATTATTGTACTGTTATTCATGTTATAGATTGTTTCATGTATTGTTCATATGTTCTATGTAAACCGCCCTGAGCCTCCGGGGAGGATGGTAAACAAACAAACAAACAAACAAACAAATAAATAAAACATTCATCTTCCAGAACTCCGTATTGTCAAGTCCCACTGGGAATCTTGTCCTCATACTTCATTGTTCCTTCTTACTCACATTATCCCTACCTCTTCCTTCCCTTTCCTTAAACCTTCTATCTGTTTGGAATTTCCATAGGTAAATACCTCTAGTTGAAATATACTAATTATTAAAATCTTTGGTGTTTGCTTATCCCTCCTATATTTCTTTGTATATTTTCATTGAATTATTTTCTAATTTTAAATGCTGTTTTAAGTGTTCAAATGATTTTTGAGTTTTTCAGAGGACAAACATGCCTGCTGTATCTAAATACTATTACTGAATCGTATTTCAGCCTCATTTTTTGTTGTTTAAAATTAAGGACAGAATACTGTGATGAAATGAGAGGTGAGGGGTAAGAAATGCTGCTATGGTGATGGAAAAGAACCCTGAGAACGCGGGGACTGGGAAGAAGGAGAAAAGTTTCACTGTACTGAACAGAAAGCCTCATTTTCCAACAGAGTAGAAAACATGCTAGCCCTTTGATGTGTTAACACCTCTTGTTTGGAAGGTTCAGGACTGGCAGCCTTGAGCCTCAAGACCTGACATCCAGATTGGCTGAAGACCCCAGAGCACACGTGGAAGGGGGTCTGAAAGGGAGAGCTGTTTCTTTGTCTGGAAAGTTGTTGGACATCTAGTGATTGTATGTGTTTTGTTGTTTGTTTGCTATGAAGGATGATGGAGAACAATATACAAGAGGGCTGCAGGTGCCCCAGGGATGGGGATTTCCTGTAACGAACAAAGACCAGATATATCATGGGTTGTTTGTACCTCATAGAAATAAAGCCACTCAGAGAGTCTGTATGAGTCCTTCCCAGTGCTCCAGAATACCTAACATACTACAGAATCACACCCCTGTGGAGTAGGCCTCAGGCAACCCATAAGAGAGAAGGGACCACTGGATTTTATACCAAGGCGGTGGTAGTGACCTGCCAGGGAAGGCAGAACAGTGAGTAATCTTGCCCTACATTATGACTGAAATCACAACAAACACATTTACTAAAGCTTATCAGAGTAGTGAGTATCTGTGAGCAATGTTTCTGGGACAGATTATGAAAATTCAGAGTATTTTAACCAGTAATTATATCTAAAATAGTTATATAATATAATATAACTATTTTAGGGTGCAATTCAAATTCCACTGAAGTGTTAGGCAAATCTAGCTATTGTAATGGACTTGGACCACAGCTTTAATGAATGAGAATATTTTCATGGCAGATTGTTCCTTGCTATACAGGTTTTTTTTCTTTCTTTTTAGTTCAGCAGGATTAGGGGTAAAACCTGCTGAGATGCAACCTCCCATTTACAGTGTGTCAACGATCTGTCACACACACTTAAAATAATTGGTATCATATGACAGGGTAACATTAAAGAACTGTCCTTTCTGTGATATAATCTATGGGCACCTGTTCAAAATATATATGTGATAATCAAGGCACTCTGCCTTTTCCCTTTTCAATGCAACTTGGCATTAATTAAATTGAGTGAACCCAAAGTTTCATGCAGTAGGCACTACTAATGGTTACCTTGCATAGTACCTACACTTAAATCATGAATTGTACAATAGGTTTATTTCTGAATGCTGCAACACTAGAAACTAATAAAAGCATGACAAGGATGTATGCAAAGCATGCAAAACCCTAACAGATATTTTGTAGTATTCAAGATCTACTCTAGTGTAAATAACTGAGAAGAGATCATTTCTTAGGGTATGAAATGAAAATTTACATAGGTATTAGAACACTTCTTTGTTTAAATTAACTATCACCAAATTCCTTACTACTTTCATAGCATTTCAATGTAAGTTGAATCAGAGAATACATTTCAGCCTAGTTTGCTGTGTAAACAAAATAATGGAAGTTATTTAAATGAAAACTAAATTGCTGTTGATAAAAATGTGAAGAAAATCTGTTTGCTCAGAAAGGGCCATAACGCTGTCTGTTCCTTTGGACATGCACATACCCCTGCAGGGTGCAGACAGCCCAACATTGTTGAAGGGTGTGTTTGGGAGCATGCAGTTAAGGCTAGGGTCATTGGTAGATGTGATCTTGAAGTCCTGACAAAATCTTTTCTGATCTTCAATTCCACCCTGAAAAAGACATCTAGTGAAACAGACATGTGACACTATTGGAAATGTAATGGCAGCTACTCACTCTTACTGTGGAACAATTTGATCTAAGCCCAGGAGCAGAGGAGGTAATGGGGAAGACTGCCTAGGCCAAGCTCCAGGGAAAGCCTGAGTGTGGCCAAGTTCTAATTAGCTCGAGAGGCTGGAGAGCTTGGTGGAGTCTGCACGGAGCTTTTATTGCAATCCCAGATCGATTCAGTCCCTGCCGTCTACACAGAATGCAATTTCCGTTATGATTTTGGGTGATTTAAATTTTCCCTCTGCAACAAACATGATTGATCCGGAGTGACCCTACCTTTTTCTCGCGATATCCTGGCGTGCTTTTAACCCTCGATATTTAAAAAAATCGCATGACTAAAGGTGCAGCTCTCTGCTTTTTCCTGAACTAACTTGCTGCCGAGCCTCCAACATTGTACAAAAGCACTGCTTGGTCGGGGTGTCAGTTCAAATGCTTCCTGGTTGCGAAACTTTCCTCCCAAAATTAATTTTTCTTTGTTTCCCTCTGGAATCTGTGCTCCAGAACCAGCAGAGATTTGCCTCTTCTCTGAGAGGCTGCTGGCTGGCTGCCTGGCTCCCTCCCTGGCTCCCTCCCCGGCTCCCTCCCCTGTGCTCTTTAGAGAAAGAGCCCTTGTGCTGCTTCTCCACTGGCTTTGAAAAGAGAAGAAATCCTCCGCCCTCCCCTCTCTCAGCTCTCCGAAAGGTGCAGAGCACTTTCTGTTTCAAAGTAATGAGGAAGACCTGAGCTCAAATCGATCTGAATTCAACAGAAATAAACAAAGTAAGTGCAGATTCAGCCCTTTTTCAGCAGTAATGGAAAGGGATGGGATTCCCCAAGAGCACTTCAGTGGAGACAAAGAAGGAGAGCCAACAAGGACATACAGTTATTGGGTTGAACATTGAGGACAGTAACAGAGAGGTGTGTTGTGTGATGACAATCAGGGATGGGAGTAAGAGAAAGCCAGAGGCCAAGCAATGGTGAGTAAAGAAACTACCGTGCCAGGCAAACCTTCCCATTGCTGGGTCTGAAAGAAAAACAAGAGATGGCTTCCAATACCTTTTAAGAGAAATGCTGCTCCCAGCTTACTGTGTTTGTCTGCACATATGATATTTCAAGAAACTGGGATTGTCTCACTGCAAAAAATTGTCCACTACATGGATTAAAGAAATGAGGCAATTGGATAGCACAGGCAGGTAGGGAGGGGGTGATTAGCCTCCTGTACTTATTTCTACCAAATGCTCTGCTTAGAAGCTGCAGTTGATCCCCAAGTTTTTAGCTGTTGGCAGAATACCCCAGCAGAGCTCAAGCTGTGGCACACCTTGAGTGCCCCAGTGGGACATGACACACTAGTTGAGAATCCCTGATATAGTGGCTAGAATGTCAGGATAGAGCAAGACATAGATTCAAAACCCTACTCACCTATAAAGGTCACTAGATGATCTAGGGTAGCGATCCCCAACCTGTGGGCCACGGACCACATGTGGTCCTTCGACTAATTGGAGGTGGGCCCCCAAAGGACGCTTCCCCCCCCCTGGCCCTTTACTTCATCCCCCCCGGCCCTTTACAACACACTTCGGGTGTCATTGTCTCCCATCTGATAGCTAAGAATGCAATGCCATGGTCCGACTACTATGCCTTAAAGGCCTGATTATGGATTCCCTAAACACACCTCTACAGGTGGCAGGTGCATTTATGCCTACAGAGACTTACTGTCAGGAACCAAGAGGTTGAGATCCAGCAGACCTGCACAGCAGAAATCACTCTTGGGCTTCAGGATGAAGCTTTAAGTAAAAGTCTTTATTTGGAGAATCAGGACAAAGATCAGTGCATTGCATAAGCTTTTAGACAGGAATCTTGACAGACACTGAGGAAGGTGGTTGCAAAGCATATATACCTTAGCTAGTGGAGGGGGGCATTGGGGCAGCATTTGGAGGGAACATTAATTCATACAGCAAGAGCAATACAGTTTCCTCTGATCTACAAGATGCCAAAACAACCCAACTGACTATCTGGTATTTAGACTGTGAGAATAGCCTTGAAAGAAAAGATAAGGAAGTGAACGCAGGATAAGACTTTGAAATGCAAGCAGGGGATGGGAGGGGCACTCTCGAGCATGCCAAGGAAGGTGCTACAACACAGCGGAAGATCCGGGAGCACAAAGTAATCAAATAAACCTCAAAATGGAGCAAGAACTACGGGTCAAGAACTAGGGGTTGATGACACAGATCCTGATGGACTCTGCGAGATCTGAATCCTCACAGCAACTCATTAGATGAGATGGATGAAGGCTTGCACAACCAGATGTTGGCTGCCATTGACAAGATTGCACCCCATTGCCCTCTCTTCTCCTGCCATAAGCCAGCTTTCCAGTACACCAATGAGCTGTGCAAAAGGAAATGAGAGCTGACATGGCTAGAGCAAGTTTGGAAGAAAAGAGCTAAAGTTTTATGCTGTTTCCACTGCATCCACTAACTCTCACCTGGATCACTTGTTTAGTGTAAATTGGTCCCTTACCACAACTCAGTGAAGGGTGCTCAAACAACAGTCAATTAAATATTAGCTGTGTAGTCTTTGCAAGCTATTTTGTGGATAAAATCTCAACGCTCTGACAAAACCTTTCCCCAATGTTCAATGCAGTAAAGGAACTGGAGGCCCATTGGCTGTCTTTGGAAAGGGGTTTTGACAGCATCAGATGCCTTATACAGACCAAGGCTGACAGTGTATTAGCTTCAGTGAGGCCTACCACCTGTTTGTTAAATCACTGCCTCTCGTGGCTCCTTAAAATGAGCAGGAGGAGCACTCCAGGAAATAATAAACCTTTGCCTTCCTAGATTGTCTGAAAGAGAAAGTAATCCATCCTTTATTGAAGAAGTCATCACTGGACCCTGAAGACCTAGCCAAACACTGCTCCGTGGCACATCTTGTGTTCCTGCGGAAGGTGACTGAGCAGGCCTCTGTGGGCCAGCTGCTACCATAGCTACTAGCATATCTTGATGACCTAGACACATTCAAATCTAATTTCTCCGCCTTGCCCAGCTAGTTGGAGTTTTGGGCTTGGGTGTCATCAATATGATGATGACCCTCAGCTCCATTTCCTGATGGGTGGTCAGCAAGATGCCACTCCGAGCTCACGTGCAGTGTGCCTGGAAGCTTTGGTGGAATGGCTCAGAAAAAGTCATTCATAGCTGAACCCATCAAAGATAGAAGTCCTGTGGAAGTCCTGGAAAGGACCAGGTCAGGAATTGTATGTAACCAAGGTGAACAAAGTACAGCTTACAGCTATATAGATGGCCAGAACTTGGGCATAATTTTTGATGTCTCCTTATCTATGAAGGCTCAAGTTACAAGAGTATGTAGCTGGCATTTTTCTATCTTCAACAAGCTAAGCTACTAGCACCCTATCTGGGCCTGGAGCACCTCACCCAAATACCCAAATACCCTTAATGGCCTACATATAACCAGTTCTCTGACAGCTACAGTGGTTCCTAGATGAATTCCAACTCAAGGTTTTGATCTTAACCTTCAAGGGCATGCACAGGATACAGGATCTGCATTGCCTTTGATTGTGTGTATCTGAGGGGACCCCTATCTGAATATTTCCCTCAGAAAGCACTTTGATCAAATAATGCCAGTTAATTGATGGTCCTCAGAGAAGTTTGCTTGGCCTCAACCACAGTCAGAGCCTTCACAGACCTGGCTCCTGCTTAGTGGAATGAGCTCCTGAGTGAAATTAGGGCCCTGATAAGAGTTTGTAGAGTTCTGCAGGGTCTTCAAGATGGAGGCCTGCAAGATAGAGCTCCTTTGGCAAGCTTGTAGTTGAGGCCAGTGGTCACACAGTGGTAACACTGGGGAAACACAGGGCTGGTACCAACTACTTTTAATCATTATACAATTTTAATGTTTTAAATTGCTTTGCATTATAATTATATATCATGGGTTTTATGTGATAGTTACAAAGTTATTGTTGTAAACCACCCTGAGATGACTAGTCATAATGGAGTGGTATAGAAGCCTCAATACAAATAAATAAAATAAACTATTCTTCCAGTTTTTGCATTTTCATCTGAAAATTGCCTCATTTCTTTTCCCCAATAGGATACTGTGGCAACTGTTTAGTTTGTATATCAGGTTTGTTGACTGATTAATTTACATGAGACTTCTGGATTTATTTTTTATTTAATTATTTTTTCCTTTGAAATCAACATGCAACAGATTCTACTCATTATACATGGTTGATGATACTATTTATCTTTCAAAGATTTTGTACACAAAAATTCAACAGATGAAGGTTTCAATTTCCATATCTTTTTGCTTGGAAAAACTGTTGAATTTTGTTTTGCTGTAGTTGTTAAAGGGCAAAGTCTTTGCCTGTGTAAAACCGATATAATTGAATTGCTTTCTTTTCAGAAAAAAATTGCTTTGTTCACAAGTAACTCAAATATATATATATATATATATATATATATATATATATATATATATATATATATATATATATACACACACATACACACACACATACACACACACACACACACACACACACACCTCGAATTAAAACTTCATTTAAAACCACAATCACAATCCTAATTATTTTTTGTGAATCTGTACGAATTTTAGAGAAATCCAAGAAATCAACTTTTGATTCAGAATTGGGACATGTAAGCAAATTTATAGTTATGAGAAACAGTTTGTCCCTTCAAAATCTACTATGGTCTTTCTTTGCTCCCTTCTCTAATACTTAATTTCTGCTGCCATCTTTGTTTATGTATTAGTCTTTTTTAAAAAAATAATTTACACTGTTTTTCTTATCCCTTTTTATTTGTTGTCAAATAGTAATAATACATATAGTGGCAGATTCTGCATGTTAAGAAGGAAACCAAAACTTTTCCACCTATGAAAATTACTAAGTATAAAGTAGTAATTTATGAGCATTACATTTGGAAACATTTTATATTGCAATTCGCATTGCCTTTGATTGTGTGTTTTATATATATTAATTTATCTATATATAATATAGATCGGTGGTCCCCAACCACCGGTGTTGGGCTGCGAAGGCCCTGGCACCAGGCCGCGGTTCCATCTCCCAGCCCCCCCTGAGTGAGAAACTTCCCAGGCCGCAAACTTGTGGCCCAGCAAGCTTATTTTTGTGGGAGAGGGGAGCGAGAAGCGCAGTCGCCAGTGCAAATGCACATGCGCGGCAGGTCCACACATGCGCATTTGCAGCATGTGCGTTTGCAGCATGCATGGCCACAAACATGCATGCGCGGCACTTTCGTGTATGCACGCGTGCTCATCACTTTCACGCATGCACGCATATGCAGCAGGTCCACGCATGCAGCAGGTCCACGCATGTGCGCTTGCGGATGCCATGCATGCGCAAAAGTGCCACACATGCACGTTTGCAGCCACACACGGTGCAAACACACATACACAGACCTGCCGCACATGCACGTTTGCGCATAGGCTGCCGCGCATGCGCGGCAGCTGGATCACCCTCCCCCCACCGGTCCACAGCCTAATACAGGTTGCGGACCACTGATATGGATCATATATATTAATTTATATAACCACCTTAACCATTAAGAGAGGCCTCCAACTTGGCTAAGGTGACCAGATTTTAACATTGGTAAAGCGGGACACCATTGACCGTGGGGGTTCTTGATTAAAATTTTTGTCTATATGGAGCAACAAAAAGTTTAATAGAACGTATAGAACACAAAAATAGTATTGTAATTGCAACATAAGGACAATTTGCCAGGTGCCTCCAGATGTCCCTCCAAAAGTGGGACAATCTGGTCACCTTAAACTTGGCTTGTGTGGCCTAGACATATTACAAACACAGAACATGAGCAGTACGGTGCTGAGCATGCAACAACAACAAAAGCTTTGATGTAAGATCTGCTTGTGTTAAGACAAATCATTATCTTTATCCAGTTCTTCCTGTGAAAAATTTAGGATGTCATATATTTTTCCACTTGTCTACTTTAGCTACATTGTAGCCATGCAATAAAAAACAGTGTGTGAGTGTGTGAGTGTGTGTGTGTGTGTGTGTGTGTGGAGAAAGTACCCCCCCCAAAAAAATGCTTCCGAAAGATTGGTATCCTGACTTAATTGAAACAAACCACAAAGTGAAACTTCTAGGTAGATAGTGTAGATAATGAGCAAAAAGGAGCAAGTAGAACACAGGCTTTGATTTTACAATTGGATTATAGAAATTGAACATAAAATAGCTAGTGAATTAACCACAATCGTAAATGATAAATACATGATTTCCCCTGTCCATCTTTATACCATTTTAAGCTCTATTTTAAACAAGCACTTCTATTTTTAAAGAACACTATATTTCAAGAGTAAATAATAATAATGCACACACAAGTGATTATTTCCCAATACTGCATTCAAGCAACATTTTCCAAATTAATTTTAGAAGAAAAACAAGAATAAAAAAAACCCTAGGCTGAATTAAGTGACAGTGTAGTTCTGTGTAATACCTATTGAAAGTCTGAAAGCCTCCTGATCTTGCCAAACACATGGTTCACATGTTTTAATTGTAATTAGGTAACTGTGTTTCTCTATCTTCTCAGCAAGTTATTTTGAGTGATTACTCCTAAATGAAAGTTCAGTTTTAAGGAAACCCACAACACAGAAGGGCAATAGATTTCCTGGTGAAAATTATAGTTTCTCCCATATTTTGAAGAGAGCAGTATAAAAATGGAGTCCAATTACACAGTGCTGATTTTCCACCCATTCCCACGAGCAACCCTTCAATGAAAACTAAGTACAAAGTGAAGGAAATTTTATTTTGCAAATCTACAGTTCAAATCATGTTACTACATCTGGTTCAGCTAAACTAAATTAAAGGTTATAATGACAGGGTGAAAGACTATTTGGTTTTAGATGGCAGGTACTTTACTCCTCTGTTCTCACAGAAAGAAAAGTCTTTTCAGACCAGGCTGAAAGTATGAGAGTGAAAAAGGAGGGGATAAGCCTTGAAAGGTTTGATGGTTTGCTCTTCAACATCCGTGACTGGATTAGCTGAAAGAAACCAAAATGTTTTAAAAGCTGATGCTGATCAGCAAATATATGCCTGAGGTGATTTTTTTTAAAGTCTCTTTACGTAGATAGATAGATAGATAGATAGATAGATAGATAGATAGATAGACAGACAGACAGACAGACAGACAGACAGACAGATGTGTGTGTATGTGTGTATGTATGCATACAACACATACACACATATTTCTCCTGCTTACTGTGAAAGGCATGGCAATGAAAAGGAGCTATGCCTGTAAAGCCAATAAATGTTTTGTTGGAAATCAGTGTCCCAGACGAGTATGATGACCGATAAACAATTATGGAATAATAGGAATAAAGCCAATTTTATTGGTAAATAAAATGGGCGCTAGCAGGCAGTCCGTGGGAAAGCCTTCGCAGGGCGAAGGTTTCCCGGGGATCTGGGGTGCGACTGGGGCTGTTCTCCCGGTCACGGGCCGGCCTGCCACGGTCGAGAGAAGGTGGGGAGGCCCCCCCCACCCCAAAGCGTCCTTGATGCTAGTGCCGTCCCCAGGAGAAGAAGGAGAAGACGGGGAGTGACCGTAGGCGAGGAGAAGGTGGGGAGTGATGTGTCGACGGCTAGGCAACAGGAGCGGGCTCGGCGGATGGACAGGACGGCAAGGCCGGGCCTGCGGTGGGGAGAAGGCGGGGACTCACCTCCGCAGGCCGGAGAGTGTCTGCGGCTTCTCCAGGGGGGGTTGGTTGGTTCCCGTTGTTGAGTGAGGCCGCTCCGTGGGCTCTAGAGTCACTGGGGCTCGGGCAGGTGGCAGCATTGAGGACCCGCAGTGGCCAGTGTGAGGGGAGGCGGCTCAGATGTCCGGGCGATGGCCGCGGGTGGCGGTTTCTGTGGAGTGGCCCCCGCGGCGGGCGGCAGTTCAGCGGTGCCATTTTGGGGCGGCCGTGGGAGGCGTGTGGGGGTCGCTGGCGGCGTAGCGGCTCAGTGGCGTGGTCGTTGGCCTCGGCGCCATCTTGTCCGCGGTTGTCATCTGTGGAATGGCGGGAGCGTCCTGGAGCATCGTCGGACGACAGTCAGCTGTGGGTGTGGCAGCGGCGAATTCCGGGGCCGGTTGGGCCAGTGGTGGCGTGCAAGTGGGGGTCTGGGGGTGGGAAGGGTGCGGGCGTCGGCGGGCAGGTACGGATGCTGGGGGTGGGAAGTGCTCGGGTGGTGCCTGGCGGGGTAGGACATAGTGGAGATCAGTTTGCGGGGAAGGGCAGTCGATGGGTGGAGGGAAAGAAGTTTCCCTAGAGCCCAGCAGCGTGGGGCAAGGCTCCTGGCTGGCAGCCATCCGGCAAGGATGGCTGCTCGGGAGAAGTGTGGAGTTAGCGGCGGGCCGCTCAGGAGACGGGTCAAGTGTCCAACAGGGAGGTGCGCTTGGAGTGCGCGCTAGAGTGCCACTTGGAGGAACGAATCAGGAGCCGCTTTGCGGCTCCTGATTCGCTCCTCCGAGTTTTTATCCCGGACAGAGCCCGCCCTAACTCCTCCCCACCAGCCCTTACTGCTTTATTTAGTCTGTGGTGCCCCGCGCTGCGGGACGTTTAAAGATAATTGCCCTTATCAACCTTGAACCTGAAGTGACTGAAACCCAAGCAAATCTGTACACCGCCCGTGGCGCCGCGGGCGCCACGGACTAAATAAAAGAGTAAGCCCTTGGAAGGCGGGCTGTGTCCGGGATGAGGAAGGGTGCCGATTGGCCCCTTCCCCCAGACAGACTATTGGAGGGACCAATCGGCAGGCGCGAAGCGCCTGCCGATTGGTCCCTCCAATTCCTTGCCGGAGCAACTGCGAGCCGCGCGCAGCGCGGCTCGCAGTTGCTCCTTGGCTGGCGGCCTGACGCCTCGGGAGGCGCGAAGCGCCTCCCGAGGGGTCAGGCCGCTGGCAAGGGAGCACCCACCAGCCGCGCGTAGCGCGGCTGGCGGGTGCTCCCTGCCCGGCGGCCTGACGCGGCCGGAGGCGCGAAGCGCCTCCCGCCGCGTCAGGCCGCCGGCTACTGAGTCCCTGGCAGCCGCACGCTGGCCGGCCGCTGGGGGCTCCCTGGGCGGCGGCCTGACGCGGCGAGAGGCGCGAAGCGCCTCTCACCGCATCAGCCCGCCGCCCAGGGAGCCCCCAGCGGCCGGCCAGCGTGCGGCTGCCGGGGACTCAAGTCCGTTCTTCCCACGGACCTCAAAAAATGGCCGCCGCCGCTGCCAGGAAGCTGCCAATGACGCAAACAAGCCGCCAGCCAGACGCTGCCGCCGCCAGCCAGCCCTCGCCGCCGCAAGCCACCCGCTGCTGCCGACAGCCAGCCCTCGCCGCCGCAAGCCAGCCCCCGCTGCCACAGAAAATGGCCGCCGCCGCCGGCCAGCCGCTGCCCCCGCAAGCCCGCCCTCGCCGCCGCCAGCCAGCCCCAGATGCCGCCGAAAATGGCCGCCGCCGCAAGCCAGCCGCTGCCCCCGCAAGCCCGCCCTCGACGCCGCCAGCCAGCCCACGATGCCGCCGAAAATGGCCGCCGCCGCAAGCCAACCGCTGCCCCCGCCAGCCAGCCGCCGACGCAGCCAGCAAGCCAGCCGCCGCCGACAACAATGGCCGAAAATGGCCGAAAAGATCCCCCGCCGCTGCCGTCAGCCAGCCGCTGACGCCGAAAATGGCTGCCGCCGAACATCGCCGACCTCCGCAAATGGCCGCCGCCGCCGCCTCCACCCAGCCCAGGATGCCCCGCCGCCGCCGCTGCCGCCCGCCAGCCCTCAATGACGCCTCCGGTAAGGTTCGCTCCTTTTCTCCTTGCTGCCCTTTCTGCTCGCTACCCTTCCGTTCCCATTCTAGCGCCCATTTTCTCCTTGCTGCCCTTTCTGCTCGCTACCCTTCCCTTCCCATTCTAGCGCCCATTGTATTGGAATTACAATGGGCTCTTTTGCTAGTAAAATCAATATTTTACTAGCTTCTTTAGCTCTCTGATTCATGTAGAGCAGGGGTAGTCAAACTGCGGCCCTCCGGATGTCCATGGACTACAATTCCCATGAGCCCCTGCCAGCGAATGACTTTCCTGCTGACTTCCCGCTGCTCGCTGGGTGCCACTGTCAGCAGTAGCTGCGCAGTGCCACGCCAAGGGGGAGCCCTAGCCATGGCAGCCAATGGAGAGCACCAAAGGTGAGCCAGCAACTGAGTGGCAGGGCAACCCCTGAGGCAGCAGCTGGGGAGAAAGACAAGGAGCCGTGGCCCGGTACCAACTGATCGACGGACCAGCACCGTTCTCCAGACCGGGGGTTGGGGACCACTGTTCTAAGGCCTCATTCAAGAAATTAACAACCAGAGATGATAGCTTTCCTTGCTTTCATGGTTCTGGTCACTTCTCACAACCACACCTGTAACTTGTACTAATACACTGTTAGATATTTTACTACTGTTGCATTGATTACAGCAAACATTAGCAACTGTTTTGGCTGCTGGTGACTGCTATACAATGATGATATCCAACAATGTGTATACACACTGGTATGGTAGAGATGTGGATCTGTCCCCCTTCCCCAGTGAATGCTGTTTTTGTGGAGAAATTAGCAGATTTTCCTCCAGGCAGTTTTGATGTCAAGGGCCACCTCAGAACTTGTCTTTACCTCTATCTTCAACAAACCTCTGCATGCTCGGCTGCTTTTATTTTATATGCAGACTTCCCTGAAGAATTCTGACAAGGTGGGCATGAAATATAATTGCGATTAGAGATGTGCTGCTAATTGCGATTAGAGAAAAATACATCCCCATACCAAGTCATGAGGCCTACCTGCTGATTCCCAGGTAGCTCAGGTACTTAATTTACTTCCATGCTGAGCATCTAGTTGCTGTTTGCATTTCACAGGAGAGATCTATTATCCATATCAATAGCAGCCATCCAATTATAAACAGAGCAACTCACTTTAGCTATCATAATATATTAGGCTGCAAAGAGGCAAATCATGACGATACATCATAATTACAGCAGACTGATAACAGGTTATATACATGTGAGAGCTATCGAAAGAGCAACACATTACATCCAAAACCAACACCAGCTATTAGAAGAGGCAGATTGGCCTTTTTCCCTTCCCCTTGTGGATTGTAGTGACAAAAAAATCCACTGAATGTCAAGCTACTAATGTTTCTGCTTTCAAAACCTGATTTTTACTGGCAGGAATTTTATCCCCATAATGGCAAGTATCTGTTTTTCTTTTTACCCTGGAGAACCAGATGTTATTATGGGGTAGGAGGGAGCCAATCAAAGGCAAAACCAAAAAATGTGGGATTGGTCTCTGTGGGAAATGTGTATCTATTTTGAAAAAGTCTGCTCCTGCAGGAAATCTAATTTATAGGGCTTTATTGGTGCAAAAGTTATTTTTTAGACATTTATATATTCCCATCAAAAGAAGGCAAAAATCTGACCCCCCTCCCCAATATAAGCTCAACTAGCAGAAGCAAGATTCAGTTACTTCTGGTGAAATGCAGGAACATGCTGGTGAGATTTGAAAGATTTTATTTACATAAAAACAACAGCAAGCAACTTTTAAAAATCCTTATGCCTCTTAGAACAATGCCTTTTCTTAAAAGTGCATTTATATGATGTAAGCCAACATTCCTTTCATTCACATAGTTTGGGTTAAGTTAAAACATTTTGGAAAAGGATCATGAAGTACACTTTAGATACCTATATGGAGGGGTGCTTCATGTTTTTTTTAAATAACCTTTTGAATTATACTGGCTTGTACCAAAGCAACTTTAAGAAGGGTTTTTTTTAAAAGTGGTACAATGATTCTGCCAATTACTCTTCTTTCTGTAGCCCACTGAACCCACACAATTGGGGGGCAGTCAGTCGGAAGATGCTCAGATAGGCCTATTATGCACAGCCGCCGTAACGGCAGTTGGCAAAACGCGGAGGAGGAAGAAGCGAGGCAAATCGCAAACGCACGGGACAGAACACAACAGCGGCAAAACCCAGAGCAGCCTCTGGCTACAGACAATGAGGCGGTGATGCAGCGATGCAGAGCAAACAGGAAGGGAGGCGAGCGAGGTGCTGACTGAGGCTGGGCTGCCAAGAAGGGCAACCATGGCATGCGAAGGCGCAGGCCCTACCGGCGGAACCGAAGGGTACAGAAGGAGAGAGAGCAAGCACACCCAGAAGCCCTGTACACCACGGACCTCCCCGATTATGCATGCGGCCACTTTTGGTTGTGCCCTGGTCACCCGGGAAGCTCCACTTTCTTCTGCGTTTCACGAATGCAGCTTTTTCGGCGGCATACGTCAACTCTGCACCTGGCAGCATGCATTATTGGTAATTTTCGACGACGCCATTCCACCTCGAATGCGGACCTTCCCCTCTGTGCATAATAGGCCATATAGTACAATGGAGAAAAAGATCAAGTCATAGAAGACTGGTTGGCGTAGCAGAACCATGCTGAGAGGGATCAATGTGCTTCAGCAGGAGTGAGGAATCAATAGATATCTCTAACTTTCTTCAACATATATATATGCACTTAAACATGTCTATATGCAGTTGTATCCAGACTATCCATGGATATCAAAAATAGCCTATTGTATTATGCTAGAGAAATATCAACAACCTCAGATATGCAGATGATACCACTCTAATGGCAGAAAATGAAGAGGAACTAAAGAGCCTCTTGATGAGGGTGAAGGAGGAGAGTGCAAAAGCTGGCTTGAAACTCAACATCAAAAAAACTAAGATCATGGCATCCGACCCTCTCAATTCCTGGCAAATAGATGGGGAAGAAATGGAGGTAGTGACAGATTTTATTTTCCTGGGCTCCAAGATCACTGCAGATGGGGACTGCAGCAAAGAAATTAAAAGACACTTGCTCCTGGGCAGGAAAGCTATGGCAAATAGCTTTCTAAATAGCATCCTAAAAAGCAGAGACATCACCCTGCAAACAAAAGTACGTCTAGTCAAGGCTATAGTCTTCCCAGTTGCAATATATGGCTATGAAAGTTGGACCATAAGGAAGGCCGAGCGTCAAAGAATTGAGGCTTTTGAACTCTGGTGCTGGAGAAGTCTTGGACTTCAAGTCCCTTGGACTTCAAGGCAAACAAACCTGTCAGTCCTAGAAGATGTCAGTCCTGACTGTTCTTTAGAAGGCCAGATCCTGAAGATGAAACTCAAATACTTTGGCCACCTCATGAGAAGGAAGGACTCCCTAGAGAAGAGCATAATGCTGGGAGCGATTGAAGGCAAAAGAAGGGGACGACAGAGAATGAGGTGGCTGGATGGAGTCACTGAAGCAGTCAGTGCGAGCTTAAATGGACTCCGGGGAATGGTAGAGGACAGGAAGACCTGGAGGATCATTGTCCATGGGAGTCATGATGGGTCAGACATGACTTCACAACTAACAACAACAACATTATGCTAGAGCATGATTAAGATAAGGGGTAGAGAAATAGTAGTGATAGGGCTGAATTTAACAATGTTTGGCCCCCATCTCTTACTCTCCATAACTAGGAATATACCAAACACTGCAAAACAAAACAATAACAAAAACCTTGTACGAAAACTGTGACCCAGAGGAGGATTTCCTCTAATACTTTATCTTTGAATATTACCCAATTGGGTGCTATAATTTGTCATGATGCTTCCAGCTAGCTCACTTGGGTGTGTACATAGGTGTCTATGTGTTACTATCTTACAACCATTGCAGAACAAGTATTTGTGGGAGAAGACAGCTGTCTACCTGTCCTCTCAAGTGACTTCTTCCTTCACCACTGTTATGATTTAGTGTTAGGAGTCACTGATTCTTCATTTGCCTTGTTCCCTAGAGACAAAGATGAAGTGTTACCTAGCCCTGGTTGCTAGGTACTATATTCTTGGGGTGGGAGCTTTTTCTTTGATGAGAGCAGCTGGAGCAGAATGACCAGGGAGCGACACAATTGTGTTTTTGTAGTAGACACTGCTGCCCTTTTAAAATAAGGAACATGTAGTGTATCTCAGTTTTCTCTTATGGTAAGCAACCTCATTGTCAAGCAGACAAACATCATATATTTTCAATCAACAAATAATATAGAACCCAATGGTTTGCAGGGCAACCTGCTTTGAACATGTAACTTCCTTCTTCGAGATGCTCTTGCCATCTTGTGAAATGGGTCATACACGGGTGGCTAAGACCATCACTTTTTTAATCAGCTTGAGCTAATTAAGTACTAACGTAACAATCTAATTTCTATCAGGTTTGTAGTAGGTGACTCTTACTAAAAGGAGATAATGTAACCATTAATTGGAAAATGATTTAACCCCAGAGTAACCCCACAAAAATGGATAACCACTATGGGCCTTTTATAAGTTCTTAAAGTCTATTGATATTTATGCCTCGATCCTAGGGGAGAATGTTAGACTTCCTATTACAGTAAGTCAATAGATCTTTCAGATTTATTATGATAAGCCACTGCTGGGCATGCCTAAATGTACTGCTCCCTGCTCTTCTTTCATTGTTGCTGCTGTTGAACTATGATTAGGCCTGGAAGGGCATTAGTAGCTTGTAATAAAGACTGAACCAAAGAGATGAAATAATGGGTCAAATTTTGCTCAAATACCTTTGTTGCTAATTGGACAGGTGAATTTTTCTTTGTTTGAAAGTAGGTCAACCTCTTCAAAAAATGAGAATGGCTTTTCTTTCTAAGTGGAAACCAATACATAGCAATAATATTGTGACAAAACATTGTTCTAAGAAGGCTTACATCACAAAATAAAACAGAAAACAAAATAGTTTGCTATCAGGAAGCAAAAATCTACCTGATATAGATCAATCAGATGGTCCAAGGTAGGGATGTGCACAAACTGCATTTTTAAGGTTCAGTTCATGGTTTGTGGCTGAACCATGAACTTCTACAAACCAAAATGTTGGTTCGCAAACTGAACCATTTGAATGGGTTTGTGACCCTGCTTTCTGCTCCCCACTGCTTTTGTTGGGGAGCAGAAAGCAAGGGTTTAAATAGGGTGACCAACCCCCCCCCATAAAAACAAAACAAAACTGTTGTCTGTGCTTTCTTAGGTAGAAGTTGCCAAGACAGAGAGGGAAAGCTAAAGATAGGGTGTAAAGAAAGGTAAGTTGGCTGTTGAGTGGGAAGGAGAGGAGCATCAGAAAAAGGGGAGAAGGGATTGCCAAGTGGGACAGAAGGAAATCAGATGAACCTCAGCTGGTTGATTAAAACCTCATCTACTAAATGATAATTCTTCCATTGACAGGCATTGGCAAGTTTTTTCTTGATTTGGTTAGTGTCACTATAATTTTGAGAACTCCTACACTAGACGTAAGCAAGGATCTATCAGGAGATAATCTTATTCATATATATATCTTATCCTGACATATATATCTAATACTTTGTGTGTTCCTGCTTGTTGCATTCTGCTACTAAGGATGAGACAAAAAAATAATGTGTAAAATTAATTATCACATTGTGAACACTGACAAATGTAACAGTTTGAAAATTAGATGAATGTTGCTATTCAACTATGAATTCTGATAATCTTAAATGGAAATGGATGCCTAAAGAGATATATTTCCACACTTTGCAACTATATACAAGTACATATTACAAGTGACTGTCAACATTAGATGGTTATTGTCAACATACATGCAGACATAACAAAATTATATGTTTCAAACAATGGATGTTTTAAATTTCGATTTAAAACATATGCAAATCCGAAGAGTATGTTGGATGCTTCTTTTATTTTATGATTTGTCAGAAATTAAATGTTTGGTAAGATAAAGCAATCAGAATTATTGGGTGGAAAAAAGTTTGAGTCCACTGGAAACTTTAAGGTCAACTATGTTTTATTCCGGATACAAGCTTTTGTGAGCATGCACACAACTTTAGATAGTTCTTCAGATAATTTTGGCTACCCATCAGAATTTATTGATATTATTTCTTTAAAAATATATTTTTTCCCTCTGAGTTGATTTTGAGTATTAGCTTAACAGTATGAAAATACAGTAGCAATGTGGATCAGCATTCTTATTTTCCATTGACAATATGCAAGTTATTGGGCCTTACTAGTATGAATATGTAATGTAAAAGTGGCCTAATAAAGTTCAAACTGGCCTAGTGAAGCAGAACCAGCTGCTTAAATCTTATTGGGGTGGCATGTTGGATGGCTGAAATGAGCAGCATGAAAGCCTGTAACTAATCTGCTCCTTTCCTACATGAGCAAGAATGACTGCAGTAAGAGAAAATGCTCTCAGAAATCTGCAATATCAGGACATTTTTTTCAAAAGGAAATTTAGATAAACTGCCTAATCTTTGTATGTTTTCAGAATATAATTAAATTGAAACAGGATTTGTATCATACTAGGACTGTGAATACTGGTAAAATGCATCCAGCATTTGGGGGTTGGGGGCAGACTCAAATCTCTCACTTGTACCCTCTATTTCTATCATGCCTCTCTCAATTGGAGGTATTTTTTTAAAAAAAACTATGAATATGTTCTCTGAAAACATTTTATTTGAATCTAAGAATACTTGAGCATGAGCCTAAAACGTGGGTATATCCAAGTTTATTAAAGTTTAATGTTATATTTAAAATGTTGGTTGAAGCTAATCTTTTAAATCAGTATGCCTACTTTTAAAATTCAGGAGGTTTTCAAAGGAAGCTCACAATCCAGGATAAGATGGCTGCCATGCTTAATAGAATTCCACTGTGCTTTTATATATGGAAATAAGCTCTTGAGACGCTAGCCTTGAGCACAAACTACAAGCATTAATGGCAGTATAGTCCTTTTCCTTGTTGTAAACCTGCATGAACCAATGTAGACAGCATACCACCCTTACCAGCACTGAGGTGCACTACAGACCCACAGCCTGTGCAACAACCACTAATGCAGCATATCATTTACCGGAATATGTGCCACTTGGCTGTAGCTCTGAGTTTGTGTTGTGGTTTATTTTCTAGCCAGACACAGCTCTGTTGGAGGCTTCTGCAAAGCATTTGTACTGTAAGGCATCAAGTCTATGGATATCTTTGGAAGCAGCACAATAGAGGAGGTTTGTTCGTCTTGTGCTGATCTGACTTTAAAAACAAGTACTGCATGTAGTTTCTTCATGCAGATTACCTTAGAATCATATAACTATAGAATCATAGAATAATAGAGTTGGAAGGGACCTCATGGGTCATCTAGTCCAACCCCCTGCACTATGCAAGACATTCACATCCTAATTGCTCATCCACTGTAATCTGCCACCTCTTTGCCTTCACAGAATCAGCCTCTCCATTAGATGGCTATCTAGCCTCTGTTTAAAAATTTCCAAAGACGGAGAACCCACCACCTCCCGAGGAAGCCTGTTCCACTGAGAAACCGCTCTGTCAGGAACTTCTTCCGGATGTTCAGACGGAATTTCTTTTGAATTAATTTCATCCCATTTGTTCTGGTCTGTCCCTCTGCAGCAAGAGAGAACAATTCTGCTCCATCCTCCATATGGCACCCTTTTAAATACTTGAAGATGGTTATCAGATCCTCTCTCAGTCGTCTGCTCTTTAGGCTAAACAGACCAAGTTCCCCAGCCTTTCTTCATATGTCTTGGTCTTCAAACCCCTTACCATCATTGTTGCCCTCCTCTGGACACGTTCCAGCTTGTCAACATCCCTCTTCAATTGGGGTGCCCAAAACTGAACACAGTACTCCAAGTGAGGCCAAACCGGAGCAGAGTAAAGCGGTACTATCACCTCCCGTGATCTGGACACAATACTCCATTTGATACAGCCCAAAATCCCATTTGCCTTTTTAGCCACTGAGTCACACTGCTGACTCATGTTCAATGTATGGTCTACTAAGACTCCTAGATCCTTTTCACAAATGCTACTGCCAAGACAAGTCTCCCCCATTTTATATTGGTGTATTGGCTTTTCCTACCTAAATGCAGAACTTTACATTTGTCCCTATTGAATTTCATTTTATTCAGTTTAGCCCACTTCTTGAGCCTATCAAGATCATCCTGTATTCTTCAGTTGTGCTGCTGTCTTCAGTTGTGTTTGCTATTCCTCCCAGTTTAATATTGTCTGCTATTTAATAAGTATCCCCTCTAATCCCTCATCCAAATCCCTCACTTTGATGGATGCAATCTTAGTACATAAAAGGTGTGGGTGGGTGAATAACAAAACAACATCCACTTTCTGCAACTGGGGGCACAGTATGATCATTGCTGAATCATTGCAATGCATATAGTTCTAATAGATAATGCCAAACCATTACAGAAAAATAATGAATACATTTGTCAGCCACAGGTGATCATTGCATAAGCAGCTGGTAGAGCTAAACCTTATTTCAAGAGGTATGTATATAGAGATTATTCTGTACCTAGATGCTGGCCTTTGCTGTGTGAGTATTTAGACTGGATTGCCCTTTCCATACAGTTATGCTTTAAAAATTCATAGTATCAGTGAATATTTCCTCAGTGAACATCTTCTGCAACTTTATGCCTTTATTAAATACTTAGGCTGAGGAAAAATGTTATACCATTTTAAGTTGATAGAAAATATTCTAATTTTGCAATTTTGTAAATGGTTTTGAATATTTAGTCTTCAGTCCTGTGGTCTTGATATCCATCCGTGGAATGGAACTACCTTACTTCCTGCTGCAGTCCAATCCCCCAAAATTGGGGAAAACATTACCCACGAAGATGTGACATGAAGGTACTTCATCCTGAATCAGACCATTAGTCCATCAAGGTCACAGCATTGTCTACTCAGCCTGGCAGTGACTCCACAGAGTCTCAAGTTGAGGTTTTCCACATCACTCCCTACTTGGTCCTTTTCATTGCAGATGCTGGGGATTGAGCCTGTAACCTTTGGCATGCAAAGCAGAGGCTTTGCCACTGAGTCACAGTCTCTCTCTATAAATGCTAACTCATATAAGAGCAGTACACTGCTTAGAAACGAGTTCTACAGAGTTATTACAATGATGTATAAAACAGCAAACTTAGTGGCTTTGTTCCTTCCCCTCACATCAGTGGAGGATACAACCCATTGTGTATAGAAAAGCAATCCAGTAAACTAGTATGTCCAGTAAATGGATCAATGAGAATATATAATATTCCTTTATTCAGCATCATTAGTTATTAGTTAATTTACAATATAACACAACAGATTTAGATTTATATTGGATTCAGGTTTTATGATATTTTTGTTTTAAATTTGACATACACTTGATATTGTTGTGAATTTTGGCCTTAATATTTTATTTAGTCTGGATAATGAAACAGATTTCAAAACTTGGTTATTAATAGCAAGAATTTATCTGTAAAATTGTGTTGGAAATTATAAATAAGACATGAATTGAACATTTGCTGTGCTTTCTTTTCTATTGATACTAAAGAACTAAGTCCTGTGTCTGGAAATATTCCTGTGCGGAAGCATAAATTATTCCTACCAGAATCCATTAATTTATCTAATTTATCACAACAAGTCTTGCAACAGGAGAACCACCAGTGTCATTATTTCATATTTAATTGCTAATTAATTAAAGTTCTTGATTTGATTTAATGTAATAATCTTATCTAGCAAGTTTGTGATCCAAATGGAGAAGGGTGTGTAAATTAAGCAGTCCCACCTACAGGGCTTTAGGGAAGGTTTGTGTACTGACCTTAAAATAAAGTTTAACATCTGTACCTCAGAAAGTTAGCATCAACATGCTTATTAACACAATGAGGGGGAAAAAACTAATTAAAGCAAATTAGCTTAATGTGCACATGCAGGATAAGACAGATTACTTCTGAAAATCCAAGAAGATAATAGCACCCATATGGGATATGTTTTTGGCATTTTTCATATAAATTGGACAGTTTTAGAGGATAAATATGGTACAAAAGTCCTTACAGGCAATTATGTCTTTCTACTGCTAGTGGCTGACATCATAAAAGTATAATTTTAATTGCTATTAATTGCATTAAGTCTACTCTTATTGAATACTTAATGCCATTTCTGACAGTAGTACTAATTTATATACTTTAATGAAGTTTTCATAAACACTTAGACAATGTTTAAAGCATCAGATTTTTTTTAGTTAGAAAGCTTGGATTACAAAAGTATCTTGTTCTATAAATGTTCATTTTCCTTGTCATAATAAAGATTAACCTGACTGTTTCTGCAAGATACATGTTTTAGAATATAATTTATATTCCATAATCTTTTATCTTTCAACTAGGATAGTGCTGGCTTCTGGCATGCTGTATAAAATAAGGAATGCATTCTGAGTAATAGCAGTGTCAAGCGAAAGTAAAATCCTAAATCACAGGCTTTCATGAAACGTGCTCCAAAATGATACTGGTAAAACATGGCCAAATTCAGCTCTTGACTTATGTGACTTAAATAAAGAGACACCTGTGCTTTTAAATATTAAATATTTGCCTAGCAAGTTAGAAGAGAATTAAATGCATATGGGAACAAAAGCAAAAGTTAAACATATTTGGAGAACTGCTGTTTTCCTCTGTGTTTACTTTCGCAATCATTTTCCCAATGTTGCTAGGTATTTCTAGTGTCTGCTGTTATTGGGACTTGCATTATTAAAAGATAAGAAATTCATTCATCTCCATCAGGGTTGGTTTCAATATTTGTAAATTAGTAAACTTCCTGATTATATAAATGAAAAAATGTCACCATTATTTCTTGTAATTTGGTTTCATGTTGTTCTTCTAAAGCTGCTCTTTAAAGTGGTCAAGGCACTATACATGAAGTAAATTACTGAATGGAGTGGGAATCTGCTTGAAGAACATTCACTTTTGAAAATTTGAGTATGCTGCCAGAGCTCTGTAAATGTTAATGGCGATTCTTTTTCTTTAAATAAAAAATACAAAGTGTTCAAGAAAAAACATACCATTCATTTTCCTCTCAGTTACCAAAGCTATAACTATGGTGATATTCCTTTATGAAGCCTGCGATGATGCAGAATGTTTTGCCGTAATTTTGGGAGAAAGATTTCAATGCTGACATTATTCAAAGGCATATCAGTGTCAGATATAGCTGCCAGGCATCAGTTACCAATTCCACTTCAGGATCATCAAATAAATCACACTGAAATACCTCCCCTCTTTCAAGATGAGTTTCTAGGTTTTTATATTTTGTTTTCAGAATCAAAGAGAATATAAGCAGAACTCTAGCTATTTTTACAACAATGTTTTGTTAACTCTGCTCAGAAAAGCAGTGAAAATATATTGTTCAGTTGAGCTATTGCACAAACCATGGCCAAAGAAGTTTCACCATGGATTTAATGCATTCTCTGAACTGATAAGTCATGATCTGGCCAGCAAGTTCGAACCAGAATCCATGATTTCAAGGTTAATTGATGATTCAAGATGAATCCATAATTTGAAGGTCAATTAAGCAAGGCATATGACCACAGGAAAAAAGAAACTCGTATTTAAGTGTTGCTAGCTAGGGACTGGGAAATTCCTGGAGATTTGCGGTGGTGAAGCTTGGAGAAGGTGGATTTCGGGGAGAACAGAAATTCCAACTTGGTGTAATGCCATAGAGCAGTGGTCCCCAACCTTTTTATCACCGGGGACCAGTCAACGCTTGACAATTTTACTGAGGCCCGGGGGGAGGGGTAGTCTTTTGCCGAGGGACATTGCCGCTGCCTGAGCCCCTGCTCTACTTGCTTTCCCATCAGCACCCCTGAATTCCCGCTGCTCTCTGGGGGGTGCTACCAGCAGTAGCTGCGCAGTGCCACACCGAGGGGGAGCCCCAGCCTTGGCGGCCGCCAGACACCACCAAAGGTGAGCCAGTGTCAGAGTGGCAGGGCAGCTGAGGAGGAGGAAGAGGAGGAGCCGCGGCCCGGTACCAACTGATCTACGAACCGGTACTGGTTCCCAGTCCGGGGGTTGGGGACCACTGCCATAGAGTGATCCTGCAAAGGGGACCTGCTCACTGGAGATCAGTTGTAATTCTGTAATTGTAGTCTAGAGATCAGGTGATCTCCAGACCTTATCCAGTAGGGTTTGCAAGCCTACCTGCATTACAGATGAAATTTGTTGGGTAAAAATATCATATAAGGAGTTGGGGCTAACAGAATCAGCAATTACAATTAAAAATAGATTAGGCTGATTGATTGCTATTTTTGTTTGACAAGTTTATTCTTCACAGTTTTTGGAATTCTTCCCTCCTACGCTTCTGATTGGATCTCATCTAGTCTACTCAGGGCTTTTATTCTTGCTAGAATGACTGACCACTCAATGGTGGCTAGGAGAGACTGCTTTTTTGCATCTTCCCTACACTGACAGAATTTGCTCTGTTTCCCTTGGTTCAATCACTCATATTTTATTGGAATACTTCTATATTATAAACCAAGATGGCATTTTATTATACCATGGCTGGTGAATTTCAGTGTTTTAATTCAAGCAGAGTGGTCTCTTTCCTGATCTCAGATAAACATCTCAATATAATCTTGGATTTTGCACTCACACACACAAATCCATTTGTCTTTCAGTAAATAGAGATTATAAATGGAATTTCAGATTGTTGTACGTCTTAATCCCTAGTCTTAAGGCATCGAATAATAGAGATTTTATTGGACAAAGGGAAAGAAAGGAAGGTGACTTGAACAGTCAAACCAGAGTTTACAGCCATATCTGTTCATCCACCTAGAGATTCAAGTGCTAAGCACCCAGGAAATAAAAGCAGACAAGCCGTTCCATGCCATCATCTGCCATTTGTGAGCTCAAACTTCTAAACTATGGTTAGCATTTGTTTACAATATCTGATTTGAGATATGGTAGATAAAGGTATAACTCTGTTTCTTGGGCATAAGCAGCTAGTATATTAATATATACTAGTCTCCATATATTTCCTGTCTGTAAGTGAAGGATGAGATGCATCTCTATTAAGCCCCTTCACGGACCATGAGAAACTAGAATAGTTACATTCACTGCTAGAAGTTCTGGGTAATAATTATAGAATGTGGCTACATCCATTGTCTCTGCTCTTGAGCAATGGAAGTAGAATGAGAGTTTGGCAGAAGTGCCTTTCTTTTCCAAGTGTCTAAAATATAACTCAAAAAAGTAAGGTCAAAGAATCACTGGCAGTGGCTTCAGCCTATGTAATGTCAGTGAAATACTGAAGGAAGAGATCAGAATAATTTCATCATTGTGGAAGTCAACAGGGACACCATAGACCTAACTATTGTAGAAGGAATTAGGATCTTAAGAGAGCTGGAAAAGACACAGTGGTAATAACAAGAGAGGTGAAAAGGTTACAATATTTATGTATCTGACTTTTTACCTGGCAAGTAATAAGAACGTAACCCCCGTAAAAAAAAAAAAATCATATCAAAGCAAAACTAAAAACAATTTACACCCTAACCAGCAGGCATCTCTCACTTTGCCCAGGTGTAGGCTATACCCAAACTTTCCATATCAGCTGTGCTTTGCATATGCAGGATAATAGTTGCAACTGATTTGACCCATCAAACAATTGGAGCTGAATCAGTAAAACAAAATATGATAATGATATAGCTGTCATCATGAATAGCTGTTTAAAATATTTATTTTATAATTGCTTCCTTCCATTTTATAAGAAAAAATGTAAACTAGTAAAGAGAGATCAAATGTAAGTATAAAAAAATATCTTCAGCTGGTGACCTTCATAGTGAAACTGCAGTTCACTCAGTATGAAAATAACTGTTCAATGAGTCTGAAGTAGTTTCAGTCATATCATGATTGGCACACTCCATTATCTAAGTATGGGCAGCCACTGGGACTTTTCCTGGTGGGCCCCCTACCTGGATCTGTAAAAAGGCAGCATGGGGTGAATAGGGAGGCCATTTCTGGCTTCACTGTATACGGAGCATGGACAAGCAAGCTGCCTTTCCCTCTTTTCTTTGAGATTCACAGCTGGGCAACTCAAGTAGCAGGTCAGGCACATTGGTTACCCAGCTCCTTGGGACACAGCAAAGCTAAGACAATTTAGGAGAACAAACACTTTTCTAGGACTGCTTTTCCCTCCTGGTCCACTTTTCGGAGAGCCAGAATTGGCATAATATCAATAATAAAATGAACCTAAAATATGAGAGCAGGTTGACAAAATTGTTTGAGCCCCATAGAATTATTTGCAATGTCTTCCCACTACTGAACTCTCTAGTGCTTATTTCTCAGAAACAATTTCATTCTGCCATGTGAAGAAGACCAGAAGGCCAAAACATACTGAAGTGGAGCAGAACTTCTGTGCCAAACCTGACTTTAACCTGTAAGTATTCACAAGACTGTATGTACAATGCATTTCTAAGCTTTACATGTGACCTGACCCCAGGGTTCCTGATAATGTGGACCAAGTATATGTGCATATAGTTTGCATGTATGCAGGAGAGTCACTGTGGTGTAAAGGCTAAACTGTAAATCTAAGAAATTCAGGTTTGAATCTCCATTCTGCTATGGAAACTTCTTTTATGACCTTGGAGGCAGCCATTCACCTTTTTCACATGGTTGGTGTGTGCATAAAATAGAAGAGAGAAGAATAATGTAAACCACTTTGAGTCCCCCATGGGGACTCATAAATACACACAGTCTTGGAACCACCACAGCATTCCTGTGGATGGAAAGATTTCTGCGTGCAAAGTGTAGTTTTTCTCATTCTCCCCCCCTGCTGCAGTCCAAAATGGTATTGCTGAAATCCTGTTTCTGCATTTCACCTGTCCCTCAGGTTCAGCATCTTGAGGAGAAGGCATTTGGGGCATGAAAGATGATAAAATTACACTTTGTGTAGCGGCTTAGTAAATGTGTGTAGGTTTCGGTCAGGGTTTGTTATCACAATGTTGCTGGTAATGAATGAATTAATTAATCAATTAATCAATCAATTAATTAATATGCCGCCCTCCCCGACAGCTCAGGGCAATTTACATGAAATAAGAAATGATACAGGTAACTCCATTTATAGTAATAACAAGGTGATAACAATAACATTAACATAATAACAACAATAACATTAAAGAATGGTGGAAACTGCAAAGAGCATCAGCTCAACTCCTACAGAGGCCCAGTGGGTTAGCCAGATTTATAGTAGGTTCATACAACCTGCTTTACCAATTTGTAGAAAGCTTAGTAAGCCCCAGTGGATCAGGTCCATAGCATTTGACAGGGTGTTTTCAATAGCCACCAGAAAGATTATTAGAGGAAATCTACATGCTGAGCAAGTTATTTTCTTACCTGTTTAACTAAAAGCCAATGAATATGATAGACTATATTGACTCATAGCTGGAGAACTCCTGGGGTCATTCTGCGCAGCTGCCAATGTAGCCAAATGTAAGCGCTATTGTAAAGCGCTACTATTAATAGCAGCAGGTTGTGATAATACACACAGCCATTTCTAGCGGAAAAAAGGCTCTTGCCTGAATTGCTACAAATTTGTGCCGTTTCTGCTGGCCTCTGGCCGTCAATCAAACTGAAGAGCCAATGGAATCAATATCCTAGTGCCACCAAAAAACCCTTTTCTGTTTAATTTTTTTTTAACGAAAATACAAGTGGCAATGAATATGTGTTTACTCACTGCTCCATAGAGAGCCGTCTTTCGGTCTCTCTTCCCAAAACATTCCTTTATTGGACAAAACATGCCGCGCTCGCGTGTATTCGTTGTCACGCGTTTCCATTAAAAAAAACTTTTTTTTTCGAGCAATGACTGTGGGTGACGGTGCTTGGAAAGTTTCAATACATTTGAAGAAGGGTGCTTTCTGTTTGGCACTGCTGCATTAGTTGTCCAGGAACTTCGGTTAAAGAAGCTGCGTGCTCGCATGTTCATTGCTATCGGCGGCTTGAAGAAAAAAAAGCCTTCCCCGTCTCCTGGAAGCTTGGGGGCAGGAGCAAAGTAGGAACCTTCTTCCTACTGCTATATTGAGAATGCACATGTCTTTTTCAGATGTGTTGTAGGTTGTTCTCAGGAGTCAAGCGCTTTTTTAAGGAGGAATCCACTTTTTACGGTTCCCCGGAAAGTGCTACATCAAAGTGATTTTTGCGGGAGGGTTGCAGGAGTGTGCGGAATGGCCCCTGCTATTACAACTCACCTCCAAATGACAGAGATTGGTTCACCCGGAGACAATGGCTGCTTTGGAAGGTGGACTCTATGGCATTATACCACAATGAAGTCTTTCCCCTCCCCAAACCTTACCTTCCTTAGGCTCTACCCCCAAATCTCTAGACATTTCCTGAGTTGACAACCCTAATTATAATCTACCTCAAGACAGTAAAAGTATTTTTTTTCTTGTATCTTAATACAAATGTAAACTTCAAATTGTCTTGATGGAGATTTGATTTAATGTCTGAGTCCCTCTGGCTTTCTACACCACATTAACAACTTTTGCTAACTCACAGAAACAGAGTGACAGGCCCAAACCTGCTTTTAGAAATCTGTTCAAGAAGTGTAAACACCTGAAACCTGGGAACATACCATTGGTGACAAGGAGCTGGTTTGGGCCTGTTTATATAGTTTATATAAAGATACAGTTTATATTAATATAAACTGGTTGTCTGTCTCAGTTCCCCCTTTTAAATTCAATGTATATTTAACATACATGTCTCTTTGTTTTTAATCCATGTAATTATCTCATGGCCCTACTGACAATGTCTCCAGAACTGTTTCAGCAAACATTTTTGCCTTTTTGCTTCACCAAATCTATTTGCATTCCGTATTCAGATCAGATTCTGTTTGAAAACTGATTTAAAAATACTTACTTGCATCACTCTTGTGCTGATCAAAGTTTCAAGTACAAAGTGAATTTATTATAATTATTCTGACAGAAAAAATGTATTTGGATGTAGTCATTCAAGTGCAAACAAAAGCAAATACAATTTCATTTTATCATCCATACATTTAGGCCAGGACTGCCATTAATCCTTTAGGGCTTGAAAATGAATGTCTTGGTGAGAATAAATAAATCTTAAAGTCTTCTGTAAACCCCCCCCCCCCATTATAAGCACCCACAATTGAATATGAAACACTCAAATCTAAGTTGAAGCAGCATGAAAACATGTGTTTAGGGACAAGTGGCCCAGTTTAGCTAAAGCATGAATCCTACAACTTCTTCAAACACTCTCATTTCCCCTGACAAATACATTAAAACATCTATGGAGTGCACATACACACTGTTTCCCCCAAACCTCTAACAATGGCAAAGTGAAGATTTCACATAAATAATTGGACTCAGCTATACATTTACAAGTTTGCTAACAGTTTAGAAAAAAAAATGGTTCATCCTTTTGAAAATAAAAGCATTTCTTGGCTGGGACTCACCTCTTAGGCCTGGTGTAGACATAATATATGCTAGTGCTCAGGATGCTGGATTTGGGTTATTCATCTTCCCTGTTGTTATATAAATTTCTTTGTTTGGCAGTAGCACAGCAGTCACCAGCCCGGGTTAAAATGCAGTCAAATACACTTTTAAAATCTTTTAAATTTTAATCCTACAGATTCCTCTATTTCCAGTTTATGCATATATCTGAAACTGGCCATTCCTCTATACAATAAATAACTCCATTGCTGTATCCAGCTGTATTCAACAATCAGTGTGGGTAGCAACACAATCTATGTTCCTGTGACTTGCCAAAATCAGTGGCTGGAGGCTAGTTCAGATGTTTCTAGTATAAAGACAGCTCTGCATAAGATTTTACCATTTTAATACACAGGCAGCAAGTGGGAGTGACAGCTCATTCAATAGCTTGGTACTCTTCCCACACTTTTTTTCCTATGTAGACCTCCCTTCTGTATTTGAGAAAAAGGGAGGGGGAAGGAGTTGAAATGGCAGTAGAAGAAATATGCTCCATCTACACTGTCCGTCTTCAGGAGATCCCAAGAGACCCACTGGGCATCTCTTTTGTTTTTAGGTTTAATTGTACTTAATTTAATAGTTTTTAAATTTTTATTGCTATATTTTATCTTGATGTGATTTCACTGTGATGTAATCTGTGTTGCACGAGATAGGGTGGGGAAATAAGTATAATTAACAGCAGCATCAAAATTGAGAGGTTCCAACAGTTCACAAAACTGCTTATTTTTTTAAAGACAGATTGTAACCACATGGGATTGGGACTTCATGGGTCAGGTAGAAGGGAATTCAGCCTTCCCTCCTTCAAACGATTTTACTAATTGAAACTGAGCCCCTACAACGTTGCTTACTCTGTAAAGAACCCTCACTCTGGTACATAGATTTGCGTATATATTTTCTTCACAGGACAAAACTCTCCCTTCCCCATCTGGTCCTAATTTGAATTGGGGCTCTGTGACATTCTAATTAGGGTTCAGATGATCCAGTCATGGATCCCTCAACACCTCACTTGGTTTGAACCAGTGAGATTACTAGTATCCACTCCTGTTGCATACATTTTTCATACAAGCAACATTCTCCAAATAATTTTCTTATGGCGGACCTCAGCCAGCCCATGTAGATGAGTAGTAAGGGACTGATGGGTGGTAGATTTTATAGAACAGCCCTCCCCAACACACCCTTTGCCAGCCAGCAACAATGTTTGCCAAACTTAAATGGTTGTGGAGCCATAATAAATATGAGACCCAAAACCTTACTCCCAAGGCTAATGTGCATCAGTTTTAATTGTACTGAAATCTCTGGGGTTGCACTGTGTAACATAAAGCAAATGTGAAAAACACAATCCTTTTCTTCTTAATAAAAATAAAATGAAAGCGAATAAGCACTTTAAAATGACTATAAAATTCAGGCACAGGTCTTAACAACCTTTAATTTTTACAAGCAATATATTTTAAAATAATGTTTCTAAATCTACTTTACTAATAGCAGTTTTAATAAAATGATGCAAACATGGCTTCAAACAAATAAATGAGACTTATATACAACAGTGTGAGAATTGCAGCCTATGTGTTTATTTGGGTTCATTACAAAAGTATCTTTGTCTTGTCTATTGGCTATATTTTATATGAAAGGAAGAGAAAGAGGAAGAAGAGACAGAATAGTCCCCAGGGGATCTGACAGAAAGTGAATAGCGCAAGGGAGCTGATGGAGGATCAGAGCAGAGAACTTAAAACTAGGAAAGGATTAAAGTGACACCAAGAAGCTTTGTAAGGATCACAGTGAAATGGGGTGTTGGGATGGAAGAGAAAGCAGAAGTTTGGCATGAAATCACCTCCTCACAACCATTATAGTCTAAGGGGAAATACCCCCAAACATGCAAACATGTAATAGAATCTAGGTAACAAATGAAGAAGAAATATTCTCTGAAAGACAAAGCAAATGTGGTGTTTAGTGGGTGATAGGCCCCTGTCTCTTAATACTCCTCATTGCATTTTCAACTGCTCTAAAATATAGCTGGAGTATCCAGGATTTATAGAAAAGTTGATTATATGGAGAAATGTGTCTTGACTCCGTTCCACAGTATACCTAAATAAGGAGCCAAGAGCATTTTACAAAGGGAGGTTAGTTTATCCCCCAAAATGTAGATCACCAGAAAGAGAAGGGAAATATAGAATGTTAATCAATATACTGAAAATAACTTTTTAAAGAAACCAAAATTAAGCATGGGACAATGCTATCCTGGAAGACAAGAGTAGCTGGTTCATTCAAAAATCAGAGTTGATATTAGTCCTATTCACTTGGGTGCATCAATCCCAAACTTTCTCCACCAAGGCCCATTATGCACGGCCATCGAAACAGCGATTTCGGGTCACATGGAAAACGCGGAGGGGGAAGAAGTGAAGCAAACCGCTTATGCACAGGATGAGACGCAACGGCGGCAAAACCCAGAGTAACCGATTATGCATGCGGTGACCCCAGCGCCGCTTCTGGTTGCGCCCCGGTCACCCGGAAGCTGCGCTTTTTTCCGCGTTTCGCTAACACGGCTTTTTCAGCAGCATGCACTGAATCTGAGGCCGGTTGCAGCCGGCTCCGTGCGTTATCTGTGATTTTAGTTGCTGCCATTCCACCCCGAATGCGCGCTATCCCCCCCACGCATAATGGGCCCAACAGAAGATTTTCCAAGTAACCCCATTAATTATAAACAAGATCCATGTTCAAGATTACACTACATATAAGATATTGGGAACAAGGGATGAGGGAGTGCAGTTGCCTATGTCTAGATACATTTGACAAGTTGCTCTCAGAAACTGAGATCCGGGCAAGGGGGAGAATATAACTTGTCCAAAATCATAAGTTTCATTTTACAGGAAGCAAACTACTGAAGTTTAGGAATATGTGCATATGACCTCTCAAGTACATATGACTTCCCAAGGTACACTGCCAAATGAAGATACAACATATTGCAGCTATAGTATTGTTTTATTAATCAAACTTCCCCCTTATGTAATATTTATGTAGAAATTTTAAAGCATTACCATTCTTATCTTGTTTATCATCAAGTGATCCTGTGAGATAAGTGAGTCTCAGAGTATGACTTTTCCAAGCCTATCCTGAATTTCATGACTTCACAAAGTGCAGCTTGAAATGGTGGTATGGCATTTAGCAGAAAATGTCAGTTAGATTGTAGGTAAGATGCAGAAGGAAAAAGGTCGGGAAATCATCAGCATAAATTTTATTCTATACATCTGCCTGTTTATACACAAACACACACAGTGCACAAAGTTTTATGAAAGTCAGAGGCTCAATACTTTCTGGAAGAGCTGGAAAACTTTCCTTTGAGACCTACATTCAGTAACGAAGCTTAAGCAAGCATGGCAGTGTTTAGCTTGTGGGTTTTTTGGTATGACTTCTAATTTTTAAATGTTACTACCTGCTTGGATCCCTTGGGGAGGAGTGGAATATAAAATGAACTAAATAAATATGGCAAGCTATTCATCATAACCTTACAGAATGGAGAGCCACAAGTTTATACATTAGCATAAGGTATAATACTTGTAGTATTATTGAGACCGTTTCTATAAAAGACATCTGCTGGCTACACATACTTGCTAGAATCCTCAAATATCACAGACAAATCTTTGTATTTCTATTGTATGGGATTCCATAACCCAGTTTTGTGACGCTACCCCCTGCTATGTGATATATATTAATTAATGATAATATACTATGTTTGTCCACTACAAAGCCACATTAATCTATTGGTAACATCCCTTATGGTTAATAAATTCAGTAATAGCCTCTGCTGATTTGCAGCCAGGGCAATTAAGAAAATTAAGTTGCCTGGCTGCTGCCCAAAGCAAGGGAGAACTTGCTATGACATTGCAGCCTGTTAACAAGCCTTTCTTATGTTTAAAAAGTCTGTTCCTTAACAGCCTTTAGACAACTTTTAATTGACCAAAATACATTATTTTGTTAAGACTTTTCACTGAAATTGAAAGCATAACACAGTGGTAGCCCTTTAGACAAGAAATAGCTGAGATATTTATGAAATATACACATCCATGGCAAAATAAACATTTATTGCCATCATCTACAGGAACCTACAATAAATAAGGAAAAAACACCACCAAAAATAGATCAAAAAATATTGTTATGTGATTTTAGAAAAGTAGCACATTTGGAAATTGCTGCGATTTCTTTTTCTTTAGCAGTTCCCAACCTTTTCCAGATTGAGGACCGCTTCTGGGGGTGGAGGAGAGCCGGCGGCCCGGGCGCTGCACACGTGCGGCAGTGCTGCGCAAACACACATGTGTGGAGCTGCCACGCATGTGCCTTTGTGCCTCGCCGGCTCAGTCTGCGGGGTGGAAGAGGTAGGCACAGCTGGCAGCGGCCCGGTACTGAGGCCTTCGCAGCCTGGTGGGGACCACTGCTATAGATTATTCCTTCCTCATATGGATTTATTTGGCAAGATTATATACATTTTCACATTATTGAAGGGTTAGTGTCATTGTGTAGTTAAACAAAATTAGAGTCCCATAGCACCTTTAAGACCAACAAAGATTTATTCAAGGCGTGAGCTTTTGAGTGCATGCACTCTTCCTCAGACTAATGAACAGCCATCATAACAGTGGAAATATAAGGAAAAAGCTTATTGTGGTAAATTAGTAAACTGGGTCACAACATCCAAATTCAGCCCTCTTAAGTTCAGTTGTAGACATAAAACTATGTTAGTAATTAATGGGTGTCACTTTACCAATTGTTGCTGCCCCATCCATCTCCACCCAAGTGTGCAAGTGACAAGCTGCGCTGGCAACTATCTTGTCCTGAGACTAGAGAGTTAAATTCAAAATTACATTACATATTATTAATTATCCATTAACTATCCATTAAGTCTTTGATCAGCCTATCTGTAAGAAGATGTTTACCCATTTTACCATAGTTGTGCCGCTGCTAAATCACTCAAACTCACTTTTTTTAAATTCATAAACTCAAGTCATATTACAGGAGAACAATCCTGCTAAGTTTTATTGCATTGTCTTCCATGTACAGTAAGCTGTTGATGTGTTTTCTTTTAGATCGTTTATCTAAACTGGAGACAATAAAATCTGATTTGTCACTGCAGCTGTCCTTCTACATGAAGAAAAGAAAAAGGTTTGTTTTCTGGAGAGCGGGACAGAAGTTGGTTTTGGCTGTTTTTAAACTGTTTGAGCTGGGATGTAATTACTAAACTGGCTGAACTATTTGAAACCACTTCTAAACTGCATTTTAAGACCTACTTGTAAAATAAGTGGTTCTTTACACTCCTAAAATACAGAAATATGATAGCAATTAACATTGTACACATCAATATATGCGTACAATATATGCATCAATATCAACATGACCTCATCTGAAGATAGCCATATCTGAAGAATACATCCAGAAAGATCTTTTTTGCAAACCTGAGAAAAGTCCCAGGTTTGTGGAAAAGCCTGGAATGTAAAAAGTCCATTGCAGAATTAATCCTCCCAATAATATAGGCAGCACCTACACTTTAATGAAATAATAACCTCTAGGATTTCAGTAGCCATTATGGGGATTGTTAGGCAACCAACAATACTGATAGCCTTTAAACCTTATTTCCTATCAGAAAAAAGTCAGCGGAGAGTCCTTTTCAGGGCAATTTTGGTCTTCCCAGGCAATCTCTTCCCTCCTGCCCAAATAGAGGACTCAGCAGTTCCAGGCTCAGCAGCAACCACAGGGCAACTTGCTACCATGCAATCTGCCTGACTGAACCAGATCGAGCAGTGGATACTGGATGACAGATTGCCACGCAACTCTTCTGAGTCAAGCAGCAGCCTCCACTCAGCTTAAGACAACTTGGCCAGGTCCAGCAGTAGCTAACACAACTCATCAGAGCAACTTGCTACAGAATAACTTTTACAACTTGGCCAGACTTATCTCAGTTTGTCAGGGGAGGGATGGAGTGAAATCTGAAATCCAGCGTGGGCTAGGGGGACAAAGTATCAGATTGGTATCTGAGAAACCCAGGCTCTAATCCCTTTGCTGGTTGAACATGGCCCAATTTCACTTTCAAACTAATTTTTCTTGCTGACTAATGAGATTGGTGAAGTTCCAGGCTGGGGTCCCCTGAATGCACCTTGTTCCCCTGAACTCCCCCAAAGTTACTCAAACCCAAAATAAAGTTGCAAGATGCCAGCATACCTGGAAGGGACATGGGCATTCCAGGATCACTGGGGAGTGACACTGTGGTTTTGGGACAGATCTCTGTGGTTTGAAGCAAATTGACCCACAGAGTCTTGGCCAAAAGCTAGACTTTGCTCTCTGATGTGCTAATATCATTTTTAGCATGTCATGACGTTCTTCCCCCACTCCTAGAAAGCCCTACCTATTCCCCCACATAGCATCGAAGGACCTGGCAACCCAAAAGACTGGGAGGGCGATTTTTTAATGAAAGGGCAGTTGGTGAGTGGAGAGGATAGATGGAAGCAGGGAAAGAGGAGAGGATTTTGGGGTTGCCAGAAGCAGAGAAAGATGGAATAGTGTGGGAAAGTTGATACAAGTTTCCTTGCTTCTTAATTTTTTGATGTTTAATATTTATAAATATACAGCATTACTGAACAGCAGGCTATGTTATATGGCCATTTAGTACATAATGAACAGATAAACCAAATTTGCTAACAAGTTGTTCATCCTGTTCCTTCCCTTCCTTCCTAGCCTTGCAATGCACCTGTGAGGAAGTCACAACCCACATTTAGGTCCCTGCCTACAGCTTAAGAATCAGCACAAATTCTGCACAGAGGTGTAAAACGTGCACCACCTCCTGCTTGCAAAACACACAGTTGGAAGCCGCACATTTGCAAGCTTCCTGATGGGAGACCTCTCCCGCGTATTCCTGCCACCTCATCGCAGCTTTTTGCCCCCCAATGAGGAAGCAAGGGAGAACAACCCACACTTCTTCCCCCTGCTGCTCAGTTTTTCAGTCACTGCAAGCCACCTATCCCATCACAGTGGTTGTTTCGGGGACTCAAACTACCTTCTCTCAGAGCCCAGAACTTATATATTTTTAAAAAGTGCATTTCTGTGTTGCTATGGGGAAACACCACAATACCAAAACTTTTTTTTTAAAACCCTGACATTTCTATGTTGCCACAGGATCACACCACAACAATGAAACACTCCCCCTAAGATCTCTTCTCAGGATTCACATATGGGTCTCTATTTTGGGGTACATTTTTGATAGGCTGGCCATGGTAACTGGACCCTGATTGCATGTTCACAGTAATGACTTAAAACACAGAGAATAAACACTAAGCTAATAGGGAGAGGGCAGCTTCTTCACACATACCCCTTTCCCTGTTCATACCCCCACTTCGAGAAAACGCACACAGGAATGTGTTTTGGCTACCAGATCCCAAAATTACCAAGCACAATGAGAGCATTTTATTTTTATGGAGGGCACATAGCTTTGCAGTCCTGCAGCAATGCAGGCCATGCCATTAAAAAAAAAACAACAACTCTATCCAGAAACTGAGAAGGTGGGTGCGAGGGCAAAATGCTACAGAGACTGTCACATGTCTATCTGCCCACACAGGCTTTCCTGCATTTGCTACCCATATCTCAGTGTGGCAAGAAGTGGCAAATCATGATTTTGCAATTTCCCTCATCTCAAAGCAAATCTGGGGAAAACCCGCGCCAGCCACTTGAGAGCTCTGGGTTGCTGCCAACATCATATGGAAGGAGCACTAAAACCCATGAGGAATGAGAGGCTGTCTAGGGACAAATTCCTCATGTGGAATCAGTCCAGTTATATGCTGATGAAATCCCTCTTTTGTCTATTTCTTGGAAGCATTTGCTGAGCAAAATTTGAAACAAATATTTCAGATCAAAGGTCTGACATTTTAGATGTAGATAAACAGTGATGAGAGAAAATAATGCAGGAACTTGCTAATTATTTGCTAATTGAAGTTAACTTATTTAATATTTTTAAAGATAAATTGATTGATTTGTTGTGTTAGAATTCACAGACTCAATAAAGTATAAATCATATTAAAACAAAACTGAATTTCTTTTGTGCTTTAGTTTCATCCTGTTTGACCAGATTTTTAAAAGTGTTAAAAATAGAACAAAAGTCATACTAAAAATGAAAACAGCTTTAGAAAGCAAACCTTTCAATGATACCTTTCATACAATTTATATTCAAAACTTGATTTAAAAGCTGAATAAAATAGCTTGTCATCAATTCTTTCATAGCTTTAAAAGGATGAGCCATGCTACCTCTGGTCACTTAGATGTTTGACACATTTGATTAGTGGCTTTTATATTCTCAAATGGAACCTGCTGTTTTTCCTTCTTCCTACAAGGTTAAGGTGCAACTCTGCCCAGCCACCACCTAATCGAATTGAACCTGGAACAAATCCTGCACAAAAATCTAGACAAAGGGCCTTAAGTCTTTTTCTGAAATATATTTTCTGCCTTCATGTTCTCTTTTTAAACATCCTGCCTGCTAAAACTGTCAGGAGAACTAAAAACTTTGCACACTGTTTTGAGATATTTTGGTTAGTCTTAAGGTTACTTTCTGACTTTTTTAATTAGAAGACATTAACATGGAATCTGAACACTGACTTGTATTTTCAACTGCTGGAGAATATCAATGTACAGAGAAAATAAACAATATTGTGTATGTTAAGTGATTTTCACTATTGTCTCACTAAGATTCCAATAAAAGAATTTGTCAGATCCTTAACCTACCAAATTTAATTTTATCAACTTGTGACCTTAGGAATTGCAAGCAGAAAACTGGATACCTTGAGCAGACGATCAGGATAAAAGTAAAAAAAATCTAAAAATAGACTTAAAACTTTAGCTCCCTATGGCTTAACCTTAAAGACAATATATATGCTTAACATCAAGCAGTTTTTCAGAACTCTCCTTGAGATTTTTTCCCTTTCTCGGTGATTCATGATACACCCTTTATCTGCTCACTATGTACCTTTTAATGTTCACATTGTAAAGTCCCTGTCTAATATAGCAAAAGACACATTAACTAATAACTGACATAAAACAAAACAGTTAAAAGAATACATTTCTTTTCTCAGACTGTGCATTTGTAGAACACTGGATAAAATAAATCTGCCAATCACGGCCACCTACTTGATACAGAATGGAACACAGAACAGTCAAAGGCATTGTAGGAATATTTTTAAAGCACCAGCAAAAATAGTTCGTATCCATAAATATAATTTAAAAGGAATTGTTTTGTTCATGTACTGAAGAAACATTTACCCTCCCCCCCAATATGGTTGGAAGACTATATTACCAATTGAATTGACTACTACTAATTATTATTATTTATGGAATTTATTTATATGTGTCACTTCCCTACATTAAAATACACAGAATATAAATGAATATAAAACTCAATAAAATTCCAGTTACATTCAAGTAAAGTAAATGGTGCTTGCTCCATCTAAAATATCTCCTATGTCTGGAAAATGGGGATTGACCATGTTGGTGTCAATAGGTGAGTTTGGCCAGGGGTTGTATCCAAATGTATAGATTTACAGAAAAGCCCAGACACTGTAATTCTTGTGCTTTTTCCTTTTTTTTCCTGTGGGGAATCTATTATTTTGCATTGGAACAGAAAAACCTTCAAATAACTTTTATTCAAAGTGGTGGCTGTGCTGTGCTGCTGCAGGTTTCTTGCGGTGGGCCAGCATGCCCCGCTGCTTCTTGTGAGCCAATGCTTCTTGTGTGCACAGTTCCTGGGTGGAAAGGTTCTTTTGCAATTCGCCAGGGAAGGGGTTTACTTCCATGTGGCCCCATTCAGCGTGGCCCCATTGCAGTGCTTTCTGTCCCTTCTGGGACACTGTAGACGGGGGAGGAGCCAGGCTTAGAAGGCCCAGCTGTCCCCTCTATGCATGGGCCGGGCCTGGCCTGGCCACCAATGGCAGCTGTGGCAAAAAAGGGATTGCAAAATAAATAAAAATAGCATTCTTGCTGCAAACCATCGGAGGCCTTAAAGTAGGCCAGGGCCAGGAGGGGGCCAGGTCAGAGGCAACATCATGCTTAAGTAAGGATTACCCCTTTGCCATGCAAGCGCCGACTCAGTATTTCTTCCCCATGCATAATTGGTCAAAATGAACTTGTCCTAAAATCCACTCTAAGCTCACAAGTGATCCTTGTATCGGTTTCATTTTGTGAATGTTGTTTGCTCCATCCGTTTCCATACAACTGTGAAACATTCCTCCCAGGAAATTGCTGGTAATATCTATCCCAAGGCCAGGGAGTCAAATTCAAAATTCCATTACATAACTTAGAGTCACATTATCACAAATAAAAAGTGAGGAATATGGATACACAAGTTGAACGCTAGCATGAATCGTGAGATAAAAAACCTTTGTCCCTGTTGAATTCTCAGTATGTAACAGTTTTGTGTTTTGAAATAACTTGCATTTCTGCAATCTCTCTTTCTAGCCTTGTTCAACTTGTGTATCTTATCTTTACACAGCCCGCGGCGCCCATGGCGCCGCAGACTGAATAAAGCCATAAGGGCTTAGGGGGAGGAGTTAGGGCGGGCTCTGTCCGGGATGAGGAAGGGTGCTGATTGGCCCCTTCCTCCGGACAGACCATTGGCCCGGCTGATTCCCGCCCTGCTGATAAGGAAGCAACTGCGAGCCGCGCGGAGCGGCCTGATGCGGCCTGACGCGTCGGGAGCGGAGTGCGGCTTGCGGAGACGATCAGGATGTGTGTGTGTGTGTGTGTGTATATATATATATATATATATATACACACATACACACACACACACATATACATACATACATATATATATATATAATTTTTATATACAAGATGAATTATATAGAAGTCACAATGTTCTTAAGTCCTGTCCATATTCAACAACTGCATCCTTTCAGAAACATATATGCAAGGAGGCCAGCCCTTTTTTCTGCACTCGTTATAGAATGCCATGAAAATTTGAATGAACTGGTACCAGCTGAGTTAGTAACAGTGTTTAGCTTTGGCATTTTGAAAGAGGAAGGGATAACAATCAATTTCAAGGGGTCATATAAAAGCCAATAGATGATCATATCCAGACTGAAAAAGAACAGGGTTTGCAACTAGGGTGCCAGCCTCCAGGCGGGATCTGGGGATCTCCAGAATTATGTCATCTTCAGACAATGCAGAATGGTTTTCGTGGAGAAAATGGATACTTTGGTGGATTCTATAACATTATACCCCACTGAAGTTACCATTCTTCCGAGGCTCCATCCCCAAATCTCCCCAACCTGGATTTGGCAACTCTACTTCCCCATCCCTCACTGGTGGCCAGAGGGTACCTGGCAACCCTGCTTGCAACTCCCGCATGCTAAAAAGCAAACAAATGATGAAGAATACAGCAGGAGTCAAATAAATGCACAGTGGTTTGTATAACTATAGTTATTTCTAGTAAAAAGTATTATATGGTTGCAGCTTTTTGGAATTTGTTTTGGAACAGCTTTCAATCTCTATTTACAAGCCCACAGTAAGTGAATATTAGCAAAAATGGTCTATAAAGTGCAGAAGTTCTTACCCCTTTAACTATTGTGGATTCAGGTTATCAACCGTAAATCAATGTCATACAACAAATAATTCTTGACTGTGTAAACATCTCCTAAGTATACACAATGTGCAAGTATATTAATGCTTGTCATAGTCTGATTCTGCATGAATATTTTAATGTTTTGTCATGATTTTTCTTCCTATGTCTAATATTTATTTCCTGACCTGTATCTAATATATGTTTTCAAGCTGACACTAACTTATGTGTTGACAACAGTCAGTAGTGCATGGAGCATTCAAACACTTTCACATAGATAAGATGCAAACACATCTGTATTCAGAATTTGTCATGAGTACACCAAGCTTTCACCAGACATCAACAGACCAATGTTTGCCAGACATAGTGGAAAGAAAAGAGATGATATTGTGCTTTACAGACACATTAGTGATGAGAAAGACACAATAAGCAATTTTCTCAAGTTGAATGGATCACAAATAGATATTCTAGACAGATTCATCAGACTCAGACAAGCAAACAATGCATACATAGCTGCTATGGTGTATCCTACAACTCACAGCTGTGAGCAGAAGAGCACAAAACATTCCAGTACAAATAGAGTATTTATTTGGTGGAGACAAAATTAATATTGGGTACCAAATACTTTAAATTGAATTCATTCCAATGAAATAGAGGATTTATTTGTATGTTTTTTTCAAAAATGCACCCCAGTGAATAGAAAATTGCCTTTTGTGTAGATACTTGACTTTAGATTCTGTTTTTGCCATAGACTCATTGCATAGACATGGACCAAACACTGTGCCTTATTTTGGAATCAGCCACATTGCATTAACATAAATCTCCACCATTTGACTGTGATGTTATTTTTTAAAAATACATAATTGAAGAAGAAGAGTTGGTTCTTATATTCCTGAGCAGCTTATATTCCTGGGCAGCTCAAGGAGGCGGTGGTTCACCCTCTCCTGAAGAAACCATCACTGGACCCACTGGACCCTGCTAACTACCACCCAGTGTCGCACTTAGCGTTCCTGGGCAAGGTGGTGGAGAGGGCTGCAGCGGACCAGCTCCTGGCATTCTTGGAGGAAACTTCGGCACTCGATCCATATTAGTCTGGCTTCCGCCCTGGCCACGGGGTGGAGACGGTTTTGGTCGCCCTGCTGGATGACCTCCGTCGCCAGCTGGATAGAGGCAGGTCAGCTGTGTTGGTCCTTTTAGACCTATCGGCGGCCTTTGACATCGTGGACCATGAACTGTTGGTCCATCACCTGGCCGGTACGGGGATACGGGGCACAGCCTTGTGCTGGATACACTCCTTCCTCCAGAACCGGTCCCAGAGGGTTGCTGTGGGGGAAGAGTTCTCGCAGCCCTATAGACTCCCTTGTGGGGTCCCTCAGGGTGCGGTCATTTTCCCCACATTGTTTAACATCTTTATGTGCCTTCTGGCCCAGCTGGTATGAAGCTTTGGGCTGAGTTGCCATCAGTATGCGGATGACATCCAGCTCTATCTCCTAATGGCTGGCCACCAGGACT
This sequence comes from Paroedura picta, assembly GCF_049243985.1. Classification (NCBI taxonomy): domain Eukaryota; kingdom Metazoa; phylum Chordata; class Lepidosauria; order Squamata; family Gekkonidae; genus Paroedura; species Paroedura picta. The sequence continues at coordinate 38,274,368 of NC_135378.1, forward strand.
CTCCCCCGGAACCATTTGCCAGATGTTTGGAAGCAGTGTCTGAATGGTTCGAGCAGAGGTGCCTGAAACTAGCCTCAACCAGGGCCAGGGCCTTTTCAGTCCTGGCCCCTACCTGGTGGAATGAGCTCCCGGGTGATCTGCAGGCCCCGCGGGATTTGTCAGCTTTCCGCAGGGCCTGTAAAACGGAGTTCTTCCACCAGGTCTATAGTTGAGGCTGGGGTCAGCGAATCAGGGACATCGCTCCCCCCCCAGAAGTTGGAGTGTACGCTACTCCCCTATCCTTTCCTCTTCACCTTTTTGATAATTGGGGGAGGGATGGGATTTTTAGCCGTTATGTTAGTAGAGTGATGTTTTAATGGGAATTTTAATGGGTTAGTTGTTGTGACCCGCCTCGAGCCTGTTGGGAGAGGCGGGAAATAAATCTAATAATAATAATAATAATAATAATAATAATAATAGTCATCATCATCATCATCATTATTATTATTATTGTAATATGCCGCTTTTCTATACCTGAAGGAGGCTCAAAGCGGCTTACAGTCGCCTTCCCTTTCCTCTCTCCACAAAAGACATCCTGTGAGGTGGATGAGGCTGAGAGAGCCCTGATATCACTGCTCGGTCAGAACCGCTTTATCAACGCTGTGGCGAGCCTAAGGTCACCCAGATGGCTGCATGTGGGGGAGTGCAGAATCGAACCAGGCTCCGCAAGATTAGAAGTCCACACTCCTAACCACTACACCAAACTGGCTCTCTGTAATACCAGTAATACTACTTGATTTGTAGTAAACTGAATATATACCCCTCACTTTAGCTTTTATATATTCTCAATTCAACAGGCAGAAAAAGGCACTCAGATACAATAGAGTTTCACACAATCCTATAAACCTGGTTCAAATGTGACAATTTTTTAATATGGAAATCTTTCATTTGCTGAGACTAGTGAGCAACCTGTGTATAACTAGTGAGCAACCTGTGGGGGAGCAATGGAGGGTGTTCATTTTGGGAGTGGGGAGGAGTGCCAAAAATGAATGCAATGTGCTGACATCACCCGAAAGTCAGTGACATCAGGTGTGATGCTTGAGCTTTTTGGCAAAAACTCTGTTAGATACAAACATGCTGGTCAGAGAATTTGACTGTTTAAAAAATGAAGAAGAGAATTTGATGTAAACACATAGAAGAAATAGGTTTACAACCAACTTTTCAAATTCCAGTTTTTGATATAGGACTTTGCACTGCACGCTGGTTTGGTTACTTATACTACTTACAAAAGAGATACTGTACAACAAGTTAAAAACAACAATTAGATTGTAATAAACACATAATAATATGAATCAGCTAACGAAGAGTAGCTAAAGGAAGGCATTTGTTTAAATACATGAAACACTGTTATCTGCTCCTCTATCCTCTATGGATGACCGTTCTGACTCTCACCCAGAAGCATTAACCAGCTTCCTAAAAGGAGTGACGAAATGGCTCAAGCAGAGTTGTCTGAAGCTCAACCCTGCAAAGACGGAGGTCCTGTGGCTGGGCAGGAAGGGACCATGGGAGGAAGTGCGCCTGCCCACCCTGGATGGAGTACAGCTCATAACAGCTCACTCCACCAGGGTGCGATCCTGGATGCTTCCCTTACAATGGAAGCCCAGGACACAAAAGTAGTGGGGCTTGCATTTCACCACCTCCACCAAGCCAAGCTGCTAGCACCCTACTTGCCCCCAGAACACCTAGCGACAGTGATCCATGCAATGGTCACCTCTAAACTGGACTTCTGTAACTCATTCTACTCAGGCCTACCCTTATTCTTGATCCAGAAACTACAGCTGGTGCAGAATGCTGTAGCCAGGATTCTCACTAATACATCATGGAGATCCCACATCTGGGCTATACTTCAACAACTCATCTGGCTCCCAGTTGAATTCCAGATTAAGCTTAAGGTTTTGGTAATCACCCTTAAGGCCATACACGGTCTGGGCCCAGTGTATCTTAGAGACCGTCTCCCTGCCTATATCCCCCAAGGAGCCTTACGCTCCACCACCTCCAACTGGCTGCAGAGCCCTGGCTCCAGAGAAGCATGTTGGACTTCAAAAAGAGCCACAGCCTTCTCTGTCCTGGCCCCCACTTGGTAGAACGAGCTCCCTGAAGAGATCAGGGCCCTGTCTGAACTCTCAAAATTTCACAGGACCTGCAAAAGGGAGCTCCTCCACCAGGCATTGGCTTGAGGTTGACCAGCCCCAAAACACCCACTGTCCCCCAGAAACCCCCTGCCATGACCAAAGAATCTGACCAACCCAAAGCTGTGTCAATGTTCCTATTCCTGTTTAAATATTGTTCTGGTTGACATGTTATGATTGTTTCAATGTTCTATGTAATTACCCCATGATGTTATATGTAAACCGCCCAGAGCCATATTGAAGGACGGTATAAAAATATAAATCAACAAACAAACTAATAAATAATTATTATAATGCCTTAGCTCAGTGAGCTTCCCTTAACTCTCAGATTTGATAACACTTGCTACCATCAGAATACCAAGGCTAGAAAAGTTATTCAATGCTCTACTTCTGTCTTAGATGTACTTTTTATGCTGCTTATTTAAATATCAAGGTTTTTAGATATAAGCTACCTATAATCTACTCTGAAGAGGTGGCATAGAAATATTCTAAATAAATAAATTTAAAAAGCTATGAGATCACTATTTTTCTTTTGGCATGGTTATAAAGAAATATAAAAACATTATAACAATTTTATTAATAAGATAAGTCCAGGACAATAGATCTTACCCAAATAATATTACCCAAAATGTAAAATATATTAACATTGTTTATAACCATTAGTAAATACTGTCACCATTAGTTAATAGTTCTACAGGGTCTGCAAGACAGAGTTGTTCTGTCAGGCTTCCAGTTGAGGCCTCCTGATTACCAACAAAACCGGCCTCCCTCCACAGAAATTACATAGGAAACAACAACTAGATGCCAGACAATGATATCAACATATAACCTTCACACCCCCACCCCCACCCCCAATGGAGAGAGGGTGGTAGCTTCTAGGTTTTTAATATAAATTGATTTTATTGAATTGATTTTATAATTTACTGTTTTACTCTTTTGTTTATTATGTTGTGAACCAATCTGAGCCTTCATAGAAGGGTGGCATAGAAATATAAAAATAAATAAATTAATAAATATTGATTTAAAAAATCAAAGTGGAGACTATGGAAACCATGGTTATCACTTTAGTAACTGTTCAGCCTTCTGAGTCTATCCTTCTAGAATCTCTTTGAGCACTGTTAGATTGTCAGATGAGTCATTAAATTAGTTAAAATGCCATGTAGTTTGCTCAAGTGATGGCACCATTTTAAGCGATTTGTAATACTTGTTATTTTCACAAAGAATAGCATTCTTCAGAATACTAATGCTAAATAGATGAGAAGAGTGCAAATAAAATAGGGGGGAAATGTACAAATTGCAGTTTAATTTTCCTCCCTTTCTTAAAATGGATGTCAAGTATAAATCAAATTGTGGGGTAAATGCTGACAAAGGAAGGAAATGATGACTAATAGCCAACTAAAAAAATTAGTGTACTCATTTTTGCCCTTGAACTTGATTTGACTCACTTCCACTAATTTCTACCATTTAAAATACATAGCCTTTATTTTTCAGAGGGGTAAAGCAGCTAAAATTCTCCTACATATTTTCTTTCATTAACATCAAGCCTATATCCCCACTTCAGGCACACACCTTTAACCTTTTTATGCAGATAGATATATTCACAGTGATTGGGCTGGGCACAGCACTAATGCTGCCTGAATGTTGATCTGGGGATCCACCACAAAAGTTGGAATTCTCTACTGAAAAAGTAAAGAGGTACAAGCCAATGTCCATTTAATTGATCAGGTGGATAAGAGTATCCATGTGCAATGAATCTGGTCTTTGACAAAGAAGTGTGCATCTCCAGGCTTCTGTAACCTAAGAGAAACCTGTTTATTAAGTCATTTTCAATATAAAGTTATACCTGGTCTATTAATAAATTGCACCCCTGATATACTCTGGATATTACATCCCCCTTCCTTTGAATAACTTCCTGTGACTTTATGTCTGGAATAAAGATAGATTCAGGTGGATAGCTGTGATGATCTGAAGCAACAGAACAATATTTGAGTCCAGAGACACCTTTAAAACCAACAAACTTTTATTCCAGATATGAGCTTTCATGTATATTCAAGCTTTGTCAGATATGTGTGCACGCAAAGCTTATACTGTGAATAAAACATTATTAATCTCAAAAGTGCTACTGGACTCAAAACTTTGTTCTGGAATAAGGATGTCCTTTCACTGTCCATTATATAATCTTTGGATTTGCAAATTGTTTTCCCCATAATGCAAAATCTAAGAGAACGTGTAATCTTATTGTACTTGCACTTTAGGGTACATTTTCCGAACACCATTAATGGATATCACTCCTATCCTATCAACACCAGCCCCCCACCCCCGCAATTTACCTCTGATTGCAGCTTAAGGTAAAGGTAAAGGTATCCCCTGTGCAAGCACCGAGTCATGTCTGACTCTTGGGGTGACGCCCTCTAGTGTTTTCATGGCAGACTCAATACGGGGTGGTTTGCCAGTGCCTTCCCCAGTCATGACCGTTTACCCCCCAGCAAGCTGGGTACTCATTTTACCGACCTCGGAAGGATGGAAGGCTGAGTCAACCTTGAGCCGGCTGCTGGGATTGAACTCCCAGCCTCATGGGCAGAGCTTTCAGACGGCTGCCTTACCACTCTGCGCCACAAGAGGCTCTTACCTGATTGCAGCTTATCACATATTTTATCTTCTATGCATTTGCCATCAAGTCCTGTACCTATTTTGAAATGTATCATTTTCATATTGTTACTTAGTTTTATATCAACCATTGTTTCATTTTTTCCTCTTTGTGACTGCAGCCCAAAATAGTGCATCTATGCTGTTTAATGATCCTCTCCTTTTTGTATCCCATTCACTTTCCTTGGGGTTTTATTCTCTCATTATATATGCATAACTTCTCTGCTATCCACAAAGGGCAAAATGGTGGCTTATTTAGCATTTATAACAAACTTTCCCACATTCTTCTCCTTTGCTGTGTTTCTTTCTATACTATTTGCACTGTATTATCGCTTCCTATCCATGAAAATATTTCCAGCAAAGCCCGGTGATCTGTTTTCCAGCTTGTTTGTGGTATTTCACTGCATTAATTTCATGCACTTTTTTGTGATTCTTTTATGCTCTAGACATTTCATACGCATGTGCCATTTTCAGTGCCTGAGGTCTTCCTCCTGGAGAAATGTCCCTGAAATTTCTTTTGAACAGATCCCATTAAAATCTTGTCTTTTATGATATCATCAATGTCATGAAAAGCACAATCTTTAGCTATAAGTCACAGCTGTGTCACCCACTCCTCTGACTCAGATATCCCTTGGTGCCTTTCATAAAATAATTTAGATGGTATGGAAACATTTTTTCTGTACATGCAATATACCTCAAACATAGTAAATAAAACTGTGGGTTCCTGTCTGACTTTTGCTGATATTTTACCATTAGTACTCCAGGCCCTGCAGATATCTCTGCCCCTCTGCCCAGTATCGATTTGAAACTGTGAAGCCTTCTCTTCTTCAGACCATTTGCTATCCTCTGAGTGTACAAATACCAGTTCTGTAACATCCCTCCAAAGACCATAGGGGGTATGTAACAGGAACAGGCTAGAGAGAGAACCCACATACCAGAGGCTAGGAGGTACTGCTCATGAGGAATGCCTTCATTGGACCAATGCAAATTAAAAAGCCCCCAAGACTCATCTAAAGAGGGCCATTGTCGCTGCGGGGGAGGAACGCCGACAGGGACCTGGCTGGTGGGAGAGAAATCCCAGCCATGGCATTCACTGGGCAATGTGTGTGTTGGCATGGCAACAGGGGGCGTGGCTGAGCTAGGCATCAGTTAAACGGATGGCCTGACATTGCTCAGCCACTTTTCCCCCTCAGGGCACCCAAAGACGCGAAACCAACTCTCTCTCCCTGTTTTTGAATTGTTGAACTATTTGTTAGATGTTGGATTGTATTATTGTTTAATTGTCAGAGCTGGCAGAAGTATAGCATGGGAAGGATAAATTTAGGAGTGGCCAGGTTTGCCGCTGGCCTGTCCTAGATTTGGGCCCCCCCTTAAAGGGCTGTGTGGATGCAGAGCCTGATTGAAAGCTAGCATTTCTGAGGGGCAGGAGAACCCAACAGAGGCTGGTGCCCAGAGGAGTCACTTCATGTTGCCTCCCCGCTTTTTCAGCCTGCCATTATGTCCGGGTTTTGGGGCTGGATAGCCAATGCAATCCATTGAGGGGTAGCCTGTGGTGGGCTTCCTTGTGGTAGGGTGACCACAAGATGGCAAGATTCTCTTCCCATACTTGCCCCACTCATCTTTAAATGTCCCGCGGCGCAGGGCGCCGCAGACCAAATAAAACAGTAAGGGTTGGTGGGGAGGAGTTAGGGCGGGCTCTGTCTGGGATAAAAACTCAGAGTGAATCAGGAGCCACGAAGCGGCTCCTGATTTGCTCCTTCGAGTGGAAATCCAGGGCCAAGTGTCCAATTGGGAGGCGCCCTATTGGAAACTTGGCCCGTCCCCCGAAGGCAACACCACTGACTCCAGTCCTCCCGAGCCACCATCCTGCATGGATGGCTGCCAGGGAGGAGGCTCGCCCCACGCCACTGGCTGCAGGGAGAATTCCTTCCCCGCAGACCAGCGACTGCCCTTCCCAAACGGCCAACTTCCCCCCTTCCCACCCTCTCACTGACCTTCGCTGCTGCCGCCACCCGCAGCCACGCTCGCCGCCGTCTCGGACACCTTCGCGCTGGCTGCCATGCCCTGCCACTGCCACCCCCACTTCCAGCCTCCCCGGACCTCGCCCAGACCTTCCGCGCCGCTGCCATGCCCATGGGACACCATCGACGCGACGAGGCTGCCGCCGCGCTCCCCACTCTTCCTTCCTGCCCCCGTGACCAGCCACCAACATCTACCATGCCTCCTGACACCACCAGGCTGCTGCTGAGCTGCTACGCCCCAAACGCCGCCTCCAGACCTCGCCGCCAGCCCTCGACATCACACCGCTCCCACAGAGTCCACTGCGCCGGCACTGGGCCCCAGCGCCGCTCACTTCCCTCGCCGGCTGCGCGGCACAATATGGCCACCCGATCTCCTCTTCGCCTCCTTCACAATGCTGCTCCCCTCGCCGAGGTAAGTGCCGCGCCGTTCGCCTGCGCAAGCCCCGCTGCGCCACAACTATGGCCCCTGCCCCTCTTCCGCGGCCCTTCCCACCCACACACAACCCTTTGCCAGTCGGGGAGGGGGGGACAGAGCCCTTCTAGCGCCTATTTTATTGCAACGTAAAATGGGCTTTTGTTCTAGTTGTTGAATAAAAGCTGTGGCCAAATATTTTATGCCAAAGTATGCTTGTCAGTGTCCTCATTAGGTGGTCAATATCCCCCTGCCCTGCAAGGCAAATGACTTTTAGGTCTGCCACTGCAGGCAATCATCCTGTGTCTTCAGTATCCTCCCTCTTCCCCTCCATATACTGTGTTGTTGTTGTTGTTGTTATTTTAAAAACAGTCATTACTTTAGCATGCTCTTATGCTGTAAAACAAAGAAGCTTTTGGGGAAAGTCCTGGGAGGCTGACAAATACAATTATCAATGTTCATAGCCTCTCCGAGTGAAACAGACCATTACTCAATTTCTCTTCATGAAATTGACAATGGGAAATGTGTGAGCATTGAGGATGGAAGAGTGCTGCCAATGAATTCCTTGGAGTATATGCCTGATAAACTGAATGAATGACTGGCTGAACTGACTGTAGAGACCAGTGTGTGCTTGGGGAATGGGACCAATGAATTCTAGACCATTATTCACCTGACCATGATCTGCACTACTACAGGTCATCCAGGGGGTACCCAGTCCTGCCACAGGGTGTGTGCTTGGTGCTGAATACCATTCTGTTGAGTTTTTCAATTTGCCTTTTCCTTCTGTTATATAGCTGGTCTCTCACAGAGAAGTGTGCACCACAAGGTCTCAGTAACATAACCGAAACTTGTTTGTTCAGCCATTTTGAACATAATCTTAAACACAGAAAGTACTCTACGGCCCATTCTGGTCTACCAACAAACTTCACCTCTATGATACTCTGTATGACTGTTTGTGCACTGGGAACTTCACTGCACCAGCTCCCGTGCAGGAGAACAAATCGGGGGTGGATGAGGAGCACTGGGCCAAATGCTCCCCTGTGTGGGTGCAGGAAGCAGTGGAGCAACCTGCCACAATTAAAACTCCAGCTTGCAGCCTGGCATAAAACCTCCAGTGCGTAAACATCTATGTTACATTAGGGCCCATTTCACACACATTAGTTAATGCACTTTCAATGCACTTGACTGAGCAGTTATATCAGGGCTCTCTCAGCCTCACCCACCTCACAGGGCCACTGAAGCAGCCGATCACTCCCGACCCAGAGAGCGCTGCACTGTGGGAGGGAGGAAGGCACACCCGCTGGCGCACCCACTGGCCCGCCTGCGCCTCCCTCGCCCCACTGTGGCCCAGTACAGAGGGCTCCATGGCCGGGACCGGGCTGCAGCCCGGGGGTTGGGGAACACTGTGCAAAAAAAAAAATCCAAAGAAATATCACTGAGACTATTGGCTAGTTGATTTAAATTGAAAAGTAGATATATTTGTTAAATTTATAAATCAGGTAGTTATGGATAAGAACAGTATTATAACTATATTTGTGGAGTTTTGGGTTGGTTTTTTGGGGGGATCCATTTTTGATCAGTTACTACCGAAAAGTTATACTAATGTATAAATAATAATACCGGCTTTCATAAAAAAAAGAAAGAAAGAAAAAAAGAAGAAAAAAAAACCCACCTAGAAACAACATCAACAAAATCCCAACCCTGCTGATACTAGGAACAATCTATTTGTGGTACACAACGAATTAGGGGCTATCCAAATATATATAAATGATTGATCTAGTTAGTTATAAACCAAAGCATCATATAAGAGTATTAAAAATGGATAATTCCACTGGGGAGCAATAATCCTCCCAAAGTATATACATAACTAGGAAAAGATGGGATCAGAACTATCAATAGATTCAATAAGGAATGTATTCAAGGTTAGAAATAAGATCTGGCATGGTTTTCATTTTCCATGTTTCCCCATAGTACTGAACTTCATGCCCCTTATCAGTGAGGAATGTAACCTCTATATTGGCACAAGGTAAGTCCAGAATGATGGAATGAACTTGATTTCACTAGGGTCCAGTTTTCCCTAGGAAGCAAGTTGATTGTTATTTCCTTTGAAGGAGGGAATAACATGACAGAGATACAAGTCCATGTAATAATTTGATGAAGGATTGGTGGTTCGCTTCTAGAAACTATATGTTCTATAAAAGATATAGAAAGTCAGCACAACACAAGTTAGAAATTCTTTCAGAAATGATTAGTGCTCTGGCACATTCCTTCATCTAAACCTAGGTTTTTATAGCATCACTTTACACAGCCTCAATGCAGTTGATTACCAAATATCAATTTATACTCTCAGATGTCACTTTATACTATCAGATATTAATAAATGAGTGGCAATGCATGCATATGAAGTAACTGTTTATTTTCTTAAGATGATAAGAACAGTTCCTTAATTTTGAAAAAAAAATCTGTTGTTAATGGCAATGAGAAAATGATATGAAGCATTTCCAAGTTTCTTGACCAAATAAAATAATTCAGTTTATTTTAATTATCCACTTCAAATATCTGTGTTCATTCCCTCTCTCTCTTTTTCCTTCCCTATTCTCCCCAAAATATACTGATTAATTATGAATAAATTCTTCTTCATGGACCCACCCTTATAATAAAATGGTTACCAGAAAGAAAGCTAGCTATGAGCAGAGAAAACAATCAGTTATTAACTTGTGCATATGATGCTGGCTACAGTCCACAGAGACTGGATTCAAGGGCCATTATGCTCAGTTATATCCAGGGTTCAGTGCAATATGGCAAACAAGCAAAATAAACTCTATGCCGCAGCATCTCTACATATAGGCATACAATGTTCTGCCTGCATTTTGGGATACCTTTCGGAATGTCTCTGTTTACATAAGATTTAGGTGGATTTAGTAATGCAAACAAGAGAAGAAAGCATGGCTTCAACAAAAACTACCATTTAAAATATAAATAACTGAGGAGACTATTTTTCATTTGCCATTCAGTGGGGGCTGACAATGATTTATTTAAAGTATCACACTATGACTAAATGCAAACACCACGTTCGATTGCATGGTTTAGACTTAGAATGATCAAACAAGGATACCATTTTCCAGCCAAAGTAACCTTTATGTAATGCTCAGATCTGTGGGAGGCCATTCCACAGGAGCATGGAACTGACTGTCTTCTATTTAAAGCCCACCTAGTACATCTGCAAACACTAGATTTTATGTATGCAACATGGACAGTAAATTCAGAGTTCTTCAGTACCAGTCGCTGAAAAAATTCCAGAAAAATATTGATTTTTTTGTTAATAAATGGGGGGGGGGAGGCTATTTCTTGTTACAGAGAACCACCAGAAGTAAAATATAAACTCAAGGACTAGCCTCTGTAACCATGTAAATGCTCACTCTGTCCCCCTGTCCTCTTGAATGACAGAATCACAGGACACAGCTACCTTATTGATATTAACTGGATTCTCTAATACAGTAAATACAACTAAACTCATACAGTAATACAACTAAAAGAAGTAGTCAGAGACAGGGGCACATGGCAAAGACTTTTCTACGGAATCGCCGAGGGTTGGACATGACTGAATGAATATCATCATCAGCAATACAGCATATGTTATCATGTGCCACCAATTAAATTCTGCCACTTAAACTGACTAGAGTAAGCAGTTCCCATGCACGGGACCTTTTGGGACTTTTTCATAAGCTGCTTTGAGTGGTCTAACAATGACAAAACTAATAAATAAATGCTGTTGAGTTAGGACACTGTAACCTGAATAGTGACACGGGCCACTCCATAAACTATAGCCACTCTCTTCCCTGTAAATAGGGAAATGCCTCTAGCAGAAAAAAGAATTGCAGAAATCCACTGATTTCTCTAAGGGTATTCTTTTAAGTAATCCTGCCAATATAATTTTGGAGTTTAGCTCTAGAGCTGCAATTACAGCCACAGCAACAGTATTTTTAGCTTGTGTTTTTGTGACAATTTAATTTGCACTTATAAGGTCAACTGTATGAACCCCTTGATAAATCGTTGTAGTATTTTGCACATATTTTATCCAGGATTCAAAAGATCATTTAGATGGATTTGTTATGTGGGCTGGGAATTCAGCAAAGTCTGTGAATACTTTCCTTGTATCCTGATCCTGATTGTGGTCTTTCAACATCAGCCCCTAGCAAGAATTCATCATGAAGAACCTCTTTAGGGAAGGGAGAAGATAGAAAAACATCCAGATTAAGAGTGTTCCTTTGGGTGTAATATGAATTTTTAAAGGTGGATACAGATTAGAAAATCTGATTGCTATGGCCCATTCCACATAGGTGAAAAAGACCGAGAGTGGAAGCAGTGCAAATTCCCGCTCCCACATGATGCAGCCACTGGGCAGGCCCTCTCCTGGGTGTAAACTGCATGGAGCTTTTATTCCACTCCCAGGTCGATTGAGTCCCTGCCATCTACACAGAATTCGATTTCCATTTTAATTTTGGGTGATTTAAATTTTCATTCTGCAGCAAGAAGGATTGATCCAGAGTGACCCTACCTTTATTGTGCGACAATATGTCAAGATTCGGATTAGAGAAAGCAACCTCCATGGTAGAGACGCCTTGATTGGCCAAAGGTAGCCATGTGACAAGCTTGCCTTAAAGGAGAAGCCCCTAATTTCTCTCAACTTCTGTCGGTCTTGGATTTTTTCTTGCTCCTCTGCCTTCTTTGATCCTCTCTCTCCCCCCCTCCAAGAAAAGAAATAGGCACAATGAAATGCTAGGGCTAGCAGTCAATCTTAGCAAAATTACGAAGGTCCCTGGAATCTCTAAGCAAGACAAAGCCCAGTACCTACTGAACCAAGTCACAGAGGATCATGCCATTCCCCGACACGAATGATTAATTACCTAAATTCAGCATGACTTCATTTATAGCTGGCTATCAGGTGTGAAAAACCAGTATAAATACATCAAAATCTTCCTTTAGCAGCATTCAGCAGCAGAGATAGGTAGGTCTCTTCCTAAACCTACCCTACAATTAGGCGGTATAAGGCAGCCTGAGAAGGCACAATTTGAACACCATTTAAAAGATAGGAAATGTTAATTTACTATCCCATTTCTCCACTGTGTGAAGCACCATTTGGATTTTCTGTTACAGGCACTAAAATGTCTTGGTCCATTCTTCCTTCCAGGATTACAGAAGTCCAAAGGTCTCTTCATTGGTGGACTTAGAATGAGGCTGAGGTCTTCAAAGGTAAAAAAAAAAAAGGTGAAAGATTTATGCAATCTGAAGAGAAACCAGAGCATGGTCTTCAAAGGTACAAGAAAAGGCCAGTAAGATGCTATAAACAGAATTACCTCTTCACAGCAGAGGTAAGGGTTACTCTTGATTCCAATAAAATTATTTTCATGGAAAAAGAACCACTGCAGAGCCAGTTTCGGGTGGTGGTTAGGAGTGCAGACTTATAATCTGGTGAACCGGGTTTGATTTCGTGCTCCCCCATGTGCAGCCACATTGTTAATTCTAAAACAATAAGTATTTGTTTCCTGTACATGCATGCTTATAGATTTGGGACCCTGGGGCCAAACAAGATAATATTGCATCTCTGAGTCTACCTTCAGACAGAGCACCATTTTAGATCTGTTAAAACAATGGCAAAGGGGCCTGATTCTGCTGGTTACCACAGTACTGGGTTGACGGGGTAAGAGAATTCTGTCTTCCACCCAGTTTTTAAGAGCTGATACTGCCAAATGGCTTTTAAGCAAACAAAGCCATGAAGACAGGAGTCCCCATCCCATACACAATGATCTCCAGCAGGATGAAGCCCATGTGGAATTGTTATTGGTTTTAAAATGGCACCACATCCCATGGTGGACTTCAGGATCATGTAATTTGGCCCTAAATTCCATAATATTGGATTAATAATTAGAAAGATGCTTGAGAAAAATTTATAACAAAATTTCTCCCTGAAGTTGAAATTGTAGAGTAGAAGTATTTTTATTCTACTGACATGGGTCAAATGTCACATGGGTGGCCTTTGAAAAGCTGATAAGTAAAATATTATGAAGCTTGTGGTATCCGGCTTACCTCTCTTCTCACACAATTTTTATAGTCTCTTTATCAACTAAATATTTGAACAAATATGTTTTATTCCTGGCTGTTGTCTCTACAACATCTGTATCTTTCCCCCTACATTAAAACAAACTTTCAAAACATAGCCCTTTTAATAAAAAAAAACAAGTGCACAAGTGTTCAAATACAATGTAAGAAAGCCATGAAAAATAATGTTCTGTCTTTAAGATGGTTTTGATTCTCTCTCTTTGTCTTTTTAATTGGAAACAATGAAGAAGATGCATAATTTCTTTTTTCAGTGTTAGACCCTCTTGTATTTACTGCATATAATAGTGGTGAAATCATAATTTATTTTCTCATTCAACTGCCATCTATAACAATAATTTAAAACCAGCTAATAAACATTAGGGTTTGTTAGAACTGCTACCGATTAAATCTTAAGTGTCTAAAATGTACAAATATAAAGAGAATGTAATTAGAGCTATTTAAAGAACCAATTTTTAACTTAGATTAACCATACTTTCCATTTGCCTCAGATAAACACTCATAAATGAAAACCATTGCTAAGCAAGAAGCAATTACTTCAGTTTAAAATATTAATACGTGCTTCCTTTTAAAAAGCCTTGGAAAATCACTTACGTACTGTACAATGCAATCTTAGTTCATGTTGAAAAAGAAACCGGATAGAATCCTAAGCTTCAGTCATCTTTGAGGTTGCTTTTTGTCATGTAGAAGCCAATTAAAGTCACATCTCTAATTATTAGAGCTCTCAAAACAATCTTTACAAAACAAAACAAAATTAGACATTTAAGCTACATTAACAAAAAATAAAAGAAAAAAAATAAAAGAAAAAGTTCATGAAATAGCAACTTTCACAATGTTAATTCTCAGTAATAACTGAGACAAGCTAAAAGCACAGTCTTAATGGCTGACATATGGCAGGCTAAATCTGGAAGGGAAATTGCTATAGACTTCTAGCCTATCCTAACCACATGGCACTAAAACATTGCCTAGAAACACAGCGTACAATACTACATATTTATAAGAATACAATGTGTTGCTTGTGGAATATTAAAATGTGAATATTATATTTAAAGTTCTTTTCTGTACTACAGTTCCAAAAACAAAACAAAACCCAACCGCAGGAATAATGTCTGGAGAGGTCAGCTAAACTGAGAGTATTATATTAAACGTTTTGTATTTTCAAAAAAAAGCATACAACAACATTTGAAGTTAGAATGATCTCATATCCATATGGGTAGATGCAGATTAAAGAACTCCTCCAATTTAGGACTATACAATTTGAGTAAAGACTGAAGTGTATTTAATAGGTTGGATCCAGTCTGTTGTGTATGCAGTCCTGCCAAGGACCAAGTTTGAAGTCCAAGGCAGGATCGAAAATCAGAGCCACTGATAGGCTTGTGGCTGGCTGGCTTCCCTGGAGGAGCCAGTAGGTTTGTACTGGGTAGCTGCAGCCTGGTCGGCTCATGGCAGGATCCTCTGTGGATTTAATCAATTCAAACTGCCATGTGTCTAATCACCCGAAGCCACAGATAGATCTATTGTTCCCTGTTGTATATATTAGGGGTTTTGTTCAAAGGATTTTCAGTGGAGTCTTGGTACTCCTTCGTTCTATGTACTGTCCCCAATAAAGACCTGAAAGATTCTTGTGCCTCTGTGTTCCTTGACCCACAGATCTAACACAGTCAGCCTTTTCATTCAGTTACACCCAGTTCCCCTTGTCTAACATGGCTTTAATCTATGCAAGTCCTACACTCTTTTGAGTGGTCAAAGGGAAACCCTTCCCTCCAGGAGGCCTCCCAACTGCGCTCCAGAATGCTTGCCTCCCCAGCAATGCTGTCCACACTCCCAGGTAAGGGGGGGGGATCGTGAATGTATTTATGGTGACCTTTCATGGGGTTTTCAAAAGAAGAGATGTGTTTTACTGTTACCTTCCTCTGCATAGCAAACCCTGGTCTTTTTTTGTAATCATCTCTATCCAAGCCTGTTTAGTTTCCAAGTTCTGCCAAGTTTGGGTTATTCAGGCTTTAAGGAACACATAAAACTGCCTTATACCGTGTCAGACCATTTATCTATTAATGTCAGTGTTATCTGCATTGACAGGCAGTTGCTTATCAGGGTCTCACATATTACCTGCTACCACATCCTTTTAAGTGGAGCTGCCAGGGACGAAACGTGCAACCTACAAAGCAGATGTCCTGCCATTGAGCCATTGTGCCCTCTCCTCTTTATCAAAGGGCCTAACGGAATTAAAACTTTCTATAATTATTTCCTGAACTTATTTAATCTTCAGTCATCTTGTTATGCAAAGCTAGCTATTATACAATATCCCTAACATTTAGGTCAGAAATTAGGAACAATTTTAAGGGAAAAATATTTGATTTCTGAAAGAATAAAGACCACTTTGTGTTTTAAGGAACTGCAACAAGTGATTAGCCATCTAGGAACCCAAATAATATGTTTTATGAACTTACAGTGACACAGCAAACCAGGACTGATTCTGCACTTACTTTGTTTTTTCCATTCAGCACGTGATTAGGGAAGTTCAGAAAGAAGGGGGGAGCCAAGTCTCTTTCTTTCTTTTCTTGAATGGGGAAGGGAAGATTGGAGACAGAAGAGGAGGGGGAATAAATGCTAGAGGAAAATCTCTGCCGAGAGAAGTTGGGCTTCCCCTTTAAGAGAAGCCTTGCACCCTGGGAACAAGAAATTGATGCCCTGGCCAATCAGGGCTTTTCTACAGCGTTGGAGGCTTGGCGGCAAGTTATTTCGGGGAAAGCAGATAGCTGCACGCTTACTCATGCCCGTTTTTCAAATATTGAGGGTTATGTCCACTCCATGATATCACGGGGGAAATGTAGGGTCACTCCATATCAGTCATGCTTGTTGCAGATGAATAATTTAAACTGCCCAAAATCAAAATGGAAATTGCATTCAGTGTAGATGGCAGGCACTGAATCGACCTGGGTATGAAATAAAAGCCCCATGCAGATTCAGCCCAGGAGTAGCATATTACTTGTAAAATGCAACTACATGAGAAAATAAAGCCATTCCAGGTATAACAATAATGTTCCTTAATTAAATGGTTAGGAATGACAACAGATGCCCTGCACCAACAATAACGTATGATACAGCTATATTTGTTAGTTTATATTTAAATTGGACATGTTATCTTTACAAATAAACACTTCATATTCATTACTTTCATCATTTAGTGAAAATTTTAAATGCCACACAAAACTGCCAGCTGTGTGGTACATAACAGGGTTCTTCATTATTTTCACAGGACAGAGAACATGACATAATAAAAAATAGGGGGCACAAAGTACATGTAAATGTACTATAAACATAGCAGGTAATTAAAAGACAGTAAACAAGAAAATTTTATTTTAAGATCAGCCATAAAAACTAAATTGGACGAATATGAATCATAGTGCCTTGCAACATGAGTCAGAGATTCTATGCACACTATACTTTACTTCTTAAGTGTGACTAAGATTACAAGATTGGAGTTGAAGATTTTTTTTTCTGGATTAAATCACAAATGAATAACATTAATCTTCTTTTAAGAGAGTCCTTGTTTCAAGATTACCCATTTTTGAACTGCTTCTGTTTTTGGAAATGCAAAGGGATCAAAGCTAGTTGCTCCAGCAGAGACAGACTTCCTCGCTGTAAAACGGCAAAGAGGGACCAGGAATGGTAATTGTCATTACAAATGCACTGGATTTCCACAGGAAGAATTGTTAAGTGTAGTGTCCCAAGCCATAGAATTCTTTTTCATGCCTGAAGATATAGAGAACCCAGAGCACAATTGGGTACACAGTTGTGTACATAATCCAGTTGCAGATTGCCAACTGCTCCACAATGCAGAGGCTTTCATGGTACTAGAACAGGTTTTATCTGTCATGATTCCAGTTGAGAGGCATATCCTCTCCCCCTGTATAACCTGGCAAATGTCACAGAAGAGTGCTCAGTTACAATGCAAAAGGTCAGTCAGTGAAACCAGCAAAACCATAGTGGGCGTTTATTTGTGTTTCCCTCTGTATGGGGATCAGTGTGATCAACCTCCCTGTTAATACATTTACTGACATAAGGTGCAATCCTTACTGACACTGGCTATTGTTTCCTAACACAGTCTGTTAGACTCTGTTAAGAAGACAGAAAGGTACTGCAAAAGTGAGTTTTGTAAACATAATGTATTAAGCGAAATGGTTTTATGGTAGCTGACCTTAAGAGTCTTCTGTGAACGGAAAGAGAGTTGGTGCCTAGTGAAGAGAGCCACAGAGGTAGAGTGTGATCAGTCAAAGGGCAAAACACAGCATCATTTCACCAAGCAAAAAATTTCCCACTCAAGAACCTCCTGCTAGTACAGTTCAGCAGTGTAACTTGAAATGAAAATCCGTCTAGCAGTTATTGTCACACAAGGAAGGTGAACAAGAGTTTTGAAATGGAGCAGAAACCTGATATAAGACTCCAACAAAGTTGCAGCTGGGAACCCAAAACAGCCATTACAGTATTTTCTGTACGTGTGGGCTTTTTAGATTTCCTCTTCGGGTGGCACTGTTAGAAATGCCAAAATGTCCTGTCCCTTTAATAGAAGCTTAAACATGTGGAAATGGGCAGTAGAAGCTTTTTGGCATACAGGCAAGTTACATCAACTGTTAAATAACATGCCATTGAAGCTTCTGTCACAAGGACAGAACATATTTCTCCAGGCCTGTTGGCAACTCTTCTTAACCCCCTCCCCTCCCCTCCCTGAGTCCACTCAAACAAGTTGGGCTCTTCTTGAGTAGCAGCACAAGAGATATGAGGGATGTAGAACTTGACCATTCCCAATATGTGTGCAGAGGTGCTTTGTATATGAGTGCCAAGCCTCTCTGGATCTTAGCTATACAATCTGCAAGCATAAAGATGATAGAATACTGAATTAAAATACATAGTGGAAAAATGAATATTATGTGAGGAAGGGTGGAAACTACATTTCAGATTCCTCCATGCAGACATCTATATGGACCCATTACAAATTTCACTTTTTAGTATAGCTTGTCCACATAGCTGTAGATGTTTATTTTCTACACAGTAAATGTAAATATTACAATAACAAGGATATAGCACTAGATATGCCAACATTAGCGACAAATGTACCAGAATTATTGAGTATGGGAATAAGGAATCATTGTAAAACAAGAAGAAAGTTGAACTTAGGTTAATTAGTGGGCTTCTACCCTGTAACCATAAATGTGGATATTCTCTTTAAAAGCCTCATGTGTATTGAGGCTAGCATCTTTAATTCTGAATAACCAAAACTGTCAGTTTTATTATTCTGTGTATTAGACAACTCTTAAAATTAAAAACATTCATCAGAAAACTGCTGTCGTTGCCAAAGAAAATATTACCCCATCTGAAATTTAAATATTAAATTATTTAATTTGCAATCTATGTTATGCCCAATATCTGTGCATAGCACGCATTGTCCTTTATCACAGTGTGAGTGTACATGCATCATGATCTTCAGATAGTTAATTATAGAAAAAGACATTAAAATTCTAGAATAGTAGTATGAATTCTACATAAATATATAAATCTCATAGAAATTTCTAAGTCCAATTAATATAATATATTGATAACCTGCAATTTTACCCAGCATACTCTGCTAATTATTGGGTTGCTATTGGTACACAAGAGATAACAATGGTAAGGAACAACTGAATATGGTGTGAAGAAAAGAAAGAAATAAGCACTTTCCCTGTAAAGTTTTACTGATACTAAGGAGTCTGCATTGCTGGAAGCTGTCATCATAGAATGCTTCTTTAGGAAACTGATTACACCTCTTTGATGGTTCCGCTACATTTGATCACTTGATACTGGCTGTAAAGTGTTTGGGGTGAGCTTAGGATTTTAGCAGAAGAAAACTCTTTTCACATACAAGTAGCAGAGATAAAACCTGTACGTAGTACATAAGAACAGAGTACACAAACTATTTTGTTATACTCTTCAAATGTTCTGTTACGCTTCTGTAAAAACCAATAATAAATAATAGATGATGATGATGATGATGATGATGATGATGATGATGATGATGATGATGATGATGATGATGATGATGATGATGATGATGATAATAATAATAATAATAATAATAATAATAATAATAATAATAATAATAATAATAATAATAATAATAATAATAATAGTTGGCTCTTGTATGCTGCTTTTCTCTACCCAAAGGAATCTCAAAGCGGTTTACAGTCGCCTTCCCTTTCCTCTCCCCACAACAGACACCCTGTGAAGGCGGTGAGGCTGAGAGAGCCTTAATATTACTGCTTGGTCAGAACAGCTTTAGCAACGCCATGGCAAGCCCAAGGTCACCCAGCTGGCTGCATGAGGAGGAGTGCAGAATCGAACCCAGCTCGCCAGATCAGAAGTCCAAACTCCTAACCACTACACCAAACTGGCACTACACCAAACACAACACAGGACTGAGTGGTACAGATTTTTCCCTGTATTTCCCTGTATTTTGAGAAAGTGCAAATGCTATACTTAGCTACTAATAAAATAAATGTTGTAGTAGTTTAGTGAAACCTGCCCATTGGAGCAATCCCAAACAGGTGTGCTCATAGGAAATCCCCATTTCATTCAGTAAGTTTCCTTCCATGAAAAAAAAATCTTAGGAATGCAGTCTATAATCCCTAATACTTCCTGACACCTTAAAGTGAAACAATATGTATGCGCTCACTGCAATGGACTGAACTCCTCCTTCTAGTGATCCCTGAGAAATATATGTGTGTGTCAAGGAGGACATATATTGAGACCATGAAGGACGTCACACACCAATCTTTGGTAAATAATTTGGCCACAGCTTTTATCTACATGCCCCTAGCAAGGTGTTAGTGCTGCATGAGGCGGATTCTGTCATTGAGCAGCTTGCTACAGTGCTGCCTCCTTGAGCAATCAAATAACTCTGATCTAGTACACCCACTGGACCCCACCAGGGAGTGTCAAGATGTTGGAAAACCGATGTAGGCCTCTACATGGCTGCTTCCTGTGAACCGGAAAAACAAGCTACCCATCCGCACCTCGACATGCCATTGTGGCTTGTCATTTACATCAGTGGTTCCCAACCTTTTTATCACTGGGGACCACTCACCGGGGACCACTCAATGCCTTTTACTGAGGCCGGGTGGGGGGGTAGTTTACTCCTCTACTCTCAACCACTGCCCTAACGCTCTCTGATCGCTATGGTAATGTTTAAACATCCCTTCAAAATAAAATACAGACACGCCACAACAATGAACATAAGGAACATTTTATTTTCACTCATGAAAATATTCACTATTTTAACTCATGACAATGACAAATCAATGGGAACCCTGAGCTTGTTTCTCTGCTACGAGATAGTCCCATCTGGGAGTGATGGGAGACAATGACATCCGAAGTGTGTTGTAAAGGGCCGGGGGGGGGGGAAGGCATCCTTCGGGGCCCACCTCCAATTAGTCGAAGGACCACATGTGGTCTACGGCCCACAGGTTGGGGATCGCTAATTTACATTACCCCTTAGGGAGGTCTCCTCAATGGGGGAGTCAAGCATGCAGTCTCAATATCCCTCCCAATGCCCCAAACTACCTAGCTGTGACAAGTAGAATTTCCAGAAACTATTCAATTGATTTCAAAGAACAAATCCAGCAAAACAAACAAATCTATGCAGGGGTTGGTTTGTTACAAGCTTGATGTCAGTCACGGGAAGAGGCCAGGGATTGGCACATGGCTAAGAACACCTTGGCAGACCTGGTCCTCCGTGCAGTGGGCCAGCCACTTCTAGCATCCTGGACACACCTGAGCCAGTCTCCTGGCCTCATCCCCTATGCCACTGGCTAGGGATTCCTCCTTGGGCCTTTGACCTCCAGGCTTAGGTGAGTCACACATCATTATCAACATTTACTGGATTGAGCTACAGTGCCCTAATGGCACTGGAAGAGTGTGCAAATATCCTGTTCTCTAACGGTGGATTCCTAAACAGGCTGAAACTCTTCACAATCAATTTAAAAAGACACAATTTGTTTTAATGTTGCACAGCAATACATCTTAACATTTTAGATATACAAAACTGAAAATACAATGTTAGAATATATTATTAAAAATATTAGAGGAACAAAGCTGCTTTCTCATGTCCTCTATACTGAGAAGAACTTCACCAACACAAAAAAAAAACACCTTTGTGGTCAGTTAATTTTTTTCTCCTGTTGGGTGTTTTGGCAGATGTTCTTACATTAAAATAATGTTTGAAAAAGAATAAATAATGGTTTTATAATTATCACATTTGTAATAACACCCCCAACTAATTAAATGTTTTACTTGTTTAATGTGACTTTAATTTCAGACATTTAAAGAACCACAGACTCCAGATACTTAAATTTAAATTAAATTTTGTAACCATGCTCTATATTTTATTTCACTTAAGTGTCTCAGTTTACACAGGTGTATGTTCCTGTGCAGAACTACTAATTCTTTAGCTATGTATTGAGAATTTCATGTATCCGGGAGGGCTACTCCCTCTCTTTTCTTTCTGGTAATACAGAATATCGTCACCTATTGAGGAGATAAATGTGGGAAAGAAAAGCTCCTTTCTCTCCAGAGTAAATGAAGGGGAAACATGATCTGAAAAGCAAGATTCTATACAAAGAGTCACCAAGAACTGGGGGTGGGGTGGGGGTGGAATCCACACAATAGAACTGGTAAATTATTTTAAACAGAGCAATAATTTCCAGTTTCCCATTTCCTTCACTTACTTTGTAGCAGTAATAAGATCCTGACTGTTATGTAAGCAGACAGATGCTTGAGACTGTCAAGACTGTAAGGATGGGAATCTAAAAAGAAGAGAAACATCTAAAATCACCTATAGATGGATATGGTCAAGACTTTTAAAAGGCAGGACACAAAGAACCAAAGTATCTCAAAAGATCTGAGATATATTCAAATAGATCATACTATTATTTTAGTGTCCACTCATGCATCACTAAATGTTTCCTGTGTGGGCTGTTCCTCAAGCAATCACTGCAAATTTAAAGTGGGTGGATAGGCAAGGTTGTGCCTATTACCACGTAAAACTTACTTCCTACACTGTTATATCTGTATCACTTTTATAGATGACCAGTTTTGTACCATAAGACTCAAGCTGCACCCTTTTTTTTGGGGGGGGGGGGGCTTTTTAAAGGTTAACAGTGTTTCTCCTGATGTTCTTGTGCTGGATGCATGGGTATTCACTACAGAATTACCATTACATCCCACTTGCTGTGTTCATTATTTCAGATGCCATGTCAAAAGACAAATAGATTATTATAATATTGAAATTTATAAAAGAGTTTCTCTTGGTATTTTCCTATTCTGTGTTGAATCATTTTTTTGGAAGCCTTTCAAATATAGCTGCATACCATCCTGATCCCCAAATAGAGCAATCTCTTTAAATTACTGTTAAAGGAAAGCAATGTTTATCATGAATTCCCAAGAAACATAGGTAGAAGGGGAAAAAAGCATGTATTGGTGTTTCCCATTTCAGTAAGTAGCCTAAAATGATGATATAGATCGACAAAATTCTTGAACACCTTGTTTTAATTTGACATTCATACTACCCGATTTTTTATAATAGTTCAGAACAAGCTGAAAGATATATTTGTTACCACATTTAGCTAGTAAACACATTTAATAGAAAACATAACCATTCATGTAGGACACTTGTGGATATAGAGCTGGCCAGAGTCTGGGTGGTAGATTCTTTCTAAAAGTAAACTCTTTACTTAACTACAAAGCACACACAACTGTTAACTAACAGGTACAGTACAATTTAGATTCAAGTGGGTAGCTGTGTTGATCTGAAGCAGTTATGCCAATAAAGGTTTCTGATGTGATCTGATCTGGTTTGAAGCAGCAGAACAAGATACCTTGAATAAAACTTTGTTGGTTTTAAAGGTGCCACAACTCTAAATAGGCACTATACAGACCTCTCTTCTGTGATTACTTGCCGTTGCTATCCTAACAGAACACGCGTGTAACCACAACAATTCTATTGTAGACTACTCCTGCCCTTCATCCGCCACCTTCTCTACTTGACACCCGATGCTCCAACTTTTCCCTTTGCTACTTATTTACCCATGGCAAATCACTTCAGTGGGTAATAGTGAGAAATATTTGTCTCCTTCCTTCTGCCTATGATACATCATCTTTGTTCCCTTTCAAAAGTAACTGTCTTGGTTTTTGGAATGGTAGTCACTAACCAAAGAACTGAGTAGAGGAGGCAGAAAGGGGATGGTGGAACTGGAATACCCTTTCTTCCTTCTTCTATCTTAAAGTTTGGGTCCAGGGTAAGTGGTAAGCAATATAACAAATTTAGAGTCCAGTTGCACCTTTAAGACCAACAAAGTTTTATTTAAGCTATGAGCTTTCACTTACTTAGATACAATATGATGGAGTGGAAGTACTTGTTGTACATGAAGAAATGTGTGTGCACACGAAAGCTCATATCTTGAATAAATTTTTGTTGGTCTTAAAAGTGCCTCTGGACTCAAAAGTTGTTCTGTTGCTTCAGAGCAACACGACTATCCACTTGAATCTATCTTGGTAAACAATATGTATTTGTTAACATTTCTTCCCATTTCTCTTAACTAGCGATCTCTCTTTTTTCTCCCTCTCTCTTTTGCTTTTACATGCTCTGAGTATAGCACCTGAATATGAGATGAATTGTTTGGCTCTGATTATGACAGATGTAAGCATACATGATGACTTGTGAAAGCATAGCAGTAGAAGAAAGGATTGTACCCCTTGTGTGGTTTCTCTATCTGCCAGCTGTCTTTGCAGGGCAGGTAAGCATAAGGATCATGGGCTACTAGCAGTGGGTATGGTTCTTGGAGGTTACCCTTCCGAGTGCTAGCCAGGGCCAACCCTGCTTAGCTTCTAGATCTAACAGGATTGAGCTTCCCTGGGCTTTACATGAAGACACTTTCAGAAAAGGGACATTATCCCACCTTCACATATATTTCCCTTTCTTCCCTTCTCAGTCAACGTTCTCTCCTCTTTCAACTCTACCCCTTATTCATCAATTCCTCACCCTCTCTTCCAACCTTATCCCTTCTATATACATTTTCTCTTTCTACCCCAGTATCTTTTCTAGCAATCCTCTCTTATCCTGTTTTCTTCCCTAACCCTTGTACATCAATCTTTCCCTCTCCTCTCCCTTCTTTTTCTCACCCCCAATCTCCCCTCTCGTCTTTGCTTCCCTTAAGCAATCCCATAGCTTTTATTTCTCTCTCCCAAGCTAATCCCCATTCTTTCTTTTGGCCACAAATCCCCCTTCATTCTTTCCTCAGTCAACAGACTGGCCCACCACCACCACTGCCAGGCCCACAGCCTCTCCTGGGCCCATTATGCACGGCCGCCGAAACGGCGATTTCGGGTCACGTGGAAAACGCGGAGGGGGAAGACGCGACGCATACCGGTTATGCACGGGGCGGGGCGCGACGGCGGCAAAACCCAGAGTAACCGATTATGCACGCGCCGATCCGGGCGCCGCTTCTGGTTGCGCCCCGCTCACCCGGAAGCTGCGCTTTCTTCCGCGTTTCACTGACGCGGCTTTTTCGGCGGCATGCACCAAAGCTGCAGCCGGTTGCAGCCGGCTCCGTGCGTTATCCGTGATTTTAGTCGCCGCCATTCCACCCCGAATGTGCGCTAAAACCCCCGTGCATAATGGGTCCTGGTGACAACCATTGCTGGGTATGAAATGGCTTCAAATGTCCACTGCTACTGCAGAGGGCCCACTGGCAGGTTTTGGATTCTGCCATAGATAGGCTTCACTACAGCAGCAACAACCACCGGGAACCTAAAACACTGTTTTACCTTGGGGGAATCACCCCTGTTTCTTAAAGATTTTGACTGGAGTGGATCATGGGGACCAAATCACTATAGTCGGCCCATCTTCACTGATTTCCAGTCTATTTCTGGGCATAATTCAAAGTGTAGGTGTCAACCTTTAAAACTCTAAATGACTTGGGAGTACCATACCTGAAGGACTGTCAACTCCCTTACAGATCTACCTGACTACTATGATAATCTACTAAGGCTCTGCTTCACATAGCCCTGTCTTTTGCTGTTAGGATGATGGCCACCTGAAGAGACCCTTCTTGTTTGAGGTACCAAGTTTTAGGAACATTTTCCCCCAGTGGGTAAAGATATTTTCTTTTGTTTCATCTGACATTCCCTCAATGATCCCTCCTTCCTGCCCCCTTTTCTGTTTTTATGCTTATGTCTGTGTATTGTAGCATGGGTTTTAATTGTTTAATTATATGTTTTTATTTGGCTTTAATGTGTTTTTTGTATATTTTTTAGCCCTGATGAGGGCACGAAGGTATAAATATTGTAAATTGTTTTTTGTTTAACAGATCTTCGTCTGGAACTCTTCATCTGTTCACTTTGAGGCTCATGGGCACAAAGACAAGTAGAAGGAAAATGGATCAAGGGGGTAATTTTGTTTATGACATTTAAAGTTTTTAAAATTATAATAGGTTTCCCCAAAATACAAGCAGTAGCAGCATTAGTTTCCTCTGTCTGCACACCCAGCAGAGCCAGCAGGCCATCAAGTGAGGCAAGCAGAAAAAAAAGAAAAAAGAGGAGGGACAGTTTTTTATACTAGCAGCAAACAGACGTTCTGGCTGGCCAAATATACTACCATGCCTATTGTGCAACGGCATCTATAGGCTGGAGTGTGTTTCTCAAACAAGATATACATTCAGGATTTTTTTTTACCCACTCTGTTGATGTTGATAGTAATACCTGGAAATAGGGAATAAGTACAAATGAATGCTAGAGATCATCTTATTCCTCTTTTTCTGTTTAGTATCACTGCATGTAAGGGAGAGGAATGAACGGATTGCTGATAACAGCTATCATTTAAGAAACATCAAATCTGCAGCAGCAGCTCTGGATTAAAGATGCTGACTTTAAAAATATCTAATTCTAAACAGTTTTTCTCTTTCTAAAAGTAATGAACTGCTGGCTATTTTGCTTCCATTCCCTGACAGGAATAGGATAATGTCACTTTTCAAATAAAATCTCACTTATTTGTAACATCTTTTGATGGGTTTATCTACTGCCAACCAATAATGGATAACTTTCCAGGTGGAGTCAGTCATGTCAGACCTTTAAATGAGAACATCGTTGTAGGGAGTCTGCTACACAGGCAGGAGCCTGTAGCCTTGAAAGGGAGCTCTTTTAATTTTTAAAAATTGTGTCTCCTATCCACAGCTGGAATTGATAAGATTCACTTTTCATTTTCTTTTGATTTTAAGAAGTGTGGCTCATCTATGTGGAAGGTTATTACTGTAATATGCAGGTGTTCTTAAAATAGGTTGAAATCCAGGCACTGATCATACAGACTTTCAATATGTTAAAGCACAAGTACAATTTTTCAGTACATATATGATATAGCAACTAGGGGATATACATTTGACTAATACAACCCCCCCCCAAATGCCTTATTAGTATTTTTTTGTATTAATGCAACTCTCTTTTTTTATTTTCAGCTATACAAAATGGCTGAGTCCCAAAAAATCCTGAAAATATTCATGAAATGTCTTTAAAAGGCTCACAGTCAATTGAAATGCCTTCAAAGTAACCTCAACTTGGAGAAAGCAATTAAAGAGACTGAGTTCTATAAATGCCTTTTGAGTTCACTTGCACTGCAGCCTGCAAATGTCATTTAAATTTTAAACGGTCCTCATTCCCTTTTAAGTTTAAATGCCCCTCCCCCTCCATTGGAAACAATGGAGGATGGGGGGCCTTCTTTGGGGGTCCACAGAACTAGACTCCCTGATCCAATGTTTTCCAAACTTGTTGGGTTTTGATAGGAGAGGTACCATCATCTATGCTGCAAATTTGGTGCCACTACCTTAAAAATGGTCCCCATATGATATAACGGAGCCCAAAAAATTACTGAATATGTACTGAATCTAAATACTATACTGGTATTGGAATTTCGGAATATTTAGATATGCTGATATTTTCTGGATTCAATATAATCATACCCCAAAAATACTGTTTGTTTTCTGCACATGCCTAATAGCAACTTTTTAACCATGTGTATACCAGAGGTAATGTCCCGTAGTTATTCTAAGCAGGCCACTTCCATTGAACACAATACTTTACCTATTATTGTCTATTCTTAGAGGACATGTACACTGAGATTGAAAGGCATTGTTTCATAAGCACAGCTTCTGCAATGGTAAGGGTTTATTATGCAGAACTATTGATCAAGCAGAATGGGAAAGCAGCTAAATGTCAATTACAGAGAAATCCCTGTTTTAAATTAACTGTTTGCAATTTTTGAATTATATTAAACATCAGTAGAAGAAGACCAAAGATCGTTGCCAGTTTTGAACATTACATCCCTTTTTAAAGAGTTTAAAGAGTTACAACATGATTTGCTACCCTGTTTTCTGAGGCAAAGCTTATACAGTAGAGACAGTCATCTTTGGACTTTGGGATGATTACAGCAAGACACAGTCAAGGATCCTATAATTTCCTGTTTTGAGCCAGTGCTACTGGAGATAAAGGGGCAAGGCATCTTTGAGAAGAGAGCATACTAGACATTGCCTGGCCCTCTTTATAGGGATTAGGAACAATGTTTTAAATATTAGTCTTGATTGGCTGTTGGACTATTGTGCGCACATGAATGGTTTATAATTGAGAAGAAACTGATTTGTTTTTGCTGTTTAAGTATAATCTGCTTTCATCTTTCATCAAAACTCTTGGTAGAAGGAGCAGTGTGGACAGAGAAAAATAGCAACAGTATGGGTAGATACCCAGATAAATTATTTCAGCTGAGATCGTGAATGGCAAGGTACTCAAAAGCTGAGCAGTCCCAGGGTGGTATGCTGTCTGCCGGGTACAACTAGTAGGTTTTGTTAATGGCTTCACTGGGAATTCCCTCTACTGCAATGTATTACCCCACAAGATGGGATTATTTATATATTGTAATTATTTGATAAGCTGTTTTGTTTAAGGGAAACATTGTGCCTGAATTTTAACAAAATCTTCCCACTGGACAAAGTCATTCCCATATTCTGCCTGATTACCACCTACCTTAAACTTCTTTTCATATTTCAACACTATGTAGAACGCAGAGGACATTGTAATCTGTATTGTAGTAAACAATGTCCTGAAATTACACCACTTACAATTCACTTTCTATATATGATAAAGTACTTTGGATAAAAAAAATAACCAGAGAAAAGTATGTATTTTCCCAAGGGGTAGCTTTTTAACCTCAGTCCTTTAAGGTGCTTTGAAGAGGTATAGCCCTTTGTGACAATATGATGATCTTTCCTGATGACTCTCCTCTTCCACAAAGAGAGATAATACACCACAGTACAAAACAGATTAGAAATTATTACTTCAAAGTACTTAAGATGTGTTTTTTAAATTCATTAAAGTTTTTGTTAGTTCTCTAACCTCTTAGGTTCAAAACACAATTTTCATTGCTTTAAATATATAGAATTCAGCTGTGAGTTTAGATTGAACCCAAATGTAATATTTACGAAAGGATAATTTGTTAAACATACAGAATAATTTTAGCAATGTCATAAAGTTTTAAATTCTGAACTCTGCTGAAAACAAAATCACTAATACTGATTAATAGAATATTCTTTCTCATACCTGTAACCATCCCAACTCACTGCATTATTGTTTTACCAGGAATCTTAGCTGTTATATTCAAAACAGCAGACTACAAAATTGGCCTGCTGGTTAACAGAATAATTATAATACTTTGCCTTGAAGTCCAGCAAGAAAAGTGGACTATAAATGAAGCTAAATAAATAATACATTTGTACAATGAGTTTGGTGATAGCTTTCACTAACCATATTGTCATCTATTTTATTTATTTATTTATTCATTTTATTTCATTTGTATACCGCCCATTGTCAATCTGAGGCTCCTCTGAGGCTCACAGTGGTTACTGCTTTTGGACTGATACGTAAATTAAAAAAATTAACTTCATATTTTTATCAATAATATTTTAGTGATTTACAGTATTTAGATCTGATCATAAGATTGCCTGATCAGTAACTGGAGAAGAAACAATATGGATCTATCTTCCCTATTAAGAGAGTCAAGGAAGAATTAAAGAATTTACAATATCTTGCAGCACTCTAGAGATCTATATATTTCTAGACATGATCTCTCTATGAAAAGTTAAATAAGAGACTGGAACACCAAACGGCAGTAAGAGGAAATTCAAGATGGACATAATTAAAATGAACAATTAGTTCTGGTTCAGAGCTAGACCCCTAGTGGAAAATATGCTGGATTTCTGCTAGAATCATAAGGTAGCAAGACCAATCTAAATAATATAAAACCTGCTTTCTCAGCTTACTGCCAGCTTGATTTTAGCTGAACTATAGTAAATATTTGATCTCATCCATAGCAGGACTTCCCAGTCATATTTCTAGGCTGTATATTTTAATAAAGAACCTGATGATATTTTAATTGTACTGATCCTCCATGAGTGAGGAACCAAAACCATGGATTATGGCCCTGGCAGAGAAAAAGATGCTCTTGGCTGTTGTTATAACAAGAGGGGAAATAATATATTGCTTTGGTTACACTGGCTTTATAAGTATATATATATTCATTTTTGGCTTTAAAACTTTTCAGGGTTTTTTTTAGTGGTGTTCTATTGCATACCATTATGACAAGGGTGGCCAAACTGTGGCTCTCCATATGTCCATGGATTGCAGGGGCTCATGAGAATTGTAGTCCATGGACATCTGGAGAGCCACAGTTTGGCAAATCCTGGACTATGAGCATCTTTGTGAAGAAGAGGCTACCATTTCAAGGATGGTACAAAATACAGCTAGGATACCTGGAGATGTGGAAAAGGAGCTTTTTCTTATCCCAATTGGCCAATACATTTTAAAAACTTACAATTAGAGATTTTTATAATATTTTTTATCTAATCCTTCCTTTAAGGAGTTCAGCATACAGTTTCCTATGCTATTTTATCTTCATTATATTATCTTGTGAACTGGGATAGGCTGAGAGAGTAGCTGGATCCAGACAGTTTCACTGCCGAGCAGAGACCTGAATCTGAGACTTCCTTACCACAGTTTCACACTCTGCTTCACAACACTGCTTCAATTGGTTGGGTAGGATTTTCTGGGATAAAATTGTCTATACTTTTATTAATTAGGGTTATTACTATTACATAATGTTTAATATTAACAACTCTTTGCCAGAGTTTTGAACCTGGATTCTGACTCCCATAGATCAGCTTCAGATAAGTTAATGGAAGATATGGTGTTGAGTTCAGGGTTTAATTTGACCTTCCTTCTACTAATATACAAAATGTTAGAAGGAAGGTTTTGGAGTCACTTAGATTAGATCAGGAGGTTATTAACTTGGAAGCTAGGAGTCCTTGACTCCCCCCACTCCTGGGAGAGCTTTTCAGCTCCTCTTTCCCCAGTTTTGCTAAGTTAGTTTACTTTTTTAACAGTCCCAATTTTTGTCAACTTTTTTTCTTGGCTACAGTAAATGCTTTATCACTTGCACAATTGTCAGGTTGCTGCCAGGGTATTAACTGTCCCCAGAGACTCTGCCCTTGTGGTAGAGCTGTAATTGAGACCTTACCTCACTTTGTAAAGTTGTTATTTGTATTCACCTATAAGAGTGAAATATATATTCCCTTGATTGAAAAGTATCAATCAAAATGGAGAGTGTTTCCTAAAATACTATGTAGTAGTTTACAGTTCTGCATATTATACCAACTATAGAGAGAACGGCATTTAAAAAATTCCCTTCAAAAATATCAAACAGTGGCCCAAATTATGCACTAATGGTCCAATCTTTTTCCGAAGTATTATAAACAAGAGAAATCATGAATTAGACAGGCATGCACCCCTGGTGTCTAATGCTTTATGGTTGTGCGTTACAGACAAAATGCTAGACTAGATTCTACAGGGAAAAATAAAAGTCTTTATCTCTTGCCAGTCCCTTATTTCAGTCAGTCGGAATGCAAGTAGCAGGGGCCCCTATGAAAATCTGATAAGAAGGTCAAAATAAAAGATGATGATTCATTGTGTACTTTAGTACACACTCCCCCCCCCCCACAAAACAGTTTGGACATCCCCCATCTCTGGGACTCGGTGACTTCTTGATTAACCAATCTAGTTTTTAAATTCATAAAGGAAGGGGCTGAGGATATATGCTAGGGCAGACTTAAAAGTGTCAAGGCTGAAAAGTGTTAAAAATTGACCCATGGAGGCTGAACTTGATTTAGTTGGGGATTTCCTTTCAACATGTTCATTGCATGTAGCATGGTACCTCCACTCTTTCATATACTTGCTGCTGTGGTTCACTCACAGCCCTCCTTCCCTCTCCTTGCTCACAGAGCTGCATCCACTCATCATCTGGTAACTGCCCAAGAATGAAGCTCAGACTATGGGCAGTTACTGCAGTTG
Source organism: Paroedura picta (assembly GCF_049243985.1). NCBI lineage: Eukaryota > Metazoa > Chordata > Lepidosauria > Squamata > Gekkonidae > Paroedura > Paroedura picta. The sequence continues at coordinate 38,306,203 of NC_135378.1, forward strand.
AGCACAACCCATTTATCTGATAAATCTGCCCAATGTGAAGGTCACAGCAAGCCTAAATGCAAGGAATTTTATCTCCCTATTCAACAACTCGATGCAAGGAATGGATTTCTTCACCTATATCACTTGGAGCCCCCTATTACAGAAAAACTCTGTTCAGGTATAAACTGCGGTCAATTTTCATAGAAGAGCCTCCAAGTGTCTTCTGTGCTGCATTTGACATGATCTGCCATGAGTCTCCTGCCATTTATATTCTAGCCACTTCTCTGCCACTTAATTGCTTACAAATCAGAAATTCAGGGAGAGTTTTAGCCTCTTGTCATTTCAACTTCCAAGCCATTTCTCCATTTCCAAAGTTAAGACCTTGACAGAAGAGCAAGCAGTATCAGGAAGAAATTCTGGAAACTGACCAACTCTCTTGGCCTGTGGATTAATCCAGCCTAATCCAATTTTGTCTAAAATGTAGCCTCCAAGTAATTTTGCTAGTAACAACCGACTTCTCAACACATTCAAATTTTCAGCAAGATCGCTAACAGCGAAGGGTCCCACAGTTGGTTTTTAAAATTTAGTCAGTGACCAGCGGTAGCTGTTCCTATAAAAATTCTGTTCATTAATGCTTTAGCAGTTTTCTTGTACTAGAAATTTAATTTTGTTCCAGTTCTTCCACAGAGAGTGATTGAATAGCTACATTGTACTGTAGTTTCTAAACAGGCTCTTGGCAGTGCTGTGCACCTTAACACAGGAATATGTCATTTTTACATGCAGCTGCAAAACAAAGTGTATTGAAAAGCAGCGTGGAAAGAGAGAAGAGAGAGAACCACTACATGCTAAATATATGCTGCCTCAAAGGCAAGTTTATTGCAGTAGTCTACGGGAGAATGAACAGCATAGCATTTGAAGTGTGCTGACTAGCCAAAGTACTTTTTGGATACTACTATACATTTCCAGTTACCAGATTTCATTCACGCTTGCTCAGGGGAACATTCTTTCCATCATAGGAAAGGACATCCAGCATAAGTCAGCTCCCAAGAGGAATGTCAAACATAATACTAAAAACAAAGCAAAAACTGAAGAGAATAAAAACTGAATCCAATAAAATTTTTAGATGAAATGAAATATGGCAACCTATGTCTGAGTGACACAGGGTTTATGAGGAGAGTAAGGTCTTGTAATAAAAACACAGTTAATAAAAACAGACACAATAATGTAGATTTTATAACATTAGGTTTTTCTTTCAGGATCTGCATTTTGGACTTCTTTGTACTTCAGGCTTTAGATGGTTCACTGTAGTTTAAATGTAAATATTCAAGTGAGACTTGTGAGACCTTTACCTCTCAAATTTCATAAATAAACATGGCTATAGTGTACAATCTCCTAATACAATATATCAATCTGTCATTTTATTTGTTGTAAGCAAAAAGCATTAGATATGGAGACACTGAACAAAATAAAAATTGGATGGGTATCTTGGGTTATTTACTAATTCATTTCCACATATTGTTGACATATGTTTTAAGATTAAAAGCAATGGCTTCATCTTTCCTTTTAGCCATGAAACCACATCATTTTCAGATCTAGTTGCCAAAGCAAGTCAAAAACATTATCTGTGGGAGAGAAATGCTTCAGGGAAGTCCTGCAGAATATTGCTCTGTACGAAGGAGTATTTATACTAAAACAGGTAGATGGAAATTCAGACAACAGAACTTCAATTCTGCAACAACAAAACCTCCACTTCAAATTCTTCATGATTTTACCTTTTCCACTGGCACAGCAGATTGATGGGTAACAAATCCTCAGTGCGTTTTGTACAAGAGCTGCATGAAACATATCAAGAAGCCCCGGAGACTCACCGGAGGGGCCATTGCTGCCGCGGTGAAGAGAGCGGCAAGAAGAAACATGCCGGGGCGGGACTACATGCCCCAGCATCCATCGGGGCCAGGCTGCGCGCAGGCGCAGTGAAGAGGAGCGGGACGAGCGGGCCCCCTTTTTAAGGAGCCGTTTTTGCCTTGCTCTGCCTCTTCCCGCTAAGACGGCCCCAGGAGCGCGTCGCGAGGCAGCGGGAGCAATTGTGAGGCCTGCTTTTCTCGTGACGCCCGGGGAACGTTTGGCAGCGATCGCTTGGAGAAGAAAGGGGAGCGTTAGAGCCCCTTTCTCCCTTGTTGAGGAGGAAGAGCTTAGGATTGGCCGCGGCTATAAAAAAAAGAAAATACCCCTTTTAAAATCGCGGCGGGCCTTTCTCCGGAGGTAGTATGGGGGCACCTAAGGATTCCCGGGGGGGAAAGCACACCGGGAAAGGGAGGCAGCCTGCGGCCCGATCTCGGGCTGGGGGTAATCGACCCGGACAGGCAGCTGGGCCTCGTTCCCAGAGGCCTGGGAGAGGGATAGAGGCAGCCCCGACGGTGGCGCCAGGCCTGGGCGCGGCCTATGGTACACGGGGCGCCTCCAGGCGGGAAGCTGAGATGGCTGCTGCTTTTTCAGCCACGCAGGTTGAAAGCAGGCAGATGGGGGGGAATGATTTCTCCTCTCAACAACAGGCTAGTCAGCCTGTAATGGGGAATGAGATGCATCCACCATTGAGTGGATCGGGAGGGGGGAATGGATTCCCCCTCTTGCCACCATTGGATCACCTTCAGTTTAGGGATGGGGCTTTGGACCCACCTGCCTTAGGGACAGGGCCTGCAAGGGTGGGCAGTGCGGGGCCGGCTTTGGCCACACCAGTAAGGCGGCCAGCGCCGGGATAT